>NC_137170.1:138905000-139530000 GCF_951804945.1 Podarcis cretensis | reverse complement strand
GCCGCACAATTTCTGTTCTCATTCTGAAGTACAGTTCTTAACTTGAGGTACTATTTCTGGGTTAGCGGAGTCTGTAACCCGAGGTACCACTGTAGAAGGAAATTCTGAAGTGACCAACAAAACGCCTTTTGCTGAAGGAGGCTGATGGTGTTCTGGAACTCTCCATGGTGGAACTTTTAAGTAACCCAACTTCCACATTTGTGCTTGCTCAAATCCCAGAAATTGACAGACCAGAATTAAAGACCTTCCATGGTACTGATACAATTCTTAGTGTTAAGCCAAATGTTCTGCCACATAGTTTCTACTCTCATGGAAGTAAACACTATTTGGGATGCTTACTAGTTATTTTTAAGGGACTTTGACATGTCTACCTGTTTCCTTTTGCGTGGTGGGTTTTTTTTTAATAGTGTCAGATGATAATTTGCATTTAAATAGAGACATTTAACAGCGGAGCAAAAGGAAGCTCTGCCAGCTGCCTCCCCCTCTCACTGGGAACTTGAAAGTGTGGCTTCATTGTTTTCTCTTCTCACGGTTACACAGGCAAAATGAGGCGCTGAACATGTAGACAGCACAACTTTGAATTAAATTATCACAAGTCCTTTGAAGGTCACATATCAAATAAATTGGGAGAAAACATGTCTTGTCTTATTCGATAATAATAAGATGTCTAGCAGAAGCAGGTACCGGACAAGATTCTGCCCTTATTTTTATTCTATCCCTATGCTGCTCTGAGTGTAGGCAGTGAAACTAATTGAGGATATTTAAATTGCAGCCTGTCCTACGGATCATGGGGGGGAACATTTGAGTGGTGGTGTTTCGCCGAGAGATAAAGACTTTGTCCATGCCATCTACAAAGTTTATGCCCAGGTTTGGGGGAGACAGGAGGAAAGCCTGCAGCTTCATCCCTCTCCTGACCCTTGGCTGAAAAACACAAAGTTTCTTAAGACATATTTTGTAAATGCCACCAGTGGGTATTTAAATAAGCAAACTAGGGGCACTCTGTAAGGAGATGAGCAGATTTCCTGTATTCTGTTACATTTTTGTTTTGTGGATTGACTCTGCATTTTTCTCCATCATCCCTTCTACAGTTTCTACAATTAATTCATGAACTGGTGTTTGCAGTTTGCTGCAGTACTTTGTTCCAAGAGTTCCCAACCTTTGGGGCCTGTGTGGAATTCTGAGGCAGCGTTGCAGGTACCTGTCACAGAAAGGATGTTGCAGGGCTCAGAAAAGGAAGGGTAGGAAAACCAGACTCTAGTAGTTAGACCAGATGCCAGAGAGTGATGGCTAAGACAGTCAAGCATTAGGCTATGCCCCTGTGTTAGGTTATAGTGCTTTATTTACAGCCTGCCTTTCCTCCCAATAGAGCCCAGGGCAGCAGGGCTCTTTTTTGTTTAGACAAGCCTATCCAGACACATAAACATCAACAACAACTGAAACAGTTCTAAAGTTCTAGAAATAGTTATAAACATTCTCCAACAATTATCTCAGGGTTGCTAGCCATCAAGTGCCTACGTAAACAGGACTGTTTTTAAATTTCCTCCTGGAAATCAATAGGGAGGGAGACAGACATGCTTCACTCTGCAGGGCATTCCACAAATTGGGAACTGCACTGAAAGAGTCTAGGTTTTCTTTAATCAGTTAGAAAATGGTGGGGAGTGGATGACTTACAGTAAAACCACACTCTATAATAAGGGCTTCTGGTGCTATATTTTTTTTTCCTGAAGAAACCTTGGCTTTAGCTAATTCTGTATATATCAACCATTCCATGGTTTCTTTTCTTGGGACCAACACAGAACAATTCTCTTTGCTTAAAGATACTCCATCAAGAAAGCACATTATAAAATATGTGAGTTCTTATTTGTTTGCTTGGCTTTGCACATATCTTTCAGCAAGCTGAACTGAGATGAATAGGTAGATGGTTCTGCCATATGTAGGGTGAAGATTCTGTTTATCAGAGACCCTAAGACTGGGTTCTAGGGACGCAGGTGGCGCTGTGGGTTAAAGCCTCAGTGCCTAGGGCTTGCCGATCGAAAGGTCGGCGGTTCGAATCCCTGCGGCGGGGTGCGCTCCCGCTGCTCGGTCCCAGTGCCTGCCAACCTAGCAGTTCGAAAGCACCTCCGGGTGCAAGTAGATAAAAAGGGACCGCTTACCAGCGGGAAGGTAAACGGCGTTTCCGTGTGCGGCTCTGGCTCGCCAGAGCAGCGATGTCACGCTGGCCACGTGACCCGGAAGTGTCTCCGGACAGCGCTGGCCCCTGGCCTCTTAAGTGAGATGGGCGCACAACCCCAGAGTCTGTCAAGACTGGCCCGTACGGGCAGGGGTACCTTTACCTTTACCTTTAAGTTCTAACCTGGTGTATTGGTAGTTAAAGTGCAAGGCTTGGCACACTAGGTGACCTTGGGCCAGTCACTCTCAGCCTAATTTGTCTTGCAGGGTGGTTGTGATGATAAAACAGGGTGGGGAAAAGAGAACCTTGTATTTCCCCCAATCACCTTGGAGGATAAATCTGCAGTTAGTATTTAAACAGCCTTTTAATCTATGTGAGGTACATAGGAGGAAATAGAGCTACACAACATCTGTCTCTGCAATTGGCAGGCAGTATGAAATCTCTGGATTGAACACGGCTGATACAACTTGTCAACACAGCAGTCATGCCTGTCTGCAGCCAGAATCACTGCCCTGAGGAATCCAGGAAGAGAGCGCACACTCACCCTCTGGATTCATATGGAACCCCCGAGTAGCCCCTGACACTGAATGGTTTTATGTTTGACTAGCTCCACTTCCTTCCAAATGGCAGTGTGAAAATTCATTCACTATTTATGGTTCAATAGCCCTGTTGAGAGGAAGTCCTCTGACACCCTGAAGGTCATCGTGACATTGGTAAGAGCTGATTCTTCTCAGCACCTTTGCATAAGCACTTGGCTCTATGTAAGACTGGGAAATGTCTGACAGAAAGAAATCTCAAACCAAACACATCTGATCTTAGGGTAGTCAAATGTTGACTCACAGCAATTAACTGGAACCCGGACATCACTACAATATGTGAGGTGGGTTTGACTTTCCAAAGCAATTTTCTTTTATAAGTGGTTACCTTGTCTATTTCCTGAACTGCCATTCATTACAGACTGCAGAGTACAGAAGGGTGGGTGGGTGTGGAATCTGACGTTTGATCTACAGATCTCCCTTGCAACTGGCATGTGAGAAACCGGCTCCTTAGCCGTTCCTCATAAGGCATCGTTTCCAGGCCTTTGACCATTTTGGTTGCCCTCCTCTGGACACGTTCCAGTTTGTCAGTGTCCTTCTTGGTGCTTCCTGCTTGGCAGGGGGTTGGACTCGATGGCCCTTGTGGTCTCTTCCAACTCTAGGATTCTAATCCTACGCCCAGTGAGGCTCCTCATAGGATTGCAGCCCTGAGCATTGCACCACTTATTTTGTAAAGTTATGCACTGATAGATAATTCAGATGGGAAACTAATGCTAAAGTTTAAAAAGGCAGCCTAAGGTTCTGGGAGAAATGGAGAAGAAACATTTATGAGATGCGTCCTTCAGACTCTTAAGGACAAAGGAAGGAAAAGTGGATTTCCCCTCCTGGGAGCCAGTTTCTCACATGCCAGTTGCAAGGGAGATCTGTAGATCAAACGTCAGATTCCACACCCACCCACCCTTCTGTACTCTGCTGTCTGCCATTCATTACAGACTGCAGAGTACAGAAGGGTGGGTGGGTGTGGAATCTGACGTTTGATCTACAGATTGAGCTAGAGAAAGTCATACTCTTTGAAACTCTTAAGGCTAATCCCATATGTTTGTGAATTGGTTATGTTTACTTAAGGTTCTGGAGGTATGCTCCAATGTGGTCGCATATTTCCCACAGTAGGGTAAATTTCTTCCATTTTAGATTCTGTTTAACTGTCACAGGAAATCCTGTAGTAGGTTAGAGAACCCCAAGGTCCGTCCCCCCACCCAAAGAATGAAATATAATAATCACAGGATAAACAAAATAATAAAAATTCCTTCCAGTAGCACCTTAGAGACCAACTAAGTTTGTTCTTGGTATGAGCTTTTGTGTGCATGCACACTTCTTCAGATACACTGAAACAGAAGTCACTAGGCCCTTATATACAGTAAGAGGGTGGGGAGGGGTATTACTCAGAAGGGTGGTGGGATAATCACAGGATAGTCTGAGGAATGCCTAACCAACTGCCTAAAACTTGGGAGTGATCAGCATTCATAGGCAATATGCATACTCTGTTAAAAACCAGGAAATAGTTGTACCATTGTCCTACAGTGAGATTAATTTCCTTTGGAAGTTCTGGCTGTGCTCTCATTAAACTGAGTTATTCCACTTCAAACTGCAGATGGCTGGTGGAGTACATGACCTCTCTAGGCTGATAGGTAAATAGATAGAAATTAGTTTAGAGCCTTTTTAATTGACATCTAGTTATGGACAGATACATATGTAGATAGATATGGATACAGTGGAACCTCGGTTTAAGAACAGTTCGGTTTAAGAACGATTTGGTTTACAAACACCACAAAACTAGAAATAGTGTCTTGGTTTGAGAACTTTACCTCAGTCTAAGAACGGAATCCGAACGGTGGAAGGGCACCGGCGGCAGGAGGCCTCATTAGGGAAAGCGCACCTTGGTTTAAGAATGGTTTTGGTTTAAGAGTGGACTTCCAGTACGGATTAAGTTTGTAAACCGAGATACCACTGTATTGATTACATGTAGGAGCATTCAGTAATAAAACCTCACGTAGGTGGTATGACTGAAACAACAGTTTACCCCATCAATGAGAAGCAGGCCTGTGTGTCACACTATGGAAACTCATGGGACATCTGTCCCTTACAGTCACAAAACTTTAAACCCAATGCAATATAGTTCTGAATTAAGAAACCACTATTACTCCATTGTGGGCACACGCGCTAAACCCTGTCTGTGGTGCCTGCCCTTTTCCCCAAAGAATGAGACAAGAGACCAGAGTATGGGTTCAAATTGGCCACAACTTTATTGAGCTTCAGAAGTGGGAAACTTGGCACAGGCCTTGGCAGGTAACCCTCTCAGCCCGTCTGGCTGAGGATATGCAGGCAGATGAGATCCATTGAGAGGGGACTGTAAAGCACAAACTTACACAGCATGCCCTTCCACTAACCTCAGCCCAGGAGTTTGACCTACATGGTGCCGCTATAGGGCCAGGGACTCCTGGTTTTTGCCCTTTAACAGGCCCTGCAAACGCTGCCGCATGGGAGGGAGCATGGATGCACCCCCCCCCCCCACGACTTGATGTCAGATTAAAGGATACCTTGCCAAGGCCTAAAACCGCCACCCGAGGCCCTAAGGGGCTTCGCCACCAAGTCCCAGGACCGAGGACCAATCACCCATCCTCTGCCATCAAACCCTGTTGTCTACCCAGTCCCTAAGGATTTGTCACAAGTCGTGCAGCCATAGGTCAGCGCTACCTGCATCCCTATTACTTCATTAGTAATGTTTAAATATGACTCTGTTTAAATAGCTCTGCATTGTGTTTTCCTAAGTAGTTTAAGAGACCAGCTTTTTGCATGACTAAAACAATACATTTGATTGCAAAATCAAAATATAATTCAAACAGCACAGTATGGCATTAGCACAAATTAAAGATACTATTGTTGGGATGAATTGTTCTGCCTTTATCAGCCTGTAATGCCTTCTGTGCCCTTGTCTGACAATTCCTATTGTCATGCGTTTATTCATCCACACTCTTTTGTTAAGTAAAAATCATTTTACATTTTCTACTACCCCGTGCTAATCTTTAGATCTCTTCTATCGATTTGAAAGTTAATTACCTAGTAGAAAGTCAGACTCTCAGGTCCCAGTCCCCCCCCCCACTCTGCTTAAAACAGAACAGGCAAGCTGTTTAAACACTTGGAGCACAAATGTTCCTTCCAGTGGAGGAATCCAGCAATGGTGAATGAACACAAGGGATTTTCTTCCATAAGCAAATGCAGTTGAATTATTTGTTCTCATGACTTATATTAGATCTCCAAGACCACAGTTTGCTGCTTCATGGGCACTTTCCATTTCTTTTGTGGCAACATTTTCCAGACAAATCAGCTTTTCAGTTTGGGGCTGCTCCTGGACCTGCTTTTGGGTGACAGTTAGCTGCAGTATGTTTTTGAATGGTGCTCTGAAAGCCTCTTGAAGTTATAAAGCAGAATGTCAGGATTCAAAATGAAAAACAAAAAACAAAAACCCCCACACATTAATCATATAAATAAAATCCAAAGCATGCTTTCAACAAGGCGAAAAAATAGAAGTTTATTTTGTCAAGGAAGAACACGTTTGAGAAATTAGAGGACAGCTTTGGCCCAGCACTAGAAACAATAAGGAAAGAATCACACGTCCTTTTCTGTATCATCTTTCCTGCCATACATTACCCTTAGAATTCTAGATACTATTGGAAATTTTTCTAGTGAGCTTTCCATCCTTATAATGGAGACTCACTACTTCATCTGCTATTCAGAGCCCATGGCACAAATATTCCATGTGCCTAGCAAATATTTTAGTTGTTGTTGTTGTTTAGTCGTTTAGTCGTGTCCGACTCTTCGTGACCCCATGGACCAGAGAACGCCAGGCACTCCTGTCCTCCACTGCCTCCCGCAGCTTGGTCAGACTCATGCTGGTAACCTCGAAAACACTATCCAACCATCTCGTCCTCTGTCGCCCCCTTCTCCTTGTGCCCTCCATCTTTCCCAACATCAGGGTCTTCTCCAGGGAGTCTTCTCTTCTCATGAGGTGGCCAAAGTACTGGAGCCTCAGCTTCACAATCTGTCCTTCCAGTGAGCACTCAGGGCTAATTTCCTTCAGAATGGAGAGGTTTGATCTTCTTGCAGTCCATGGGACTCTCAAGAGTCTCCTCCAGCACCAGAATTCAAAAGCATCAATTCTTCAGCGATCAGCCTTCTTTATGGTCCAGCTCTCACTTCCATACATCACTACTGGGAAAACCATAGCTTTAACTATACGGACCTTTGTTGGCAAGGTGATGTCTCTACTTCTCAAGATGCTGTCTAGGCCTGTCATTGCCCTTCTCCCAAGAAGCAGGCGTCTTTTAATTTTGTGGCTGCTGTCACCATCTGCAGTGATCATGGAGCCCAAGAAAGTAAAATCTCTCACTGCCTCCATTTCTTCCCCTTCTATTTGCCAGGAGGTGATGGGACCAGTAGCCATGATCTTCGTTTTTTTGATGTTGAGCTTCAGACCATATTTTGCACTCTCCTCTTTCACCCTCAATAAAAGGTTCTTTAATTCCTCCTCACTTTCTGCCATCAAGGTTGTGTCATCTGCATATCTGAGGTTGTTGATATTTCTTCCGGCAATCTTAATTCCAGCTAGGGATTCATCCAGCCCAGCCTTTCGCATGATGAATTCTGCATATAAGTTAAATAAGCAGGGAGACAAAATGCAGCCTTGTCGTACTCCTTTCCCAATTTTGAACCAGTCAGTTGTTCCATATCCAGTTCTAACTGTAGCTTCTTGTCCCACATAGAGATTTCTCAGGAGACAGATGAGGTGATCAGGCACTCCCATTTCTTTAAGAACTTGCCATAGTTTGCCATGGTCGACACAGTCAAAGGCTTTTGCATAGTCAATGAAGCAGAAGTAAATGTCTTTCTGGAACTCTCTAGCTTTCTCCATAATCCAGCGCATGTTGGTCTCTGGTTCTTCCCATTCTATTGCTTTCCTCTATTTCTTTGCATTGCTTGTTTAAGAAGGTCTTCTTGTCTCTCCTTGCTATTCTTTGGAAATCTGCATTCAATTTCCTTTATGTTTCACAATCTCCCTTGCATTTTGCTTGCCTTCTCTCCCCCGCTATTTGTAAGGCCTTATTGGACAGCCACTTTGCTTTCTTGCATTTCCTTTTCATTGGGATGGTTTTCGTTGCTGCCTCCTGTATAATGTTACGAGCCTCCATCCATAGTTCTTCAGGCACTCTGTCCACCAAATCTAAATCCTTAAACCTGTTCCTCACTTCCACTGTGTATTCATAAGGGATTTGACTTAGATTGTATCTTACCGGCCCAGTGGTTTTTCCTACTTTCTTCAGTTTAAGCTTGAATTTTGCTATAAGAAGCTGATGATCTGAGCCACAGTCAGCTCCAGGTCTTGTTTTTGCTGACTGTATAGAGCTTCTCCATCTTTGGCTGCAGAGAATATAATCAATCTGATTTCGATGCTGCCCATCTGGTGATGTCCATGTGTAGAGTCGTCTCTTGTGTTGTTGGAAAAGCGTGTTTGTGATGACCAGCTTGTTCTCTTGACAGAACTCTATTAGCCTTTGCCCTGCTTCGTTTTGATCTCCAAGGCCAAACTTGCCAGTTGTTCCTTTTATCTCTTGACTCCCTACTTTAGCATTCCAATCCCCTATAATGAGAAGAACATCCTTCTTTGGTGTCACTTCTATAAGGTGTTGTAAGTCTTCATAGAATTGGTCAATTTCAGTTTCTTCAGCACCAGTAGTTGGTGCATAAACTTGGATTACTGTGATGTTAAAAGGTCTGCCTTGGATTCGTATCGAGATCATTCTATCATTTTTGAGATTGCATCCCAGTACAGCTTTTGCCACTCTTTTGTTGACTATGAGGGCCACTCCATTTCTTTTACGGGTTTCTTGCCCACAGTAGTAGATATGATGGTCATCCGAACTGAATTCACCCATTCCCGTCCATTTTAGTTCACTGATGCCCAGGATGTCAATATTTATTCTTGCCATCTCATTTTTGACCACCTCCAACTTACCCATGTTCATGGTTCTTACATTCCAGGTTCCTATGCAATATTTTTCTTTACAGCATTGGACTTTCCTTTCGCTTCCAGGCATATCCGCAACTGAGCGTCCTTTCGGCTTTGGCCCAGCCGCTTCATCAGCTCTGGATCTACTTGTACTTGCCCTCCGCTCTTCCCCAGTAGCATGTTGGACGCCTTCTGACCTGAGGGGCTCATCTTCCAGCGTCATAACTTTTATATGCCTGTTGTCTTTGTCCATGGAGTTTTCTTGGCAGGGATACTGGAGTGGCTTGCCGGTTCCTCCTCCAGGTGGATCACGTTTGGTCAAAACTCTCCACTATGACCTGTTCATCTTGGGTGCCCTGCTCGGCATAGTTCATAGCTTCTCTGAGTTCTTCAAGCCCCTTCGCCACGGCAAGGCAGTGATCCATGAAGGGGAATATTTTAGTAGGAATGAACATAAATATACCAGTTGGCCCATTCTATTTATCCACTAATCTTTCTTTCTAGATAGATAGAGACACACACATAGTGATTCAGAAACATAGAGATGAAAAAGAGACTGACCAGGGAAATATGTTTGTGTTATGAAAACAAACAGAAAGAGATACACACTGAGAGCAGAGAAAAGAAAAGAGAAAGAAAGAGGACAGCAGTAAATAAAAATCAGAGATAAAAACTTAAAGCTGAAGCTGAACAGAGGAAAAACAGAAAACTTACAAACAATGAAATATGCGCTTTCATGAATAATATGAAATGGGAGGCCCACTGGTGTGGCAGGAGAGATAATAATGTGCTTAAGGAATTGAGGAAATCTGTATAGAATCCCTAAATTACAGGGTATCACTGAAGTGGTCCGCAGAAGACAAGCCTGATATAAAGAGTGATCGACCAACAGAGGGAGTCAACGGGAAGTTAAGAAATGCATGTCTGCAGCACAAAATTGACACAGCCCACTGGCTTCATATTTATCAATGACAGTGCAGGATTGATAGCAGGTTTGCTGTAATGTTACTATTCTGTTCTGACACAGAAATGTCTTAAGGCCAATGCAATGAGAACAGACAAGAGACTACACTGAAAAAAGGCAGGAGAGAAGTGTCAGAAACCATCCCTTCCTGGCTTCCTTTCCCCTGCAGCAACAGATACAGCAGGCATAATCTCCTGGGCCAAAAGATCTATGGGAAATTTGGGGCTTGTTCCTGCAAAGGCCACTTTCTCCAGGCAACTCATTCAAGTATTTTCATAAAGCACAGATGGGGGAGATCTGGCCTCTGAGACATTTTGATCTGGGTTCCGGTGGTTCTGTCACATATTAATCAAGGAATGGTAAGAGGTTTGCCTGCAGTTTTACCCATCAAGGAAAATAGTTTCTAAGCTGTATATATGCATGGTTTTGCATGTAATTTATTTGTGTAATTTATGTCAGGGACTGTATCCAAGTCAAACTCCCAGAGAGACAGAGTTAAAAGGAGGATTTGTGTGTAATCCATGCATGAGGGGACACTTGTGGAAATCCCACAGGATTGTCATAGGTTGCCACAGCTCAGTCTCAACCCCTGCTGACCAGTGAGAGGCTTGCTGTGCCCTAACTCCATCTGGGCATCAGGCAAGTTCCTAGGACCTTCCTCCTAGGCAGGGGCATCTTACCCATAGGGGCTAGTGGTGCGGGGCGCCAGGGCACCAAGGAACAGGCAGAGGCTAGACGCCGCACCTCCTGACATCAGCTCACCGCCCTCGCCCGCCTCCGCCATGCTGCGCCCGGAGCTTCTGTCTGCTGTGGCCACGGTGGCACGAAGTGGCTAGCTGAGCCGGGAGGCGCTGCGTCCAGCCTCTGCCTCTTCCCTGCTGGAGGAGACGCCCTCCAGCCGCTGCCCGCCTCCTCCAGCCCCACTGGCAGTGCCGTCCTCCCTAAAAAAACCTCTGATTGACAACTGGGCAATCAACCTGGATCCAGTTCCCACCTCTGGTATAGATGCCCATTTAGAAAGATTCACTGTTGTTGTTGCTGTTGGTGCTGCTGCTGCTGGCATCCATCTGTCTCCAGAAACAATGGAGTCTACCTCCAAGGGTGAAGTCAAACCTGTGGAGAATCACAGCACCTGCTGTGGCTGTAGAGACTGGTAACTTGTAACTGGTGTTTTTGCTGCAATAGCAGTACTGACGTGACCGCCCTGGGGTGCAAGCCTGGGCAGTTTGTATGGAGGTCCCTGGGCTGCCTAGATGACAAGACTCCCTTCTTAGCCTCACTGATGTGGTGCAAAGGAAAGCAGAGTGATGCATTTGGCACCAGCATGGTTGCAGGAGTTTCCAGAAGAAGGCGCACAAGGCACAGTCCAACCATCTTAGGGACTCCACTACAATGTAAATAAAAATGCAATACCTCCCCTTGCTTTCTCCTCTTAGGGTTCTCTATCTTTAAACTGGGCTTGGACCAAACTGCTCAGGAGACCATATGACTCCTGCACACATTACTGGCTTCTCTGAGGGGAGGAACTTGTGCATCTTCAAGGTGTTGTTGGACCGCACTCCCATTTTTCCTGACGCCTCCCCATTCTGACTGGGGCTGATGGGAGTTGGAGTCCGACAACATCTGGAGAGCCACATGTTCCCCACCCCTCTGACAGAGTGTGGCTGGAGGAAAATAAATGTCACACAAGCAGGTTTGTATAATAGTAGACCTTTTTCTATCAATGCAGCAATGAGGATCAAATGCAAACTAAAATAAAAGAACAGGTGGTTTCCTATGAATGTATCAAGACTTGCAGATGCATTGCCAAGAGGGTAATTATGTGTGAGAATCGCAAGCTACAGCCACAAGAATTTTCTTTGTCACAGTACATAATGGTGTGTGAGAAACCTGAATGTCACCGTAAGAGATTTTTCCAGAGGAGGTACCCAGCAAAATCAAAGGCACGCTGACAAGGAAATGATGAGGCTTGTGGCATTCTTGCTCTAATTCCACACTAAAGAAAAACAATGAGCATAACGGAATTATTGTGCAGTAAGCCAATGTATCTTTTAGCTGTTGTTGGCATGCAGCCAGAGCTGGAAGAATCAGGGAGGTGAGAGAGGAAACACAGTTTGATGTGTTAAAATAAAAAGATTTTGGGGAGAGGCAGGGAAACCTTTTCTAAATGCTGTACCAAGTGCTGTTTTCATTATGTGGTATTTTTACTGGAGGACGAACTGCTCACCTTTTCACAATAGAAGCATCAAAATAACACCATACTGTATTCCTGAACTCTTTGATCCCCCTGGTTTCCACACTGGGAAAGGTGCAAGTACTTTGTGTCCATTCTTCACTCCCATGTTTCTTTACTCTCCCTTGATGGCAGAGGCAATTGTGTCCCTGCTCTAGCACAGGCAAAGGTAAAGGTAAAGGACCCCTGACAGTTAAATCCAGTTGCAGACAACTCTGAGGTTGCAGCGCTCATCTCGATTTACTGGTCAAGGGAGCCAACATTTGTCCGCAGACAGTTTTTCCGGGTCATGTGGCCAGCATGACTAAGCCGCTTCTGGCGAAACCAGAGCAGCGCAGGGAAATGCCATTTACCTTCCCATCGGAGCGGTACCTATTTATCTACTTGCACTTTGACGTGCTTTCAAACTGCTAGTTGGCAGGAGCAGGGACCAAGCAACAGGAGCTCACCCTGTTGTGAGGATTTGAACTGCTGACCTTCCGATCGGCAAGCCCTAGGCTCAGTGGTTTAGACCACAGTGCCACCCGCGTCCCCCAGCTTTAGTGCGAATAACTATGTGGGCAACTGTGAGTCACCAGAGGTTCAGCATTTTTGGCAGCACAGCGGTAAGGGCCGGTGTGGCGTAGTGGTTAGAGTGTTGGACTAGGACCTTGGAGTCCAGGGTTCAAATCCCCATGCACTCGTGAAGCTCACTGGGTGACCTTGGCCCAGTCACCACCTCTCAACCTAACTTTCCTTCACAAAGGGTTGTTGTGGGGAGTAAATGAGGAAGAGAAGAACCATGTATGCCACCTTCCTTGAGTCAGGATTTCACTGGATGGATACAGAAGGGTGTGTGTTTATGTGTATGGCAGCTTTCCTTTGAACTGTCCCTACAGGGGACAGCATAATGAACAGCCATCTCACTCCTCCTATCTAGGGCATATCCATGCCAGGTGGGTGTCATACATACATCCAGGGGAAGGTTGGTGTGCTGTTTGCACTAAACCATGGGTGGAGTCACTAGTTCTAGTCTGGCTGCAAAGTGTGGCCTCCTCTTGAAAGGACATCACTTTCCCACAAGCACTGATTTCAGGAACGGGCAAAGGTTTTCTGCCAGCAAAGTTGTCCATAAGTAGTAAAAGCATCCCCTTCATGGATCACTGCCTTGCCGTGGTGAAGGGGCTTGAAGAACTCAGAGAAGCTATGAACTATGCCGAGCAGGGCACCCAAGATGAACAGGTCATAGTGGAGAGTTTTGACCAAACGTGATCCACCTGGAGGAGGAACCGGCAAGCCACTCCAGTATCCCTGCCAAGAAAACTCCATGGACAAAGACAAGAACCAGAGATCTGTTCAAGAAAATTGGAGATATGAAAGGAACATTTCGTACAAAGATTTCCATAATAAAGGACAAAAGTGGAAAGGACCTAACAGAAGCAGAAGACATCAAGAAGAGGTGGCAAGAATACACAGAGGAATTATACCAGAAAGAAACGGATGTCTCATATACCCCAGGTAGTGTGGTTGCTGACCTTGAGCCAGACATCCTGGAGAGTGAAGTCAAATGGGCCTTAGAAAGCACTGCAAATAAATGTAACAAATGTTGGAAGTGTAAAGAGAGGGAAGGGACATTTTATCATATGTGGTGGGAGTGTAAGAAAGTAAAAGGCTTCTGGGAAATGATATATAATGAGTTGAAAAGAATGTTTAAATATACATTTGTGAAGAAACCAGAAGCTTTCTTGTTAGGAATCACAGGAAGAGAAATTAATAGAAGTGATCATAAACTTTTTCAATATGCAGTGACTGCGGCAAGAATTTTAATGGCTCAAAAATGGAAACAAGAAGAATTACCAACATTGGAAGAATGGAGACGGAAATTGATGGATTTTGCGGAACTAGACAAACTGACAGGAAAAATTAGATACCAGAAAGATCACAAGTTCACACAGGACTGGAGAAAGTTTACGATTTATCTGGAAAATATTTGTGATGAACAGACAACGCTAGTTGGTTTTAAAGAGGCTTTGTGATGAGAAAGGGTATTGTGGGAGGGATAAGAGTTGTAAAGTTTAATTAACTGGCAATACAATTATAAAGGAAATGTGAAATAGATATAAAATTATGAGGATTGTGGAGGAAGCGGGGGGAAGTCCAAAAGAATTTGACATGATGGTTGATGTGAATGTTTTATTTAAATTTGTAAAAGAAAATTTTTCTAAAAAATTAATAATAAAAAAAAAAAAATAGAAAGCACTGCAAATAACAAGGCCAGTGGAAGTGATGGTATTCCAGCTGAACTACTTAAAATTTTAAAAGATGATGCTGTTAAGGTGCTACACTCAATATGCCAGCAAGTTTGGAAAACTCAGCAGTGGCCAGAAGATTGGAGAAGATCAGTCTACATCCCAATCCCAAAGAAGGGCAGTGCCAAAGAATGCTCCAACTATCGCACAATTGCACTAATTTCTCACGCTAGCAAGGTTATGCTTAAAATTCTACAAGGAAGGCTCAAGCAGTATGTGGACCGAGAACTCCCAGAAGTGCAAGCTGGATTTAGAAGAGGCAGAGGAACCAGAGACCAAATTGCAAACATGCGCTGGATTATGGAGAAAGCTAGAGAGTTCCAGAAAGACATTTACTTCTGCTTCATTGACTATGCAAAAGCCTTTGACTGTGTCAACCATGGCAAACTATGGCAAGTTCTTAAAGAAATGGGAGTGCCTGATCACCTCATCTGTCTCCTGAGAAATCTCTATGTGGGACAAGAAGCTACAGTTAGAACTGGATATGGAACAACTGACTGGTTCAAAATTGGGAAAGGAGTACGACAAGGCTGCATTTTGTCTCCCTGCTTATTTAACTTATAACTTATTCATTTAACTTATTCATCATGCGAAAGGCTGGGCTGGATGAATCCCTAGCCGGAATTAAGATTGCCGGAAGAAATATCAACAACCTCAGATATGCAGATGACACAACCTTGATGGCAGAAAGTGAGGAGGAATTAAAGAACCTTTTATTGAGGGTGAAAGAGGAGAGTGCAAAATATGGTCTGAAGCTCAACATCAAAAAAACGAAGATCATGGCTACTGGTCCCATCACCTCCTGGCAAATAGAAGGGGAAGAAATGGAGGCAGTGAGAGATTTTACTTTCTTGGGCTCCATGATCACTGCAGATGGTGACAGCAGCCACAAAATTAAAAGACGCCTGCTTCTTGGGAGA
This sequence comes from Podarcis cretensis, assembly GCF_951804945.1. NCBI lineage: Eukaryota > Metazoa > Chordata > Lepidosauria > Squamata > Lacertidae > Podarcis > Podarcis cretensis. The sequence continues at coordinate 139,514,825 of NC_137170.1, read as the reverse complement.
AGGGCAATGACAGGCCTAGACAGCATCTTGAGAAGTAGACACATCACCTTGCCAACAAAGGTCCGTATAGTTAAAGCTATGGTTTTCCCAGTAGTGATGTATGGAAGTGAGAGCTGGACCATAAAGAAGGCTGATCGCCGAAGAATTGATGCTTTTAAATTATGGTGCTGGAAGAGACTCTTGAGAGTCCCATGGACTGCAAGAAGATCAAACCTCTCCATTCTGAAGGAAATTAGCCCTGAGTGCTCACTGGAAGGACAGATTCTGAAGCTGAGGATCTAAGACTTTGGCCACCTCATGAGAAGAGAAGACTCCCTGGAGAAGACCCTGATGTTGGGAAAGATGGAGGGCACAAGGAGAAGGGGGTGGCAGAGGACGAGATGGTTGGATAGTGTTTTCGAGGTTACCAGCATGAGTCTGACCAAGCTGCGGGGGGCAGTGGAGGACAGGAGTGCCTGGCGTTCTCTGGTCCATGGGGTCACGAAGAGTCGGACACGACTAAACGACTAAACAACAAAGTAAAAGCATCCCTGGGCATTTACCCTGGAGTTAATCTGGAGATGTGGAACTGTTCTTCCAGTCTGTGGTTCTGCAGCTGAGAAAAACCACATGCAGCAATTCTCATAATGGAGTTGGCCAGTCAACTAGCAGAGGCTCCTACTTGCTACTGTAAAAGGCAGCCAAACATCTCTGGAGTCCCTGGATCAACTTGGGGGTAAGTTTAGTTTCCATCCATCTGTCTTGAGAGACAATGGAAGCGTGTGCCATTGTGGGTAAAGTCAAACTGCTGTAAAGACCCAAATGCATCTTCATCTTCTTGCAGGCAGGGCAGATGAAGGTATCCTTGGTGGCATTTCTTCTCTCTGTGCTCCTCCTATCCCTGTAGAATAGGTCTGGCATTTTGTCGAACGACTAAGCAACAGATGGGATTTTGAACCCTGGTCTGTTGAAGAGCACCAATTAGTCCAGCTGGCTTCAGGCCACACATGCTCCTCTACTTTGGCAAAGGTCTTCTTCAAAGATAGTGAGCTAAATTATTTGAACCCTATTATGAGAGATGCAAGCTACCAATCCGTCCACTCACCCAAAAATGTCAATAACATAATCAATGGAATTGTTATATAATTTGTATTTCCTACATTGCCACTCATAAAAGGGAATAATAATTCTTTTTAAGCTAAATGCTTCTCCTTCCTGTGAAGTACTGTTTTAATTAGCAGATGGGTTTTAAACAAGCTATGTTCACATAATATGTTATACATTTCAATAGGCTAATGTTCACTAAGAAACTGCAGAGCAGGCTTTCCTCTTGTAGGGATAACGTGCTAAGGAGGAAAGAGGCTGTTTTCTACACTCAACCATGGTGGGTGGTCTCTCACTGAAGGGATCTGATCCCTCTTGATATCTGCTGGAATCGCACTGCACATACTTTACACTAAGGTAAGGTAAATGACCCCTGGATGGTTAGGTCCAGTCAAAGGATACTATGGGGCGCGTTGCTCATCTCACTTTCAGGCTGAGGGAGGCAGCATTTGTCCACAGACAGCTTTCCATGTCCTTTCTTCCCTGAAATTCGGACTTTAATTAATCCGTGAGTAGAATGGAATTCGGACTTTAAAATTTCTACCTTTGAATTCGGTACGATCGGGGGATGTGCTAAAGGGAAGTCCGCACCCCCCCCCTATTTACAGAAGATCTAAAGCAAGGATCGGAGAACTAAGGTGGAGAGTTTTTTCTTTTTGGTGTTTTTTAAAAGATAATATTTTCATGAATTTGACAGAAGAAGATTTGTGCTGGAGAGTAAGAGTGGAATTTTAGAAGCCTTTGTCTAAACGCCCCCCAGACCCGGGAGTGTCCTGTATGTGAGCTGGAGAAAAAGGAACAAGGAGTTTGACAGCTGTCAAAGGAGCTGTCAAACGGGCAGTGAAAGTTAAAAATCTTATTATTTAACACCTTTCTGGACTAAATTTGTTATATTTGAATTAAAGTGGTTGGGAACAAAGTAGTGAAATAACAAAGTAACGGACTGTTGGGGAAAAGACTATTAAGTAACCAGAATCCCCCTAGGGGAAACATTGAAACACTACAATGGCTGCAGATGGAAAACTACAGGCAGAGATAGAAAGAATGTTTTTTCTCGTGGGAAAGTTGCAGGAGCAGACTACGGCTATGAATAAACAACTTATAACCTTGAACTCTAAAATAAGTGACTCTGCTGAATGCACAATGGACTTGACCGGGAAAAAATCTGCAGCTGAATTAGAAGAGATAACTTTGGAACAGGAGGAGAGGGAACAAGGAGTGGAGCCAGTACAGATGGAGAGTACCAACCAGAAGCCTACATTGTCAGAACATAAAGAAGAAGACCTTTGGATTACAAATCTGCGAAAGATGCGAAAGAGGAGGGAGGAAGCCCCTGGAACACTTGGAATATTTGAATTTAAAAGAAACAAGAAATATGATTGGGGCTTCCTCTTTGAGTATGGAAGATTAGCTGACCTTTCGCAGCAGCTGGTACCAAGTACTTTGGATGGAAGAAAATCGGATGAGACTGAGCTAGAACTCCTTCGAGACCCGATGACCAACAAAGAGGGCTACCAACAAAATCGGCAGAGAGAGACTGACAGAGACTTAAAGGCCTCAGATGTGAGGAATCCAGGCTAAAAACTGTTTTTGTGGACATGGGGACATTGGGAAGGGACAGAAACCGGGGCGGGGGGGGGGAGAAAGAATTTTAAAAATGTTTATGACCTTTGTGTTTGATTATTATGACCTATTTTTAAGATAAAAGGGAAATTCGTGGAAGGAATTTGGGTCGACCTTAGAAAAGGATTTAATATTTATAAGAAAGTTGGATAAGTAAAATTTGGCCAAGTAATAAGAATCAAGTATTTCTTTAAATATATATATATATAATAATAATAATATGTAAAGGATGAGAGATATGGGCTTGCTGAGCTAATTTAATTGAATTAGGATGTATGAAGGGGGGGTGGGGGGAAGTCAAGAACTGGGGTTAGGAAAGTAAGGATATGAAACTTTATATGTGTTGTCTTTGTCTGTGTGTGTCTGTGTTTATAAAATGTGAAAACCCAATAAAAATTTTATATATATAAAAAAAGACAGCTTTCCCTGTCATGTGGCCAGCAGGACTAAACCGCTTCTGGTGCAATGGGACACCATGACGGAAACCAGAGCGCATGGAAACACCATTTACCTTCTCGCCGCAGCAGTACCTATTTATCTAATTGCACTGGCGTGCTTTCAAACTGCTAGGTTGGCAGGAGCTGGGACAGAGCAATGGGAGCTCACCCCGTTGCACAGATTCAAACTGCTGACCTTCTGATTAGCAAGCCCAAGAGGCTCAGCAGTTTAGACCACAGTACCACCCACACCCCTTACTTTACACTACTCGCTTATTAAAGTGGCAGAAGGATTTGAATTGATATGGTTTCCTCCTTTGTACCTGTCTTTTATGTTAATTGTAAAACTTTCTTTTGACTAGTGTTCATTCTGATGTCTCATGGTGACGCATGCTCTATAAGACTGGAACTACATCTTATGGTGAATGCAGAGCTCCAGTTCAACTTAGTAATCCACCATCTCCTCATTCCTAACACTCCATAAGGCAGAATGCTATAAAACATATGGTATAAACGTCACGGTGCTTTTAAAAAGATCCCTGCCCACACTCCCTTCTGTTGATTACTGCACATAGAGGGGCCATAAATCTCCAGGTGCAATGACATGAGCATCACATGTTAGGTGGTGCCATACATTGCAGGAGACAAGGGAGGGGGAGGAGATATACGACTGCGGCTTCTGTCATTCCTGATTTAATGACGACATGGAAATGCACACAAGTACAGAAACCTAATCATTTACTGTAAAGCTAATCACTATTTGGATTGGACTTAAAATCATTTTTATTGTTAAATTCCTTTTGGGTGTTTTATGGGAAGTGAGTACTAAATTAAATACATAAAAATGTTTAATTGCATTTTAATTATTGTCTTTTCTATGTTTTTTGCTTTCTCTATTTCATCTGTGCAAGCCACCATAAGCTGCAGACTGGGAAAAAGGTGGAATATATATAAATAATTATAATTAAAAGACAAAATTTGCCAATAATTGCTCCAGCAACATAAGCAGATGTAAGTCTATTTACACACATTTGCCCAACTGGCCTGGCCATGTGTGGATGCCCAATAAAATGAGATTCTTCAAACTCTGGAGTAAAGAATGTTTGGAATAGGAGTACACATGTAAGCATGCCTTTGAAATCAGTATTTCAGCATGTATAAAGTACAGCAGGATCCTACCCTCTGACATTACAAGGATTAGACTTTCGGAAAACTTTGGGAAAATCCAGTATTTTATTTTTTTTGTCACCAGGCACTCAAAGGCTTGGTCTGTTTCCTGTTGCTGAAATTCTTCCTCAGTTGGCTTTTTATATCCACTGGTACTTCAGAGCACAAAGAAGCCTTTTCACCTTTCTTAGCTCTTTCTCACATGAAATGCTTTCATGGGGCTACTAAATTCCCTATCTGAAATGCCAAAACTCTGCAAGTCTAGTTCCTGCCTCACATTCCTCCCTCTTTTCATTCTCCAGCACTTGGCAAAAATGGATTTTTAAAAGAAAACAAATATTGACATTCCTCCATTCCCCACCACCCACTTTCCATTGCCATTTTTCTAAAGCAAATTATACTCCCAGTTCATATTCTTTAATTGCAGGAAATGCAAATAAGTGCATATCTTTGAAATGGTTAACAACTTGAGGGGGGGGGCACTGGCACTCTCCTCAGCATTTATTGGCTATGTTTCTCGGCTGAGAAAACACTTGTGGCTGTTAAAACATTATTTTGTGAGCACTTGAGGAATTTTCCATACAAAAGAGGTTTTTGTATGATACTTTCCTGATTTGTGCCTTTGTTTTTGTGAAAGAACAGCTTCTATGGCTGGTATTGTGTGCTGACACCTGTCGCAATGATTCAGGGGCCCCTGTCTGTGAAAGCGCATTTTCCCTACTCCCCAAGAACATACGTATTTAAAATGTTAATTGACTGCACCTTAATAAAGGGATATAATTTAACCTAACTCTACAATAAAAACGTGTTCACCATCTACTGTTCGGAATGTCACTTTCTCGGTACACAGCTTGCAATTTACAGCTGCATTAGAAATGATATACTAGGCAAGAGTTGACTTTAAGAATGGGAATTAGTCACCACTTCACATTTTCTGTCAGCCAAGGTGAGAAAATGTATTGCTGTTACATTCTGCTGGTGATTTGTTTTACTGCGATCAAATGCTGTTCGAAACGGCATAGGTTGTATATAAGACCAGTAGCAGGTTTCAGCTGGGGAAATTTGTTTTACCCCAAAGAACTTTAAAGGAACACAAACTAGTTTGTTACTATATTTGTTTCCCTACAGCTTTATGAAAGAGAGGACAGCCAGTTCACCATTTTACTTAAGATTTTAGGGGAAACAACTCACCCAAAATTTAATGTTACAGTTTCATAACTCAGATGAGTGTAAAGCATTGAGATGCTCCCTCTGAAACTCCCACAAAAGAGTCCCCAAAACAATAAAGGGTAAAGTGCAGCATTTCCAGATTTCTCGTGTAGAGGGGACCTGTGTGCTAGGTACAGTTAAATATCAACATCGGACAGCCCACTGATATCTCTCCTTGGGTTCATGGCCAAGACATGTAAACTGAATAAGCTAGTAATGACTAATGCTTTCTCTCCTTTTGGGAGATGCAGATCCTGTATCTGTCTCTGACAGGTTCAGCTTTCTCAACTATATATCCAGGCATTGGTAGAATATAGATGTCTCAACATAAACCACTGATTTGGGTAATCAGGAAGGGTTGAAATCTAGACATCAAGCTCAGAGGGCAAGATTATCAAAAATACAGTGGTGCCTCGCAAGACGAAATTAATCCATTTCACGAGTCTCTTCGTCTAGCGGTTTTTTCGTCTTGCGAAGCAAGCCCATTGACGGCTTAGCGGATTAGCGCTATTAGCGCTATTAGAGGCTTTTAGCGGCTTTTAGCGGCTTAGCGGCTTAGCGGATAAGCAGATAAGCAGCTTAGAAAAGGGGGGGGGAGGAAAAAAAACCGCAGGAACTCGCAAGACATTTTCGTCTTGCGAAGCAAGCCCATAGGAAATTCGTTCTGCGAAGCACCTCCAAAACGGAAAACCCTTTCGTCTAGCGGGTTTTCCGTCTTGCGAGGCATTCGTCTTGCGGGGCACCACTGTACCAAAAGTAACTTAAGATCACACATTCCATTGACTTTCAATGGGACGTGTGCTGCTAAACCACTTAGGAGCTTTTGGAAATCTGTCCCTTAGCAGACTAAAAGAACAAATTCAGCTCTTTAATACGGTATGGCATTACCACCTGCTCTTTCACAGACTTTCCACTGCTCCTTCACACAACGGATTATAGTGATGAAGGCACCTTGTCCTGCAGTTGAGGTCCCAGATCATCATCAAGTGAGGGTGGGTCTTAAAGCAGGAAAGGGGAACTTGAGGCCCTCCATAAGTTGTTGGGCTCCATTTCCCATCTGCCCCAACCAGTCTGGCCACAGAGTATTCAAACTCCTTCACGGGCATTCTTATAATCCTTACACCAACCCTGTGAAAGTGATTAGCATTATTATACTCGTAATGCAAGCTATGGGGTTTTGAACTGGTGCATTCCTGATTTGTCATAACCACTAGGCTGCATCACTTTCCTATTTCAGACAACAGCACAATCTCCTTTTCAATTCTCCAAAGGATGCAGACCTTAACTTTTGCTTATGTTAACCTTGAAAAGTTCTGGGTCAGCAATGTGTTTGAAATGAAGGTTGCCCACTGTTCTAACACCATGATCACTCTGCAATTTTAGTGTTCTAATCATTTCCCCCCACCTAGTCCAAAACTTTACAAACTTGAATACAACAATGCTGTGTCTTAAAGCCTTTGTAAAACTGAGCAACATCTTGCTCTGATCTCTTGATAGGTGGTAACATGGCTCCTCTATTCCTCTGAGTAATTGTACATGGATATTTTTTCTATATTTTGTACACAAAGAACTAAATGCAGGCATTTAAAACCTGTATGTGGATTGTGTCCACTTATTTTCCCCACAAAGTTTAAAGAGCCACAATTTTTCTGTGATGTCCTCTGAAGTTCAAATACCTTGGTAATACTGATTCAGCCATATTTTAAGTCTTATAGAATTGCATGTGGTGAATGAAGAAGGCTCTGCATTTAAGTGAAGGCTTTGGGGGTACCTGACTGTGATAATGAAGACCACATCAGCATATAGGATTCCAACTGCTAACAAGAGAAGAGAAGATTCAGGATCCCTTGAAAAATTAGAGTGGATAGTTGCCCTCCTTTGGCACTAGAGACCCACCTGAACTAAGACTGAAAGTTGTATGTCCGTGTTTGTCACCTTGTAGCTCAAAGTCGCAACTTTTCAAACTCAGGCTTAGACTGAGGCTTAGGCTTTTAGACTGCAGGCTTGGCCAAACTTGGCCCTCCAGCTGTTTTGGGACTACAATTCCCATCATCCCTGACCACTGGTCCTGTTAGCTAGGGATGATGGGAGTTGTAGTCCCAAAACAGCTGGAGGGCCATGCCTGGTTTAGAGCTTGCATATGGAACTGAAAGTACAGCAACCAAGTAAAGCTTTTAGATTCCAGTTCAGATGTTATCCCCACCCTCAGTTAAAGTTGTACAGGATATACTAATTTGTTTTCCTAAGTGATGATATAATCAAGACACGTCAGACAAATCACCAATGCAGGATAGAATCATAGAATCATAGAATCATAGAGTTGGAAGAGACCACAAGGGCCATCGAGTCCAACCCCCTGCCAAGCAGGAAACACCATCAGAGCACTCCTGACATATGGTTGTCAAGCCTCTGCTTAAAGACCTCCAAAGAAGGAGACTCCACCACACTCCTTGGCAGCAAATTCCACTGTCAAACAGCTCTTACTGTCAGGAAGTTCTTCCTAATGTTTAGGTGGAATCTTCTTTCTGGTAGTTTGGAACCATTGCTCCGTGTCCGCTTCTCTGGAGCAGCAGAAAACAAACTTTCTCCCTCCTCTATGTGACATCCTTTTATATATTTGAACATGGCTATCATATCACCCCTTAACCTCCTCTTCTCCAGGCTAAACATGCCCAGCTCCCTTAGCCGTTCTAGAATCAGGACACTTGAATCAGGACACTTGAAGAGAGCAAGGGGCAGCTAGTTGCACACCTCAGCCTTTCAGAAACATGGGATAAACTGAATGAGAATTGCTTCAAACGGGAATTGGAACACCCTGTATATAGTAAACCAGGGATTGGCAAGATGGTGCCCTCCAGATGTTGTTGGACAACTCCCATCATCCCTTCCCATTAGCCATGATGGCTGGGGGTGATGGAGTTCAACAACATCTGGAGCTCACTACATTCTTTATCCTTCAGTTAAATTAACTCAAATGGCTAGATTCTGTGAAGAGAGGGAGATGGAACATTTAAACAAAATAAGGAGGTACTTGGACAGTTGGCATCTGGTAGCATGATACTTGAATTCAAGGCTAATGAAAGAAATGGTTAAGCAGTTTGTGAGTATCAATGCTAACTGCAATTAAGACTAACCAGGGTTTTGCCCTCGCAGTGGAATCCTAAACAATGGCGTCTTTGAAGTGGGCTTCAGATCCTGGTTTCTTTCAGCATGAAATGCAACCTTGGGCAGTTTGTTGGAAAGGAAGCTTATGGATAATGCAAAAAAGAAAGAGAAAAAAAAGGAAAGGAAAATAAATGGAGGGTGGGGAAGAACCTTGGAAGCAGGCAGGTTTTTTGAGTGGTTAAATCATAATGAAACCTGCTTTGCAACACTATGCACACTTACCAAGACATGAGTCCCATTGGACTCAGTGCACTTGCATCAGAGTAGACATGCACAGGATTGCACTGTTAATGTATGGATGTTACAGAAAGCACAGAAAGAAAAAGTAGATGTGTACCTGAATAAGCGTGAGAATGGCAAAGCGGTAAGAGTGGAAAACAAAGTCAATACTTACAATCTGCACTGCTGTTTTTCGGAACCACAGAAAAGTTGGAAGCCAAAGGGTTACGAACAATATCTTCCCACTGAATAGTGTCTGCATAGCAAAGAAATCTGTTCTGTCCAACATATACTCCTCCATTTAAGATTTCTGTACCAAAGAGAAAGATGAAAACACATATATTAAGGACATTTGACAAAGGGATGCTGGGATGGGGTCATGTTAGAATATTCAAGCAGAATTAAGAACCTAAGAAGAGCCCCCCGGGTGAAACTAGTGGTCCATCTAATTCCGCATCCAGTTCCCACCATGGCCAACCAGATGCCTGGGGAAGCCCACAAGTGGGGCCTGGTGGCAGCAGCAGCAGCAGCAGCAGCAGCAGCAGCAGCAGCAGCAGCCCCCTCCTCTCCTGCAACTGGAATTCAGAAGCATCGCTGCCTCTAACCGTGGAGACAGAGCAGAGCTGTCACTGATAGCCTTATTCTCCATAAATTTCTCCAATCCTCTTTTTAAAGTCATCCAGGTTGGTGGCCAACCCTACCTTCTCCAAGAGCAAGTTCCAGAGTTTAACTCTGCACTGTGTGAAGAACGACTTTCTTTTGTCTGTCAGGAATCTTTCAACTTCATTTGATGCTGGTGAGCTCAAGTGTTATGAGAGAGGGAGAATTCCCCCCCCCATCCACTTTCTCCATGCCATACATAATTTTCAGTCACATCTCCTCTTGCTCACCTTCTCCGTAAGCTAAGAGGTCCCAAATGTTAACTTTAACTTTCCTGATAGAGGAGTGCTACACTGCCTTGATCATGTCTGCTATCCTTTTTTGAACGTTTTTCAACACTACAATATCCTTTTTGAAGTGAAGTGATCTGTACACAGAACTGTACACGGTATTCCAAGTGTGGTCACACCATAGATATGTATAACACCATTATGATATCAGCACTTTCATTTGCCATTCATTTCCTAACATGGAATTTGCCTTCTTCACAACTGCTGGACACTAGGTCTTCACTGAGCTAACTACTACAACCTCAAAGTCCCACTCCTTGCCAGTCACTGCCAGTTCAGACCCCATGAGCATATAGGTGAAATTAAGACATTTTGCCCCTACAAACATCACTTTACACTTGCTTACACAGAACTGCATTGTTCATTTTACATTCAGTAAATGTAAAATGGTCCTTTTGGATCTCTTCACAATCTCTTTTTGTTTTTATGACCGTGAATAATTTAATCCCTTCTTCAAACCTGGACACCTCACTGTTCATCCCCAATGCTGGATCGTTTATGACCAACTTAAAAAGCACATGTCCCAATACATGTCCTTGGGGATACCACTTTCTCCATCTCTCCATCAGGAGAACTGCCCACGCGTTCCTATTCTCTGAAAGTCAGGTGCCATTTCAGGTGCAGGACTTTGAAATACTAAAGGGAAAGTGGGTCCTAAGAGAACGTGAAATGGGAAACTGAATTCCACATAACTGTTACCCGGTGTTGCAGGGGGAGAAGAGGCCACCCCTGGAGCACACCAACAATAATTAGGATAATGGCTGGCAGTGGCTCCTGCACCTACCACCCACCCTGGCAGTGGCCTAGAGAAAGCCATAGCTTGGGGTCTGAACATAGCTGCTACCACCACAGCTAAAGGCAGGAGTCAAACTGAAGAGTGAACAAAAAGAGTGGGTGGCACTAAAGGAGAGCGGTGCTCAGAAATGAAAATTTTACTGTAGCATATGATATGTTGGAAACTTGCCCCCTCGGGAAAGGCTGACTCCTCTTCCCAGGCATGTCGGGGCCGGTGACCTACCCTGGCTGGCATCCCGGCAGACCAGGGAGATCTTGATATAGGCAACACCTCCCTGCTTGAAAGGTGCACACCCCCTTCCTCTCTGCATAGCAGCAGGAGAAAGAAGAAGCAGTCAGAAAGTCTATTTCATCTCTAGTTTATTTCTGACTGTACAACTGTACAAAAACATGACTGCTCACTCAGACTTCTCCGAGCGACTGCAACAAACTTCCTTCACACAAGCAACAGGAAGGTCTCATATTACACTGAGAACCAATGCCTGAGAAATCCCTGGAACATCCTGTCCCAGGGTCAGGGCCATCATGTGATGCAAACATCGAACTGCTTGTTCTCAGCTGCGTAGTACTCATATCCCAACAACACAAGGCCCAATTCATACTTGATAAGAAGAGCATTGGTCTACAGCTAACTTGGAAAATATTCTACAGTGTTACCTCTGGTTACGAACTTAATTCGTTCTGGAGGTCCATTCTTAAGCTGAAACAGTTCTTATCCTGAGGCACACTTTCGCTAATCCGGCGTGCGATTTTCGTTCACATCCTGGGGCAAAGTTCACAACCAGGAGCAGCTACTTCCGGGTTGGTGGAGCTCATAACCAGAAGCGTTCGTAACCAGAAGTGTTCATAACCAGAGGTATCACTGTACTGAGGTGAGGAGCAACTTAGGCCCTCCCTAGGCTGTCCTGCTCCAACAGATGGGCCACAGCTGTGGCAGAGCGACACAAACATAAACCTAAACACACACCCTCCAACATCTCTCCGATGAAAATAGGGACATCCTAAGGAAAAGCGGGATATGGTGGGATCCAATCATAAACCAGGACGGCTTCTGTAAATCTGGGACTGTCCCTGGAAAATAGGGACATTTGGAGGGTCTGGATTCATGCCTACTCAGAAGTCATTCCAATGGGATCAATTCCTAGTAAAGTGTGATATAGACTAGTGATCTTAGTCTCAAGCATTACGTGCAGTTAGATAGCCAAAAATATTTTATATTCTTGTGTGCAGTGGATAAACTGCTGGACTATAATGAAAGGAGACCAGGGTTCAAATCCCTGCTGTACCATGAAACTCATGGTGGGATTTGAGCCAGTCACTATCTCTCAGTCTGGCCTACCTCACAAGATTGTTGTGAGGATAAAATGGTGGCAGGGAGGGGGGGAGAGAAGCACGACTACTACTCTGAGATTCTTGGAGGAAAGGTGGGATCTAAATGTCCTATGGCTGAAACCTGAACATGCTTACAAGAAAATAAAACTCACTGAGTTGGTGGAACTTTCTTCTAAATAAATATGCATAAGATTGTGCTGTGTAACAAATAAATCAAAAATAGCAAGACAAAAGTGTGCATCATCTCCAGGAACTCTTCTCAGAAACAAATGTATAGTTCATAATTATGTAGTGTAACTGAAACTGACGCTCTGTTTGCAGAAGGGGTGGTGTCCTGGGGTGAATGCAGGCCAAGGGAAAGCTATCTACAATTCCCAGAGGGCAATAAGATAATACATAAACCACATTTGATAACAAGCCAGGAACTTTTGAAACATTTTCTGAACGCTCACAATCACAAAGCCAATTACAAATCAAGACAAGAAGCAAGGTGCACAGCACTAGCGCCCAAAGAGAGAAAACACTGCTTGCCATCCGAAAATCTAACCTTGACTTTCTGCACTTCCAGAAGCAGAAGCCTCAGATGAAAATGAGGCATTTAATATCAGTCTTGTATAATTTCCTCCCCTTGACCGTATTAATCAGGCAAAAGTACTGACATTCACTTCTAGGAAACCTTTGGCTTAAAAGGAGCTTGGCTTTTCCACAGAAAAGGAGATTAACCTACACAACAGCTATTATATAGATAAGCACACAAAACAAGTGATTCAGATTAGGAGCATAGCGTATGATCAGCCTGCATGGGCATGGATATTCTTATGATGCACACAACATCTGTTAGCAATTTTGCACTGCAACAAAGGTGGGATTTGCAAGGAAGTCTAGTGATTAGCAACAATTCTCATTTTATTGCATTAATATGAGGTTTGCTTAAACCCACTGCATCAAAATCTGGTATTAATGAAAGAGATGGCTCACAAACATGGAGCACCATACTGAAATTCAGACTCAACGGAACGTTTACAAATTTATATGAAATATCCTGCCCCACTATCTGAATATATAAAAGAAGCTTGTGTTGTTTGGGTATACAATCATCTCAAAATTCACCAGATTTTCAAATATGATTAGCAAAAATACTTGGTTGGACCTGTAGAGTTAGGGAATCCCTTCGTATTATTTCCCCCCTCAAGATTTTTTGAGGAACTTGCTCTACCTGATGATCATTATTACACAAAATTGAGTTGTTATTGTTCTAAACATATTTTTATTGCATTGTTATGAGCTGCTTTGTGAGGGCCTAGGCCTTGAAAGCAGGACATAAACAGAAAAAACCATCAGTCAGAGATAAGTGTATAGAGATGATCATACTCAAGTTTGTCTTGCTTCCTCCTGCTGAGAATCTGTAGACTGGGGTACTAATTCATAGGGATACTGGAGAAATTCAGTTTCCTTGGCATTTTAGTGGCTAACTACCCAGTTCACCCTTTTTGAACCAATACACAAATTGAAACATAACTGTTATGTGCCGGCATGGTTGCTCGAGAGCAAACAGGCAAGACTCCCACCGGTCTTTTCCAGGCTTTAGTATCTGTCCAAAAACATTTACAGTGCAGAGCATCTCAAGTCCGTGTCTGCTCAGTCGCTAGCAGAATCTGGGAGTGGGCGGTCCTTAAACCTTCCCCAGCAAAACAGTCTTTTGACCCCCATCCTTCTCCTCCCCTCTCTGCGCGCAAACCGACTGCGGAGAGAGGGTGTTGGCAAAGGGGGACTTGCCTCCCCCCCCCCCCCGCTTTGCTCAGGCTCCGTGTTGCGGCTCTCTCTAGCATCTTCTTATCCCTGTATCCCTTCCCCACTGGAGGCGGGGCTTCCCTCCTCGCCGGAGGAAGAGCTGCTTCGCACGATCTTCGGAGGCTCCCTGTAACCCAAAACAATGCACAAAGAACCAGGCTGGGGAAGGCGGCCCTAGAGGAACCATGTTTCCTCTTCCCCTTCACCACCCCATGCCAGAGTTTCATCTTTTATGCGGTTGGTAACACTGTTGACAGGGATGAGGGGAACGTCCAATTTGGCCTTAATAGCTGCTCTTCTCTTTCTGATTTGTTAAGTCTGCGCTGCTCATACCTTTCTCCCAGTCGTCATTTTTGTCTTTTGCTCTCACGGGACAGGTCCTCCACAGATAGTGTAAACTGCCTGTGGCTCAGTCCATTTCAGTCGACTGTTTCAAATTAAACTGAGCATCTGCTTTCCATCTATTTTGCCACTCTCTGTTCCCCCACCTCCTACACTGAGAGAGGGATGTTTGGAAAGACCTATTAAACCCTATGACGCATTAAACAAATGAAGCTCAAATGTAATCAATATACAAAAGAGTTGCATTATAATGACCTCATCATCCTAAAGTTAACAACTAATTTTAATTTACAACAACACTGAAAGCAAGAGATAACATTAAATTTAAAAAGGAAGCCAGAAGGAGAAAGGCAGGCAGCCTTTTGACGATGCCAACAAGTTGGCAGGAAAAGGCAAGTGAAAAATGCAGGCCTTCCCTCTGTTCTACCGTAATTAATTTGGGTGCCAGCACTTCTTGGAGACACAGATTAGGAAACTGAATGAAAGTTGGGTTGTTGTTTTTCATGCATGTTCTATTCTTTAGTAGCCTGAGCCATAGATTTTTGGTTAAGTGGTCTCTTCCTCATTCCTGTGTGCATTTTTGTGAGGCTCCCAAAAGTCCTCCCTCAGAGTCATGGGGGTAGACCCCAGAATTTGTTGCCCATTCTGGGTATTTCTGAAACTCCAAGGCAACCCCAATATGAATTCTTTTGCTATGCTGTTGCCAATGTTGTTTTTCAGAATTTGTAATCAAATAGATGAGGGATGTCCAACCAATAGATTGTGATTTACCGGTAGATCACCGGCTGATCCTGGTAGAAAGTGGGATCCTTATTGTGTACAAAAAGTTATGAGGGGAAAGCTAGAATCTCCCCCCCAAAAGCTCCACAACTCTGGGCAATCCACCCCCACCCCACCCACGCTCCTCCTTCCTCCAATGACAATGGGGAGATCACTGCCAGGTTTTTTTATACCGGGAGTAGATCACGGTCTCTTGGGAGCTGGACATGGCTGCCCTAGATGCCATGGGTGTAGCCAAAGGTGGGGGCAGCTGTCCCCCTAAATCAAGACAAATCAATACAAATCTGAAGTTCTGCCCCTCTAACAAAAGCCTGCCCCCTCAGCAAAACTCCTGGCTACGCCCATGCTAGCTGCTACATTTTGAATGCAAGTGGGGCTGGGAACTGACAGCTTATCTATCAACTATCAGAAGCCCCATGTCATATGTAGCTATGAGTAACCAGACATAGCAGGATGTCATTGGGAACAAACAAACAACTAAAGAGCTAACTATCTAACTAATTAAAGTAAGGGAAGGGAAGGGAAGACAGAGTCAACATTCGCATTTTGATGTGCATCCATTTTAGTCCCACAGTCCTTGATTCATGAACGTAATATGGATGTGGCTATCTGCTTTCATGCACTGATTTCCTGACCTAGATCAGGGCTTTGTTCTTTGCTGCAGATGATTTATAAAGCACCAAAAATTGAAATGTCACATTTGTATTAGGAGGCAAGGGAAGTGTGATTATAAAAACGAGGACTTTAGCCTTCTTTCTTTCAGTCCAGTGACCATAAGCAAAAGCTCAAGGATGTGCATGCTTAGTGGCAAATAGGTGTCTGGGCTAGTCTTGGATTAAACCTTTTAAAGTAACAATTATCTGGGTCATTAGTGAAAAAGCAGACAAAGACCTGCAAGAAAACCACCCAAACTTTAGTGACATTGACTTGAAGGCAGATTTCATTAAAGAAAATATTGTCCATATAGGATGTGTGTGTGTGGGGGGGGGGTTAACACAGCACTTCCCATTAAGCGCAGCTTAGAAAACAACTAATTCAGCTGCTCCAAATGTGAAGTTGGGAATAAGTATTCCGATGGATTTGTGTTGCCTCTAGAAAGCAAGCTGAGAGTTGCTTTTGGTTTGTGGTAACCCGGGACTAAAGTTGGCTGGATTGGCAGATGAATCTTGCTTCAACCCTGCTAACTGGGTGTCCTTCTCCACGTACCTGAAGGCAGAAGGCTAACCTCGATGGTTTGGCACACAGCTCTGTCTCCCAACAGAAAGGCAGGGCCAGGGAGCCTAGGAGGAAGAGGGGAGGGAGGGGCTGCTGCCTCCTTTTGCTTCGTGGGAGGGCCAGCCCTGGGATTTTTTAAAAGCACCCCCAGTTCTATAGAATATTGTCAGAGAGAGGATTAGGCTAAAACTTAGATGGATGCACTTACTTTTTCCATATGTATACAGTGGTACCTCAGGTTACAGGCGCTTCAGGTTACAGACTCCGCTAACCCAGAAATAGTACCTCGGGTTAAGAACTTTGCTTCAGGATGAGAACAGAAATCGTGCGGCGGCAGCAGGAGGCCTGATTAGTTTCAGGTTAAGAATGGACCTCCAGAACGAATTAAGTTCTTAACCCAAGGTATCACTGTACTTAGATGTAGTGCAGACCACAGTGTTGTAATTCCGTGAGCATATGCATTTTAGGCAACATGGATTCCAGACTAGTGAGAACATTTCCAGGGAAAAGATTAAAATAACCCAAAACAAGTGGAACCTGTAGCACATGTAGCACCGTGTGGAGTGCTCTTGCTTTCAGCATTTCTACCTCTCAGCCAGGCCCTCTTTCACAAGGTTCCTTTCCATTCTTCTTCTCACCTGGCTTTCCATTTCCGCCACAATAGCCCATCCATGCTCTGTAGTCATTGAGCATGCCCAGCCTTTGTATATTTGTTTAAAATGAGTCTTTTAAAAATAACATTATATCATATTAACAAATTAATCAACTCAAATACAAGACAAGCATGCCAACAAAGCCTTCTAAGTAGTCAAATCCTATGTGTAATGCTCAAAATTCTATAATTAAGCTCAGGATTGCCTGAAAAATGTTGATAGCATTGTTTCTGCCTTCCCACAAATATTTATCAGCCATAATACTTTGCCTTAATATGATGCTCCACCACCAGCAACTGAGAGCAGGTGGAATTAGCTGACTTCCATGCATTTGCCAATAACACACACGCCATGGTTAACACGGACACAACTAATATTGTATGTTTCCTTCTAGTATGTCCTTTTATTTTTCCTAATAATATTGCCTGTAGATTTAATTGAGTCTTGTATCTTCTGTCTTCTTAGCCTCTTTTACAATAACCAGTAACTTAGCCTCGGTTGCTGGTGCCTGGACAGAGCCGCCTTCCCAGCTGTGCAGGGGGGAGCCCAGCTGGCCAAGGCAACCCTTGGCGGGCAGAGAGGAACACTGGGCCGGGCCATGCTGGGGGCACCTGAATGGGGGCACCTTTTAGCTCCCGCTCAAAAATTGGGCTCCTGGAGCCACGGCCCTCCTGGCACCCCCTCCCATGCTGCACCCCTGACAATAACTGACCATTACTGCTTTTTATACAAGGACATTGCCACAAAATATAGGGAAATGTACCTTTCCAATTTTTTTTTTACATCTCCAACATATATGAAACATTCTGGCACATTTTTTGTGATTTGCATTGGTGTGTGGTATTATTTACATAGTATTATATATAGTAGTTATTGGACTGTTTGGGGGGTTCCCCTTGGGGGTTTCCTACACCAGATTTTCTTGTATTTCTGGAGATGCTGGGGTTTCCTTCTAGCCTGCTGGAACCTTGGTCAGTCTTCTGCATGGATGGTGTTCTTTCAGCTACATAAAAACTAGCACCCATGCATGAACATCAGAAATGATCCTTAGGCTGCAATCTAGCAGTAAGACAACTCAAACTCAATAGGACCTACTTCTTAGTAGATATACATAGGATTGCATTATAAGTACCCCAAAAGTAAAACATGCAATTAAGCCACAGTATGCAGCTTTGTCTAATGTTCAAGTGGTATCATCATCATCATTTTTTTAAAAAAAAACCCTCAAAGCTTTGGGTGCTCAGAATTAGAACTTTAAGTATACTCTTCCAAGCACCCTGGCTGGTGCTCGTACGCCCCTCCCGCTGCAAAGGCCCTTTAAAGACCATTCTGCACATCACTCAGGGTTGCCTTCACAGGGACGCATGGCTGCAGTTTATTCTACTTCTCTCTAACAAGCTTACAGACAGATGTCTTTGCAAACAGGTGTTTCTCACATTCACACTTTGCATTTTTTTTACATACACACTTTTTAAAAAGGAATGTGTGAAACAGCTGTAGCAATCCATTCAATTCAATGGGGCTTTCAGTTGCCCGTATCACTGCAAGGGTTATAAAGCCCTGCCGTATTCACCTTGTTTCAAAATGGTTGATTTCACAATGTAAGCACAGACAAAAGGGCAAGTGTTAAAGCAAAGGCGGCATAAACGCCAATGCAATATCCACAGTGCGACCAATGCTGCAGGCAAGGGAATATTAAAGACGCAAGTCAACTTACAGCATAAGCCAAACCATGTCTACGTAGAAGTAAGTCCTCTAATTCAGTGAGGCTTACTCCCAGGTAAGTAAGTGGGGTTAGAACTCCAGCTTTAGTGCTTTTTCTTCTGTTGTTTTTGAAACAACCATACAGCTTGTTTTAAAAGCTTAGATGTATGATTAAAATATGAACTCCCAGCACTGTCTATCCTGTTATTAAATAATTTGATCCAAGGACATCACTCATGCTGCTAAACTTGCATTATTCAGATCTAAGATAAACCAATTGGCATCCCTCTACAATCATCTTAAAGTGGATCAATCTGCCATAGCAATTATTTAATTTGATACATTATTCAGCAAATAGAGCAACTTCAACATAACTTTACCCTGAATCAGCAAGGTCCTTCAGCACATGCTAATGTTGGACCATTAAGTGAGAATCTCTCTGTCCTGGTTGAAGGAGTCACAGCCTGATTATCTGTAAATGTAGGCAACAGATACTGGAGACACAGGACCAGATCTTGCCTGGCTGTGACACTGGTGCTAATCTCAGAGTTGGAAATGGGGAAGAGCTAGTTCAGGGAAACCTCCATTCCATTTCTTCTTTAGTAAATAATTTGTAATGTATATCAGCAGTTTGGCCTCACAGGCCCTATCCAACATTAAGACCCATATTCTGTTACACCATATTATCCCAGCTGCTGAAAACCACAGGAGGGGAGAGGGCGGCTCTTGGGCTCAGATTCTGCTGGCAGGTTCCCCACTGTCATCTGGCTAGACAAGATGCAGGATTAGGTGGGCCACGGGACGGATCCAGCAGGATCTTCTTTTAGACATAATATTAATTAGGAGAATGCACACAGGTGTAGAAAAAAAATAATCTTCAGGGGTATGAGAGAGAAAGAGTGTGCAGAATAATCAGAATCAGGTCCACAATGGGTAGGGAGGGAGAGTTATATTCCTTTCCTCAGTTGTGGTCCCAATGGAAATAATGAAAATGTAAGAAAAGCCTTTGGAATCCCAACTAGATCATATATAGGCTTGACCCTCACAGTATTTTAGAACAGGGTCAGACTCTGTTCCCTGACCAGGCTCCTGCTCATTCCAATCTCTTCTCAGCCAAAGTGTGTTTCAGGCAAGAATCAGGAAAAATGGGTCCTCTGTGCTTGCGATGCTGTGCAGATGCAGATAGAACACCTCTCGGGAGCAGCACAATTAATTATTTTTACATTAAAGAAAAGAGCAGTTCAACTGCACTCAGGTAAATCTGCCATTCATTGGGGGTCCAGCTACATATTTAAATAATCTTGTTAAATTGAGGTTCTGTTGAGTGAGCTGAGGGGGTACTTTTACTTCAATCATCATCATCATCATCATCACTATTTGCATTATAAAAACAAACAAACCCAGCCCCGGTCAAATTCACTTTTTCATGGAGCTCCAATTCAATTTTAAAAATTATGCACAGCACACGGAAACACCAGAGGCAGATTGAGTAACTTTCAACAGATTCAACCTCCCTAAACTTGAGCTGGATTTTAAATTCTTAAACTTTCTGCTTCCTAATACTATTATCTATGAACTATTGTTCAAAACATATTGATAGAGATGGAGGTGATAAATGATACAATGAACTACATGCACAATAGAACTTTTCATTATTCTAAAGCATTTCCTATTCCTGGTGTTTTTTTAAAATGTGAGCTTTTTTAAAATCACAAGCAAAAAGCCTGGATTTTATACAAAGGGGGGGGGGGGGAGTTCCATATTATTCAGTTTTTCATATGTTTTACAAAAACAAGAAGCAAAATCCCACTCACCATTTGTCAGTTATTGGAAGTAACATTTAATGTACATTTATAATACAGAGAAGCCCTTGCACAGAACAGTGTCTTGACACATACCCGTCTCCAACCCATGCTACATTTTTTCCTCATCTTGCACCTACTCAGAGGCAGCTATATTGTAAAGATGCAGTCAGGGATGTATGGGGAGAGTGCCAGGATCTGGCCTGCGTTCCTCTCCTTGAAGTATGTTTCGTTTGCTGATATCTCTTCTCTCCAGCCCCTGAAGAACTTTCATAAGCCTTCAAAAATGCTATCAGGAAAGGGAGACTTACATGGAAGAGCTTGAGCCCAGTGGCAGAGAAGCCTAGGTTCAATCTCTGGCATCTCCAAGGAGGGCTGGGAGAGAAACTGGAGAACAGCTGCCAGTCAGTACTGACAGTACTGGGTTAGGCAGACTGATGGCCTGATTCAGCAGAATTCTATGTTCCTGTTGCAATGAGGAGGACTTTGACAAAAGGAAGTCAAAATGGTGCCCTCTAGTTCTTGTTGGACTACTACACCTTCCACAGAATCATAGAACTGTAGAGTTGGAAGAGACCACGAGGGCCATCTAGTCCAACCCCCCACAATGCAGGAATCTTTCACCCAACGTGGGGCTTGAACTCATGATCCTGAGATAAAGAGTCACATGCTCTGCTGACTGAATTGCTGCCTGACCATTGTCCACAGTGGCTAGGAATGATCAGCGTTTGATTCCAACAACATCTGGAGGTCACCATGTTGGTGATCTCTGATGTATACTGGGTCTCCTCAAGATTTCTTTCTTTTGCCACCTCCTGGCAGGAGAAAACCCAAATATGCCTTGTGCTCCATTAATCCCATATCCAATTTCTACTGCAATGAACAAGAGTGCAGCCAATCAGTTCTTCATGAAATGTGCCTGTCTTCTCACAGTTGGGAATTTGGTAGCATTCCTCTTGTTATGTCATAAGGGAAACTGTCGTACAACATATTATGAGCTGTGAATAATTTCAATGGAGTGCATAGTTTTTAATACTGGATCATGCTTGCTAGTACAGGAGCCATTGCTCAGCGTCAGAGCACTTTTTGGGGGCACACAGAGGTTCTCAGGTTCAACAAGGGGCATAAAAGGGATCAAGGGGTTAAAAAGGGATCAAGTAGCTAGAAAGTCTGCCTGAAATTCTGGATGATCACTGCCAGAGCAGAAAACACTGTGCTAGATGAACCAATGGATTAAGGCAGCTTTATATGATACATATGAAAACTCCTTAGTTTTTGTATGTTCCAAAAATACATTGCCAAGGATGACAGTTCAACTGTAAGTCATTAGTGTGTCAAGCTGAGTGCTTACTGCAAAGGTTCTACAATATGATCAACTATGGAGAAGTGTATATATATATATTCTAAGAAAAATTCCCTAAGCACAGCTGTCACTAAGAGACTGCAGTTCTGGCAGTGAACTGTGCAAGGCAGAGAAGACTATGCTATTGAAAAGAAGACTTTAATTCAAATTACACTCTGCCTCTTTCGAGAATTTCAGTAACAGATAAATGAGTGTCTTCAAAAGACACCACTGCTGCTTCCCACCACATGGTGATGCAGCCAAACTGAAATTTAGTTCAGCTGGTCTGTTTTAAAAAATCAGTCTCTAATTTAGGTAGGCACCTTAAAGGTAAAGGGACCCCTGATCACTAGGTCCAGTTGCGGATGACTCTAGGGTTGTGGCGATCATCTCGCTTTATTGGCCAAAGGAGCCGGCGTTTGTCGGCAGACAGCTTCCGGGTGATGTGGCCAGCATGACTAAGCCACTTCTGGTGAACCAGAGCAGCGCACAGAAACACCGTTTAGCTTCCTGCTGGAGCGGTACCTATTTATCTACTTGCACTTTGACATGCTTTCGAACTGCTAGGTTCGGCACCTTACTTAGTATGAAAATGTCTCTGCTTGTTTTACAACGGTGCTCTGAAACAGCAAGTCTATCAGTTCCAAAGCCCGCCTTCGAATTCACACTAACGAGGTGACAATTTGGGATTATAGGTATGAGAAGACACATATTCATTCAATCCCATTTATTTATGCACACTGAGCATCTACACATGATAAAGAAGCCTCATGTAGCTCAAATCTTGCAATAGATTTTCAAGTAATTAAAACTGTGTTAACAAAATAGATGGTTATTTATTTCTTCCGAAAATCTTTGAAATACTTCAATTCCATTGTTCCAATTCCCATTCTCTCTCCTGTTTTCTGCCGCTTCACCAGCATGGCCACAACTGTTACTTTAATTGCATCCCTCTTGTCACACCATTTGCTATGTAATATTTGGATCACAACCTGTAGTGTTTACCATCTGCCAGTGGCAGCTCTCAATTCATCTTCTGTCTACAAAGATGCATGCAGGGCACCCTGTTCTTCGATCACGGATTATTATTATTATTGCAACAGTAAATGCTGCATGACAGTTCTCCTGCCACCACTTATTTTCTTTCCCAATTTATTTCTCATGTGAAAGTGCAAGACTTTTGTATTCAGCATAGACATTTTTAGCTCTGTGACACGGGAAGGAATGCTAACAGCAGCTATTTTTCCCAAGGTATCCCAGTCACTATTATTTACGAAGATGGCACAGCTGACTGTTTTATTGATTTTGCATTTAAATTGTTCTAACTAGGGAAAATAATATTGCTATGCGCTTGCCACTACCCTGAGTAGTGAGAAGTTCCAAGTGCAGAACTCACTAGGGTTTGGCTTCCTTTGGTGGAGAGATCAGAGGAGAATGATGGTTTGTAATATTGAATTCATTTCCCAATATGCAAGTGGAGAATGGGTGCTGTCAAACAGGCTTAAGCATTCCTTGAAGGAGCACATCTACTGCTCCTCATCAGGTTCCCAGAAAGGCACCCCAGTGCCTTAAGTTGCCTTCCACCCTTCGGCTCACTGCTCAATCTCTGTCTTCCTCTTTGTTTCCAACTGCAGAGCCTTTTTCACTGCCCTGCAAAATACCCTATTGTTCACACACACACACACACACACACTTACAGTTTCAAAAAGTGGACAAAAGAGGACACAGAGTTGAATAAAAATTCCCTATGCTAATTTATATGATTATATGCAAATTTAGAAATAATTACTATAATTTACCATAATTTGGATAGAAATATGAAGCAGGTGGCGCTGTGGGTTAAAGCCTCAGCGCCTAGGACTTGCCGATCGAAAGGTCGGCGGTTCGAATCCCTGCGGCGGGGTGCGCTCCCGCTGCTCGGTCCCAGCGCCTGCCAACCTAGCAGTTCGAAAGCACCTCCGGGTGCAAGTAGATAAATAGGGACCGCTTACCAGCGGGAAGGTAAACGGCGTTTCCGTGTGCGGCTCTGGCTCGCCAGAGCAGCGATGTCACGCTGGCCACGTGACCCGGAAGTGTCTCCGGACAGCGCTGGCCCCTGGCCTCTTAAGTGAGATGGGCGCACAACCCCAGAGTCTGTCAAGACTGGCCCGTACGGGCAGGGGTACCTTTACCTTTACTTTATGAAGCATCTCACCACAGAGGGAAGGACTGTGACCAGGTGACCTGTATGTTTGTGCAGTCTGCAGTCCAGACATGTTCTTCATGGGCAACATCAAGATCCTTCCTTCATAGGGTTCTCTGCCTTTAAAGTGCACTTGGACCAGACAGTCCCTTCAACTAGAGGACATATTCAAGTAGAGGACTGTTCTTTGAGTCCTTCCAATACCGAACTGCCCTTTGTAAAGTAGGACCTCTTGGTCACCTTACTCTCCTCAGATGGTGTGTCACCTTCTGAAGTCAAGCTTTCTCCATTCAGAACATGCCAGAGGTATCTCCATCCGTTCTCCATCCGTCAAGGATTGTTAGCCTTCAGCTGTCCACCCAGAGCCATTAAGATTCTTTCATCCAGTTCCCAAACTCTGATGCAGCACTGATTGCCTCAGGGCAAACCCAATAGTGTGTAGCAAAAACAACACAAGAGCCTTAAAGGCATAAGCTTTCATTGACTAGATGAAGTAGGTTATAACCCATAAACGTTTATAACACAGTAAATCAGTAAGTCTTCAAGGGGCCATAAAACTCTTTGCTGTATATTCCCATCTACTAATTATCTGCTCCACTCTAGGTGGATGTTCTGCTGAAATCTGCATCATGATATTTATTTAAGACAATTGTGCTCTGCCTTTCCATTTATTAAAAAAAACCTCACAGGACAATTTAGAAAAGTTTATTTAAAATACACATAAATAAAGACAGATTGAAAAAGACTAACGGTTGCCTTTAGCTATCTTTTACTCACAGTAGACCCACTGAAATTAATGACCATTTCAATGGGTCGACTCTGAGTAAATGTTAGCTGAATTCAACTCTAAATCAGTAGTGCAGAATAAAACCCAGCGAACCAGGGGAATGGCCTAACCTTTTCCCAGCATAGGGAAGGAGTTGCCAGGCAGTGGCACAACTGAAGAAAAAGATCCTCTCTGCAGCAAACATTCACCTGAGCTTAGGTGGCAGGAGAAGCCAGAAAAGCATCTGTTGGCCCAGAGTAATCTGTGCCTTTCAGGGGAGCATGCAGCTCCGCCACTGAGTAGAGGCTTTGATCCTGTAGGTGCAGGTGCCTCTTTGTAAGTGGCTTTCCTTCACTTCCTTCTGCACTGCACAGGATCAGATCCTCCCACTGAGCAGCCGTAAGAAGCAGCAGGTGGTAAGTGGAAGGATCTGATCCTGAGGGGTGCTTGTTGTGAGCGGCTTGCTTCCCTTGCATGAAGAGGAGTCACTTGCGAAAGAGCAGTGTCACACAGGATCAGACACCTTAACTGGTAAGCGGGAGGTTCCAATCTTGCTAAGTGGCCCTCGTCATCATGTTTTTAAACTAAAATTTAACCTTATGTTACAATGGGGTTTAAAAAAGTTATTTGGGAACAGATCCAGGGTGGGGCACCACATGATAGAATGACTTGATCCTGGGAGCACAGATCAGGCCCCCATGGCAGATCACAGCACTGATTTGCTTCCTCTGTTTTAACAAGTAAATTTGTATTCATTACCAACTCAGCCATGCTTCAATACTGCACAGCTCCAGCATCCATGGGCTCATATATCTATTAGCTCTACCAGGTTACAGCATTTGTGGGACTAGCCAGTTCTTGTTTAGGGGTTCCCTTGAAGTGGAACCTTGATGAGCCACCGCTCAAGTCACCTACAGGTTGATGTTTGGCCAAAAAGGGGTGTTATTGTGGGGAGAGACATAAAATGGACACACTGAGCTAGTTCTCCCATACACGGCTCAATAGTCTCTTATTCTCCAGAGCTTCAAAAGTTGGGCTCCAAATTGGATGTGAAGTCAATGTAAACCAGATGTAATCATGCCCGTATCTCTCTGGCCTTCCAAACCCAAATAACATCTGCTTGCTGGTGAGTGCAATTAATTAGCTGCATGGGAAGATTGTTATTTTTAAGACATCATGTGAGGGGTCAGAAGGGTAAAACTGAAGTCTGAAAAAGGCAGACCTTGTAAAGAAAAGTTAGTAAGCTGCTTCCGGGCAAACTCTTGGCGATAAACATCCAATTAATGTATGAGGGGTAGGGAGTTTCCATGCACAGCAGTTGAAATATCGTAACATATTGAGATCTGATCCAAAAAAATTAAAAATTAAAAAGCACAGCCTATTTGCTAGGGGATTCCTTCAACAGATTAAACTCCAGGAGGTCTGATGTTTATGCAATTTTCTTATTTATTCTCCCAACTTCTGCAATATGTAGTTCACATTTTGAGAACCTAATTAGCTGACAGCTTGCTCCAGAATACTAATAAGAGAATGGCCACATGTGCCAAGCTGAATCATCCATTACACTTTGCATCAAAAATATTATAATGAAGTTTGAAAGGCTATCAACATATTTCCAGAAGGGTATCAGCTGCAAGTTTGGAACCAAAGTTTGTGTTGGATCAGGTGATCTTTGGATTGGCAGCTGAGGCCCTTCTATTCTGTCCAGCTTGAAATGGGATGAAACAATTGTAAAAAAACAAAACAAGGGGGAAACAGCATTGCCATCTAGCACAGGGGACAAGAGAGCCCAACTGCCAGTATCTGGAAAGTTTCTCTCAGATTAAAATACCTACTGTACTTACAAGACTGCCACTTCTACAGTCTGTTTTTACGGACATTCTCATGCCACTGGATCTTCAGCAAAGGAAAAGATATGTTTTGTGGGTTGTGCTGTCTGGACTCTTTGGTTTTGTCTTTACAGTGGGATTAGACTCTTCTGAAGGATATTGTTTTATCACAACAGGTGGTCTTCACAACCCACGGTGCTTACAATGGAAGTCCTTACCTACACACATCACTTTCCTATTTTGGTTCTTGGAGAATTTATAGATTTATGAATTCATATAAACCCACAGTTGAGATGTAGCACATTAATAACATGACAGATTCTGATGATGATGATGATGAGAACAGCACTTTAAAAATTGCAAAACACAGCACAAAGACTTTGGTCCATGCCAAATGGCTTACAATCCAGGTGGAATGGCTGTTGAAGGAACTATGAATCAAACAGGCAGAGTCCTGAGTGGACAGCCACCTAGATTATGTTACAATCACTAGTGCAGGTGCTTAAGTTGGGATAGACACAGATTCAGCAGGTAGGGGAGGGGAACCATGGTTAAATATCTGAGTAGGGTCCCTTTCAGTTCAGTGAATGCTTACAGTTGTTTGTGGCCCCCTTCTTATGCAGCACACACACACACACACACACACACACACACACACACTTAGGGTGGTAAGATGAAAAAGGTTACTAACATACGGGTGGTGTGTGTCCTCTATATAGCCCAGGAAATCCATATTGTGTAGAGCTCAGTAAGAAAAAGATACTTGAGAATCTGAATTTGGTACAGTGCATCAGATGCTATGCATTGCTTGAGGAAAAAGTCAACCTTGACTCCTCGTTTGAAGAATGAATCTCCTTCCTGCATAGTAAGGCTCTTCAGCCAACACATGTAAATAAGTATATATGAATTGAATTTAAAAAAGAAAAAGAAAAAGGGTTACTAGGGCAGGCTTTTCTCTTTAAAGGCAGAAGATTCTAAGAAAGCAAGCTGGCATCATCATTATTCTCCACACTGAATGAGATGTCTTACAGACAAAAGACAAAGAGGATGATATTGCCATGAAGAACACATGCTTGAAATTTTATTTCATAATTACAGCAATTACTCCTGCAATGAATAGGGTGGACGAGATAAAGGGAATTCATATGCTAAGCGGAGAGGCACCTTTGGCTACAGACATTAGTACATTCAAAAATAAGCCCAACTGAATTCAGTGACACTTACAGCTGAAGACTAGAATATATATAATGGCTGAAGGCCAAAGGAACTTGAATCAGATTTAGTAGAACAAGGCAGGTCAGGTTTATTCTGGAGCTTAAGAAGCAGCCACACAGTCATGTACATCAAGCCAAACAGCACATCTCCCTAGCCATGTTTGGTGGTCAGCCAATGGCTTGATAAAACTATGTGTGTCTTGCCCAGGACTGCGAGAACAAGGAAAACAGACTATATTTGTCTTGAAGGTTCTTAAGTTGTGTAGGCCTGACTTATAGGAAGTATATCACAGTGCTCCATGCATTTTTCTAAACACAACCCTGCCAAAATTACAATGTGAGCACTTTGTAGTGAAATACCATCACTCAGACAAAACGGACATGTACTGATTATTATACATAGATGTTTTATGTACAAATATGGGGTGTGATGTAGGTACTGCCATGGAAATATTAATTTCAGAAATACAACTAAATTAGAGTTCTACAGATCAGTATAATCCCCAAGCCACTTGCACTTACTTACAGAGAAGACATTTTGTTCAGCTTGCAATCTGCACTTCCCGAAACAATAAGCCAGTGAAAATGCAGCTAAGCTACTCTTTGAAAATGTGCACATCTCCAAGCAAACAATCTGTACAGAAAAATGTGCATTTGGGGGAAAGTGTGCATAACAAGATTTGAGTGGAAAGTGTGAAAACAACATACTAGAAATATAGTAGCAAAAATTGTTTGAGAAAATGTATATATTTGGCAATATTGCATACAAAAAGGTATGTTTTGGGAAAAATTGCACAGTAAAATGCTGAATTTTTGTGGAGACTGTTTTGGGAGAGGGAATAACAAAATTATGTGGAAATGGGGTAAACTGGACTTAAGATTGGAAAAATGAGAAAATGAGAGAAACTGAAATTGACAGATTCGTGCATCCCTACTTGCACTTCTGCAATGCTTCTGAATTCAATAGCATTATTCCTGAGTTAGGCAATTGAAGGTTCAGAATAAGCATGCATCAGTATCTCTTGGGACCTCCTCATGCACAGACAAGGTGAAGCATTTTGAATTGTAATGTAAACTGTCTCCCACATCTCATGTTTTAGAGCCTTGCCTGAAAGGATCTTTGAACTATTTTGAAGAGAGAAGGGACCAATGAGATCAATGAACTCAAATGAAAATAACAAATCTATGTCTTTGTTTTCCTGAAGCCACAGGCACTTATTTTCTCTGAACCTTCACATGGCAGCAGAGATAACATTTTCAGGAAAGACCCCACTTTCAAGAGACACAGTCTGTCACACAGTCCAATGGAAATGCAGAATCTGAACTGCCTTGATTTCCCTCAATTGTGCTACTGCCAAATATTATTGTTGCATCACTCAAGAAGGGGTGTGGGGAAGGGGACAAATCCTGTTTCCAAATGCTGATGTTTTATACAATGAATGATGCTCCTCTGCAAAATCCATCCTTGAGCTCTACTATTAGATTCTACCCATTTTCATTGCTAGCATTACAGGTAGCATTATGTACAGGTAGCATTACTCTTGGGGTAAAAAGGGGGGAGGGGAACCCACCAAGTGCCAGAAAATGAACTTCATTTCTCGGGCCACAAAATACACTGGAGGGTTTTACACCACTCCCTTTCCCCATGTAGCCTCAAACTGACTTAGCCCTATTCCTGCATTTGGCTAAAAATATTGTTATAGGTGCTGTCAGTGACAGGCCATTGATGGTTAGGTTGTGGCTGGCAAATAGTCCTAAACTTGCTGTGTGCTGTTTCATCAACAGGAATTAGTGACAGCAGAGGGGCTCCAGACTACCGGGGATGTTTAGTGCACTTGGCAAAGAAGAGCATGTTGCACTTTGAGTCAAGACAAAGAGAATTCATGCATGCAGAGGGTGTCTAGCTGGGGTTCATACTTCGACAGGCTGCTTAAATTTGCTTTTTAGGAATCTGATTCTGGCTATGCAATCTGCGTATTGGAGTAGTTTTGCCTTTAGTATGTTCTACTTGCATATTTGTAACTAAATATTTGTAAACATCACAAAATTCACCTGAAATATCCCGTGCTCTCTGATCCAAAGGAAACTAAATCCTGTTATGTCAAGACTAGTATGCAAGATTATAATGGCAATATCCATTATAGAATAATAAAGATCAACTGATGGCAGAAATTACAACAGACAGCAATGCCATAATGAAGCAGGCATGCGTTGCACCATCACAGCCCTGTGAGAACAGGGGCTTAGGGATTTGGTCCAGCAGATTTAGCACTGAAGAACTGCTAGTGATTCATAACACTTTGACCTCTCAGTTTCCTGAAAAATTGGAATACATATTAATATTGTGTGTTACACTGTACAGAACTGCAACTATAAACTGCCAGTTAATGATGGTTTTAGAGAAGTAGAACACCCAACAGTGATTTAAAATTAAGAATGCCTCTTTATGTTAAGGAAAAATCCATTGGTACACAAACAAGTATCATATTCAGATGATTACTCTGGTAAATGTATCTGTGATTCAACTCCCAGAGTGACAATTAAAAAGTGCCTAACATCCTAGCTATGACGGCAACAGTATTTAATAAATCATGCAGGTAATTTCCATTCAGGAGCAGGTAACCCTGGAAAATGCTGATGTGATGTAATCTTATACCACAAAGGGCCTAATTTACTTAGACTAGAATTAAGCTTGTTAAGAAAATTAGATTCTTTTTTCTAATTGGCTTGAAATTGAGTGACCTTTTTATGAAACCTGAAGGCCAGTTTACTTAAAGGATGTGTGAGTCTCTGTGTGATGATGTGCTGTTATCATATGCCTGTAGCAGTATCATCCCTTTGCTACAATTAATCATTTCCCCCCTCTTAACATCTCATAGGCACATTGAGCTGACACCATAAGGAAGAATGATAAATGACAGTGAATGTGTGATAATGACTTCACACGTGCACTCTTGTGATAGCTACAATTTTATCACAAAAAACTGTAAATGCTGTCATACAAATTGACAATATGAATCACTCCCAATTGTTTCAGCCTGGCAGGAGAACTTAGCTCCCAGGCAAAGCTCTAGAGAGCTTGGTCCTCATACTCTCTGTTGACACTAACGCTACAGCTCTTGGCTGAAGCCTCTCCAAACCATCTCACAGGTCAAAGGATTTCTAGGCCTAACCTGGCTCACAGACATCCCCTCTCCCAACTGGAGGTAGGTGGTCGCCAACAGTAATATTCCACCTAAAGCAAACTCCTGACATGAGACCCAACTTTGTCACCACTTCTATCTAAAACAAAATAATCACTGAGCCAAACAGTATCAGCCATATGTCATCAAAACCTTTGTATCCACTCATCTAACATTTTATCTTCTGTTGCCTGTCTTTTACACAGGCAAAACGGTCTTTGCATGAGGGTAGGAATGGACACAAATGGGAGAATTTAAAATACTGTAGTACTTCATTCTACCAGAACACCTTATAGTACACTTTAAAGCCCAGGATCACCCCCAAAAAAGTTCTTAAATGAAGATTCCATCATATAACATCTGAATTAGATTGTATTAGTAAAATTGACACTGTGGAACTTTGTATACTGCTCTTCATCCAAAGATCACAGGATGGTTCACAACATAAAAATACAAAATGGGAACACAAACTGCATAACAATAACAAACAAACAAAAACCAAATCAATAACCCTGTGCCTACAAACACACAATAGATAGTTTAATCAGCCAAAGGCCCAGTTTTAGAAAATGAGCACACACTTCACATGGTGGGTGCTCTTTGCAGGATCGTGTGTGGTGCTACTGTTCCCAAGGAGCTTACTGGCAAACAGGGGCTGGCTTGCCTCTCAGTGTTAATTTTTGGAGGTTCACGCCCAGCCTCAGTAATCAAGCTTTTTGCTGGGAGGTGGGGCCAGCCCCATTTAGAAATAGGGGGTGGAGCCAACAATAGCAAGGCAGGCGGCTGTGGAGATTCACCCTCCCTACCCTCCCTTTGTTTAATGTTTCTTTTTTGCAGGTTTGTTTAGTGGGCGCTGCTACGGTCTTTGACTGGTTGCTGTTGAAGGACCGGGAAGAAATCTTCCTGCATTGGCAGCTTTTGTCTTCCCTGCAGCAATTCGCCACAACTTTGGCAGTTATGGCCTTGGACGGAATCCGTTAGTCTTTTCTTCCCTATATTGGGGTGTGTGTATGTGTGAAGTGGTGATTCAGCCCCCCGCGGCGGAGATTCCAGGGTCCCCCTCTTAAAGGGGTTATATAATGGGTGTCACTGGCCATACACTGAAAGGTCGTCAGTGAACTACCCTGTGTGTGGGGATATGGGCTGGGCTGCCTGCTACACTTACGTCTCGCAGTGCACCCCCATTTCCCATTTACCCTGATGAGCCCCAGTTCCCCCCGGCTGGGGGCCTGGGAGGGATACACCCCCAAGGCCTAAGCCAAGGTCTTCCTATGTTCGGAAGCTTAATAAAGTTGTGGCCTAATTTTAATTCCATATAACGTTGTCAGAGTCTTTATTCCTTCCTTATGATCTCTGGGGGCCTGGGCTGTCACCGCCTGGTCACGCAAATGTTTTTGCTGGTGCCTAAAGACATGCAGGGAAGGTGCCAGGCAAGCCTTCCTGGGAAGAGCCACCAGAGAAAAGGTCCCTTCTTGTGTTGCCACCTTCTGGACTTCACATGGAAGAGGCACATGAAGAAGAGCCACAGGTGGCATGACTGCAGGGTCCAGGTCAGTTTTAAGGAATCTTGGGAGTAGCTGTCACCTTCCAGCGGCAAACACCTTCCAGCAGCAATTCAAATATTTAATGCCAAAGTTGTCCCTAAATTATTATATGGCTGCGAAGTATGGACTACAGCAATATCAGGTAACTTGGATCGCCCACTTCACATGTTTCTGAGATCTCTTTCCAGTGTCCCGAGATGTGTCTCAGGTGCAGCCCTACGACTTGAGTTCGCCCAGCCCTCAATTGTAAAACGAGCATGGAGTCGAGCCATTTCCTATAGCTCCCACCTACTAGCATCGGATGCTCGAATTAGAGGTGGTTTCTCCAATCTGATCTTAAGAGATATACATAATTCTCCTTGGAAAACTACAATTAATCTCAAATTCCGCTCTCTTCTCAATTTGAACCGCAAAACTGTTTTTAACTTAGAGTGTATTAGCCCGGCGGCCCTGCCTCTAATCAAAAAGAAGCTACAGCAACTTGACTTCTCTAACACAGCTTCCCATGCAAGAGGGCTGTGTTCAGGCTTAGCCCTAGCTATTCCACCCCCTGAAGGAATCCCTTTATACTGCTTCACAATTCCATCGGAGGCTAAGCGAAGGGCCTTTACCTGTGCCCGTCTCAACTGTTTTCCTACAGCAGTTCTGTCGGGTCGTTACTCCAGAGTTTCCATCGCAAATAGAACATGCACCTGCAATGACACGGCTCTGGAGACTATGGAACATGTAATGCTCTTCTGTCCCAACTGGACAGATGAAAGATCTCGGTTTCTAACTCCTCTCGTGAACAAGCTTCATCTCCCAATCCAGCCCTGGATAGTGTCCCTTCTTCTGCAGGATTCTGACTGTTGGATTACCGAGATGACAGCTAATTTCCTGCTTAGTGTGATGAAGAGGAAAGCAGCACCAACTTCTTCTTTAATACCACAGATGTAGTCGATACGCTGCACAATCGAACCTGTTTTTGTAATTTGTCATTCACAGTATTGATCTTGCTAGGTATATTATTCACTTGTAGCCACTATTTACTATACGTTGTTTGGTACTCGCATTTGTTTTGACTATTCTATTCTATTCTGTTCACTTGTGCTCTGCATTGTACTTTGACACACTTACCACTATCTCATGTACTGCTTGCCATTTTGTCTTCTATTTATACAAAGAAAGCCCCGTCTTGCCCATTTACACTCAATATATACTCACTCAGTTCAAATTCTACTGATCAAGTGAAAGTCTTCATTTTCTGATGAAGTAGGTTCTGGGCACAAGTTTAAGATGGCACAAGTCATTTTGTTGTGTTTCATTAGGAAATGTCTGAATGGAATTCAGGCCCTGATCCAAATATGATCTAGCTGAATCCAACTGCATGCACTGGTAATTTAAACAAATAATTAGCTATCACACTAAATTAATATAATGGTAAATGACTATATTTTGGTTGGAATACACCCCCTTGATTAAGGTCTCTCATCCCCAGATTTGAACCAGATCCTTATGAGCTCTCTTAAATCAAATATAAGCTTCTACAAGCTTCCCAATGGGAACTCCATGGAAAAAAGAAGACATAACTGTAGGTGTCTGGCTGCCGCGCCAACTGAGTTGTCTCTCCCACTTTCCCTATGGGGCTATCTACCAACTGCCTTGTGGAAAGAATTCCAGAAGAGAGGCAGCAGCAAGTGAAGGGAACAGATCCTGTTCCAGCTGGATGGTCTCCCATTCGCCAACAGGGCCAATTGTTACTGGCTAAACTGTGGGAAGGATCCTGCTGCATTGCTGAGTTTTCATACTGTTCTGATTTTACCAAAGCATATTCAAGTTACTTGTAAGCTGCCTTGGAATGATTTTTATCTTGAAAGGAAGTATGTAAATACTGTAATTATAACAAAGAAAGCTTGCTGGATCTGGGGATGGAAAGAATAAAAGGAAACTGTGAGTCTGAAAGACACCATAAGACTCAGGTCTGAAGATCAAGGGAAGAGAACAAGTTGACTTATTTCTATGCTTCACCTTTGTGTCTAATCTTGAGAAGGGCAAAATATTTTCATCAGCAAATCCCAACTCTGATCTGGAGAGCATACTTAGGATATATGATTGGCTTTTTGCCAGATTCTGAAATTACAAGGCTGGCTTAAATAGAAAATATATCATCAGGCAAAAATCACAGTGCCACTCACAGAGCCCTCGCCCTTCAAATGTCCACTTCCAGCCCATCTGTTGAAGACAATAAAATTTCATTCTTGCTGAAAGTGTAAACCATTTCTGATAAAGACAGATTGGTTCACTGGAATGTAAAAGCTCCTTTAGATGCAAAAGTGAATATGCTTTCAGTGCTGAGCGAGGTTTGTAGCCCAGTGCAAGGCCCTGAAACCCCAAACATTTTGCAGCTACACACGAGTGATCTATTTAGGATTCATGTTATAGTGATAACCTTGATTCGGATAATGTGTCCTTTGCTCCAGCACCTGTCACAGCTATTACCTTCTTGTCTTGCCAAGATTTCTAGGGGGATGAATGTTCTCCTGGGGAGGGGAAGGAAAATAATCTATCAAAGTGCCAGGACTTGTCATTAAAAAGAAATGGAGAAATAACAACAAAAAATTAGGGGGGAAAACACTTAACACTTCAGAAGACCCTGCCAAAATCTTTCTAACCTAAGACCTCACAACTTTTGCATCAAGAGATGAAATTAAGATGGACATAAAAATCAGGTTTCAACACAAATTTTACTCAAGCAGTCCAAATTTTCATTTTTAAATCCAAAATGCAGCTATTTTTGCAGTCAAGCATAAAAATAATAAATTATCTATTCAACTCATGATTAAAAGCAGGGGAGACCCCATTGATGGGCAAAGTGGGTCATAGCCCTGCCAGGATTCTAAAACTTCCCTCACAATAATATAATTGAAAGGGACTCCAATAATCATCTAGTCCAACCACTTTCAATGCAGGAAACACAGCTAAAGCACCCATAACAGATGGCCTCCAAGGACGGAGAGCTCACAATCTACCGAGGGAGTTTGTCCACTGTCAAACAGCTCTTACCGCCAGAAAGTTCTTCCTGATGCTTAGTTGGAATCTCTTTTCTTGTAACTTGAAGCCATTGGCCCGGGTCCTACCCTCCAGTCTCCAAGCTTATGGCTCAATCTTTTTCCTGTCACATTTGCAGTGACATAGAGCAGAGGTTGGCAACCTAAGCCCTGTGGGCCAGATCGCCTTCTCAACCCGCCCCACGGATGGTCTGGGAATCAGCATGTTTTTACATGAGTAGAATGTGTGCTTTTATTTAAAAAGCATCTCAGGGGCATTTGTGGGGCCTGCCTGGTGTTTTTACATGCGTAGAATGTGGGCTTTTATTTAAAATCCATCTCAGGGTTATTTTTGGGGCATAGGAATTCGTTCATTCCCCTCCCCAAAAAAAATAGTCCAGCCCACCAAATGGTCTGAGGGACGGTGGACCAGCCCACAACTGAAAAAGGTTGCTGACCCCTGACTTAGAGGCTTTTTGGATCCTTCTGTCCATCTCCTCTTCTTAATCAATCAAGAAAACCATTAGCAGCTGATGCCACCCCCAGTCTCCAGGGAGGAAAACCACTTTTTAAAAACCCCAAATATGAAACTCTCTCACATAGAAATAGCTTGGGGTAGGACAGGAACAATCACCATCCTTTTCCAAGCCTTTGCAGCTAAAGCAGAACATGCCTCAAACACACACACACACACACACAATCATCATCATCATCATCAGCAGCAGCAGCAGCAGCTCATCAACAGAGAGCACTGGCTCCAGTACCTTGATCATTTGGGATGCTTTTTCTGCACCTTTCCCAGCACCTCTACAATGTCCTTTTTGAGGCACAACAACCAGAACTGTACACAGCATTCCAGGTGTGGTCACAACATTGATTTGTAGAAAGGCATTTCAATATTGGCAGCTTTATTTTCATTCCCTTTTCCAATTACCTATGGCATAGCACTTACATTTCCCTCCACAGCTGCCGCACACTGGGCTGATGTTTTTATTAAGCTACCCACCACCAGTCTGCTAGAAAAATACTCATTGGACTATAGATGGTATAAGATTTTATTTTTTGCCAAATGTGCATCATTTTATGCTTACTTGCATAGAACTCATTTGCCATTTGACCTGTTTTGGAGAGATTGTTCTGGAGAACCTCACAATTGTTTTTTGGTTTGATTTTGATGACTATGAAAAAAGATTAATGCCATCAACAAATGTGGCTGCAATTCTAATACAGAAATTGTTGTTGCATGGG
Organism: Podarcis cretensis; assembly: GCF_951804945.1. NCBI lineage: Eukaryota > Metazoa > Chordata > Lepidosauria > Squamata > Lacertidae > Podarcis > Podarcis cretensis. The sequence goes on along the minus strand of NC_137170.1, from coordinate 139,478,225 downwards.
ATATGATGGCTGGAACCAAGGAGCAACTATTACAAACATATCAAACTGCAGTCTCATGATAAAACAAAGTTTCAGTGCTTATGCAAAATATTATTAAAGTCAAGGAACCTTTGTATGGTGCTATATGGCACCTGAGGAGGAAGGGAGAGAGATGGAGGAACATTCAGGTTACCACCCCTGAACCCTTTCTTGAAGGCTGGTTGGTTCTACATAACAGTATCATACAAAGTCCTATATCTCTCTACCTATCTGAGTCACAGTTTCGATTTCTTCATTTTAAAAGGCCAGAATAAGATGAGAGACCTTTGAAGCATTTTGCAGAATGCATCAATAACATGCTCAAAAAAGGGAGAGAATATTCACTTGCTTCTCCCCCCACCCCCAATCTTCTTCTCATATCATTTCTGTACTTTTACTTTAGCATACCAGTATTGGTGTTCTCATCTATACCCACAACACACAGTGCTGGTTTGAAGTAGAGGTGGATTCACACCTTACTTCTAACAAAGCAGCAGATGTTATTTATTTATGAAGAATGCTTTAGAAGCAATTCAAAGTTAATAATAATTCAGAAACAGATTGCTACAAACACAGATGCTGACAGCAGTTTGAGGGACAGCTCCATTCCTTTCAAGATAGTACCAAACAAAGTGGTCCAAGTGGTTCTCTTCTCCACTCAGCCATACCCTCCTTGAGAGTTTTGCTCTGACTGGAACATGTTCCTGAACTCTGGTGGCTCTTGGCTGCCAGGATGGATAGACTGAGTGTATGACTTGGTGTAGAAAATAGCCTTCTTTGCCAAGGTAACAATTTGCATTGATTGTTCTACCTACCTTCTCCCATCTCTGCTTTGCACGCAAAAGGTCCCAGACTCAGTCCCCAGGTGGGGTGGGAAGGTATTCCTGTATGAAGCTGCTGTCAGTCAGTGTAGACAATACTGAGGTAGATGTAATTATTGTTGCTATTGTTATCTTTATTTGTACCCCATCTTTTTCTCTGATGGCACTCAAGACAGACCACTGTCTGATTCAGCATAATGCAGCTTCCTGTGTTGTATTTGACCCTTGGGCTGGTCATGTGTGCATTGGTAATACAGAGGTAGAAAAAGGTGCCAATGAACTGAAGGGACAGAAAGATGTGACAAACTATGCATGCATAACATGGTGGATTTTTACAAAACCTGAAAATTAAAATGCAGGAACAATGGAGATTTCCTAATGCATTGGCTCCACTTCAGAAACAATGCAGGTCAATTCAAAACTCCAAAAATCTAGAGAGAAGTTTGAATGATGAGAATTTTCTAAGCACAATTTTCCAATGTACCAAGCCTGTATAGCAAAAGTCGTCCATCTATTCAAAACCAAAGTGTAAAAGCTTTCACTTCTTGTGAGAAATGGGTATGTTCAGGAAGAGGGAATCTGACAAAATGGAATTGGTCATTACAGTCAACAGTGAAGGCCACATTACTGCTCTGTGGAATAAAAGGTAACGAAAAAGATGACACATTATGAAAATTCAAGATGCGTATGGTTCAAGGGGAAAACATGCCAGAAAGCAAAAACCTGCCAAAAAGAAGCATTTCCAAGCCCGATATATTTCAGTGAGCATGTATGCTTTTGTCCATTTAAGTCAATGGGATTTTAAATCAACTGACTTTGCCTCGATCATGTTTCTGCAAACTTGGAAGGGACTATCCAGGAAGTATTCCACACTTTAAAAGGTCCTTTAACCCCCTCTAACTCACCATATCCTTATAAAGGGGTAATTCCTCCTTTTTTGACTTGCTCATGGGAGACTCATTATTTACAAATTGCTGGCAGTTCTGTTGTACCCAAGGGTTTTACTGAGCGATTTGTAACGTTCTAGCCCCGCTTTGCTTACATGGACCATGCACAATAACCAGTCTATATTAAATTAGGCACCATCAGGAAAAAAAGAGAGAAAGCAGTTTTTCTTTCTCAGTTAGTTAGGGGCACAGCCAGACATGATTCAATTTTCTTTTTTTTATTAACACCATTGATGGAGCCCTGAAGAGGAAAATTCTGTTTCCAGTGAAAAAGTAAGAACTGAAACATTTGAGGAACCAGATGTTCTAAAAAAAAATACTTGCAAAACTCCTTAAACTGAAACCATCTGGCCCTCAGTGATTTGCCACTTGGAAGATCTGATATTGCATTCTCATTTCCCTCTGTTGATACCTCTACTTCAAAATTGAGCTATCTGTTCCTCTGAGAGTCATGGGATATTAAGTTTCCCCAAGAAACATTGGATTTGTTCGATAATGGAATTTTCTGAAGAAGAATAAAGCTGTAAATAAAAATGAAAGAAGCCTCTTGTCATCCCACCCCCTTTTTCCTACTTGACAGTTTGGGTGACTGTTAACTCTTAAAGGAGTGGACGTGTCCCATGTAGGAAGTCTTTGGTCTCTGTTTATGGCTTCAGTTGCATATGTGAGACCTGCGCATACGGCATTTTTAATGCACAGTGGCAGGCGGGGAAGGAGTTGCTCCCAATGGCCCTGCCTGCTCTGTGTGTCCAATCTCTACATGGTGCTCTATGTGCATAGAAGACTCAAGTTCACAATCAGCACACTGGGAATAAAGGCTTGCACGGATCCTGAATTGGGAGTCTCTTTACACAGACCACTGTGTAAACATACCTTAGCAAAAGTGGAGGTCAAGTACACTAGATTGTTGGGACATCCATTATAACCGTGATCCCCACCTGCATCCATAGAAAATATCTGTACAGGGTTTCAGAGATGAAGAATATTGCTTGCCTGCAAACTAATGAGTTTTCTTTTTAAAAAATAAAAGTAAATTAAGTGGTGTATAAATTTTATGAAATCTATCAATAAATTTTATGAAATCTATCAATCAGTGAACCTGAAAAAACTATGTGGTTTATGCATGACACAGAAAATGAGATGCCCCCCACACACTCAAAAACTCCACTGGCATTACTGTTAGCTGCCAGGGGCAGAAATAGCCCTTCACTGGAAGGACACATCAGGCTTTGCTCCAGGGATGGATAGACAGAATCTGGCACATAGCATTGTCAGGTAAACTTGTCCACCAACAGCCCACTTATCTTTCTGGAGTGGAGTCTCATCATCTACTGCACTCACAGTGGTGGTTAATCTCTTCTCTTCTCTTCTCTTCTCTTCTCTTCTCTTCTCTCCACTCCTCTTCTCCCTCTGCCTTCCTCTCCCCTTGTTCCATACCACCCTTGAGGCTTTTGCATGTGCATATATATATTGCTTGCATTGACAATTCTTATCTCTTTCTTTCATGCATGTAGGGCAGAATCGACATTAACTGTGGTTCTGGAAAATGCCTTTTGTATTTTCCTCCATTTTGAATAGACTGTCTTCCTACTTCCATTGCATATAGTTTGCATTGCTGAATCATATTTTTTCATTTTCTTTTTGCTCTTCCTCTTCTTTTTTGACATTATCATACAAAAGATAACTAGTTACGGCAACAAGTCAAACACCACTTAAATATCTTCAAGTGAAAATTTTCAGACCTCAATTTCCATACTACCTGTTCTTGAATTCACTATCAAAAAATTGATTTGACTCTGAAAACTGTCAGAAAACACTCGTATTTAGCAATATTGTCATTTACCCTTAAAGCCACAATCTGGCAACTATGATTTTTATTTCTTTTTTTCCAGCAATTTGACTGACAGCCTGAAAAAGGTTTAGCTTAATGGCCCATACAAGGCAATTATTCTGGAGAAGAAACATTATGTGCATATATTTAATGAACACAGAGAGGTTCTGTTAAGATATATAGAAAATTCATAGAATAGTAATTTAATGACGGGTGGGGGAAAAACATTAAGCTCATTTTGTACATTCCATTTCCATTACAAGGCTAAAATTAAATAAATTAAATAAAAAAAACCCTGTTTACAATGCATGTTCCTCCACCAGTTCTGAGGGAAAAAGTCATCACTCGTCTTGAGAATCCCTTCCATAATAAAAGGCATTTTTGTTTGTACATATTCACTGCTATCCAGTTTCAGTTTCATTTCATTACTCTTCACACACACACACACCACCCAATTTCATCTTTAATTTATGAGCAAAGAAAACTGTGATTCTAGCGTTCGCTCTGGCACTTCCGAAAAACCAGCAAGGCACATCTGATAGCCAAGAACCTTCAGAGCATCCTTAGACGTGGCCTCCTTTTAGAATACATGAAGGAAAATAGGGGGATTCTCCCTTTTTAGTGCTAATTAACAGCAAACATTAGGCTTATATTTAAAAATCTATATCACTCTTTGTGCTGAACTTGACACATTCCTCTCTCCAAATATACTAGATTCATGAGAAAATATTTTGTAAAGCTTAAAAGTAGTTTTTTTTTTTACCTAGACACGCCAGACCTATAGCTGATGAAGCATTGAACGAAAAAGATTACCGTTAGTTATCTGGAAACTCTGTTCCAGCGATATTTGGTGACAGATTATGTATACATCAAACTTTTGAATTATTCTACTGCGACTAGTGAAGAAGATTTAGAGACTTTGGTTGTAATTTCTGATCTTTTGTATTAGTCTATAAATAGTGTTTAGTGCCATTGTTATTGGCCATTGTGTTGTGTTATATTGTTCAGACCTACAGCTGTAGCAGTCATGCCCAAAAATATGTTCCTAAGTGTATCAATCCACTGATTCAGCAACTAATATTCACCGGTTAGTTATCAATGTAAGAACAAAGTTGAAACCTAGCACCCAAAACTGAATCACAAAAGACTAAATTTGTTATCTCCCCCACTCCCCCAAAAAGCAGGCGCATCAATAAGAATTGCTAAGATCTGTTTCTGTGAAGAGAAAATAATAAACAGCAGCATCTTGGAAGTACAGTGGTACCTCTGGTTACGAACTTAATTCGTTCTGGAGGTCTGTTCTTAACCTGAAACCGTTCTTAACCTGAGGTACCATTTTAACTAATGGGGCCTCCCGCTGCCACTGGACCACCACCACACGATTTCTTTTCTCATCATGGGGCAAAGCTCTTAACCCAAGGTACTACTTCCAGGTTAGCAGAGTCTGTAACCTGAGGTGTTTGTAACCTGAAGTGTTTGTAACCCGAGGTACCACTGTACAGAGATTTAGTGGAACAAATCATGTCATATCTCAATACCTTATCTTGGTTTGCACCACCCTTAGCAAGCAGGCGCATACACACAAAAAAGCATTTGACACAATGGATAGTTGCTATGTCTTTACCTTGAGATGACCTCCATCCAAACTGGCAAGGCTAGAGAACAGTACTTATCAATTTGAAATGAAATTGCCCTCTCCTGTTCTATTTGCCTCACATGAACTGTGGCTGCAATATTTGCTGCTGAATGCTTTACAAAATGACGCCATGTGAGACTGAACCATACCATGAACCTTCTGCCAGCTAAGTGATGCATTTAATCTAATCTTAGTTCAAAATATCCCTTTCTTTTTCTGAATCAGTGAGCTAGTTGCCTATAATGTTGGCCACTCCCTGCCTCAACTCTCTCTCAGAGCTTGCTAAAGAGTGCTGCTTAAAAGTTCCTCTGTACAGAATTGATGTTTACAACTAAGGTGCCTCACGTGCAAAACCATGAGCATACAATTTTGTTCCAAAAGTTGAAACATCACATTAGCTGCTGCCTTGCAAGACATCTTCAGGAGAAGAAAGGCTAAGGAGAAACCCTACAGAAATCTGGAATAGAGTCCCTAAGATGGTTTGATGGCACTCAGTATGCCTCCTTCTGGCAACTCCTGTGTGTGTGTATACGTGTGTCTTTGACCCGGGTGACGGAAAGCCTAGCTTCTGCCCTGCTCACAGAACTATGATGCACTGGTGATGCTAAACATAAATGCTACCACAAATGGTTAATTATAGACCTCTACTGTGTGACACATCAAAGTGCAAGTAGATAAATAGGTACCGCTCCGGTAGGAAGGTAAACGGCATTTCCGTGCGCTGCTCTGGTTTGCCAGAAGCAGCTTAGTCATGCTAGCCTCATAATCCGGAAGCTGTACGCCAGCTCCCTTGGCCAGTAAAGCGAGATGAGCGCCGCAACCCCAGAGTCGGCCACAACTGGACCTAATGGTCAGGGGTCCCTTTACCTTTTACTGTGTGACTACAGGGGAAGTTTTATCTATGAAAACACCCATCTTCAGTGATGGTGTATGTCACAGTAGCACCACTCTAATGTATGCACACCCTTCCCCTCCTTAGTTTGTATTCATTTTGAAAAGAGTTTTGGAAAGGCTGTGAAGGGGGGTTAGCAACAGTAGGTGATTCCCCCTGGGCTGGGCATTATTCCCAGTTGTGGAGAATTCTCAGAAAACCTCCCAAAGATTTTCCCCAAAGCCCCCTGAAAGGTCTCAAATCTGGCCCAGTAATAAGAAAATAAAGAAACATCTCCTGATTCCATCATGCGAAAGATAGGTGTGAAAATTAAAAAAGTTAGTTTAATCCCTTATCACAAAAAGTACCTTCAGTACTCAGCAAAAATAAACTAAAAAGACATCTTACACTACTGTCACCAAAAAGGGACACTCTCTTTAGCACTATCCAAAGGAAGATGTCATAGACCAAATGTCATAGACCAAATGGAGCAAACAGCACACAGACCTAGTGGTGGGAGGAAAGAATCCTTAAATAAGAGACACGGGGGAATGATTAATGGACTTCAATGTCTGTACACTAATGCGCAAAGCATGGGTAATAAACAAGATGAGCTTGAGCTCTTGGTACAGCAAACTAAATATGACATAATAGGCATCACTGAAACCTGGTGGGATAAGTCCCACGACTAGAATGTAATAATGGAGGGATACAATCTATTTCAGAGAAACAGACCAGACAAGAAAGGAGGAGGAGTGGTGTTATATGTCAGGGATGTGTATACCTGTGAAGAGATCCAAGATTTAGAACCTCAAAGCCAAAGTGAGAGCATTTGGGTCAAAATTAAGGGAGAGAAGGATAACAGGGACCTCATTGTGGGAGATTACTATAGATCCCCAAGCCAAACGGAGGACATAGATGATGCCTTCCTGGAACAGATGGCCAAGCATGCAAAAGGAAGGGAGATAGTAGTAATGGGGGACTTTAATTACCCGGATATTTGCTGGATGTCAAACTCAGCCAAGAGCATAAGGTCAAACAGATTCCTCACTGGCCTTGCAGACAACTTCGTTGTCCAGAAAGTGGGAGAAGCAACAAGAGGAACAGCCATTTTAGATCTGGTCCTAACCAATGTTGATGACCTGGTTAGTGGGGTAGAAGTGGAAGGATCATTAGGCGCGAGTGATCATGCTCTTCTGAAGTTTACTATACAGCGGAAAGGAGCAGCCAAGCATACTAGGACTCAATTTCTTGACTTTAAGAAAGCCGACTTCATAAAACGTAGGGAAGTGCTGGGTGAGATCCCATGGACAGTAATACTAAAAGGAAAGGGAGTTCATGATGGCTGGGAGTTTGTTAAGAGGGAGATAGTAAAAGCACAACTTCAGGCAATACCAATGAGACGGAAACATGGAAGGTGCCTAAAGAAGCCAGGGTGGCTATCTAAAGAACTTTTAACTGAGTTAAGATTAAAAAAGGATGTGTACAAAAAATGGAAAAGGGGGGAAACCACCAAAGAGGAATTCAAACAAATAGCCAGCACGTGTAGACACAAAGTCAGAAAAGCTAAAGCACAGAATGAACTCAGGCTTGCTAGAGAGGTTAAAAGCAACAAAAAAGGCTTTTATGGGTATGTTCGTAGCAAAAGGAAGAACAAAGAAACAGTGGGGTCACTCAGAGGAGAAGATGGTGAAATGCAAACAGGGGACACAGAAAGGGCTGAACTCCTCAATGCCTTCTTTGCCTCAGTCTTCTCTGATAAAGAAAACAATGCCCGACCTGAAGAATTTGGAGCAAATGATTCAGCAGAGGAAACACAGCCCAGAATAACTAAGGAGATAGTACAAGAATACTTGGCTAGTTTAGATGTATTCAAGTCTCCAGGGCTAGATGAACTGCATCCAAGAGTATTAAAAGAACTGGCAGATGTGATCTCAGAACCACTGGCAGTCATCTTTGAGAATTCCTGGAGAACAGGCGAAGTCCCGGCAGACTGGAGGAGGGCAAATGTTGTCCCTATTTTCAAAAAGGGGAAAAGAGAGGACCTAAATAATTACCGCCCAGTCAGTCTGACATCAATACCAGGGAAGATTCTGGAGCAGATCATTAAGCAAACAGTCTGTGAGCACTTAGAAAGGAATACTGTGATCACCAATAGTCAGCATGGATTTCTGAAAAATAAGTCATGTCAGACTAACCTGATCTCGTTTTTTGACAGAATTACAAGCCTGGTAGATGAAGGGAACGCAGTGGATGTAGCCTACCTTGATTTCAGCAAGGCATTTGACAAGGTGCCCCATGATATTCTTGTAAAGAAGCTGGTAAAATGCGGACTTGACTATGCTACCACTCAGTGGATTTGTAACTGGCTGTCTGACCAAACCCAAAGGGTGCTCATCAATGGTTCCTCTTCATCCTGGAGAAGAGTGACTAGTGGGGTGCCACAGGGTTCTGTCTTGGGCCCGGTCTTATTCAACATCTTTATCAACGACTTGGATGATGGACTCAAGGGCATCCTGATCAAATTTGCAGATGACACCAAACTGGGAGGGGTGGCTAACACCCCAGAGGACAGGATCACACTTCAAAACAACCTTGACAGATTAGAGAACTGGGCCAAAACAAACAAGATGAATTTTAACAGGGAGAAATGTAAAGTATTGCACTTGGGCAAAAAAAATGAGAGGCACAAATACAAGATGGGTGACACCTGGCTTGAGAGCAGTACATGTGAAAAGGATCTAGGAGTCTTGGTTGACCACAAACTTGACATGAGCCAACAGTGTGACGCGGCAGCTAAAAAAGCCAATGCAATTCCGGGCTGCATCAATAGGAGTATAGCATCTAGATCAAGGGAAGTAATAGTGCCACTGTATTCTGCTCTGGTCAGACCTCACCTGGAGTACTGTGTCCAGTTCTGGGCACCACAGTTCAAGAAGGACACGGACAAACTGGAACGTGTCCAGAGGAGGGCAACCAAAATGGTCAAAGGCCTGGAAACAATGCCTTATGAGGAACGGCTAAGGGAGCTGGGCATGTTTAGCCTGGAGAAGAGGAGGTTAAGGGGTGATATGATAGCCATGTTCAAATATATAAAAGGATGTCACATAGAGGAGGGAGAAAGGTTGTTTTCTGCTGCTCCAGAGAAGCGGACACGGAGCAATGGATCCAAACTACAAGAAAAAAGATTCCACCTAAACATTAGGAAGAACTTCCTGACAGTAAGAGCTGTTTGACAGTGGAATTTGCTGCCAAGGAGTGTGGTGGAGTCTCCTTCTTTGGAGGTCTTTAAGCAGAGGCTTGACAACCATATGTCAGGAGTGCTCTGATGGTGTTTCCTGCTTGGCAGGGGGTTGGACTCGATGGCCCTGGTGGTCTCTTCCAACTCTATGATTCTATGATTCTAAGAGAAAATTCTTCTTCTTCTTCACTATTTAGTGTAATATGGAGATGTTCTAAAAATGAATTATTTTATGACTACACTTTTACTCTTCTAAAAAACAAAACTGATTAAAGGGTTATTGGAACAGCTCCCTTATCTTTATAGGCAGCATTTTAATCTAAGAGCTAATGATTTTGGAAGCCTGTGTTTCCAGCCAGCCGTAGTGATGTACCAAATTGGATTCATCCTCAACGTGTTGCGTGAACACAGCAGACAAAGAATTCCCTGATAGGCAGACATGGGAACTCCACCCCTGCTAAAGCCAAGTTTTCATTGCCTGTTCTTTTACAGACTTGATACCCACTCCTCTCCCAGCATGACTGAATAAAATTATGCGTTTGCTTTCTTTGATTCCCAACCCCCCTTTTTTTCTTTAATCAAAGGAAATGATTTATAGTTACTTTGGGGCACAAAGTATGAAATTAATGTCCCATGGTGCAAATGAAGAGATGCTTTTAAGATTATACATCTGAAGTTCAGTTCTTTGTTTTCTAAAAAGTGTATGGGAACAGTGAAGCACTGTATTGGTATTGCTCCCAAAGACAAACATAGCTAACTTTTCAAATATGAGGTGTTATACTATGGCATAATTTAAAAGGGCATGAGTGACATTCCAATATGGGCAGGAAGAAGTCTAGCATAAGAAGCAAGTTATGCATCTGAAGTAATTGACTTGTCAACCTATAATTCACTTTCCTGCAGTGTTTAAGTTCTTTTAATTTCAGGCATGTTTACATTAAAGCCCTCAGTTAGAAAATAAGGGGTTGCTAAAAAATAAAAACAACTCATGCTGAAAAGTACAAAATACCATCACATTACCTTCAACACACCCACACACTTCAGCAGAGCAACGCAGGCAAGAACAAATTCAGAAAGTCAACAGCTGCATTTTAAGGATTCAAGGAGGTTTCTCTGTGGAACCCAAATATATGATTACTGTGTAGGGTGCTCATGGCTTGTTTACATTAAAAAGGGACAAGATTTCTGTACAGATCCAGAGGCAAACTAGCTTGCCGAGGTCCCAGGTGTGCAATGGAGTCCCAGATTGGGATTGAAGGAAAGAGAAAGTGCAGTCCTGGATTGGGGGAGGGGGGTACTCATGGAGGAAGCAACAATTCTGTCAAAGAAGCAATAGGTGGCCAGTCCCAGGTAGAGATGGAGAGAAATCAGATTCAATTTGCATTTAATGATGAATCTATCAAATTCACACTTTCCAAGAGAATACAAGGACTGAAATGCAGCCATCCTTCAAAATTCACTTGTCTGAATTCAGTGATCAAGTTCACCAACAAATGTTTGCAAAAATGTATATGTTAGGGAGATTGTGTGTAAAAATTAACATATTAGTGCTAATAACATAGAAAAATGCATTGCATTAGGGAAAACTGTACATTAGTCAAAACTGCATAAAGATGTATTTAGTAGCATAAATTTGCACTAAAAATGCTTATGAATTTTCATGAAGAATTCATGAAGACTGGATTGGAAAAATGAGAAGCAGAGAGTAGTGGATTGATACGTCCTTCCACTCCTAGTCCGAGGGCAGCCTGGGGGAGATACCTCCCTCCCTCCTGAAGCCTGAGGCAAATCTCTAGGCCAGACATAGGCAAACTCGGCCCTCTAGATGTTTTGGGACTACAACTCCCATGATCCCTACCTAACAGAACCTGCGGTCAGGGATGATGGGAATTGTAGTCCCAAAACATCTGGAGGGCCAAGTTTGCCTATGCCTGCTGTAGGCTCAGAGAGCATGGCCACCTCATGAGGAGTGGCCTGCTTGTTCATCAGGAGCTATTTGTGAGCAAGGAAAGGGTCCTGAAATGTGGGCATGGCAGGAGAGTCACATATAAAAGAAGAGGAAAAGAGAGACCCAGAGAAAGAACCTCTGAGACCCTTCCTGGTCAGGGAGGAACTATGAAGAAAAAAGCAGCCAGGTGGCAACTTTCAGCCTCTTCTCTCTAGCAAAAGACAAAGAAGCTTGATACCCAGCCAAAAAGGCCAACAATTTAATAAGCAGGACACAAAATGCACTTATGTCCCTAGGTTGCAAGATACAATTCCTTCTAATCATGAAACTTGGGTCCCTGTTTGGGGCTGAGAGAGTGGCAGTTTCCTAAAATCTCAGAATGCAAGCCTCCCCATCAGCAACCCACATGCATGTCCAAACCCACTGTATCAAAGTCCAGGGACTCCAGTCAGACTTGAGGTCGCTGCTTTCTTCTGAGACAAAGTTGATCTTCTTTTGGTAAGTCATCAGTTTACTTAGAGCTTTTACATTCTGGACTTCCGGAGGTGGCGCCATCGGCAATGGCGGATTCCCTCTAACTTAGAGGGAGAAAGCCCCGCAGAAATCGGGTCCTACCGCTACAGCGAAGCGGGGACCCTCTTGAAAACCACAGGCGGTGAAGCCTGCGACCGTGGGACTCGGCGGGCACCTTTTGCGCCCCCCCCCAATTGGCAAAGGAACCCTGCAAAGGGCTCCGGAGCAGGACGGGGTGTTTGGCGCGGTGCTGAGAGTCAATCGCTACTTCTGCAGAGCGAAGCTGCATAGCCGATGCCGGAGAGCACTGTCCTCTTTCCTGTGACAATTCAACTTTAAACAAGCACCCGTGAGTAAAAACGGAAGATTTGGTTAAGAAAATTTTATGAATTAGGCAACGAAGCGGGAAGGTCTAAACAGGAAGTCCGCCTTCCGCTTTTTGTAAATAGACTGAAGCAAAAGACTTTGCAAGCTAAACCGCTTGGAAAATTGATTTTAAGATTGAAATTTCCTGCATCTATAACCATCAAAACCCCCTTGACAGCAGGAGAAAAGAGGGGAAGAAATTTTGACTTCTTAATCCTGCAGAGAGAGTAAAAGAATATAAGTTTCCATCATCCCAAACCTGGGGACGGGTCGTCAGGACAGGAATTGCCGGAGATGTCCATTAATTGAAATTGAAAATGGAACACTTTTGACAGATAGAAATAAAAGAGAAACAAAATAACGTCAATGCTGCTTTCTGCTTTTTTGTATTGTATTGTAAGGAAACAAAGTATTGGAAAATCGAAAGTGAATTTTCCTTTGTTGGATACATTTTAAAGATGGAAGTTAAATAGAAACTGTGTCCCCTAGAGGGAGCTTGTCAGCTTGTTGCTGCTATCTACAGGGAAGATATAACAGCTGTGAAAATTAGACCGTGGGACCAGCTATTTGACCTTGAACAGAAATGAATAGGGAGGAAGTTTTACTCTCTGCCCTTGGCAAAATAAACACTATGCTGCAGCAGTTGGATGAGAAAGTGACTTTGATGAATGAAAAGTTGGATTTTATTTCTGCTGCAGCTAGTAAATATGAACCAACAGGAAACGAAGATAAAGAAATCTTACAACAACCAATCCAGGAAACTGGTTCAATAAGGCAAGTCCAAGGGCAGATGAAGATGGAAGAGGAGGTGATTGCGCCTCAAAAGTTACAGAGATCTAAAGTCCCGCATGACCAAAAGCTGCAACACTGGAAGACTGATTTTGGAGAGTGTCTGCAAGATCTTGGAGTTAAGAAAGTCCTTAGCTCTGGTGGGGCTGTGAAACAAGTTGATAAATATTTCTGGAACAACTACTTTTTGGATTACAAAATTAACACAGGTGAGTGGGTTAGTGGGGAATGGGACAATCTGAGGAAAGAAAATGGAGATTATTACTGTATGGAATTCCCCGGAGACTCACTCCCCAAGGAGAAAGGGAAGAAACTACGAAAGAATCCAACAAGGGACAAGGAAGCGTGCAAGTACAAACAGGAACAAGAAAACTTGCAGAGGGGGCATAGAAGAGACCCGAGAGCCTCGGACATTAGAACACCAGATTGATGGACAGGATATAATGGTTGAAAGGACTGACATAACCCGAAACCAGGAAGAAGGGACGTTGGATAAAACCAGAATGAGAATTTATATATATATATATAATCTTTGGAATTAGTGTAATACTAATGAAATATAAGAATGTGCTGGAAAGGAATTAATTGGCTTTAGCAGAAAGGTTTGGTAAAATAAGAATATGCAAGAATATCCCGTGAGGATAAATAATTAAGGGTAAATTAAGAGGGTATGAATTTGCTGAACCAATTTTTAAATGGAATACAAAAAAGGGAGGTGTGAGGAAGTCAGGAAAATAAGTAAATGAGCGGTGAGAAGTTAAAAAGAGGGATTTTTCTTTTTTCTTTTTTCTTTTTCTTTTTATGTTAAATTTTGGTTTTTGTATTTTTCTTGTGTTTTTTGTTTATCGTTTTGTAACTTTTCTCTTGTTAAAAACTTAATAAAATATCACTTTTTTTTTTTTAAAGAGCTTTTACATTCTGCATCTATTCCGCAACTACCCACAAAGGTGAACAAACGCCATGGGAGAGGCAATCTCTCAATACCTTCCTGCCAATGTCTCAGAAAGATGTAGATCTTTTGGTATTTCATCATGATTAATTTCAGGGTAAACAGAAATATATCATCCTTTAAAACAATAAACTCTGCAGCGCCCATCATCAGACAGAAATGCACCTGTTACATTATCTGAAATGAAAATTGTGCAAATGTAACTGCAAGCCAGGGTGACATACTCATTTTATTTCTGTCTTGAGATGTCGGCAATTGCAAACATGAAAATAAATAACTGAATGGATTTAAACGATATAAAAAGTCACTTTCATTGCATATGTATCGAGTCATCAAACATTTATTTGTTGCTACGCAATATTCACTGTATTTTGGAGGAGCCAAGAGAGAAGCAACAGCCCTTGATAGGTGTTGATTATCCCATAATGTTTCATCTATACTGCACAGTATTACCAGAGAATAACATGGAACATAATAGTAACATTGTGATATCCAAGAATAGATGAGAAATGACCCAAACAGACTCCCCTCTTTTCATTCTCCTGCTCCCCACTGGAAAAAGGCAGTTGTCAAGCAACTGGTGGGGGGCTGGCTGCGCGCTGTTCGTTGGAATTATGTGCTAAGAATTCATTCATTACAAGAAAACTCATAACACTACTTGTGAAAGGAAGTGGACAGCAATGGGGGCATTTGACATCTGAGATATGTGTTTTCGGTGCCCACCCTATTCCTGTGCTTATAATCTGTTTTAATGGTTTTTAATTTTTAACTTTACATTGTTCTAACATGCCCTGGGAACAACAACAACTAAAGTGAAGAGGCACTTTGCTGTAATGACTGGAAACTTATTGGCTTCTCCAAACTTTTGCCAGGTAAATAATGAGGGCTAAAACCCCCCCCCCCCCAAATAAATTTAAATCTGACATTCTCAACATACCAGGCAGCTGCCACATTCTGTATTTAGAGGTTATTTTTTTAAAATAACTAATAAAATTGGTATCTTCCCTCTTTCCCCAAATTTTTACACTATGCCTCAGCTGTCACTATGGATGCAAACATACAAGGTTTAACAGTTGATTCACTCCCTAGGCTTGTGGAAACAGAGTGGATCAGAGAGGCAATTGCTTTGGTTTGGGGATAAGACTGACAGGTCTATCAGTCATAGCGAACACACACTGTGGAGCACCACTGTAAAAAATAAAGAGAGATTTGGGCTTGCTCGGCTGCTGCTCTTGCAGCAAGACGCAGTGCAAAGGGGGGAAAAGGACACACCCCTTCAAAAATAGGGCAGCGAGATAATAAAAATAATCATTCCCCCAAGAACTTAAATAATTTGTGCAGGTTTTTGTGCAGCTTCTAGTAAAGCCAAGATCTTTAGGATTAATCCTTTTTCTTTTTAAAAATAATAATAATTACAGCACTGTACCGTGGACATAATCATCCTTTAACTTCTATGAATGACAGCAGTTCATCTGAATTAAACATAAAGGCTTAGGTGATCTTTTCAATAAGCGAAAACATGATCCTAAGCTTCATATCTATAAGCTTCATATCTATGACCAAATTATAGAGATCAAAATCTGCATTATTGGGATCTGAAAGAGAACAAAGATTGCCAGGAGAGGGGAATGTTTTGAAATACTGTTTTGGTTTTGCTGATCTCACCCGTGCTGTTACGTTGGGGCGCTAGTTCTTAACCATGAGGAAAGTAGCTACCTGATGAGAAGGAAAAAATGGGAGAAAGCACTGACGGAAACAAGAAAAGCATTTGTCAAAATACAGATTAAGACATGCCCTGGTATCTAAACACACTTTCACACTTGCTGAGAAGTATGAAAAATGGAAGTCGGTTGCTGTTTGTTCTCCCAACTGCAGCAGAGGGATCAGGAGAGTGTGTACATTTCTGAGCAAAAGAGCGTTTGCTGCTTCTTGCCTGCAGTGTCTTGATTTTGTCAAGGTTGATTCAGTAGCGCTTCATTTTCAATATGAAGAACAACTCAACACATGTGCATACTATCCACCCTTTTAAAGTCAAAATGCGTATAGAATTTGTCTTAGATTTGATCCATTGGTGCCCACACATATTGGATTCTTCAAAATTCAGTGTGATTCTAGACGTTAGTAGAAGCAACCTAGGGACCACTCGAGAAGCTCCTGAACATACATTTCAAACAGCTAGAAGGAGAAGAAAGCAGTGGAAATGTCCCGAAAGGGCTGCCGTGGAAATGGCATGGCTCCAAATGTGACCTAGAAAATGGAGGGTGACACAAACAACTGTGGCAAAGGTTCAGCCACGCAGGCAAACTTACACATCTGCATTAAAGTCCATGATGCAAGGATAACCAGTTTTCACACTGTTTTGGGAAAGCTCTGTTTCAACACAGGGCATTTTGGGTTGAATTCCACAACAGAGAAAAGAAATTGGTAAAATGGGGAGTTAAAACTGAAAATCATGTAATAGTGGACATAAGAGAATATATTAGAAACAAAACACAGGTTTCAGCGTAGGAGAGTCATATTAAAGAAAGTGTTTGTCTGGTTCTGGGAAATAAATATGCAAGCCAATATCAGGCAACAAACTTTTTCTGGCTGTGTTCAAACTCTAACGGGCATTTAAGATGGGGAGCGAAGGGATCGGGAAATAGGGCAAACACACAAGCGTCTCCTAATACAGTCATACCTTGGTTTTCAAACAGCTTAGTTCTCGAACGTTTTGGCTCCCGAATGCCACAAACTGTTCTGGTTTGCAAACGTTTTGGAAGTCAAACGGACTTCTGGAACGGATTCTGTTTGACTTCCAAGGTATGACTGTACTTTCTGTAGCAGAAGTAATCAGAAGGCTATGTTTTGTGTAGTTTCCCATTCTCTATTAATTTTGCTGGGTCTACAACATTCATTGACTGCCATCCTTGGATTTAGTTCTCTACACAGCTACTCCTTGAGCCACTAACACTTTAAGAATCTTAATGTGCCAAATATCTAAAAGGTAAAGGGACCCCTGACCGTTAGGTCCAGTCGTGGCCGACTCTGGGGTTGCGGCGGTCATCTTGCTTTATTGGCCAAGGGCGCAGGCGTACAGCTTCCGGGTCATGAGGCCAGCATGACTAAGCTGCTTCTAGCGAACCAGAGCAATGCACAGGAACGGCGTTTACCTTCTCTCCAGAGCAGTACCTATTTATCTACTTGCACTTTGACGTGCTTTCAAACTGCTAGGGTGGCAGGAGCAGGGACCGAGCAATGGGAGCTCACCCCGTCGCAGGGATTTGAACCGCCGACCTTCTGATCGGCAAGTCCTAGGCTCTGTGGTTTAAACCACAGCGCCAAGAAAGACTGGAGCTAATAAAAAAGATTAAGCATTTTTTACATAATTTAAACTTGGGAGGAAAATACTGGGGAGAAATGCCGTGCTAATCAAAGGCACTGGATGGAAGTAAAAGAAATTAGAAGATGATTTCCTAGGCAGTTGCTAGCACCACTCCCTGCTTTTGTTGTTAAGCATATGTTAGCTCCATTCTCACTTTTCATGATTTTGAAAGTTTTGACTAGAATAGAAATTATGCTATGTAAGTTTAAATAGTGTGTTACCTGTGAGCTGATGTAGCTCTATGAACATGATAAATGCATATCAGTCTAGATACAGATGCCATCTCTTAACTTAGGGTCCACCCCTGCCAATAATTGCTGCAATTCACTGAACACAACTAAGTAATGAGGGACAGAGATATTAGAATGAAGTTTTTAATGGCCACAGAATTAATGGACACTTCATACAAAAATATTTTCATTGAAGTTTTTGGGTTTCAATATACTGGTTGTTGGGGTCATGTCCTAACAATGTCCCATAGGATGCTAGAAAACCTGGTTGTTGTTGTTGTTCTTTAGTTGTATAGTCGCGTCCGACTCTTCGTGACCCCATGGACCAGAGCACGCCAGGAACTCCTGTCTTCTACTGCCTCCCACAGTTTGGTCAAACTCATGCTGGTAGCTTTGAAAACACTGTCCATCCATCTCGTCCTCTGCCGTCCCCTTCTCCTTGTGCCCTCCATCTTTCCCAACACCAGGGTCTTTTCCAGGGAGTCTTCTCTTCTCATGAGGTGGCCAAAGTCTTAGAGCCTCAGCTTCAGAATCTGTCCTTCCAGTGAGCACTCAGGGCTGATTTCCTTCAGAATGGATAGGTTTGATCTTCTTGCAGTCCATGGGACTCTCAAGAGTCTCCTCCAGCACCAGAATTCAAAAGCATCAATTCTTCGGCGATCAGCCTTCTTTATGGTCCAGCTCTCACTTCCATACATCACTACTGGGAAAACCATAGCTTTAACTATATGGACCTTTGTTGGCAAGGTGATGTCTCTGCTTGGGGAATGCCAATTAAGTCAAGAATCCCCAGCTTTCTCAACATTTATTCACAATCTGTATATATCGTAATGGAATTTTATCTTTTGAAACATGTCTCCTTTTTAATTTATTGTAAGTTTTAAAAAACACATAGCCAGCTCAATGCCTAAAGCTAAGGTCATGTGATTTTTCCTCTTGAATTCTAAGCAACAGTGTACAGTAAATTTTTATTTCCACTGGCTATCCTAATCTCATTCGACAACCCCCCTGCCATTCCTCGACATTAAGGGAAGGAAAAGGCTTCTCTTTCCCACCCCATGAGCTTGCCTTTCACCTTCCCATCCCCATTTCTGAAGCCACTTTTCTCTTTCATAGGAGCAGATGGGGCTCATCAACCTGGGAAGGTAGCCTATCTAGGAGAAGGAAAACTCTGATCCTAACATTCGGGGTGAAGAAAAAGCTAAGGAGCAAACCCTACACAAATTGGGAGTAGAGCCCCTAAGATGGTGGGATGGCACCTTGTACACCTCCTTCCGGCATCACCTGCAGCCAAGCTGGTTCCATCGGACCATATCAGCAAGGCCAAGGGGGGGGGTCTTCTCATCTAGGCAGCCCAGGACCTCCATACATGCTGCCCTAGCTTGCACCCTGGGGAAGTCACTTTAGTGCTGTTAATGCAGCAGTTTGACTTCTCCTCCAGAGGCACACTTCATTGTTTCTCAAGACAGTCCAGCTTTGCACCTTCCATGCCTCCTCTTTCTTTCCTTCTGTGTGACCCCTCCTTACACACAAAGCACCCAATGGTCACCCCCAGCATCCTTCTCCTCCCACACATTGCAACTAGCCTTTTCAGCTTCTGCCTAATTATGAAGTCACCAGCTTCTCCTATTGTTCAGATGCTGTTATGCCCCTGCTTTCATCTTCAACCCCATTCCCAGGGTTCCTACAACTCCCCATTTTTGCAACCTCCTTTGCACCCTGTGTTCACCTTCACTCCCTTTTTCCACCCGCACTCTTCATTTTCCTCAACTTTATCTTGCACACAGACCACCCCCATTTCATTCTCCCTCTTCTCTTCTATTCTGCGGTCCCCTTTGCACCCCATGTTGATGTATGCTACTTCAATTGATGGAAGTTGTACATAGATGTGTGTTTGTTAATGAAATATATCTTCCATATTACTGCATCAAATCTGGAACTTCACATTGAAAAAGACACGTGGTACCAGGAATGAAATACATGGCTGTGGGAGTGTACTATGGAATATCTGATGGCTCCACAACCTTTATCTCCCTCACCTGAGGCTTTGCAGTGAACTGGTTACAGTGCTTCCCAAGACTCGATGATCAGCTGATTGTCAGTGCTTTGCAGGCTTTGCTTGTATGTTTTGATTTCAAATCCTGTGAGCCAAAACAGGTCGTCTGTTGTCACTGTGATGTTAGGCGATTGACAGGTAGGCAGGTCAGATGTGGTCCATGAAGAAGGGAAGATAAGGATATAAACTATGTTCAACGAAGTCTTAAAATGGAGGTGGGGCAGCAGCATGCAAGCAAGTCCTACCCCACAAAGGCTACTCTTCAGATCTACACCTGTCTTAGTGACAAGGTCTGAAGAAGGCTTCTAAGTGCATTCAATTGAACGTGCTTAGAAACCTCCACATGAGCAGGAACCCTGTCTGATCAATGCACCCTATCAGTCCCTTCGTGCACCCTCATGTGTTCTGGCAAATTAACATGCAAGTAATGTTTACTCAGAGTAGACCCATTGAAATTAGTGGACCCATTGAAATTAGTGAGACTATTCTGAGTAAAAGTTACTTGAATGCCACTCAAATTGCAAAACAACCCCATTTTGCATTGGGCAGACTGAAGATGTTGCATATGGTGGGGTTGGGCCCTGCTACCTATGGCTATGTGTGTGTTCCCTGAGTGTACAGAGGAGCACCAATAGCATCCGACGAGATGATGGAACCTAAAAATATACACCTCAAGTGAACACATTTCTAATCCACTCCCTATCCGATTAAGAGTTCCATTACTTGTAGTATTACTTACCCAACACTAAATTATACATTCTTAAAAACAAACCCATTCTACAGTTATGACACTGTATAACAAATTCAGATTGCTTTCTGCAAAGGCCAGCATATTAATTTATGATCCTCTCATTTTTAATATCTGTGTAACAAAGTCAGAAGCTGAAGTGATCCTTAAGGTCACTTAAATATATGCAAATCCAGTTCTTCATCTTTCCAGGTTTTACTGACTTGTCTATTAATCTTGGATATTAAGAATTAGGTAAGGATATATTTTATCGTGCACACACACTTCTTGTGATTAATCACAACAAATGAACTCTCTTTCGATTATGATGAGGCTGAACTGGTTACATGTAAAGTGAGTATTCCTGGCCTTGTCCACCTATAGCAATTATTATCCCCAGGGTCTCTCTCTCCATACCCAACTATTTGGGTTTTAGCCGTATCATTCTGTATAACAGAAAAGATTAGCACAGCTTTCCCACCAAATTTAAGCAAGAATATTCAGATGCTTTAACAGCTGCCTGGGCTTCTTAAGAACTCGTTAATCCTTTAATCTCCAGACACATTTTTCCCCCATAAAAGATTCACAAGCAAAACAAATGCAATATGGATCAAAAAAATTTAATCAGAATGCTTAAAATGCAATTACATTCATCAGGGTGTTCTGTGAGACTGGGTATTAAATCTGAGCTTTATTCAATATCCCCTTTTATTATAAAGCAATATTTTTCCACTCTGTAAACCATCTGATCCCTAGGCTAATGTCCTCTTTGCCCAAATATTAAAACAAAATATAGAGGCTGTAATAAACGAGTTGGACAGAAACCCCTATATTGGAGTGGTTTCACAAGGGGTGCAAAAAATGTTCAAATAAGAATATGCCTCAAATCTTTCACTGAAGTGGAAAGGGAAATTTGCATGGCTGAGACCCTGCCGTTATTGCTTTAAATAGTAACCATCAAGGAAACTCCTTCTTCAAGGCAATCTACAAAGCAGCAAAGTCCTTCACTCCCCTCTCCTGTGATTTCCACTATAATCCCTGGAAAACAATATTTACAGATTTCCCTCAAGACAAAAGTCTTCACATGCAGGGGAAGCCCCTAACTCAGAGCTTTCCAAACTGTGTCAGGATGCGTTAAGTGTGTTGGCTGCAGTGTGTAGGTGTGTTGCACAAATGCTCCCCGTGCTCCTCCTGGGGCTGGAAAGGTTAGTTTAACCCAGAAGCGAAACGAGCTGCTCTGGCCCCTGGAGCGCCACACATGCTGTGCACCCGGGGGGGGGGCATGGGGCGGGGCGAGCATCCCAGTGGGGTGCGGCGAATGTCCCAGGAGGGCACCACCCGTGGAGAGCATCCAAGAGGGATGCCAGGGCAAGCGTACTAGGGGGCGAGGTGCCCATGGGGGGTAGAGCAAGCCGCCCCTGGCGGGCTGCTTCCTGGGGGGAGGAGAGGGAGCCGCGCCGCTTTGCAAGCAACCTTCCTCCCTTCCCTCTTCCTTTTGACATCTTGGAGGATTCCCCCCACCCCGGAAGCAGCCCGGGAGCGGGGGGGGGGGGGGAGTAATGGAGCACCACCCGCCTGTGACTCCCAAGCCTCCCCCAAGCTGTCAAAACAAAGGGGGAGGGGGGAAGGCCGTCGACAAGGCGCGCAGCTCCACCCCTTCTCCCGATGGTTCAGGGAAGGCTTGGGAGTCATGGAATGTCACCCCCACCGCCCCCCTTCCTCCACCCCTGGTTTAACCTCTGATTTGCTAGTCAAACTGAATTACTGTGCCATGAAATGATGCATGTTCAAAAGGTGTGTCACCAACTTGAAAGTCACCCGAATCATTGAGGGTTTGAAACCCTTCAGTTCCCCTCACCTGGTTTAGCTGGCCAGTAAAAGCCATTTTCCAAGACACGGCTCCTGTCTCATGCTGACAGCTTCTAGGAGCCACAGGTGGGAACAGAGTGCAGGGTGGGGGCCCCACAGGTGGACAAACTACCCAAGGAGGAGCAAATTGTTAAAGAGATACAAAAACAACTGATTTTCACAAGTAATGGATCAAAGTTATGAGGAAAATAACAATACTGTTTTCTATGCTAAATAAACCTGCATAAATGTTGGTTGATTCATTTTATTCATTGAAAACATCTGTATTCTGTCTTTTCTTTAAAAAACGTAAGGTAGGTAAGAAAGCTAAACCATACGTTAACAATTTAAAACAATTAGTTACAAAAAAAGCCTTCAAAGCACTAAAACTGCAGTAAACAACAACAACAAAACACAACAAAACAAAACAGCAGCAGTGGTAGCAAAGGATATTTTTATAATAACCTATAACATGGGTAGGCAAACTAAAACCCGGGGGCTGGATCCAGCCCAATCGCCTTCTCAGTCCGGCCTGCGGACAGTCCTGGAGTCAGCGTGTTTTTACATGAGTAGAATGTGTGCTTTTATTTAAAATGCATCTCTGGGTTATTCGTGGGGCATAGGAATTTATTCGTTTCCCCCCCCCAAATATAGTCCTGCCCCCCACAAGGTCTGAGGGACAGTGGACCGGCCCCTCCTGAAAAAGTTTGCTGACCGCTGACCTATAAGCACTTATAGATTTCAATACATTCTTATTCACGGACTCCACAGATAGTTACCGCCATTGCAGTTTCTCTCTGTATGCTGCATTTTCCAAATAACTGAAATGGTATCCCGTTTCTATTACACTTGACTCGCAGCTTACACGGGAGTTACATTTTAGGGATTGTGTGAAAAGCCAAAATCACAAATAGTCAAAACAACCCTTTAAAAACCGGGAAGTGGCCACTCACACATACTCCCAAGGCTGCTCACAAACTCCCCCTCACAGGAAGTGATTCATAAATTCAATCAATCAATCAATCAAGTTAAAATGGTCAAAGGCCTGGAAACGATGCCTTATGAGGAACGGCTAAGGGAGGTGGGCATGTTTAGCCTGGAGAAGAGGAGGTTAAGGGGTGATATGATAGCTATGTTCAAATATATAAAAGGATGTCACATAGAGGAGGGAGAAAGGTTGTTTTCTGCTGCTCCAGAGAAGCGGACACGGAGCAATGGATCCAAACTACAAGAAAGAAGATTCCACCTAAACATTAGGAAGAACTTCCTGACAGTAAGAGCTGTTTGACAGTGGAATTTGCTGCCAAGGAGTGTGGTGGAGTCTCCTTCTTTGGAGGTCTTTAAGCAGAGGCTTGACAACCATATGTCAGGAGTGCTCTGATGGTGTTTCCTGCTTGGCAGGGGGTTGGACTCGATGGCCCTTGTGGTCTCTTCCAACTCTATGATACTATTCCTAAAGTAGTACCTCCTAGACACAGGTTTACTGCCTTGGTGAAAACTCTCCCTTAGTCTCAGGTATTTCTAAAATGGTTTTAAGACGCTAGTGATAAGATACATCCAAAACCATCCTGGCTTTGGTCCCCCAAGTTTCCTCATTTTAACTTCCAAATAGCACAACATCGTATTGGAAATAAAGAATCAGAGGTGCTTCTAAGAAAGCATTATATAGTTTTACATTATTATTTAATTACAGCATATAACCTGCTTTGAGGGGACTTAAAGACAAAAAGCATTTAACTAGAAAATATATATATGAGGATATGCTTTCAAACTACCAACATGTAAAATGCAATAAAATGGTTAAAAGGATGCATTTAATGTGTCAGCTGAAAATTCCTTTATTTGCTTAGAATAAAAAATGTGGCTTCCCATGTGCTCCAGAAGAGCTTGGCAGTGTTCCTAGAGTTTTGTTACAACAATTTGGCTCCCCAATAGTTGGTTTGCAACCCAAAGCCATTTGTTACTATATGTCTCTGTCTTGTTGAAAGCAGGTGTTTCTGGATAACAGGACGAGCAGCCTGAGCCACAAACCATTTGGGCATCCATTAGGCTCTAAAAGGACAAAGCTTTGGCCTGGCCCTAAACTAATTTGGGTACTAGTCCCTCCTAAAAAAGTAAAGCAAAGTGGGGAGTGGACTTGCTTTTCCAACCTCTGGTTTCAAACTCGGAAGTTGGAATAGTATGGGTTGGGTTGTTGTTAAGATGGTAGGAAACTAATAATGGGTGGTATATTGTCTGAACAGGTTTTACCTCTCAATAAAATCAGGACATGCAGAATAAACGATGCAATCCCATCCATGTCATTTGGATTAAATCTGCTGAAATCCACACACTTCTTTGCAGACTGTTCTCTTGAGCTGCGGGGTGCGCTCCCGCTGCTCGGTCCCAGCGCCTGCCAACCTAGCAGTTCGAAAGCACCTCCGGGTGCAAGTAGATAAATAGGGACCGCTTACCAGCGGGAAGGTAAACGGCGTTTCCGTGTGCGGCTCTGGCTCACCAGAGCAGCGATGTCACGCTGGCCACGTGACCCGGAAGTGTCTCCGGACAGCGCTGGCCCCTGGCCTCTTAAGTGAGATGGGCGCACAACCCCAGAGTCTGTCAAGACTGGCCCGTACGGGCAGGGGTACCTTTACCTTTACTCTTGAGCTGCAAAGCGAAGGTGGTGGAAGGTCACCCTGTGCTTGCGACCCTTGCGACTGTGCCCTTCTCAGCCATGGGAGGTGTGCAGTTTTCTTTTTCAATTATCCCTATTACTTCATTATCTTGGCAGACTGCTGATCACTTTTTCTCAGTGATTAAAGCAGACACCCCCAGTTTTCATCTATTCAGTTCCAAAGTCAGTCTGACTTAAAACTGATTCAAGAGTTCTCATGCATATCAAGATACTGTCTACATACAGAAACTTACAAGCCACATCTTTTGTCAATTTGTTTTGAATACAGTCTCAAATGTGACAGGAATCAAAACCACACACAAAAGATCTCCGCTTTTAATGTGTTAACATAAGCCACAACAATCATCATGCTATGTACATTATTATCTGTCCAGAATAAATAATTCACTAGCCCGTCTACTTTTCAGGCTCTTTACACACTTTAAAGTCTGCAATTTTCTGCCTTTCTGCCCCCTTGCTGGCACAATTAAAGTTTATTGGCGGTAAATATCATAAATTTTTATTTTCTCAGTAGCAATCTCTTGATGCTCTAGACCCTGCTGAAGCAATGGCTCTTCTGGATGATAGAAACATTCCGTAATTACTTACTACTGAATATTAACAGCCAGAATATTAATGAGGATGCTAACTCTAACAGAATGCCAAGATTATGATGCCAATCTTGCAAATTAGCAGCCACTAAAGAAGATACGTAAGATATGAGTGGAATTTAATATACTGTAACTCAATCTCTATTGCAGAATATCAGGGGCAGGGGTAAGGACAGGTTCGTTATAGAGGACACATTTGGAATGTGGCATGTGGTCAACAATGTGACTATCCTCCTTAAGGACAACAGGTTGAGTTCAGTGCATTTTGGTAGGTGTGGATTTGGAGGCCAGCTGAAGTTGTGGGCAAGATCACCTGCTTTGCCTCTAGAAGGTTCAAGCTTCAATCCCCAGAATTTCTAGGCAGAGTTGGGGAAAAGCCCAGTCTGGAATCCTAGAGGCCTGCTCCAAGTTGATGGACACAGTACTGAGTGGGATAGACATGGCCTCGTATATGCCCACCCTCCTATATTTCTATGAAATTAGTTTTTATGTGATTCTAATATTTTTATGTGGTTTTTGTATTTTAGATAAGGTTGAGCCAAAATTCCCTCCCCACTGTTTTCCGAAAATATTCTCCTAGCTGCAAAAAATAGGGGCTGATTGTCTGTGCTTTCTTTAGGGATGCCCCCCCCCTCAAAAAAAACCCAGCAGATGGCTGGTGATTTTTTGCCTGGGATTTGCAAGCAAAGGATGCTGACAGGAAGCTGTGAAGAGAGGAGACCCCAACTTGGGCACTTTGTAATGTTAAGTATGGTAAGTAGCAACCCCTTCCTGAAATTTTTGGGCAAATGTCTTTCTCTCCCAATCTTTTGAGAAGGTTTTGTCCCACTCCCCCTGCTCTAGTTTATTGTTTTGGTATGTGAGCTTGTATTGGGTGTGTGTGTGTACATACTTTGAGGCTGGTTTGTAAGACTAGTAAGCGACACAAGCCATAGATTTTCAAACAGCTGCTAAGTACGCTATTGCTGTGAAAATCATAAGAAGAGCCCAAAGGCCTTTTTCAGCCCAGGCCATCTTAAGCATATCTGGGACCATGGTGCAAATATCTCTCCAGCGCCCGCCCCCCCCCCCCCGCCCCGTTTCTCCGATGTGCGCTGGGCGCTGCATGTAAGTAAGAGGCGCCTGTATTGCAGCCCAGATGGCCTCCCGCGAAGCCTCCCTCTAAGCGCCCGGTGGCCCCTGCCTGCATCTGTCCGGGGAAGTCTGCGCCACAGGAGGGCCAGCAAGCAGATCAGGTGGCTGGCGGGCTGTGCCATCCTCGCTCGGCACCGGGATCACACAGGGCACTTCCCTGCTCCACTTGCAGACTCTGCAGGGAGGCGCGCAGGTCAGAGGGGGCGCCCCGCCCCGCGCTGGCCCCAAATCACACCCGTCAGGCACCCAGGCAGCCCCAGCGGGAGGGGACGCAAAGGGGCTGCCCTGAGCCGGATGCAGCACACTCCAATGGGTGGTTGAGAGGAGAGGAGCGGGCTGCCCCAGAGCGGAGAAGGGAGTGCGCCTTGGCTCTCCTTCCTGGACACTCAGCCTGTGGCGCCCTCCAAAATCTGGCCCTGCCGCCCCGCGCCCCTAATATCTATGGCTAAGACGCCCCTGTTTCAGCTAATATACTATTATATACTATTAATATAATATACTATATATATAATATAATATAATATATATATAATATACTATTTCAGCTAATATACTGTTCCACAATGGTCAACCTGATACCCCTGTAAAGCCCACTGGCACAACTTGAGTGTAAGAGCCTGCTCTAATTCATCTACTCCAGTGACTCAGCAGCACACTGTCCCAAAAATGGAGCTAATATGAGAACCAAGGCAATACAGAACATACCCTCCAATATTCCTCAGATGAAAATAGAGACATTTCTCACTCCGCTCCCCCCCCCAAAAAAAAAAAACCTGACCAACCTTGACACACACACACATACACATTTTTGTGAGTCCCCACCCAGACAGAGCATTTCCTATTAGAAGAAGGGCAAGGGCCACAACCACTTCCCCAAGAGGGCACAGCGCACACACCCTCCACCGTCCTGAGAAAAACCCTTAATCCTGATTTTGTTTTGTTTTATTCTCTGGTAGGTTTGCAAAAAGAAAAACACACACCAATAAACAATTTTTAGAAATGGGCAAGATTGGACATGGGTGCTAAAAGCATTTTCTTTTAAAAAAAATCAAGACTGCTTGTGCTCCGCCTCCGCCCCTCCTTTCCTCCCACCCAGGCGCCCTCCCCTCGTCCTGCCCCTCAAAGCTGGTGCATCACACGGGGGGGGGGGGAGCTCTTCTCCTCCTCCTCCCTGCCCGCTCTCCAACAGCTGCTATGAGCTGCCCAATTGAGGAGGCAGCAGCAGAAGCCATGGAGAGGCAACGGGATGCTTCCTGGCAGCTGCAACTGCTGCCATTGTTGTCATTCGTTCTTCCATTACTACTACTACTACTACTACTACTACTACTACAAAGTAATAATCATAAATAAATACACTCTACCCCCAAGACCATTCCATTGAAACTTTCCAACCTCCCAAAATTTCAACACCTCTTGTGCTGGTCTGATCCCTTTCCGTTTTAACAGTACAATTTTGTTAAATAATGTTTATTTATACCAGCTCTTGTTGTTTAAAGTAACGACGTTTTAAAACAGTCTCCTCCTCCGACAAAGGCTTTCAGGACATATACAACTACAGTGGTACCTCAGGATAAGAACTTACTTAATTCGTTCTAGAGGTCCATTCATAACCTGAAACTGTTCTTAACCTGAGGTACCACTTTAGCTAATGGGGCCTCCTGCTGCTGCCGTGCTGCTGCAGCACAATTTCTGTTCTCATCCTGAAGCAAAGTTCTTAACCCGAGGTACTATTTCTGGTTTAGTGGAGCCTGTAACCTGAAGTGTCTGTAACCTGAAGCATCTGTAACCCAAGGTACCACTGTATTGAGAATTTCACATGGTTGCATGTCCATGTTTGGTATCTTATCCACAAAGCCATTCTGTAGCAATTGAACTGGACTGTGGTTCAAGAAGGCTGAAGCTATAAAAAGACAGCTCCAATTCTTAGTGTTTTAAGAACAGTTATTATACATTTGCACTGCCAAGAAACGACATTTGCTGTTAAATTTCTAAGCATTTTTTTATATATGTCTGCAGTTCCTTTTGTTTTGCACTGAGCCCTTCAATTAAGCAGAAACCAGTAAGGTTAAAAAAAAAAAAGCTACATTATCTAAGCTAAGTACCGTTATGTAAAATGTTAACTAAAGAATTGATTCCCTTCCAGTTCAGCCCTGGGACTGAGTGGTGTGCTGCTATCCCCAAAGCAGTGCCAGCCTGTCATTAAAGAAATGGACCAGAGGCAGCTGCTTCATTTTTACTCTGGGTTTTTCCTCCCCTCTCTCCCTTGTTTTGTATGTTTGACTTGTTTTGTATTAAAGGAAATAAGATTGGACTTCAACGTTAATAACAACTCAAGGACATCTAAACTAATTTTCTCTTCTTCCCCAAATGACACTTAATACATCAGAGACTGTCACATAGGACTTCCCCGTATTACGGTATAATGGTTGCAAGGTGGGGGAAAGCGTTCAAATGAAACACTCGTTTAATTCTATCAAGTTGGAAACATTTTCCTGGGTTTTTTCTTCTTCTCTTGTGTTTAAGTAAAAGTTTAAAAGCTTTAAATGTGATAGTAGGTGTTTGTCCTTACGAGAAAGCAATCTGAGACCTCTTGCACAGATCTAAGGATGGGCAGAACAGTCTTTTTCCATTCCGCGTGAGTTGTGGATATATTTCCCCATAAGTCTATCTTGACCCACTTCTACAAGCATCTGTGAATCTTTTTCCCCCCTTCAAACATCTTCATGAAAGTTTGCATTTAAATACATATTTAAATATGTAATACAATATTTTACCTTAAAATATGCATTTCTAAACATGATTTCCTGCCAAAACATGCATTTTTAAACATTTCTAAAAATAAATACTGTAAATAAGCCAAGTAGTTTGTTGCAATATATTTGAAGAAGTGCAAAATCTAATGGGCGGCTGCAAATTCACACAGTGGCCCTGGAGGTGTGGATCTTGTTCATTTGTACTGGAATCTGCAAAGATTAGATTCTGCAAACAGCTCACAACATCCAGACACAGGGCTACTCACACTGGCACTGAAAACAGAAAAAATGTGGCAACATACCTTCTATGTATCTTTTATGGTAATCACTGTAATGTTTGAATGAGATCTGCATTTGTCTAAATTAGGGATGGAGAATCTGTAAATGCTGTTGCACTCCAACTGACTATGCTGGTTGCAGCTAACAACACCTGGAGGGTGACAAGTACAGTACCCAGTTTCTTGTCTAAATGCATGATCAGCACATGGCAGGTGATTGATCAAGTCACCAGAAACAGTTGGATGCGTTGCAATTTTAACAGGAGCTGTGACATGGGAAGAAGTATGGATGAACTAAAACTGCTTCTGATTTGCAATAAAGTGGGCTGGGTAAGGAGACAGAAGTGCCTGGCATGCTCTGGTCCATGAGGTCACGAAGAGTCAGACACGACTAAACGACTAAACAACAACGGGCTGGGTAATGGAGAAAAATTATGAAATAATTGTGATATTAAATTGCTTAGAAAGGAACATCTATTACAACCACCTGATGCTGTCATCAAACAGGATCTTCTGCACACAGAAGGCAGGTGATTGTTTTGTTCTTGAACTTGTTTTTATTATGTATTTTTTGTTTTCCTCTTGTATTTTTATGTTGTGAACCACCCTGAGATCTATGGATGAAGGGTGGTATACAAATTTAATTCATTAATTAATATTCTTATTAGTAAAAATAAATACCCTACAGTGATTTAAGGGCTTGTATAGTGGCCAAAAGGTTGAACCATGACTTAAGAAGTCAAAAACTTGCTTCTGGAATGAAATCACTGTGCATTGAGTGACCTTAGGCAAGCCACTCTTTATCCGCTATCTTCCTTACGGGCAAAATAATACTGATCAAGAATTATTGAAAAGAATATGATGTATGAGAAATGCTTGTAGTTCTTTGAGAGCATTAACATATTCTTTCTAGAGGAGTTAGCCATGTTTGTGTTTTGTAGTACAGTGGTATCTTGGTTTAGGAACTTAATCTGTTCCAGAAGTCCGTTCTTAAACCAAAGTGTTCTTAAATCAAGGTGTGCTTTCCCATAGCAGCAGGAGACTCAGTTTAAAAACAGAACACACTCAATAGGAAGCGAAACATGTTCTGCTCCCAAGGCAAAGTTCACAAACCAAAACACCTACTTCCGGGTTTCCAGCGTTCTTAATCCACGTTGTTCATAAACTAAGCTGTTCTTAAACCGAGGTACCACTGTATAAGCAGTGCTTTTGAAACCACAATCACATGACCAGATGATGGGCCACACTATCTTATAAGGGGATTTAAATAACCCCCGGGCTTTCACCCATTAATGGGGAGTAAGGCACGCACATACTTTTCTGGGCTGCAACTTGAGATTCTGCTGTTTTATGCCCTCATTTCTCCGTGGGCAACTCAGTGCGCTAAGCATCCCAAGCAGTGATACTGGGCGGGCACCGCCATGCAGTACAAATCCTCTGCATTGTGCATGGCCACGGCAGCAGCCGGGCACTGCCACTTTCACCCTCCGTCCTCCAAGCCTGCGCCCTGGTGCCAGTCTGGCCTGAACTGCGCAGGTGCCCCGAGGGGCAAGCCTCAACAGCTGCTTCTCTGCATCGGAAGGCAGCTGGAGTGCCCCCCCCCCTGCTGCAGCGCATGCCTCAATCCTTTGCTCTCACCGACCATTTTGGGGCTAGTTTTTGTAAACAAGCAGCACTATCATCGTCAGGAAGCTGGCCCACCTGAGAGGTGTCAGAACTGCGTTCTGCATGTTCCAGCAGTAAAAAAGGCACCTTTTAGATTCACAAAGTTATGGCACCATAAGCTTCTAGAGACTGCAGCCCAGTTCACCAGATGCATTAAATGCTACCCTGAATTATAGATAGGTGTGTGTTTGCAGCACATGTACAGACACAAACACCTTTTGTGGGACGGAGGAGTGAGGGAATTGTAAAAAGTGAGGTCAGAGGGAAATGAACAGCAGGAAAGTGCACAGTGGATAATCGATAAATTGTTTACATTCCTCCGCCCTTAGTTATTAAGCTTAGTTATTTAGTTTCAGAGGAGGAAATGGCAAATTGTACAAGTGAGAGATCTGGCCTAAAGAGTGAAAGAAAATTGAAAGGGTGGCAGCTGCTATAATCTCATATTCTGGCAGAACTACAGAACATGGCTGGGCAAGAAAGGGGGAAAGTGACAGCGGTGAATTCTCTCAGTGTCTAGGACTGCAGAAAGGACACCACCTGGGGTGGCACATAAAAGAATGAGAGGAACTTGGAACAAGTATCATTCACTTTAAAGAGATCCACAATCACCGCCTGTCGGGGTCTTTGGGTCGCCAGCACACTGCATTTCACAGTTGTGAGTTTAAGTGGAGCACTTGGAGGCAGGCAGGAATTATTTACTGCTCTGTGCTCCTTTTGTTCTCAGGCCAAAGGAGTCATGATTTGTAGTTAGTCTGAATACTTAGTTGCGCTGTGGAAAGGTGGAAAGTGACAGGAAAGGGACAGAAGGTCCCCTACCTCCTGCCTACCTGCGTGGCATCCTGCAGGCCTTTAAAGTGGTGCTAATATATCCAAACCACAGAGGGATATTCAGACTGCCCCATCCCCCAGCCACAGGGCTGCCATGGCACCAAGTTGTGGCATTGCTCTAGCAGAACCTGGTCTTTCCTTTAACATACTATAATATCCTTGCAAGGGCATCTTCCTGCCCCCTTACGTGGGCATGTATATAGGGAAAGACTCAGAGTTCTTTTGGTGGTGGTGATTTATGGCAGAACTGGGCACTATACTGAAGGCATGACTGCCTGCCTGCAAACCCTTCTGCGACATCCTTTGTCCTTCTACTCTGAATTGCTGGCTGGTGGTGGTGCTGGGAGAAGGCAAAACCAGTGCACTGTGATCTCACAGCCTAAGTCTAAGAGATGCCTGGTAGACATTACAGGGGCAGGGGCTAGATGTGTGGTTGCTGCATGTTCAGGCTGTCACCACCTGTGAGACATATTTTGTAATCCACAAGTTCATTCTGGAGTGGATCATTTGAACTTAACATTGGAGCCAGGTAATCACGCGAATGTGGCAAAAACTCCAAGGTCTCACCTTTGGATGAAACTGGTTCTATTCTTATCAGTCTACCTGAATATCTAGTTATGGTACAGAAATTGCCACAGTCATCGTGATGGGCAAGAGGGGAAAAACAGGTTGGTTCTCCTGGCTTTCTCAGAGGACTGAGCTGAGATGCACAAGGCTAAGATGATTCTGTGATCACTAATCACTGCTGCTCTTAACATGGGAAACTGCCTTATACTGAGTCAGGCCATTGGTCTATGTAGCTCAGGATTGCCTGCAGTGGCTCTGGAGGGTTCCAGAGAATGGAGATCCCCAGCCCTACCTGGTAATGCCAACAATTGAACCTGGGACCTTTGAATGCAAAGCAGAGATACTCTACCACTAAATTGTAGCTGTTCCCCTGCCACTAAGCTCATTGTGCCCATTTTACATAATTTAATCTCTAATTGTATTGTCACTTAACTCAGTAATGCTACAGTGATTGTCTTATCCCCAGCTACTGCTACTGTGAAAAATCGTTTTGCATATATTTAAGCTGTAATTGACTTGCCACAGACTGTACTTTTACATTCAGTCGACATTTAACTCCACTTAATTCTTTTCTCCTTTACACCCATGCGCCTTTATCTGCACATAACCACCCCACCCCACGAGTCTCATGGTGTGTACTATAGTCACAAAGGCTTATGCCATAATATAAATTTGTTAGTCTTTACGTTGCCACAAGACTCTTTGTTGCTTTTGCTTTCATCAAAAATGCACCTGTTGACTTGACCTCAACCTTTAAAGCAGAAGCAGCTAACCATTTTTGGCCTAAGAGCCAAACTCTCCAGGGGCCGCCTGACAGTGCTGGGTGTGCTGAAATGTGAGTGTGTCTCACACTCTTACACATGCACCACACATCAAGCGCACCAGCTTGCCCCCGCAACTGAGGGGGCCACACAATACAACCTGCGCACATGCCATGCAATGTGCTGACGTCACACACACATCCCACTTGACATGCTGACAGATTGCATGCACACCGTACGGCTTGTGCAAGTGACGCAAGGATGCCGCATGGAGTGCACAGTCGCTACAGAATTTTGAAGGGGCCCCGCCCCCTCCTTGGAAAATGGGGGGGGGGCTTGGCCTCCCAGCCCCCGATGGCGCCCCTGCCATACAAGTACATGTACAGAACACACTGCTCTCCTCCTCAGCTATATGGGAAGATAAAGGAGGACCATTGCTCCCCTCTTCCTCACCCAATGATTGAGCTGATTCCTAGGGAGGTGGCATGTTGCATACCCCCCGTCTCTCTCCGCCAACCCCAGCCCTGTGTCTACCTTCATGTTAATTTTCATTTGCACTACCCAAACTGGTGGGGTCTTTGGAGTAAAAAATAAATAAATAGCTTGGGTGTCTAGATCAGCCCTCCAGCTCTGAGCTGGGGGTTAGATGCCCCGCTTTAAAATACCAAATGACTGTGTCCCAGATTATCTAAGGAAGGGAGTGCCCCCGCTCCCTCAGCAGCCGTCCTTCCCAACAAAGGACTTAGCGAGAGTCCTCTCCTTGGCTGGGGTAAGTGTGATGGGGACGAGCAGCACTCTCTCTTTCTAATTCTCTCCCTAGGGAAACCTGCCTTGCCCTCGCCTGCTGGGAAGAATTTAAAACCTGCAGACATATAGAAGGTGGGGCAGCTGCCAACTTAAAAAGACCTTTAAGTTTATCTCCCTTCCTTTCCTCTGCCCCTTTCACTTTATTATTGTAGACATTTTTATCTTAATTAATTGTAACTTTAAAAATTCATTATTGTTAGCTTTCTTGTATTTTCTTGTAATATTTCATAATTTTACAATAGGCCATCTTGGGGACCTTTATAAAGTCACATGGTTTGATGCAAGTGAAAATAAAAAATGAAACAAAATAATATAAACTTGGAGCAATCAAGCTTAATACAGCATATATATGCATAGCATGTAGAAACTACAAAATTCGTGCCACTGCAATGTAGGCAATCAGGGGGAACGGGGTGAGGAGGGGGGGTGGTAAATGAACTATACAAACACAAACAACTTTTACGGATCATTTCTTTTGAAGCCAGACATACATTTTAATCAGATACTTTAATGATTATTCATGAATGAATTATTAATGAATGTTCCAAAAATATCATTCCATGGTACCATTCCCCCTCTTCCCCAACCTAAAATAACACACACACACACACACACACACACACACACACACAGAGAGAGAGAGAGAGAGAGAGAGAGAGAGAGAGAGAAATAATGGAAGGAGGGAAAGAAAGAACAGCCCCCCCCCCCGATCTTCAACATGATGACATAGGCTCTGTTTGAACATCGCTATGGCCAAAGCTACAGCTTCTGGGTAGCAAGAAGAAAACATAACCAGAAGTTCAGGTTCAGAGGACACGCTAAGCCAAAACTTGGCTCAATTCAGCATGGCACAGGAGTAGGAAATAGCGAGAGCAGCAACGCAGCTGCAAGCTCCTATCTAGCAGCCCACACGTTTGCACAATTCCCGGTAAACCATGGTTTGGCTTTCTGCGACATGCAAGCAAGGCCATTGTCATTTGTTCTTTCTTCATTAACTGAAACAGTCACACACACTGACCATAAACACACCCTTTGCCTCCAGGTGATACAAGGCAGAAGAACACAGTAGCAGAGAAGGAAGTCACAGAAGCTGTTTCTAAACATTTTCATGTATTCTTCCTGCTTTCCTAATTTTACAGGAGCCCAGTTACCAAGCTACAGAAACAGGAAGGGCAGCTTATGCTATTCTTTTGTTTTGAAAATGAGAAATG
Organism: Podarcis cretensis; assembly: GCF_951804945.1. Taxonomy (NCBI): domain Eukaryota; kingdom Metazoa; phylum Chordata; class Lepidosauria; order Squamata; family Lacertidae; genus Podarcis; species Podarcis cretensis. Next base: position 139,442,802 of record NC_137170.1, on the reverse strand, counting down.
TCGACAGTGAAACTTGCCTGGAAATCATACTTCTTCCCCTGAAAGATGAAATGCAGGTAGGCAAGTTAGAGAGCTGCTCATCAGTGGTCAGAGAAAGGCCCTCTACACATGTTCAAGTGTGCTTACCTTTTATTATGCAATTTACATTTTCAAAATGGAGCTCTCCCAATGGAAACAGGTTGCCTTGCATATGCAGAGTTCTCCAAACATTTTATATTTTGTGAATATGAAGGGAGATGAAATCAGCACAATGGATCGTTTTCTGCCTGTGAAGTATATTCCATGCACAAGACAAGGTTTCTTGCCAAAGGAATCCTAACTGCCACAATCCATCTACATCATATCTCCTTGTTTTTCCAACAACAAAAACTTCAGCATGAATGAGTTACCTTTAAACAACTCTTCCCTTTTTTATACTAACATGCCCAGGACAGATGCCCCACAGCCATGGATTGTTTGACAGAGCTTCACACATGTCAGATTAGTTGAGAGATAACAACAGGGTATTAAGTGGAAAATGACAATCTCATCAACTGATTGTGAAATCAGCCTCCCTCCAGGGTTTCTTCGTAGATCTCACAGCCAGAGATCAGGCTAAGTGGATGGAAACTTGGCTGCAACATATTAGCCGGTCCAGAACGCCCGCTGCCGCGCCACAAAACCACCAAAGCTCCTACTAATGCGTTAAAGTCTCAGCAAAAGGAGTTGCTGGGTCTTGGGGGGGGGGGGGGGTTGTCAGTAAAGGTAAGTGCTTCTAAAGCATTTGCTTTTTTGTTATTTGAATTGGCTTGACTAACATATCCCCTTCAGAAGCCGAGACTATGTTAATTTGCTAAATGATCAAACAGTCCTAAACTAAACAAGTGCTGAACACTCAGTAAAAGGGTGCGAGTTCAGAAGAATTTGAAATGAGCCGTTAGTCTTCAAAGAAGTGGGTCAACCTTTGAATTCTGTTGTTCTCTTTTCTTTAAATAGCAGATGTTTTCCATATATATCAAAACGTTATAAGGCACAATGCTAATCTGTATGAATGACCCTGAACTCCTGTTAATTTAACAAAGGCCTAGAAAATTGTTTAATTAACATGTTTAATTAACCTTGTTTCAAGAATTTCTGTACACTAAGACACCAGCTAACTTTCAAATGGCTGGGCACTCAGGCTAATAAACCATCTCAAGAAAGCTAGAGAGTTCCAGAAAAACATCCAGAAAAACAATCTGCTTCATTGACTATGCAAAAGCCTTTGACTGTGTCGACCACAGCAAACTATGGCAAGTTCTTAAAGAAATGGGAGTGCCTGGTCACCTCATCTGTCTCCTGAGAAATCTCTATGTGGGACAAGAAGCTACTGATTGGTTCAAAATTGGGAAAGGAGTACGACAAGGCTGCATTTTGTCTCCCTGCTTATTTAACTTATATGCAGAATTCATCATGTGAAAGGCTGGGCTGGATGAATCCCAAGCCGGAATTAAGATCACTGGAAGAAATATCAACAACCTCAGATATGCAGATGACACAACCTTGATGGCAGAAAGTGAGGAGGAATTAAAGAACCTTTTATTGAGGGTGAAAGAGGAGAGCGCAAAATATGGTCTGAAGCTCAACATCAAAAAAACTAAGATCATAGCCACTGGTCCCATCACCTCCTGGCAAATAGAAGGGGAAGAAATGGAGGCAGTGAGAGATTTTACTTTCTTGGGTTCCATGATCACTGCAGATGGTGACAGCAGTCATGAAATTAAAAGACGCCTGCTTCTTGGGAGAAAAGCAATCACAAACCTAGACAGCATCTTAAAAAGCAGAGATATCACCTTGCCAACAAAGGCCCATATAGTTGAAACTATGGTTTTCCCAGTAGTGATGTATGGAAGTGAGAGCTGGACCATAAAGAAGGCTGATCGCAGAAGAATTGATGCTTTTAAATTATGGTGCTGGAGGAGACTCTTGAGAGTCCCATGGACTGCAAGAAGATCAAACCTATCCATTCTGAAGGAAATTAGCCCTGAGTGCTCACTGGAAGGACAGATTCTGAAGCTGAGGCTCTAAGACTTTGGCCACCTCATGAGAAGAGAAGACTCCCTGGAAAAGACCCTGATGTTGGGAAAGATGGAGGGCACAAGGAGAAGGGGACGACAGAGGATGAGATGGTTGGACAGTGTTCTCAAAGCTACCAGCATGAGTTTGAGGAAACTGTGGGAGGCAGTGGAAGACAGGAGGGCCTGGCATGCTCTGGTCCATGGGGTCACGAAGAGGCGGACACGACTAAACGACTAAACAACAACATGCTTCAAACTCACCGAACTTTAAGTGTGCTCAAGAAGTGCAAAAGGAAAACTCCATTTTAACTCCCCCAGAACTTCTGCTGCTTGTTCTGAAGTGCTATTTACAATTTTTGTATGTATATGATGCTGTATTAAGTTTCAGTACCATAGTGCATGGTTGACACTGTAAAGGCCTCCTTAGATATCTCAGCCCAGCTTGGGTCTTCACTATTTCAACACACTAATTTTCATTTTCATTCTGATTCTCTCTCTCTCTCTCTCTCTCTCTCTCTCTCTCTCACACACACACACACACACACACACACGGAGGCACTCACTGAAAAAGGCGGGGCATGGAGGAAGAATTTGCTCTGCCTTTCCCAAAAGGCTGTACAGTGACACCTTGGTTCTCAAACCTAATCCGGAAGTCCGTTCCAAAACCAAAGCATTTCAAAACCAAGGTGCACTTTCCCATAGAAAGTAATGCAAAATGAATTGATCCGTTTCAGACTTTTAAAAACAACCCCTGAAACAGCAATTTAACATGAATTTTACTATCTAACGAGACCACTGATCCATAAAATGAAAGCAATAATCAATGTACTGTACTATAAAATAAATAAGACAGTATTGTAGATGATAAAAATTAAAATTATTATTATTTTCTTACCTGCACTGATAATAGTCATTGTTTGGATGGGGGGGGGGGCTTTTATCTATTTCTGCAGTCACACAGTCGGTCAATCAGTAGCTGAACTGGGTTCCACACAGTCACAAAAACAAATTAACTGAAAAAGCCTCAAAAACAAAAACACAAAATAAGTAGCAAAAACAAAAGTGCCAAACTTAATCAGTTCTGGAACTTCCAGAACGTTCAAAAACTAAGGCACAGCTTCTTACCACTGTATCTATGATGCTTGTGATATTTTGGAGCAACCACCAGCCAGATGCCTCTGAGAGGTCACAAGCTGCGCATGAAGGCAATTCATATGTGCAAGCAGTTAGGCAAGACCGAGACAAAGACTTTGCTGAATAAACTGCATTTTAACATGGTGTTAACCTGTTTAAAAATCCCAGTATTAACACTTACATTATCCCCCATCTCTCGTGAACTACATGCACACTTTTGCAATACATTCTCCCTGCAAAACACAGTAAAATGTACAGAACATTCAGGTCAGTCATTTCTAAAGTGGAGCCAAATGCAACCCTTTGGTTGTTCATCATTAATATTTTATCAATTTCCAAGCTGCTACAGTTTTCTCCAGGGATATCATTAATAAAATACCTCTAAAATCAGCAAGATAGCAGGCAGAGTGACCAAACTACAGAACAAGTTTTAATTATCTTGATTTTATATAATGCTGAGTGCATGGCTTAAATTTAAAGAAATGTGAAATCCAGATCTTTGATGATGGAGGAGATTTTTTTTTGCTCATTATATTTCATCAGTTGTTTTAATTACTTCTCATGCATCCCCTCTTCCAATGCCTATACAAATGGCAGAAACTTGTCTCCATGAATTAGCATATATAGTGAAATCAACTTCCACTGAACTACTTCTGTCATACTCAACCCTAGATGCTTGGATGTATCCACCTCTTCTAACATCCAGTTCATACTTGCTCACACTGTTCTGTTATACTCTCTCCTTCTTAGGGGTGTAATTATTCATGCCATGATTCATTTCAGTCCAGACATTTAGATCTCCCCTCTCCACAAGTCCAGACAGCCTTGATACAATCTCCAAACATGTACAGATGGGCTTGAAATTGAGAAGCAATCCCATACGATTTCTAGGATTCAACACTGCCCTTCTCCTACACTGTATTTAATTTGCATATTATGCACAGATTCCTGTCAGTAAAGATTCAATTTGACTAATGGAAGAATAAAAAAAAACCTGTTTTCATTTTGGTTATGGCAAAAGAGGCCGTGTTTATAATTTGTTTCCAGTGTAAAAAGGAACACATTTTATATACAGTGAGTTTTCCTGGCGGGGAAATGCCACCTGTTTGCTCTATCTAGAACCTCCCAAGAGGTTTCATAGGAATTGGGGTACCAAATGTGTCGCCAGGAATTTGAATCAAATCTGCAAATATAACTATTTTTACCAACATTGGGCTTGTGACTTGAGGACAACAAATTATTGTTGCCAAGTGTATTCAGGATGTTAATAATTTGGTTAGGAAAATATAGATTTTAGTACAGTGGAAAGAGCCTTAAATTTTTTCTCTATTTCAGATTCACATTAATCTCTAATGGACAACCTCATTATTTTATGTCAAATAAATAAATAAATAAATAAATGAAAACAAGCTGAAACAGTTAATACGTTCTTCTACAGTTAAGAAGAAGAAAAGGTATTTGTTAATTTCTCCATGAGACAAGTTGTATCTTTCTGGACAGAGAAGAAGACCGTGCTTAGTAAAATGTAAGAGTAGCAACAGTTATGGTTCTATGGGGGAAAATAAAGAAGCAAATTTAATGTGTGAGTCTATGCCTAATGTTAGTCTATCTTCAGCATACTCCTACTGTCAGGGGCTCAGGAGCAGAAGCACAGGGAAGAGGGGAGATGGAGAGCGAAGGGGAAGAATCTGAGGGCAGCGTAGAAGAAGATGACAGTGGCCCGAGAGATTCCATGAGCCTCTCCAGCGAATCGGAAGATTCACAGAAGGGGGCGCCAGTGGCCAGGGCAAGGGGATTCCCAAGGGGGACACTCCAGGAGCAAGGGGCCAGCAGGGACTCCCAGAGTAGCAGTTGGAAATCAGGACCAGCTTCCCCACCAGAGCATAGTGGGGGGGAAGAGTCGCAGGTATCGAGGGCAGAGGATTCCACACCAGGGAGTGAAGATAAGTCAGGGCTGGCCACGCCTCCGTCGGAGAGCCAGACAACGGAGGGGAGGTCAGATCCGGGCAGTATCCTGGAAGAGGGAAGCAGTGACAGAAGCAGTGTGACGGTCAGGAGGAAGGTCACTGGGTTGGCGCGAGAGGCAAGTTCAAATGTACAGGAGCGCGGGACAGCAGAGAATGAGGATTGGGAACCGGGTCCTAAAGCCCGCCGGAGACAGGGGGAGGAGTCAGCCGACTCAGCGTCGGAAGTGTCCAGAAAGGGGAAAGTCCCGGCGGGCAGGAGGACCCAGAGGAGGAGAGAACAACGGAAAAGGTGGAGCAGGGCTAGGATCTTAAACTGGTGTCAGAGGGAAGGAGATTCAGACGGGACTTCGCCGGTCTGGGGTTTAAGACGTAGGGCTGCGCGCTGCGGCTTTGGAATGGAAGTTGAACTTCAATAAAGACTTTTGTACATAACGACGATCGGGCGTTGGTCCTCTGTGAGCTGGGACCTAGGGGCAGCTCTGACACCTACTAACAAAATAAATAAAAACAGTTTCAGTGCTAGGCTTGTTTTGTGCAAGGTGTTTGTGCCTTGGCAGCCGCAGCGACCATGGTGGGCAGAGAGGTGGGCAGAGGCAGTGGCCAGGGCGGTGGCAGCAGCCAAGCACCCAGGGGCACCCACAGTCCCACGGAAGTGGCACTCGTGTTGCTCACTGATCCTAAGTGTTCCTTGCTTCTGTCCACTTACTTGCCTTGTGGCTCCTGGTATCCAGCTCCTAACTCACCTCAGATCACTGCCCTGCTCTCCTTCTTCACACCAGAAGAGATGTGAACTAAAGCCACAATCACATTTTAAAATTTACTGCTTTATAATGATTCGCCTTAGGATACACTATATTCTCATAGTGCTAAGAGATGCACAGATACAGGATAACTTGTAGACAACTTATTGCACAGCAGTAAATTAGAGAATCTCTCTCATATCAGGCACTACATACTAATGACATTTGCATTAAACTTTCAGCATATGAAATATAAATGGCAAATGTTACATTTAAAATAACTTTGTTTAAGGCATGCAAAAAAGACAAGTATGACTTATGTCCTTAATTTTGGAGTGGAAGAATAAATTGAAATGACAATGATAATCGACAGGGCACACGACAGGGGCACACTGTGATTTAATAGCTAAAAGCTACCAGTAGCTTTGTGGGTCTCACTAACACCATTAGGTTTTGGTTTTTGTCAATGGCAGCTGGTACCTCTCAACACCACTGGTGTTCCATTGATCCCAGCTCATCCTATGCAGCTAATTCATCCAATCACTGGTTTACGAAGGGCTGCCCATATTCTGTGCTGTCACCATGCATTATTTCCATGTCCTGCATTATTTAAGTAGATTCAAAGCAGGTGCTCACAATTTGTGAACCATCAAGCCAAGCACAGCCCACCACCTGTGGCATCCCAACAGAAACTCAATAAACTTGTTTTTGCTGTCTAGTTAAAAATACAAAGAAGTGTAGGTGTGTAGTATCTGGCTAATGGGCTGAATCTGATTTGGTGGGTCACACAGAGTGCAGGACAAATATTCTCATTAGCATATTTTGAATACAGGATCAGCACAGATTTTCAATTACTTGTCCTATATTTTAAAGCATAGCACAAATTCTTCATATAATAAAAGTTTAGTTCTTCATGTCACCTTCTCCTTCCATATTTTTGTTTGTTTGTTTGTTTAGAGACAGTTGATAAAACAGGCATTTTTTTGGATCCTGTAACAGCCAGCAGCTTTTGCAGTATTATTTCACCCCTCCTCTTCCTGCTACTTCTAAAACAATTTTTAGCAATTGCTAAAACCTCCTTGCATAAACAGAATATATAATGACTTTCAATGGGATGACATGTTTAATCCACTCATTTCATTTCTTGTTTGTGCCTGCAGCACTCAGGAATTAGGAGATCTCCCTCACCCGAGGATCAATGCTTCATCTATCCCACTAGAGACACGATAGATTACTTCCGAGTGTCTACACATTATAAGTGGGAATGCATGCTGTTATTTTACATCTGACAAAAACAATTTGCTGAAGCATTTCGAAGTGGTGCCTCCAGCTGATGTATTTTCAAAATCCCTCTCATGTTTCAATTACAACGGCCAAGCAGGTTTTATTGTACCTGTTGGTTACACTGAACAGTGGCAAAGACATGTGAGGCACTTTTATAGGGATTACGAACAGCCTCAGTCACTAGTGCTCAGCACCTCTCTCTCTCTTTCTGTGTCTGTCTGTGTGTGTGTGTGTGAGAGAGAGAGAGAGAGAGAGAGAGAAAAGAAGAAGAAGAAGAAGAAGAAGAAGAAGAAGAAGAAGAAGAAGAAGACGACAGTGTGACACGGCAGCTAAAAAAGCCAATGCAATTCTGGGCTGCATCAATAGGAGTATTGCATCTAGATCAAGGGAAGTAATAGTGCCACTGTATTCTGCTCTGGTCAGACCTCACCTGGAGTACTGTGTCCAGACCTCACCTGGAGTACTGGTCAGACCTCACCTGGAGTACTGTGTCCACAGTTCAAGAAGGACACTGACAAACTGGAACGTGTCCAGAGGAGGGCAACCAAAATGGTCAAAGGCCTGGAAACGATGCCTTATGAGGAACAGCTAAGGGAGCTGGGCATGTTTAGCCTCGAGAAGAGGAGGTTAAGGGGTGATATGATAGCCATGTTCAAATATATAAAAAGATGTCACATAGAGGAGGGAGAAAGGTTGTTTTCTGCTGCTCCAGAGAAGCGGACACGGAGCAATGGATCCAAACTACAAGAAAGAAGATTCCACCTAAACATTCGGAAGAACTTCCTGACAGTAAGAGCTGTTTGACAGTGGAATTTGCTGCCAAGGAGTGTGGTGGAGTCTCCTTCTTTGGAGGTCTTTAAGCAGAGGCTTGACAACCATATGTCAGGAGTGCTCTGATGGTGTTTCCTGCTTGGCAGGGGGTTGGACTCGATGGCCCTTGTGGTCTCTTCCAACTCTATGATTCTATGATTCTAAGAAGAAGAAATTACTACCATTTCATGCCACTGTTCTTTTCTCTAACTTCCCCTAAGTCTAGGGATGGAGAAGAAATTTGATTCTGTACTCATTTAAAAGCCAAATCTATTTGTTTTATTTTACTTATTGAATTTGATAGTCACTTTATCTTGCCCAGAGCAATCCAAAGATACATTAAAACTAAGAAGAAAAAGAAACATCTCATTCGCTTTTAAATGGCCACAGATAATTAAATGGCAGAGGAAAGTTTTCTCCTGGTGCCAAATGATCCTGTCAGGTGAGACTCCCTGGGGAGCGCATTCCACAAACAGGGAGCCACTACAGAAAAGGCCCATTCTTGTGCTGCTGCCCTCCAGACCTCTGGGGGGGATGGAGCACACAAAGAAGGGCCTCAGATGATGATCTGTACAGGGTCCAGGTTGGATCTGTACAGGGTCCAGGCAGCCCTGAGCTATTATAGGTCAAAACCAGCACTTTGAATTGCGCCTGAAAATTGATTGGCAGCCCATGCAGTTGGGCCAGGATTGCAGTTATATGCTTAAACTGCCACTGAATTCTACACCAGCTGAAGTTTCCAAACCCTCTTATGAGGCAACCCCACATATAACATGTTGCAGTAATCTAACCTAGAGGTTACCAGAGCCTAGAAGACAGAACTTAGGCTATCCGTCTCCAAATAGAAGTGCAGCTGGGTCACCAGCCAAAGCTGATGGAAGGTACTCCGGGCCACTGAGGCCACCTGAGCCTCAAGCAACAGGAATGAATTTCAGAGGGAGTGCAACCCCAACCAAATTCAATAAATTTGCAGTTTCCTAAACAATATGCAGGGTGGGATGCGGGTGGCGCTGTGGGTAAAACCTCAGCGCCTAGGACTTGCCGATCGTCAGGTCGGCGGTTCGAATCCCCGCAGCGGGGTGCGCTCCCGTTGCTCGGTCCCAGCGCCTGCCAACCTAGCAGTTCGAAAGCACCCCCGGGTGCAAGCAGATAAATAGGGACCGCTTACTAGCAGGAAGGTAAACAGCGTTTCCGTGTGCTGCGCTGGCTCGCCAGATGCAGCTTCATCACGCTGGCCACGTGACCCGGAAGTGTCTCCGGACAGCGCTGGCCCCTGGCCTCTTAAGCGAGATGGGCGCGCAACCCCAGAGTCGGACACGACTGGCCCGTATGTGCAGGGGTACCTTTACCTTTACCTTTAAACAATATGCAAACCAAAACACAGCTATTCTTCAAAATTTGCAGTTTACTGTGTCCCTCAGGGCTGGTCCAATATGTTTTTTGGCACCTGAGTTGTACCATAAAATGGTGCTTCCCACAAAAAGATGCCAGGGAAGAAGGGCTGAGTGAAAACCAGTCAATCAATCAACCAATCAATCTTTATTGCAGTCAAAGACCAGACAGCAAAATTAACAACAGCAACATACACTTCATCATCATCAGGAGGTGGATGTAATTAGAAATTCCCTATAAACCTATTTACATTCTAAATAGTGTAAGTGAGTTAAAATCTACATTGGAAACGGGTGGGCGGGTGGGGGGAGACCAGCAGCATTTCCTCGTCACCGAGAGGCCACTACAACAATGCGTCCTTCGAAGGCCGGATCTGCTGTCCTTGTGGATTCTGCCACCCAAGGAGGTCACTCCAGCTTGCCTCATGGGTGGGCCGAGCCTGGCGTCCCTCCTTTCCCCCTCCATACATGTAGATAGGAAATTCAAGACAACCTGAGAAGGGATGGCATGGGCAACTTTGTGGCATACATTGCAGCTCTTTGTGAAAATTCCTTAAAGAGGACAGGATGGAGTGAGAATGGAAATGTGAGAAAATCCTATCAGTATCTAAACTGAGGTGACAGCTTTGGCTGGCACACCAGCCAGCTAGTTCAGGTGCAATGGGGAAGTGGAAATAAATTGAACTTTTTAAGAGTGCTTATATTACGGAGAAAAATTAATCTGCTCTCCTATTAATCAGTACACCACTTTTTAAAAACTGATAAGGTAAAAGATTAATAGATTAAATATTGTAGCTCTACAAAATATCCTTACGTTGGCCATACATGTACCTCAGGCCAAATTTCATCAAATTATGGAACAGACATTTGTGAAGGAAGGAACTAATCTTCCGTATTTCTACTAACAGAAATATAATTTGTAATATCTTTCACTGAAGTTTAAATCTCTGTCCCCAAAGGGGGGGGGGAGAGTCAGAATAGAAACTTTCAGGAACACTTTTCCCCTCAAAAAAATCTATTTATCTCAAAAAATATTGTCTCAGAGATCTCCTAAAATGTCAAATACCATTATTAAAGAGCACATTCAGCTGAGTAAAATCAGGGCTTGGGTTGTTGCACCAACAAATCAGAACACCATCTAAAGTCAGAGCTGTGAAAACAATTGCAGCATTGAAACAAATCAGATTCAGGTTTTGATCCTGATGTCCCCATTGACACATGGCTGGCTTTGCAAATAATCCTGCCGGGGCACTTCTCCCACCAAATCCCAGGCTTCTTATGTATCAGAGCTGGCTGAGAAAGGATGGTTAGGTTTACAGGCGGAAAAAGCAAATCGCAGCCATGAAATCCCAGCTGGGCACAGGAAGGGAGAAAGAGAAGGAAACACACACACACACACACACACACACACACACACACACACACAAACTTATATCCTATAGACTTGCTAAAAGAGACTTGGAGTAAGCCCGCCTACAGCATATTTGACAGTTAGCTCAGAGCTGCATAAATTAAGCTGTTTTGTTTATCTCGTAAAAAGAATCCCAAGAATGGTCCTGCTTCTTTATTCAGGAGTGCAATTCCCAATGCCCCACAAGTACCGTAAGTGGAAAAACAAGCCCCAATCTAGCTGCAGGGTTGCCAAAGTGTGCCTGTCATGTGTCCTCTGTAGGGTGTGTGGGTGTGGGTGTGTTAGTTTATGGCAATCCAGCCCCATAGGGAAAAAGCTCACATCTCATTCTGAACATCTTTGGGCATAGAGAGGCACCGCAAAGGTTCTCTGAAGAGACTCTTCTTGCGGTCTCTCTTCTCACAGCTCCCACAGCCTTCCTCTGTGGCCAAATTATTCTTCCTCTGGGCATTTTTTTTTTGGGGGGGGGGGTATCTAACCCTTCTCCTAGGTTGGCTTCAGTCTTCCGGTTCTTGTCTTTGGCCTTCCTCTCTGATGGGGAGAACTCTCTAAAACATTGGTAGACAACCTAAGGCCCGGGGCCCGGATCCAGCCCAATCGCCTTCTAAATCTGGCCCGCAGACGGTCCAGCGTGCTTTTACATGTAAATGTGTACATGTGTCCTTTTATTTAAAATGCATCTCTGGGTTATTTGTGGGGCCTGCCTGGTGTTTTTACATGAGTAGAATGTGTGCTTTTATTTAAAATGCACCTCTGGGTTATTATTTGTGGGGCACAGTAATTCATTCTTTTTTTCTTCTTCTTCTTCAAAATATAGTCCGGCCCCTCCACAAGGTCTGAGGGACAGTGGACCAGCCCCCTGCTGAAACAGTTTGCTGATTCCTGCTCTAAAAGATTCCTAGCGAGAATGCCTGCACCTTGGCAAATTCACCACCAGCCCGGCTGGGCAAATTTCTGGCCAGACCGTGCAAGTTGGAGGAGGCACCAGGCCATACATGTACCACCCCAGGCCAGGAGCGAGGGAGGGTGTGGCTGAAACTTCCAAAGATAAAATTAGGAAAATAGAGAGCCCTTTTGCATCAGGGCTGATTCACACAACCCAGAGAATGGTCCAAAGACCAGAACAGCTAAAGATCAGCTAAAGATCAACACAACCCAGAGAATGGTCAAAAGATCAGAACAGCTAAAGATCAACACAACCTTGTTATGGGAGGCCACCCAGGAACTGTACGTAAGCCACTCTTGAGTTCACTGAGCAGGGAAATACAACAAATCATGCATAAGTGAATAAATCTAAAATTTGCCCTAAGTGATTGCTGGTGCTGGTGCCACAATATTTTCCAGATCATAGAAAAATAATAACCAGGTAGCAGCAAACAACGGTGCGGAAGCCGACTTGCCCTTTCCCCCAACCCCCTTTTAAAAATTGGTGTTACAGTGGCTGCCCATCCAACCCTCCAGCAGGGAGGCTGATTTCGCTGTCAAGTTACATATATATTTTCATTAGAAGATGAACTCGCTCAGTTGCATATCAGCTGGAACCAGTGACCAAGTGATGGTTCAAGCTTTAGAATGCTTAATCTGAACTACTACTACTACTAGTACTACTAAAATTGTATATTGCTCTTCATCCAAAGATCTTAGGGTGGTTCACAGCATAAAAATACAAGATAAAAACACAAAATGCATAATAAAACAAGAACAGAACAATACACCCCCCCAACACATTTAAAAGGTTGTTGATTAGCAAAAGGCCTGGCTGAATCACTCTTCTGAATAATGGAAACTTCATCTTAGAACAGGCTTCCTTCATTGGCTTTTGGAAAGTCCTGCCTTCTGCAACCTCTACAAATGGTAGAATATTGATTGGGTCCCTGTTACAATAACAGGTGAGTTCTCTTCTACTTTCCAGTCTTTATATTCCTTATTGAAAGAAAACTTCCCAGGATACACTTTTCCTATGGCAATTCTGCAGATGTTTGCTGTTTCTTTTTTCTCTGACAATATGTGCTTGACAGCAATGAAATCTGATTAGCTGCATCCTAGTCTCCCTGGACAGTCCTTGGAAAATACGGTAGCCCTTTGCCCTGAAACCCTTGTAACAAAAGCATGAATGGTCTCTCTCACAATGGGGCAGGGAGCTTCTTAGAAATGCCTTGTTTTATTTTGTGTTTGAATGTCAAGTGATCTGATTTCCTGAAAATTAACCCATTGTCAATTGCACATATTTGCAGTTGAATTTGAACCTTCTGCCTTGCTACCTATGTGCTTAAACACACTGCTGTGATACACATTAACAGCAACCTCATTTTGGTTTGTTTTTTTTAAGGAAAAGCTGGGTTCTCTTATAAAGGACAACTGAAACCACATTATTAATGTCCATTTAGAGTCATGGAAAGCTATTTCTAACTTTTTTGGGGGGTGGAGCTTCCTTTTTTAATGTTGATAGGGAAACAACTCAGACTGCCAGGATAGGAAATAGACAAGAAGTTAATATCACTTGCTTGGTTCCGGGTTCCTTCCACCTGGTATCTTCAGCCATTTCAGACTCAGGACCCACTTTTAACCCAAACATGCACTGGGGACCCATCTCTTAATCTTTTACCATATATTTGCATGGTGCTAGCGCTCCTGTTGAAACCCACCATGGATCAGCCACTAAACAGGTTGCCTGACTCTTTAGACCTTCTAAGAGAGAATACTCCTCCTTCTTTTGCTTGGCTTAGACCACATAACTAAGCTGTGTAACTACCTGCATTCCAGAAGGCACCGCAGGGTTAATAGTGAGGTGGAAGGACACACAGAGTCGCTAAGGCAAAAAAGATGCCACCGCAATTGTTCTGGAGGAGGGAGGAAGAAACAGGTCTTCTCCCCACCTGCCACCAAATTACTTGAGTGCTATTTCAAAACACATTAGAAAGACAGAATTAGCTGCAGATGCCATATTTTAAAATAGCCCATATTGGCAGGTTAGCCTTTTCCCTGTGAACATCTATTGTGATTCGTATTCCTACTATTCCATTCCATTATTATTCCATGGGCTTGCTCTGCCGCATGTTCTGCTCTGCCTGCTTCCTATTTAACTTGGAGAATTTCCAAATTAATTTCAGAACCGATGCACACGCTGTGTGCTGCTGCAGTCTTCAGTTCACATGCTTTTGCCTCCCACATTCTGACACATACCAGCACATATGTGCATTGATTAAACCACAGCACAAGCAACAGCAAAGGAATATTGATGCTACCTTGCTATCACATCACGATTCCTTTTCATCCCATGATATAACCCATGTGCATATTATGTGGTTGTTCTTTTAATTCCATTTATCAATAACTTGAGTAGAACATCCTGAAGCATTTTAACAATAAAAATAAAAACAATTCCATACATAGAAACAATTTCAAATCCACCTGAGCACTGGCGAGACACCTACCTCTCAAGCAGCTAGGAGGAAACGACAACTAAAGGCAATGTGGTGAACAGAATTCAGGGGGACAGCAACTGGGCCAGAGAGATAAATAAACAGCCAATGGTTTCTAATAAACACTGTAGATCTGAAAGGAGATTTAGTTTCACACACAGCACTCAATCCGCACAGAAACCTTTTGATATAAAAGCAATTTTGTGACCTTTCCTTTGTAACTCAACTCTCCTAAGGGCTAGTTTTCACTGGGGTGGTAAAACCGAGTCTACATTGCATCACTTCAGAGTTCATGTGGGGGCTCACATGGTACGGATGTTATTCCATGCAAAAGAGAAAACCACTGCATGTAGAAAATTAGCATGTCAGGGGGGAAGTCTAGAACCTTTCTGCCTCCTATAGAGGAGCATTGTCTTACAAGCCCCCACATGCAGTCTGAAGTGATGCGACCCAGACACAGGCTTATCACTTCAGAGAGAACAAGGCTGAAATGTAAACCTGTTCCTTATGGCTATTCTCATTTTTGTCTGTCTTTGGATCAAATGGTGCACATTAGATTGCCTCCATTAACTTCTCTGCCCTTTAGAATTTCATCCACTGGCAAAGTTTAGGGTCCGAAGAGTGTCCATTTAACCACACACACGGCTATTACGTCTTCTGTGCACACATCTACCACTGACTGGACTGTGGCTAAGGCATGTCCTTAACTTTACAAAGCAATTTATTCCAATACGGAAGAATACAGGTGACGAGACCCAGAACCTTCCCCAGCAAGCCCAGCAAATGGCTAATTGCATTTTAATGACAAAACTTAAATTGGTGCCTTAGTTCTGATTTGAATGTATTCTATTTTAGAAGAGTAAGAAACAGCAGCCGTATCACCCTGAAGATGCCTTCTGAGACAACACAAGCTGCCTGCTCTCAAAACATTCATTAGCTCTGTGCTCACTATTTTTAGTTAACATATTGAATCTATCCCCGGTAGCCAACACACCAGGTTCAACAGAATCCTCGTGAGATTATACTAAATTTTGCCCATAAGCAGTTCTGCACTGGGAAATTTGGATGAGCTGACATATGTCTTTTCTTCTAGGCTACAGAAGACTGCCATGTTCTTGACTGCTCGTCAATCAACAGGAGAAAAACTGTGGTGCCAGGGAGAGACTGCCTAATATTTCAGAAGAAAATGTAGTTGAAACTTAAGGGCCATGTAACACAACATGGCTGTCACAAGAAAGCTGCTTGAAATTCCATTTGGCAGCTGCTTTGTGCAGTCTCGGTGAAACTGGCCTCTGCCACAGACTTCCGGGTTGGCGCCTCCGGCAATGGCTGAGCTCCTCCGATCGGGAGGAACTTACTCCGTGAAAAACAGGGTCTGACCGCCACGGCAAAGGCAGAGACCCATTCAAATCACAGGTGGAAGAAACCTGTGAACCTGGGATTCGGCTGGCACCTTTTGCGCCTCCCCTACTCGTGGGGAAACCCTGTTTAGGGGATCCGGAGCGACATGGGGTGAGCGGCGCGGTGCTTTGAATCGACTGCTTCTTTCACGGAGTGAAGCCGCATTGCTGTTGCTGGAGAGCGCTGACTTTTTCCTGTGGACAATTGGATTTTAAACAACTACCCGTGAGTAGAACGAAAAATTGGATTTTTAAGTATCTTAATTCGGTGCCGAAGCGGGAAGGTCATAAACAGGAAGTCCGCCTTCCGCTTTTGTAAATAGACTGAAGCAAAGACGTTAAAAGCTAAAGCCTTTGAAAGCCTTTGATAAAAGATTAAATTTCCATCGGTTAAAAATACAGAACCCCCCTTGGAGGCAGGTGAAGAGCTTTGAATTTTGAACTTAGTAAGCCTGCAGGAGTGAGGGGAAAATCAAATCACCTCAGCTCTGAAACTGGGAATGGGCTGCCAGATGACGTTTGGGGAAAGTTCGTTGACAGAACGGATTTGACAGCTAGTTGAAATAAGAGCAAGATACTGTTTCCATTGTCCTCTTCTGCATTTAAAATGGAGGAAAAGTAACCGAAAATTGAAACTTTGTTTATTGCGTGAGCTGTGCTTGAAAGAACTCATACAAGTGGAGACTGTTTCCCTCTAGAGGGAGCTTTTGAAACTGTTACAGGAGTGTAACTGGGGGATCCCCAGCTGCAAGATAAGGATTCTGAGAACCAGTGATTGACCTTGGACTATTCAAAATGTTGATAGGAGAAGATATTGTGACTCTATTATGTAAAATAAGTCATTCGCTGGAAGAGCTTAATAAAAAGACGGATGCCACGACTTTTAAAGTTGATAACTTGGAACAGAAAGTGACTAATTTGATACGAGAAGAGAGCACCAACACAGAAATAATTCAGGACTTGGCACAGGAACTTACTTTGGCAGAACAAATGGTGGAGGAAAAGGAGAAAGTTGTTGTTTTTGAACCTAAAATAACACAAGTGGGACTCTTAGTTTTACAGAAGCAAATTGAGGACTATAAATTGAAGCCTTCTATGATTGAATATAGAAAAAGTCAGATTTCGAGGATTGGTTCCCGGTTTGGACTGAAGAAGGAAAGTCGGAATGATCCCTCTATCCAGGGATTAATTGATTTTTGGGACATGGACTTGGACTTGGAGGAGTTTGAAGGTTTGGGGGCCTTTGGATTTGGAAGAATCTTGAAATACGACCTGAAATACTTTATTGACCCTAGCCTCAACTATGGAAATCTGGCTGAACTGTCCAGAAGGAATAAAAATATTGTTAAGATGGAGTTTTCTCGAGATTTGCTCTCTAGCATCAAAGAATATGAAGGAGATCGGCAGAAGGGACCTGGAAAAAAGTTAAGAGCCTCGGACATAAGATCTCCAGGTTGATGGACTATATGGAATTGACGGAAAGGACTGGCAGAATCCAAAACCAGGGAGAGGAGTTGATGGAAGAAGATTGAAAAATTTAAAGTTTATATATAGAAATATTGCAAAATTAATGAGTGATAGATAATTGGTGGATTGATATTTTATGGATTTAGCAGAAATGTGATTTGGAGGAAATTTAAAGACTATTTACAGAAACATTGTAAAATTAATATCTGTTAGAAGGATGTTGGAATAATATTATATGATTGTAGCAGGAATGATATAAAGGATTTGGGAATAACTGACTGTTAATTGGTGAAAGGAGGAAAAGTAAAGTTACATTATTTTAAGACAATTTACAGGACAAAAAAATTAAAAGAGGGAAAGGATTTGCTGAAATGGATAATTGACCTAGAATACAAAAAAGGGAGGTGGGAGGAGGTCAAGGAAATAAGTTAATGAAAGATTAGTAATGAGGGGATTTGATGCATTTTTCTTTGTGTTTTTGTTTTTGTTTAACGGGTTCTATTTTTTCTCTTTTTTCTTCTTTTTTATATTGTGATGTGTTGTTTTGCTTTTGTTAATGTGGCATTTTTATTTTTATTTTTTTCTGTAATTTTTGAAACTTTAATAAATATTATTAAAAAAAAAGAAAAAAAAGAAACTGGCCTTTGCCACATGGTTCCTCTTCATGATATTGCCAAAACAGAATTCTAGGCAGTGTGGCAAAATGGCACACACAAAACGCCTCACCACACAGAGCAGCCAGCATGTAGGGAAAGTTCCAGATTTATTGATGTTAGGAAGGCATCCTTGCAATGAGGTTTAAGATGCCTGCCTGTGGGGGATTGTTTTGGTAAGTCTACATATTTGGGTTTGGTTTTTTTAAGTGTTTTAATTGAAGATGGTTTATGTATATTTGTTTTTAATTGGTCTGTCGACTTTAGCTGTGCTTTTTATGTACAATTTTATTTGTATACTACTTGGAGAGCTCTTCGATCAAGACGTTTATGCTTATAAATGTTCTAAATAATTATGTAAAATTATCCAACAAAGGCCACCACTTCCTACATGCACATGCTCACATATTACCATCATCTTCCAAGGTAGTGAGACAGGTAATGCCCATGGAGAAGACCTTCTCAGTTGTTTCACTGCTGCTCTCGGGTGCTCTCCGCAGGGAGGTCATTTGGCACTAAACAATGTATTTTTGGGTGCCAGGCAATACCATTTTATTTTCCCAGGTCTTAGGCCTTTTACTCTGCTTTTCTGCTGACACTGTTCTGTTGGTTTGGGGGCTTAGCCACTTTGTTGCCTGCAAAACGACAATTTCAATGACTTTTAATGATCTATTTTTGCAGGGTGCTCTGTTGGCCCCCCTGTTCCCTCGAAAAGTGACACTACCTGATGATGTAGTATTGCTCTGGTGGGGACTTTTGAGGGGATGGCATTCTTAGCCCATAGCCAGCGGAAGGGAAGGGACGGGAATGAATTTAAATCCAAGTACTTGTGTTCTTAACTGGCTTGTGAGTGACTGTTCACAGGTGTCCCTCAAGTGAAGGTATTGTGTAGATTCAGCTCTCACTTTGGCCAGTATTCCAGGTAAAAAGGTAAAGGTAAAGGTACCCCTGCCCGTACGGGCCAGTCTTGACAGACTCTGGGGTTGTGCGCCCGTCTCACTTAAGAGGCCAGGGGCCAGCGCTGTCCGGAGACACTTCCGGGTCACATGGCCAGCGTGACATCGCTGCTCTGGCGAGCCAGAGCCGCACACGGAAACGCCGTTTACCTTCCCGCTGGTAAGCGGTCCCTATTTATCTACTTGCACCCGGAGGTGCTTTCGAACTGCTAGGTTGGCAGGCGCTGGGACCGAGCAGCGGGAGCGCACCCCGCCGCAGGGATTCGAACCGCCGACCTTTCGATCGGCAAGTCCTAGGCGCTGAGGCTTTAACCCACAGCGCCACCTGCGTCCCAGTATTCCAGGTACATCATAGTATATGACATGCTGGAGTAAAAGAAGAGAGATACTGGACTGCAGAAACTGGATAAAGCTGGCACTGGAAGAAGTCACCCCAAATTGTATCCTTTGTATCAGCAGCAGAACAAATCTCACTGACAGGTCCCTGAATTCAATTACACAAGATTCAAGTCCCAGGATTCATTTTGTTTAGTTCAGTTCCAACAGATTCCAGTTATTCAGAGTCCAGACGGCAGAGATGCAACGAATTCCACAGAAAAGCTGTTGCTGATTAGTTATTCACACAAAACAACAACATTGCCCCTTGGCTACCACAGGGGTTAGTGTAGCAGTTCAAAGCAGCAGATTTTGAAAAAGTAATCAATACTTCAAACAGAAGGAAGAAAGTTAAGAATGCCCCTCAATTAGTTTAGTATCGGACTTAAATACTTTGTTGATCAATACTTTCAAAATAAGATTCAACCCATAGTTGTCAGGTCCCTGTAAAATATTTTCACTGGCAGGCCACCATGTTGAGTTAATCAATGTCTACGGTTATAAAAGAAATTATAATGGATGGGTGACCAAGGCCTGATTCAGAGTCAAGAAAATGGAATTCAGTAAACCCCCATAACCTCAAATGATTTTGATAGGCTTCTTAACTTAATCACTATAAACTGCATATTTTATAATTCAACACTACCTCTCACCTGAGACACTGGAAATTCTAGACTCTGCACCACAACCAACTCCTACACTTGACAGCATGTTGGAGGGCCACCCAGCCCTTGGGATTTCACCTGGGGGCAGGCATGGCCTTTGGAGATAGATGTCATGAAGTAAACAAACACTGTTACAAAGGTCTTAGTTACTGCCCATTTGCAATTGTCTGGCAAATGTCCAACAGCTTCAGATAGATTCAGGCTGTGAAAATATGCAGTGCTTAATGACCAATCTGGTACCTAGCTAAAAACAGACTTAGCTCAGTTTAAAGAGAAACCTGTAAAGATGTATACTTACATCTATACTTACAGATAGATGTAAGTATAATACACACACACACACATATTTCAACTAACATATTCACTATGTCTCTCCCTGAGATAACCAGAAATTCTTGCTGTGGATTTATGTTCCCAGGGGTCATTCCAGAAGGGCAGCCATTGTGATTAGCATGGCTCTTCCCCGTGGCTGGAGAAGGAGGGTCCTAATCAGATGATCCCTCTCAAAAGGAGGGCCATCCCATTCACCAGACCAGCTGACAGAACAAGGTCTACCCCTCCACCCTCATGACGGCTCCATCAGAACAGCAGGATATCAGGACAGAGCAATAACACTGGAACACAGAACCGCCCAAGCGGCGAGCAAGGAAAACATATACTAAAAAGTTATGTGAGAATAACCACATAAAGTGTGGCACAAAATCCCTGGGAGGCTCCGGTGCTGTCTGCTTAGAAAACCATGACCAGACATCCACAACGAAGAGGAGGGAATCGCCCTCCAGGAACCCTTGGAAGTAGAAATTAACAGTAATAGTTTCGAGTTTTCCCCAAAGGTTCCTGGAGGGCAGTCAACGTGTATTGTGTATTGTCCAGAATGGGATTCCAGAACAAAAGGCCATAATAATAATAATAATAATAATAATAATAATAATAATAATAATGCCAGAACCACCCGTTACAGGACCTTCCTTCCAAACACAGCATAACCAGACACACAGGAATCAATGTTGTAACATCTAGCAAACATGGGCAGGGAAGCCCATGACATAATTCCACATTATTGTATAAATCCACAGAATACAATGCAAAGTATATATAATGTATGCATTGTGCAGTTGTGTTATTATGAGTGTGCAAGTGTTTTATTGGGTTGTGAATCTAGGGAGTAAGGTACTCAGGTGATTTTCATTTCACCTAGGTTTTATGAAACCTATTTATTTTTCAGCCTTGGTGAAATTTTATTACAAGCTCTCCTATTATTGCTTTGTGGTAAATTGTTCTCACTAATCAGTGCTGTAACAACAACAAGGGCGATTGCAGGGCATGCCCACAAAGACACTCACTTAATGGGAAATTGCATGTGGAAGATGTCAACAACAGACTGCTGGCCCAGTTCAATTTTGCAATGCACATGGGGCCCCAGTGCCTCTCTGCATCAAATGTTAAACAAATAAAGCAGTAGATTTAGAGGCAGCAGAAGCATATATGTAAATTGTTGCTTTAAAATACTACTGAAACTAATCAAAATAACAACAGCTCTATGAAAAAGAGGCAATTTAATGTAAATGCCAAATGTTCTTGAAAAAGCCATTTTGTGTTGGTGTTATTAAATATATTTACACTGCTTCAGCAGGAAAAAGAAAAACAGAAATTGCTGATATTACGGATGATTATCCAGTAAGAAAAAATACTACCCCAGACAGGGTTACTCAAGTCCACTGCTTGTTACTAGTCATAGCAAGTGGGAGACCTGCAACATAGGCGTATCATTCAGGGTGTCGGCCAGCCAAGCCGCCTCCAGGATAGCATAAGTTGTAAGGGGTTCAAACCCGCAAATGGTTTTCCAGGTCCGTCCATCCCCCGCATGTGACAATCATATTCTGTGCCTTTTGAAAATCACTGACCATGTTCAGTCCTCATAGGGCTAGTTGGTTTCAAGGAGGGGGGGAGGTTTCTCCCTTTTGTTTTTGTTTTGTATTTCCACTTACCTTAGGGTTTGCCAATTAATAATAATAATAATAATAATAATAATAATAATAATAATTTATTATTTATACCCCGCCCATCTGGTTGAGTTTCCCCAGCCACTCTGGGCGGCTTCCAATCAAATGTTAAAAACAATACAGCATTAAATATTACAAACTTCCCTAAACAGGGCTGCCTTCAGATGTCTTTTAAAGATGGGATAGCTGCTTATTTCCTTCACATCTGAAGGGAGGGTGTTCCACAGGGCGGGCGCCACTACCGAGAAGGCCCTCTGTCTGGTTCCCTGTAACCTCACTTCTCGCAATGATGGAACGGCTAGAAGGCCCTTGGTGAGTGATGGGGGTGGAGACGCTCCTTCAGGTATACAGGACCGAGGCAGTTTAGGGCTTTAAAGGTCAGCACCAACACTTTGAATTGTGCTCAGAAACGTACTGGGAGCCAATGCAGATCTCTCAGGACCGGTGTCATGTGGTCCCGGCAGCCACTCCCAGTCACCAGTCTAGCTGCCGCATTCTGGATTAATTGCAGTTTCAGGGTCACCTTCAAAGGTAGCCCCACGTAGAGCGCATTGCAGTAGTCCAGTTATTGCGGGAGATAACTAGTGCATGCACCACTCTAGCAAGACAGTCCGCAGGCAGGTAGGGTCTCAGCCTGCGTACCAGATGGAGCTGGTAGACAGCCGGCCTGGACACAGAATTAACCTGCGCCTCCATGGACAGCTGTGAGTCCAGAATGACTCCCAGGCTGCGCACCTGGTTCTTCAGGGACACAGTTACCCCATTCAGGACCAGGGAGTCCCTCACACCCGCCCGCCCCCTGTCCCCCAAAAACAGTACTTCTGTCTTGCCAGGATTCAGCTGTCTGGCAGGGCAAAAAGCCCAGAATTAAATTTAAGATTTTAACTGATGCAAAGGATAGAGGGGGGTTTGCCCTGCCGGACTTAAGACTTTATTATGAATCAGCAGCTTTCTGCTGGTTGAAACACTGGCTACTTCTTGAGAACACTGACATTTTGGATCTGGAAGGGTACGACAATAGTTTTGGTTGGCATGCATACTTATGGTACGACAAGGTAAAGGTGTATAAAAGCTTTAAAAACCATATTGTAAGGAAAGCATTGTATAACGTTTGGATTAGATACAAAGATTTGTTGGAAAGTAAAACCCCTAGGTGGGTGTCACCAATGGAAGCTAGGGAAGTAAAAAAACTTAATATGGATTCTAAATGGCCAAAATATCATGAGATTTTAGAATACGATGGCGAAAGGGTGAAACTTCAGAGTTATGAGAAACTAAAGCCTAAGGTTCGAGACTGGTTGCATTACTATCAGATAAATGAGACGTTTAAACAGGACAGGAAAATAGGATTTCAGAAAGAGAAGTCAAAACTAGAAACAGAATTGTTGGAACCCAATACTAAGAACTTATCAAAAATGTATAACTTGCTGTTAAAATGGAATACACAGGATGAAATGGTGAAATCAGCTATGATTAAATGGGCACAAGATATCGGTCATGATATTATGTTTGCTGACTGGGAACAGTTATGGACCACCGGTATTAAATTTACTGCATGTAATGCCTTAAAAGAAAATATTATGAAAATGATCTACCGATGGTACATGACCCCAGTCAAGCTTGCAAAAATATATCATTTGCCTAATAATAAGTGTTGGAAATGTAATGAGACTGAAGGCACTTTCTACCACCTTTGGTGGACCTGCCCAAAGGTTAAAGCTTTCTGGGAAATGATCTATAATGAAATTAAGAAGGTCCTTAAGTGGACTTTTCCTAAGAAACCAGAGGCTTTCCTCTTGGGCATGGTGGGCCAAATGGTGCCAAGGAAGGATAGGATTTTCTTTATGTATGCCACTACAGCAGCAAGAATTCTACTGGCAAAGTATTGGAAGACGCAAGAACTACCTACTCTGGAAGAATGGCAAACAAAGGTGATCGACTTTATGGGACTGGCCGAGATGACGGGCAGAATCCGGGACCAGGGGAAAGAGACAATGGAAGAGGACTGGAAGAAATTCAAAATATATCTTAAAAATAATTGTAAAATTGAGGAATGTTAAGATGTCAGGGGGTAAGAAGTAAAGAATTGCAGCAGTAAATAAAAAACTTAAGAAATTTTTGATGAAAGGGAATTAAGACAATGGACCTAAGGGTTGCTAAAGAATTATTAAATAAGGATGCAGGGTTGGGGAGGTATGGGGAAGTCAAAGAAAAAAGGGCATGAACCGATGAGCTTGAAGTTATACTGTTTTATATTGTTCTTTATTATTTGTGTGGAAAATTAATAAAAATTATTATAAAAAAAAAAAAAAGGATTCAGCTTCAATCTGTTAGCCGCCATCCATCCTCCAACCGCCTCCAGGCACTCACACAGGACCTTCACTGCCTTCACTGGTTCTGATTTAAAAGAGAGGTAGAGCTGGGTGTCATCTGCATATTGTTGAACACCCAGCCCAACCCCCCTGATGATCTCTCCCAGCGGCTTCATGTAGATATTAAAAAGCATGGGGGAGAGGACAGAACCCTGAGGCACCCCACAAGTGAGAGCCCAGGGGTCTGAACACTCATCCCCCACCATCACTTTCTGGACACGGCCCAGGAGAAAGGAGTGGAACCACTGTATGACAGTGCCCCCAGCTCCCAGCCCCTTAAGACGGTCCAGAAGGATGTTATGGTCGATGGTGTCAAAGGCCGCTGAGAGATCCAGCAGAACTAGGAAACAACTCTCACCTTTGTCCCTAGCCCGCCGGAGATCATCAACCAGTGCGACCAAGGCAGTTTCAGTCCCATGATGAGGCCTGAATCCCGACTGGAAGGGATCCAAATGTATGCTGATACCTCCCCCTCTTGCTTCTCGATGGTCTCATTTTGGCTCTAAATCTCAACCACCCATGTTCACTAATAGAAGGAAATTTGTAGCTGTCTATGATAACAGCACTATATTGGGCACGTGTTACGGTGAGACCTGGCAACCAAACCCTGAGTTGTGGGTGGGTTTGATTGAATAGCCACAACACCCAGTTGGTAGGTCCCTTGATGCTGGGTTTAATTAGGCCAACGGGACAAAAGCTAAATGGATCAAGGGACCTATATATACCTATGCACGTGACCCAGAGCTTCCTCTTTCGGCTCATGCATCGGATCACCCGCCCACCTCTCCCTATATTTAGGGCTGTGTGCTTGACCTTGCTATGCTGTCATATGCCATCTGTCATTGGGACAGGGGCACAGCAGGAATTTTCCCCACTTGGCTGATTGGCTGGTGCCATTTGGGTTTTGCCTGCCGTGTAGCAAATTGTCACAACTTGTAAGGTTGCGGATAGACACTGGTTCAGGTGAAAGGGATGGGAGAACGGTCTCACCATCCCTATGTGCAGGGTATTCCATTAAAGGAATCTAGGGACTCGATGGTTTGGTCAATCCCTGAGAGGGGGTTGTGCCCGTGCCTGAGTCCAGGGGGTATTTGGGTGGCAGAGATAGCCCATTCCCAGCTTTCCGCTTAACCAGGTGTTCACCCTAGGCTGACCTATGCTGGTGCCCTGGCTCAGCGCTACCTGCCACAGTGCAGGGAGCTAGTTGAACCAGAGCCTATGCAACCAGTCACTTTCTGTAATCACTAAAGTTGTGGCCTAACTTCTGCCAAAAACCAAACCAAAATTTGAGTCTTGTCTGAATTTATTTAAGGGGGAGGTTTAAAGGTCTGAACATGCAAACAGACATTTTAAAACCAAGCATTGATTTTACACAACGTTAGAACATCTGCACAGAATTGATCTCATTTTGATTCTAGAAACATGTCCTTTCACATATATTTATTCTGTAATGGGGAAACACAGCTTCTCTGAGAATTTCTAAAATATCCTTACACTCAGTTCCTAGAATTAGACGAGAACATGGTTGCTCATTTCAGGCATTGTGCCAAATCATGGTTAAGAATGTTTAAATACAGTTTGGCAGAATTGTCTGAAATGGCAAACCAGAATCTACTATGCGTTGATGTCTGAGTTGATGGGCCATAGTTATATCAATTGTTAACCTCCCCCACAATAAGGATTGTACCTACACAGTGGGGTGATTATTAGATATAAACAAGCAACATTAAACCATGGTTTGCCTGTACATTTTGAAGCTCAGAGAATTGTCTCAGTATTGAAATATGATTAGTGCTAGTCATGGGTTGAAGGATTAACAATTTCTAGGTTAATTAAGGACCTTTCCAAATCAAAACCACCCTTTTCAAAAGGGAGAGCACCTTAGCTTTCACTCTCCACAGAAAGTGATATATTACACTGCCCACAGCAAGTTTTTGCCCTGATTTAGTGAAAGGTTGCTGGGATGTCCAAGTCACTGGAAGGATTGTGTCAGGGAACTGCCATCGGAAAGGCAGGAGGTGGAGGGTCTCTCAGAAGTCAGGAGAGACTCAGCAGCGGAGGAAGGCACCAGCAGGGGGAGAGTGGGAGATCAGAGAGAGAGAGAAACGAAGGAATGGCTCAGGGAGTCTTCCAGCGATAACAGCGGAGAAGTCTCAGGTCCTCCCATAGGTACACCCACTCCTCGCCGGAAACTGTCGCGCCGAGAATCCAGACGACGCGTTTCCGTCAAGGAGCTTTTATGCTGGAGTAGATTCCGTAAATGCCCACTGTCGGATTCTGCCAGCGATTGAGGGAGCCACGCTTAAGGGCTCTGCTAAAGACAGAGTCTTGCTAAGCTGAGCAAATTCTGAGGGACTAAGCTTTTACGCACAAGCAGCTCATCATCCCATCACAGCAATCTGACAGTCTCTGAAAGCCGCTTGTGCAAGGAGAGGCATCATGAGCAACCCAGCCGGAGCCGGAGACGCAGGAGGAGCTGGATCTGGTCCAAGCCTGGAAGAAAGGTACAGGATGTTGGAGGTCCAGCTAGCGCTGCAAACGGCTAGGCTCGAGGAGAGGAGGGCTCAGGATGCAGAAAAGGGGAAAGCCACCCCACTCACGAGGAAGGTGCCAGGATTGGTGCAGAAGTTTGGGGGGGATCCCAGGAACTATCAAGCCTTTAGAACAGAGATGCAATATGCCCTCAATCTGCAGTTTGATGACTTTCCTGATGAGGAATCGAGGGTAGCGTTTGTGATTGGCCATCTCGAAGGGGCGGCGAAGGACTGGGTGAGACCCCTGATGGCAGCTAATAATGACGCCCTAAAGGACTCGAGGAAGTTTTTTTGCGCCATGGATCTGATGTTTTCCAGCAAGATTGAACAGGGAGTGGTGCGCAGACAGTTAATGGGGTGTAAACAGGGGAGCCGATCTGTACGTGAGTACTGGACTGAGTTCACCATGTTGATCCATAAATTGGGATGGGAATTGTCGGCGGAACCCATACAAATGCTCTTCGAAGAAGGGCTATCTTCGGCGGTGAAGGACGAACTTTCCCGGGCGCCCAGTGCGGAGTCTATGGACCAGCTGACTAAATCAGCGCTGGCCATAGGAGCACGCCAGGAGGCGAGAGCTTTGGAGAAGCGGGAAGGGAAGGGGGAACGTTGGAGGGATTTCCGCATTCCAGAGATTCCCGAGCAGCATTCCCCGCCAGTAGAGCCGATGGAAACTGGAACAGCGCGCGCACAGTTTCAAACCCTAGTGAAGGGCGGAAGAAGGAGGGAAAGAGCGCCAAGAAATGTTTTCTCTGCCAACAGCCAGGTCACTTTGCCAGAGTCTGCCCACAAAGAAAGGAATGGCAAGGGATGGCGGGAGCTGTTGGGGGGGAGGAGGAGGGAGTTAAGGAGCAAGTAAAAGCCAACGCCTGGCTGCCACCATCGGGGCACAGCAGCCAGGCCAAAGAGCAGTGAATGTGCCCACGCCGGAACCACCAAGACCAGCGCTTGTAATAGAGGTGTCGCTAGAGCTGCCAAACGGACACCCACTAAAGATAAAGGCGCTATTGGACTCAGGCAGCTCCTGTAATTTTATGAGTAAGGAGTTTGCAGCCGAACACCAGATACAGACTATCCCTTTAAGTAACCCTTTGCAGGTGACCACGATTGATGGGAGGGCGCTGTTGGGAGGGGAAGTTAACCAGCAGACTGTCCCAATGATAATGAGGGTGGCAAGACACACAGAACTGATAGCGTTTAATGTGGCCACCTTGGGAGGAGCGCCCATTATTTTGGGAATGAGCGGGCTAGCGCTGCATGATCCGCTAGTGGGATGGCACCAGCGGGTAGTTTCCTTTGGGTCAGCACATTGCCTGGCACACTGCAAGGAAGGGGAGGCCCAAGTAAGAACCCAGGCTACGCTAGCAGGGATGGAAATAACAGATAAAGGGAAGGTACCACGACAATACGCCGACCTGGTTAACGTCTTCAGCGAAAGAGAAGCAGATAAACTGCCCCCGCACAGACCCTTTGACTGTCAAATTAACTTACTCCCAGGAGCACAATTGCCAGTGGGCAAGCTGTATGCAATGTCAGACAGGGAGATGCAGGAGTTAAGGGAGTTCATTGACAAGAATCTCAAGCGAGGTTTCATCAGAGAGTCACGAGCGGTGGGGGGCAGCCCAGTGTTCTTTGTGGACAAAAAAAATACTAATAAACCCAGATTGGTCATGGACTTCCGGGCCCTAAATGCAGTGTCAGAACCAGTGACTTTCCCCATGCCCAGAATCGATGACATTTTGACCCGGGTGAGGAAAGGGAAAATTTTTACCAAGCTGGACCTAAGGGGGGGCGTATAACCTGATACGTATGAGAAAGGGAGATGAGTGGAAAACCACTATGTTCACCCCCTTGGGAGCCTTTGAGTACCTCGTTATGCCCTTCGGTCTACAGGCGGGCTCGGCCTGTTTTCAATCGTTCATGAATCACGTCCTGGGACCATTGCTCTACAAGAACTGTGTAGCGTTCTTAGATGACGTCCTGGTGTACTCAGAGAATGAGGAGCAGCATGTGCGAGACGTAAGAGAGGTACTGAGCAGACTGCAAGAAAACCAGCTGTGGGTGAAGCTGGAGAAATGTCAGCTTCATACCAGAGAGGTGGAATTCCTGGGGTACCGGTTGTCAGACAAGGGATTGGCCATGGATCCTAGCAAGGTTCAAGCGGTACTGGAATGGAAGACACCGAAAACTAAGAAGGACGTGCAAAGGTTCCTGGGCTTCGGAAACTTCTATCGGAAGTTCATCAAGAACTTTGCCCACTTAACGGCGCCCATCACTGATTGTCTCAGCAGCAAGAAGAAATTTGTCTGGACGGAAGAGGCGCAGCGAGCGTTCGAAAGGTTAAAGAAGGCGTTTGCGTCGGAAGAACAACTTTTGCACGTGGATCTACAGCAACCAATGAGAGTGGAGACTGACGCCTCAGACCGAGCGGTGGGGGCCGTGCTTCTACAGCCGGGAAAAGATACGTCGGAATGGAGACCGTGTGCCTTCTTCTCGCGGAAGTTGAACAAATCCGAGAGGAACTACACCGTATACGACCGAGAACTGCTCGCCATTTATGAAGCGTTTTGGAGATGGCGACACTTGCTGATTGGGGCGCAGCACAAGGTCCAAGTGCAGACCGACCACAAAAATCTGGAATACTGGAGAACTGCCCGAGTACTGAACCAGAGACAAGTGAGATGGGCCCAGGAGTTCTCCAAATTTCATTTTGAAATTCGTTACGTACCAGGACCAGAGAACGTCAGGGCGGACGCTCTCTCTCGAAAACCTGAGTATTTAGAGGGGGAGGGAGCGCCTGAGGAAAGGCATATCATCCCCGAGGACCACTGGGTGTG
Source organism: Podarcis cretensis (assembly GCF_951804945.1). Classification (NCBI taxonomy): domain Eukaryota; kingdom Metazoa; phylum Chordata; class Lepidosauria; order Squamata; family Lacertidae; genus Podarcis; species Podarcis cretensis. The sequence continues at coordinate 139,413,345 of NC_137170.1, read as the reverse complement.
TGGGGCGGCATTGGTGGGGCAAAGAGAACTGGTAGAGGGTACCGAGAACGATGAATACGCCCAAGAGAAACTCAGAGAACTCAGGGGGACAGGGGAGAACACAGGGGGGTTTGAGGAAAAGAACGGGGCGTTGTATTACAAAGGGGCACTGTACATACCCGATGGGGAACGGAGGGGCAGAGTGCTCAAGCAGTTACACGGCAGCCCCACAGCGGGGCACTTCGGGCAGCACAAAACCATGTGGTTGGTTACCAGGGAGTTTTGGTGGCCCAAGGTGAGGGAAGACGTACGGGAATATGTTAGGGGGTGCGACAGGTGCCAGCGAGCGAAAGGGGAGAGGCTGGCACCAGCGGGGCTTTTGGAACCCTTACCCACACCGGAAAGGCCATGGGAGGCAGTATCCATAGATTTTATGACGGATCTGCCCAAATCCAAAGGGAAAACAGCTGTCATGGTGGTGGTGGACCTATTAACTAAGATGTGCCATTTTATAGCCTGTTCACACGCGGTCACAGAGGAAGAAACCGCCAAGTTGTTTGTAAAGCATATTTTCAGGTTGCATGGCGGCCCCTTGAGGGTGGTCTCCGACAGAGGGAAACAATTTACTTCCAGGTTCTGGAGGAAGCTCATGAGCTTACTGCACGTAGAAGTCAATTTTTCAACTGCCCGGCACCCAGAAACAAATGGGCAGGCGGAAAGGGCAAACGGGATTTTACAACAATACCTGAGGTGTTATGTAAATGACAGAGAAAATGATTGGGTAGATAAGTTGGCCCTGGCAGAATTTGCCTACAACAACGCGGAGAATGTGTCCACAGGGATAAGTCCCTTCCTGGCCAATTATGGGTGTCATCCCAGGGCATTTCCAGGAGAAAGAGGGGAGAGATGGAGTGTCCCGGCTGTGGAACACTTTGTTGAAGAGATGGAAGCGATCCACCGGCAACTCCAACTTAACTTAGAGAGGGCCAAGGAAGAATACAAGAAGCAAGCAGACAGAAGCAGAAGGGAAGGTGAAACCATAAGGGTGGGGGACAGGGTGTGGCTATCCACCCAAGGACTGCCGTTCAAGGGAGGGTGTAAGAAATTGAGAACCAAACAGCTGGGACCCTTTGAGGTCATACAACAGGTCAACCCGGTAGCATTCAAACTCAGATTGCCCAACCACATGAAACTGCACCCAGTATTTCACAGGTCTCTACTGTCGCCATACCGAGAGGGGCGAGAGTGGGGGGAATGTGAGAGGGGGGTTACTCAAACACCGGTCATAGAAGAAAGGGAACGCAACATGCATGTGGCAGAAATCATTGATTCCAGGTGGAAAGGGAATCAAGTGGAGTATTTGGTAGAATGGGAAAGGGAAGCGGAGTCGGAAAACACATGGGTGCCGGCAGAGGAGGTCAATGACGAGGTTTTAATAGAAACGTTTCATCAACGGTTTCCAAGGAAACCTCAGCCCGTGGGACGGTTCAGGAGGGAACACTTCGGCACCACCGATGAGGAAGAGGAGTTTGAAGGGTTCCCAGAATCAGGGCTGGAAGAGGGAATAGACTCCGACGAGGAAGAGGACACAGGGAGAAGAGACGGGAGGCAGTGGAGAGAAGGGTTTGAGTCCTCTGATGATGAGGAGTGTTCTTTCCGGGGTTTCCCATCCTCACCGCCAGCAGGGGAAGGGGCGGGAGGGGGTGAAGGGGGCCCTGGAGGGGAGGTGGATGTCAGGGAACTGCCATCGGAAAGGCAGGAGGTGGAGGGTCTCTCAGAAGTCAGGAGAGACTCAGCAGCGGAGGAAGGCACCAGCAGGGGGAGAGTGGGAGATCAGAGAGAGAGAGAAACGAAGGAATGGCTCAGGGAGTCTTCCAGCGATAACAGCGGAGAAGTCTTAGGTCCTCCCATAGGTACACCCACTCCTCGCCGGAAACTGTCGCGCCGAGAATCCAGACGACGCATTTCCGTCAAGGAGCTTTTATGCTGGAGTAGATTCCGTAAACGCCCACTGTCGGATTCTGCCAGCGATTGAGGGAGCCACGCTTAAGGGCTCCGCTAAAGACAGAGTCTTGCTAAGCTGAGCAAACTCTGAGGGACTAAGCTTTTACGCACAAGCAGCTCATCATCCCATCACAGATTGCTTTGCATGCGAAAGCACCAGGATCTTTCCGCTTACTAACTGGCACATGAAGGTGTTTCCTTTAATTTGTAAAAGTTAAAAACAAACTCCTATACAGTATTATGGTAAGTGGAGAAGAGTTGGAAGCAGGTGAGGTGGAAATGGGCACCAAGGGGTTGAGAAATCATATTTCAAACTCAGCATCAATCTTTAATCAATTCAGATTTACACTACAGAGTTTTCATTTCTTCTTTGAGTAAGTCCTTCTTTTATTTCACAACCCCCCTACCCTGCTAGTGTTGCGACAAAGCGACTGTCACTATGTGCATGTCAATCAGGTCCACAAGTCTCTTTAATTATTACTGCAACAATAGACCTGGTCTTCCTCATTCTCCTATTGCCACGAAATGCAATTCCATATTCCAGAATGCAACACTTTCCTGTAGTCGTCATGTACTCCCTTGGACGGCGGTGTTAATTAAAATGTCAGAACGACATTTCTTTTTGCATAAGCGGGTGGTTTTGTTTTCAAAGAAGTGAGCCAAAGCAAGGTGGGAGTAAACCAAAAGCAGGCCATGGGATGATAAGAGAATTACAAATTAAGTTTCACACCTGCATGGAAAGCAGTGATATTGCTGAAACCTATGCAATCAGCAGGGAACACTGTGGCTTGTCCGGTGCTCCCTGCTAGATTACCATAGACCTGGGTGACTAGGTTTCTAATAAGCTCCATATGCTGTTTTGCTGCCTCTGTTTCTGGCTGCTGTCTCCTGCAGGGCAGCACCAAGTCTTCTATGTGGAACATTTTCAGTAGGAAAGAAAAAATGATCCTGATCCTAAAATGTTCCATCCAAGCCCCTTAAAGATTATGGATTGTAATACGCTATTGGAAGCTTATATTGCTTTGGCAACATTCCCCTGCCTCCTTTGTTTTTGTCTTATTCCAGAGAATTGTGTAGCCCATCAGATTTGGCAAGAATAAACAAAGCCAATTCAGGAGGAAGGCATTGCTTTCTGAATCAGATTTAGCCATGCACAGTATCACGGGAGGCAAAACAGTCGTTTCAGAATGAGCACACTGCTACTCACATCACATTTCATTTATTCTGAAGATATAAACACTTTTTGGTTTGGTTTGTTTCTCACTGGAAAGGGACACTTTTAAAACATAATAAGAGTGTACGAGAAATGTACACACACACAAGCATTTCATTTCAGCTCACCACCAGTCATCAAGTTTGAATGTCAGAAAGTGATTGATATAAGACAGAATGAATGTAAAGCCTGATAAATAGCTGTGTCAATTAATAAATCATCCCATTGTTTTCTGTTTTAAAACATTCATTATAGTTTAACATTCATCACCATTTTTAATCTTTCATGAACTGCTCTCTTCACAGATAAGGATATATCTTTTTTAAAGTACAACCCTTTAAAAGCTACATATGAATGGTAGAAAGTTAGGAGGGCAGCTTTCCTCATCAGCATATATCAAAACTGAGAAAATCTGCCCTGTCAGGCTACTATTTAAAGAGTCACAGAGTTTCTGTGGAGGAAAAAGTTGGCAATTCCAACGGGTTTTGACCTTTCTGTACACATTATTTGATCACAGAGAAGAAGTGCATAGTTAATTTAGACCTGTGTTTACTCGGAAATAAGTGCCAATGGACTCAATTGGACTTACTCCCAAGTAAGTGAGCAGCCTGAAAGACCTAGTGTATATATCTGGGGTGTTTTTTGTGAATGGAAGAAAGGTAAACAAAATAGGAAAGGAGAGAGATTTAATCAATAATAAGGAAATAAAAAAAATGGCTGAAACACATTTCTCTTTAAAATCTGGATCAGAAACTCCCTCTCTGGGCCTAAAAAATGCTGATACCCAATTTATTGTTTGGTGATCATCAATTATTTGCTATCCAAGATTCTATCAAAGGTCAGCGGATTTACCCTTCAGGGCTGCAAGATAGGAAAGTCTGAAATACTCAGCAACCACAAAGCGGATTAACACTTTAAAAATCCTCAGCACTTACGGTACTTTTCCTGGGTTTATCTGAGCCAATATAAAAGTGATTAGTGTTGAAATCTCACCAAAGTGAGCACTAGCTTATTATTCTATTGCCAGGCATACCTACTGATAGGTAACACTAACCAGAACATTAAATGACAATTGGGAAATCACCATACAGATAATGTTTACAAATGTAGGAAAATGAATTGCCCAGATACCCTGGAATGAAGACAGGAATGGGATGAATAAGGACCACAAGCCTTTATTAAGAAACAAACAGCAACTTGTACAGCCATTAATTCAGCCCCACTCATTCTGGGTCCCTATAATTTAAGGTGAGAGCTAGGAAGGCCCACCTCCCACCATCTGCCTTACATGAGAAACCCCACATGACTCACAACACCCAATCTGTCTAAGATCTGGTCCGTTTTCCTCATCCCCAGCCAGTCTTAAGGGATGCTGAAGAGTCTCTCACTGCATCCTTCCCACCCTAGCTGCTCATCTTTATGTGTGATGATCCCCACCAAGGTCCAAGGCTAACACCCCTTAAGGCTGGTCAGAAGACAGGATAGTTGGGCAAGTGTGGTGTAGTGGTTAGGAGTGGTAGATCTGGGGAACCGGGTTCGCGTCTCCGCTCCTCCACCTGCAGCTGCTGGGTGACCTTGGGCCAGTCACACTTCTCTGAAGTCTCTCAGCCCCACTCACCTCGCAGAGAGTTTGTTGTGGGGGAGGAAGGGAAAGGAGATTGTTAGCCGCTTTGAGACTCCTTAGGGTAGTGATAAAGCGGGATATCAAATCCAAACTCCTGCTCCTTGCCACAAACCTTGCCTTTGATGGAATCTTGTTTGGAGGAGGACATAAACCAATGACCTTAGTGTGAGGGCAGGTTGGTATAGAGGAAGAATTCATTCAGGTTTGCCTCCTCCCATAATTTCAAGCTTCTCGCACCGTGGGGATTTAATTCCTTGCCCCTGGAGGTCCCGAGGAGGAGGTTAAAACCTTGCAACTTCAGCTCTGAGACATGACTGCCCTGGAGATGGAAGGTAAGGAGAGCAGAACTGGATAATGTCCAGAATCTTAAGAACTGGAGATTCCCTTTAACACTGACGGAAGCAGAATCCGTACCTTGGGTTTGGCCTCATGAGGAGACCGTCTCCAATCACAAAATAGCATGGAAAAGTAATGTGCTACAAGCACAAGCTCACATTCGGAACAAGCAAAAAAGGTTAGACTGTATAGCTTTTGCGTTGGGGAGAGAAAGTGTTAAGGACAAAAGCAATATCACATTACATGATACATGCCACCATGTAGCTGTGTGTCTAGCAGTGCTTAGAAAACATGTGTTTTGTCATTTTAAAAAATGGAAACTGTGACCACAATCCTGAATCTCAGCAGCAGTCGTTTATTGAGGTCAGCAGTCAGCAGACCAGAAACAACCTATACAGTACACCAAAATCCTAAATACGGAACAAATGCAAAACATGTAATGTAGTAACATAAACTGTCCCTCAGTGGATACTAATGACCATTTTACTGTTTATTTCATTAAACATCTGTGAGCTGCTACTTGGCAAAACACTATGCCAATTTACAGGATAATAGATAAACAACCAGGCTACAGTGCATTGAAATAGCTCACCCCAGTCATCTGATTTGACAGGTTCAGATCATGTGAATCACAATCCTGAACATTTTAGCTTAGCAGTAACCTCAGAGACTTTATTGGGATGCCTGCCAGCTAACTCGTTCAGGAACAGCAGCCAAATTAAGAAAACCCGTAGCTATGACACCCTGTGAAGCATTCACTGTGTGAGCCAGGGACAGAGGAGCAGAGAATGAATATGCCACGTCTAGAAGATGTTCTGCTGTTAGCTCCCCAGGCTTCTTTTGGATAAGACAAGTGTCTACGCAGAGCTCAGCTCTTTGCTAACGCACGCTCAAGGCTTCTATGGAGACCAGCTGTTTCAGCCGCCCAGCGAAGAGCTGGTATCACCCAAAGCAGCACCCAGCAGGAATAATGTGTTAATGTGACATTTATGGGGGGCAAATTAACATAATGCATGCACATTGCTGCCAGAAATGAGAATAGCTTCAAGAGCATTGTGCCACATTGTAGTATGAAAAATATTGTGTTATAGGTAATGTCCTAGGAGTGGATAGATAATCTGTGTATTTGATAACTTGGAAATTACACCAGGTGCTACAGCAGCCATTTGGCAAACACATGGAAGGCAATTTCTCCTCCGACTTTCTGTAGCTCATGGGCATATATTACCAAACACATCTTGGAAAATGCTTTCATTTCTTTTCTGACACCATCTAGAATGGCAACATGTGCACTGACTAGTAATGCTTACCAAATTTTCCCCCATGTGACTTGCTATTGTCTTTGGATTTTCAGGTTCTGAATTACCTGATCTTACCTGGGGACTGGAAGTTAAGTGTGAGAGTTCTGCCAGTCTGATTTGTGTTTTTATTTACACAATTCTGACACGAGAACACATTTGCACAATTCACTACAATTTTCACTATTTGTGTTGTTGTTTCCCGCCTAGGTTACTAATGCATGCAGACATATAAGTATCTTAAATAACCCACCACGCAAATTATCATATCAGAATTCCTTTTAGCACAAATATATATTCATTGTGCGTGTGCGCACCAGTATCCTGTAAAAATAAAAATACATAAACTGAATCGTATGTCAAATTCAAAGATTTGTATTCAGTGAAGTTGTTCCATTCTCACAGGACTTTTTGCTCATTCTAGGGGTTGTCCAACCTTCTGGGGCAAATTCGGTAAGGTGGAGAGAGGGAAGAGGGAAGTTCCGCTGCACAAGCAGAAGTCCTTGCACTAATGGGATGACTTCACAAACCTAATTTATAAATTCTCCTTCGAAGGAAGGAAGGAAGGAAGGAAGGAAGGAAAGGAGGAGACAACAGGACACAGGAAACTTGTGGAAGAGTAATGAATCAGGATGAGAGACAGCAATTCATTCCTAATGTTTACTAAATAAAGTCAAGAGAGTTGTGTTCCCCAGCATATTTCTGTTTATTCACATACTGCACACTTGTAAATTGCTTTTTTTTTTCTTTTTTTCTTTTTTGCAGTTGCTTGGAATATCCACAAGTAGAACCTTACCCCTGGACATTTATTTCAGCCTTTTAATGCTTCATTTCTGTTGGGCTATTTTCCTTTTTACTATTGAATATGTATTTCTCTACAGTTGACTTTTGGAAATGAAGATTTTTAACTCAGTGTGTGTACATGTGAATAATATAGTTCAGATAGTGGGCACGGGTGCTGGAAATTTCTGTTTTTTCTTTTTAACTACAATTCTAACACACTTTCTAGAATTTTTGCAAAGGAAGTGACTGTAGCCTGAGATGCAAAAGAATCTGGAGATTTTAGTAGTTCTCCTCTTAACTGAGATTGGATTTTACAAGTCCCCAAAGTTCTTCTCTGAAGCAGAAACCTATGAGACATTTACCAACAACTCTAGTCATTATGCAATTTGCCTTTGATCCACTGTCTTAATTCCCGGGAGGAGAAGGAATCACAGGGGAGCAGGTGAACTATTGTCATTTGCTGAATTTGGCGCTAGGAAAGCCAGGCTGCTGCATCTGGCTGCTCCTTGTTATCAAAATGCCAGCCTTCAAGCTGCTCCTAATTATACAGGTGCGCATTGCTCACGCATGTCATGCTCATGCTGCTTTAAGGCCTAAAACTAAGGGTCAGGAAAAGGCAGGCTGAGAATGATAACTTATATACTAAATGCTATTGCCAAATACCAGTTTCTGCATTTGTTCGGTCATGTGGGGAATTGGGACAGGGCTTGGTTGGAAGCTCCAATTTCTGAGGCTCTCACTTGAGCAGAGGGAAGGGGATTAAATCGCACTGGACTTCTCCCCCTCTCTGCCTCAGTTTCTGGGCACCCAGGCACTTTCAGTGGAATTCCTCCCTGAATTGCCTCTCAAGTCCAGCTCTTTAATGCTGGTCCCCATGCACTTCTCTTTCTTCCGTATGCCCCTTGTGACTGCAAGATGCCTGATCACAGGGGTTCAGCGTTCTTCTTCACCATCAAGGCAACAGGGTGACTGGTTCCTAATGTGTCTTCTGGCCTTCATTAATGAGCCACCCCAGCCTCACCTTCTTTCCCTCCCCACTCCTGACACAGGCTACAAATCTACACCACCCTGCCAAGAACCCTTTCACACCAGCACAAGCTGGAAAGGAGTCACATCTCCTAAGGACTCTTCTTCAGCAGTGATGTTGGTTTACTCTGCCCCCTAGCCAGGAACATTGCAATCTCCCAGCTAAAACTCAAAAGAAGAAGAACCCAGAGCTATGATAATTTCAACTGACAGAAGCAGCAGGCAGTTCTCTGGAGAAGCACAAAAACAAGCACAAGTTCTTTCTGATGGTTAGCTGGACAGACACTATCTTACATTTACATTTAAAAGGAAATGAATGCATATGTGTTTTAACGTAGTGTAGGGGGGGAAGGAGTTTCAGAAGAGACAGCCCCTAGAGCAGTTTGAGAACATCAAACAAAAAGGCCTCCAGCATGTTCTCCCAATGTGACACCTTTGTTCGTTCAGCCCCAGCCTGCAGGCACATTCCTGTGACACACGAAAGGTTCCTCATATCAGAAAGATACAAAATACAAATGAATTGCCAACCTGTACGTTCATCTGCCCATCTCCACCACTCACAATTTATAATGGAATATTTATTTACAAATCAGATTGAGGAAGCACTATTTGTAAATGTCACTGAACACCCCAGAGCAGGTAGTGAATGTAGTTGCCTGTCTGTTCACGTTTATAGAAGCAGATACTTTCCTTGCAGTCGGTCTTCAGAGTCCTTCTGTTTATTCTCAGCTTTGGACTTTGGTGTTTTTGTGTGCCGTCTATTTTCATTTCCCACCTGAGTTGGTTCTCTATCTCTGTCCACTTTTTCGTCTCTCTTAATGTATCTACAGTAACATGCAAACCCTACAAGTCCATGCAGACTCTGTGCTTTATTATGAATGCAGAAGGCAGCCATCACACTAAACAGAAGCACCATATTTCCAATTCAATCACATTTCCTACCATTTCCTAGGACCCCTCCTAATGCTGCAAGTTATAGGACATGGGAACATTTTGACTGATTGCTTCTATGCCTGGAAGTATCTTGTTGAAATGCTTCATATATACCTACTGCTCTCATGTAAGCAAACAGCAAGCACAAATAAATACTAAGCATAGAAGAAAAATGTGTGTACTGCAGAGGTGCTGCCTATGTCTTTAGTATTAGCAGTTTCACAGAGAGGATCTTAAGGGAAAGTAACTTAAATTTTAAAAGACGCTTTCAGTGTCACATTTTCTGCAAGGAAGAGAAGCCTTTGGGGGGATACTTGCATCAAGGTGACATCAAAGTTTGAAATACATGGGAAATAATCAAGAATGCAATCACTTACAGCCAGGGGTGGAGGAAGGGGTGTGTGGTGGGGGAAGGTCACCCTGGGTGTCACCACTGAGGGGGGTGACAAAATGCCAGGCGGCACTCACTGCGGGGCCTGCAACGAGCCCGAGCCATGCATATCTCCTGGGAGAGACACGGTGGCTTGGGCGCCCATGGGCTCCGCGCTGCCCCAAACAGTCCACCCCTCCCCCTCAGCTGTAGGGCGGCTGGGTGGGAGGAGGCAGGCAGACTCCTTGGAGGCCCCGCGGAGCGCCCTGCCCCAGCTGGCCCTGCCCCGCGGACACAGGGCACACGTGCCGCCCCAGGCACCTGACCAGCTTGCTCTGCCATTCACAGAGCAGCTGCGTGGAATGTAGCGATGTTCTCCGCATTGCTCTGTGAATGGCAGGGGGATTGGCATGAGCGGTCATTTCCTCGCACACTTAAGACAACAAAGTTAAGCCATTTCCTGGTTAAGTCATTCTGGTCTCCCAGTTCCTTTTTTTCCTGGGGGTACTCAGGGTACTTAGTACCGGCACCTTTCCCCACATGTTAAAAGTGAGGCACTTAATGTAAACAATTTCATGGTGAATTTCACCGGCACCTCCCCCCCCCTTTTTCTTTTTAAAAAAGCACTTGGGTCTCCCCCACAGGAAAACTGAATATTCCAGGTTTGAGTCTCAACTTCTGCAGATCTTAGCAGGAGGAGATCATTTCTTACCTCCAAAGCTGTCCCCTCCTACCTACTGGTAGATTGTATCTTGGAAACTTGCATGTACAATTGCTTGGGAGAATTATGGACAGTTCCTTCAACCAATGCCCTACTGCTGACTCTTCATCCCTTGGTCTTAACACCACCATAAATCAGGCAATGCTGCATTTTAATCTCAATGGGTGGCCTCTGCGTCTCTGCTCATCACAGTTTTGATGTTCGACAACACATAACTCACTTTTCACAGGCAGAGAAATCTAGCAGTACAACAAACGAACGATCAGGCTGGGGCTCCCATGTGACCTGAAGAGATGTACTTCATCATTTTTATGAACACTCCTACAAATTCCTCATGAACTGAAGCTTGGCAAGGAGGAGAAATGTCAATACATTCAAATTACAGGGGAGAAAACATGGGCATTTCCTTCTCATTGGTGTCAATGGAATGGAATCTAAGGTATACATATTTGTCCCATATTTCCAACTGGGGGGAGTTTCACAGTGCTGTAGGGTTTAGTAGTTTTCTTTGGTTAAACTGCAGCATTATAGCATCTTTGCAATATGTGTTTTGTTTACAATTATCCAACTAGAACATTGTGAAGGTAAGCACACTTCAATATACTAGAAGCGCAGTCTGCCTCACATCCCCACAGAGCAACAAGGCTTCACCAGGCCACTGCATTCAAACTGCAAACTATTATATTTATTTTTTGCTAATTCTTTGTTCTTTAAAATAAGTGCAAGGCTGCTACGTCTTTTTTTTTTATCGTCATAACAAATTCTTGCTCAGGGCAACAGCAGCAAAAATAAAATTCAGGTTTCTTACATGTAGCACAAAACAAAGTGCAAACAAGTCAAGGTCCCGCGCTCAACAATTTGATCTGTTTAGAAACGACATTATCAAACACTATCTGCCCAAGCAGAAGGATTACTGGGTTTCACTATTTAACTTCCCAGAATGCAAACATTGAAAGAAAATTCTATTTTGTCAAAATCCATTGAGCCAGCATAGTGCTGAAAGGGTTTGGGCATTTTCCAGACAGATCCCTTGTGCTTGCAGTGTCCATGTATAGCCGCAAAATATTGTTGTGCCCCTCAGAGGTACCAATTTATATCTGAATTAATGCTGCACCAATTGTTACCCACTTGGACTTTGATTTCTGGTTGAAAGGTTGCCATCTCAAGAAGTCCCATTAAAGAACAGTCTCCTTCCTGCAAACAACCTATGCTTGAATTAAAGGAGGGAGGGGCAAATCTGTGATTTTTGTGACTAGGCCCCTTAGCTACTGTTTTGGAATATTCCAGTGGTTGGGGAGGGGGGGAGAACTTGCCCCCTATCCTTATTCAAGGCCCCTCTCCACAAGGTCTCTCTTCTACCATGTGTGGGGCTGAGGAAAGTTGCTTTGTTTACTCTGCCTATTCAGCACTTATCCAAAAGACAGCTCAGTAGTAATGTGAATGTTCAAGGAATACCATGCATTTAGTTGAGGATAAACCAAAACTGAGAAATGTAAGTATTATTTTTGTAGCTTTTTAAAAACCCACAACAGTCCCAACATAGAACTGAATAAAAATGGGGTAGTTTCAAAAGTTGCTCATGGACAGAAAGAAAAACACGTGAGGGGTAAGGAACCCTTTCCAGCCTGAGGCTCAAATTCCCTTGAGGGTCAACTTTCTAGGACTGGACATGCCAGTGGTAGACAGAATCAGGGGCAAAGGTAGGTGGATCAACAGATGTGACTCTTATCTCTGTCCTGTAGGGCACACCCCAGCCATGCTAAAGAGGCAGAGATTTCTGACCAGGGCTGCACCAATCTAAAGGAAGAAAGCCTCCAGGTATCAAGTGAGGGAGGAGAACCTGTTCCCTGGAGAAATGGTTGCAAGAAGAAAAAGAGCAACAAGCTCCAAAAGCTGGATCGGACAAGCTACAAAAAATACCATTGGTCTTTTATAGCACTTTTGGATATTTTCCACCAGTTTCTTCTGAAATTATGTCTTTACAGCCATATCCAAGACCAGGGGTTGCCCAGTTTTGGGGGGCTAGTGGCCACACTGTGCATTTTGAGAGTGATGTGGGCACCAGTCACAAAATGGCAGCCATGGGAGCATGGCATAACACAACATAGTTGCCATGCTGGGGCATAGCACAGCACAAAATTAGACTGAATACAGTCATGGGGAAGCTTTCCTGATAATTGCATTTCCATGCTAGAAAAAAGATCAAGCTGCTGAATTTATTTCTGACATACAACTGTTAAAGGCATGAGAACCCTGCTTTCTCCCAATGCTAACAAAAGCTCAAGCTGTGATCCTGTGCCCACTTACTTGGGAGTAAGCCCCAGACTAACTTCTGAAGTACAGTATACATGTATACCACTGTACTGTGAGTTAACTATACAGTGATTTTTTGATGAGTGTGTGGACAGAAGCTGCTGCACAGCAAGAGACATGTCTAAGTGCTTTTACAAAGTTTTCACATTTATTTTTTAATTGCTGCACCTACTAACACTTGCTTTCATTTATCTGCCCCCACCATGCTGCCACCTGAATGGCACCATCCCGCATGGCAGGGACGGCCTTCCTAAGCATCTTTCAGTGTGTTACTCCAAAGTCCTGGAGGGATAGAATTGCAGTGACAGACTGATAAGGCAGAGCAATAGAGTTTAGCCATGCTAACGATGAAACACGCTGTCTTGGGACTGACTTGTTTGCAAATGCTTGCGTGCAAGGAGAGAAGAGCTTGTTTACTGAAGATGCAAGGAATAGGTTATCTGAAATACCCCAAAGCATTAGTACAATTGCACAGTTTTTCAGAAAGTGAAGTAGAAAACACCTGCCAGTTTGTATTATTACTGGTGCACTCTTCCTTTTGCAGGCCTTTGTCAGTCAGACTAAGCAGAGAATGAACCCAGGCTTAAGCTGAATGTGCTGATTAACAGGAAGCCAGAGTCAAGAGCACGTGACTGATAATATTATAGCCACCCCTCTGAAGTGATATAACATAGTTTTAATCCTTCAAAGACAACATGCCTAACATAATTAGACATGAAGGGATGGTGTGCCTTGTTCTTGTAATGGAAAGGAAGGTGTTTATTCAAACTAATCCCTCTGCCTCCAAAATCCCATATACTGTATTGCAACCATGTGAAACTTTTAACACCTCCCTTCCTCCCAGATATTTCACACTCACAAGATCACATGAGGCAAATGAGATACCCTCAGGCTGTGTGCTTCTTGGTAATGGATCAAACAATGTAGAGGATTTGTGCAAACACTGGTATACAAAGCTAACTACACTGGCTAACTAACAAACAGTTGGAACATAAACTAATGAATGTTTTGTGCCTCAGTGCTGGGGACTCATATGGCCTGCATGGTCAAGTCACGCCTGCATGGAGAGAGGCAGCCCTTGGGAACACTATCAAAGAACAAAAAGAGAGGACATTAGCCATTTTGAGATTTGGGATTTGATGCAGATAGAACTGGACACAGCTGTGACTTCAATTTTCCGTGGTACCACCTTACAAAGTTTGCAGCAGCAAATATACACAGCTGACGGAAGCAAACTGCAGGGCCGCCTGCCTTTCCCAGGGACATTTCACTCATCTTAAACTGTTTGTTTCGAACCTGTCATGGAAATGTATCTACATCATCAGAGGGAGGAGGCGGAGATGCGGGCAGGTGTTCCAAGGGCTAACCATATTGGGGGGAAGCAGAGGAAGGCCCGCAAGCACTTCTCCCATAGATTTGTAGTGGTAGACTAGCATAGATGGTCTGATCTGCGAGTTTACTTTGGGCGCTATTCCCCCTCCTTCCTCCCGCCCCGCCTGATGGAACTGAGAGCTGCAGATGGAGCATGAGAGAAAAGATACAGAACTGAAGCAGCATCTTCGCAGCTTGGAATTCGTTTTGCACAAAATGTGGTTGCTGCTTGTAGTTATTTAATTGCAGTGTTTCATCAGCTGGTGTCTTGAGCAGCAACCTCTGGAAATGAAGGGCTAAAAACCGGCGCTGCTCTCCAAAATTACCTGGTCCCTTTTAACTTCGTATTTCAGCTGGTTGACTAAAATCCCTTATTTTCAAATCTGTAAGTTGACAGCTATGCCAGAGGGGCTGCTTCCCCCAGCCCCCATGGGTCCAACGCCCAGTTTCCCAGGAACTTACATGGTGTTTTTTGGGGGGCGCAGCGGTGAGCAGGAACCTGTGCAAATAGCACATGCCATTCATGCATCCACACTAAAGTTAAGGACTGAACAAGACTGATGTCAGTTTCTCTCTCTCTCTCTCTCTCTCTCTCTCTCTCTCTCTCTCTCTCTCACACACACACACACACACACACCTACTAGAAATGCATTTCCCAATACCTTCCGCACTGCAGAAACTAGATGTTTATAAAACAACACTTAGAATAGGTAGAGCTCAGATGCAAGATAGACTTTAAAGCCAGTGAAATCCTCAAAACATGTACAGCAATAACTGAGTTTACAAATATACTTTTGGTTAAAAGCTGCCAAAATATTTAGCTCCAATACAAGACCAATGTAAGCCAAAAATAACATGCAGCCCTTCAAAAATGGAGAATAGTAGAAAGATGTGTACAGTGGTGCCTCAGGTTACAGACGCTTCAGGTTACATACGCTTCAGGTTACAGACTCCACTAACCCAGAAATAGTACCTCGGGTTAAGAACTTTGCTTCAGGATGAGAACAGAAATCGTGCAGCGGTGGCGCAGCAGCAGCGCAAGGCCCCATTAGCTTCAGGTTAAGAACAGTTTCAGGTTAAGAATGGACCTCCAGAACAAATTAAGTATGTAACCAGAGGTACCACTGTATTTAAATGCTGATGATCTGCATTTCATTTGACCTAATATCTCTCTCTCTCTCTCTCTCTCTCTCTGTTTCTCTCTTTCTCTCTTTCTCTTTCTCTCTCTCATTTCTGCCTATCAGAAGATTTCCATGTGTTGTCAAATATTGTTGCTGCTTAGATAATAATAATAATAATAATAATAATAATAATAATAATATATTATTTGTACCCCGCCCATCTGGCTGGGTTTCCCCAGCCACTCTGGGCGGCTTCCAACAAAGATGAAAAATACACTAAAATGTCACATATTAAAAACTTCCCTGAAACTGTCTTCTGAATGTCAGGTAGTTGTTTATCGCTTTGACATCTGATGGGAGGGCGTTCCACAGGGCGGGCGCCACTACCGAGAAGGCCCTCTGCCTGGTTCCCTGTAACTTGGCCTCTCGCAGTGAGGGAACCACCAGAAGGCCCTCAGAGCTGGACCTCAGTGTCCGGGCAGAACGATGGGGGAGGAGACGCTCCTTCAGATATACTGGACTGAGGCCGTTTAGGGCTTTAAAGGTCAGCACCAACACTTTGAATTGTGCTTGGAAACGTACTGGGAGCCAACGTGGTTTTCCACGGATCTGAGGGCAATGAAACAATCACTGAGATGGCTAGAGCATCGGTGACAGATAACTCATTCTGAAGCTGACCGGACACCAGTTAGAGCTCAATATCGAGCCTACCCAGAGGCGGTAGTGGCAGCAAAGAAGACTTCCTTCACCGCCTCTATTGCATCTGCAGAAAACAGCAGCAGGAGACTTTTTCAGGTGGTTCGGAATTTAGCGGAACCACCTGCAACATCGGGGCCCAGTACGGGCCACATGTTCTCCTGCAATGATTTTGCAAAGTTTTTTTGCAGATCAAGTCGCTCAGATTCAGGAAGAGGTAGACGCCACCGTGGGAGCAGGGCCGGGGAGGGAGAGTGCTAGAGTCCTGTCTAGTCAAATTGTGTGGGATCAATTCCAATCTGTTACCTCCGAGGATGTGGACAGGCTGCTTGGACGAGTGAAGCCAACCACCTGTCTCCTGGATCCTTGCCATCCTGGCTTATAAAAGCTAGCCGGGAAGGACTGGGCGATGGGCTTCATGGGGTGGTGAATGCTTCTCTCTGTGAGGGAGCCTTCCCAGACCCACTAAAAGAGGCGGTTATCAAACTGCTTCTTAAAAAAACATCTTTAGATGCTGCCAATATGGCCAACTATCACCCAGTCTCAAATCTTCCATTCTTGGGCAAGGTGATTGAGCGAGTGGTTGCTGAACAACTCTAGGCATGCTTGGAAGAAGTGGACCATTTGGATCGCTTCCAGTTGGGATTCAGGCCTCACCATGAGACTGAAACTGCCTTGGTCGAACTGGTCGATGATCTCCGGCAGGCTAGGGATAAAGGTGAGAGCTGTTTCCTAGTTCTGCTGGATCTCTCAGCGGCATTTGATACCATTGACCATAACATCCTTCTGGACCGTCTAGAGGGGCTGGGAGCTGGGGGCACTGTCATACAGTGGTTCCGCTCCTTCCTCCTGGGCCATGTTCAGAAAGTGGTGTTGGGGGATGAGTGTTCAGACCCCTGGGCTCTCACTTGTGGGGTGCCTCAGGGTTCTGTCCTCTTCCCCATGCTTTTCAACATCTACATGCAGCCGCTGGGAGAGATCATCAGGGGGTTTGGGCTGGGTGTTTATCAGTATGCGGATGATACCCAGCTCTACCTCTCTTTCAAATTGGAACCAGTGAAGGCGGTGAAGGTCCTGTGTGAGTGTCTGGAGGCAGTTGGAGGATGGATGGCGGCTAACAGATTGAGGTTGAATCCTGACAAGACAGAAGTATACTGTTTTTGGGGAACAGGAGGTGGCCGGGTGTGGGGGGTTCCCTGGTCCTGAATGGGGTAACTGTGCCCCTGAAGGACCAGGTGTGCAGCCTGGGAGTCATTCTGGACTCACAGCTGTCCATGGAGGCACAGGTCAATTCTCTGTCCAGGACAGCTGTTTATCAGCTCCATCTGGTACGCAGGCTGAGACCCTCCCTGCCCGCGGACTGTCTCGCCGGAGTGGTACATTCTCTGGTTATCTCTCGCTTTGACTACTGCAATGCACTCTATGTGGGGCTACCTTTGAAGGTAACCCGGAAACTACAATAAATCCACAATGCGGCAACTAGACTGGTGACTGGGAGTGGCCGCTGAGACCATATAACACGGGTCTTGAAAGACCTACATTGGTTCCCAGTACGTTTCTGAGCACAATTCAAAGTGTTGGTGCTGACCTTTAAAGCCCTAAACGGCCTCGGTCCAGTATACCTGAAGAAGCGTCTCCACCTCCATCGTTCAGCCCGGACACTGAGGTCCAGCGCCGAGGGCCTTCTCGCGGTTCCTCACTGTGAGAACCCAAGTTACAGAGAACCAGGCAGAGGGCCTTCTCAGTAGTGGCGCCCACCCTGTGGAACACCCTCCCACCAGATGTCAAAGAGAAAATAACTACCAAACTTTTAGATGACATTTAAAGGCAGCCCTGTTTAGGGAATCTTTTAATGTTTAATAGGTTATTGTATTTTAGTGTTTTGTTGGAAGCTGCCCAGAGTGGCTGGGAACAGTGGCGTAGCGTGGGGGGTGCAGGGGGGCCGGCCGCACCGGGCGCAACATCTGGGGGTTAGGGTTAGGGATAGGGTTAGGGGGCGCAAATCCAGGGTTAGGGGGCGTAAATTACTTGCCTTGCCCCGGGTGCTGACAACACACGCTACGCCACTGGCTGGGAAAACTCAGGCAGATTGGTGGGGTATAAATAATAAATTATAATTATTAATTATTATTATTATTATTATTATTATTATTATTATCATCATCATTTGAAGTGCAAAGCAGTTCCCTGCCCGTTAAATCTACTGGCCAAATAATATTGCCTTGGACCTGATCACTATAGAAACCTTTCTGGGGCCAGCCGTAGAAAATACCGGAAGCTGCAGAAAGAAAACCATGCTCTAAATTATAATGGGTCTTGAGTTGTGGCTGTGTCATTGCCCCAGACCATCGTATTCACAATGACCTGAGCAAGATGTCACAATAGAAAATTAGTATCTCCTCAGGCTGAAATACACCAAGCACCATATGCAATTAATTTTAATGGAGCCTGTCTGGGAAGAGGGCACAGGAATGATACTATGGAGAAGCAACACACAAACTTTAGTGAGCCTTTTGGACCACACACAAGCAATTAGGCATAGAACTGTACACACCAAAGAACGAGGATAAAAGGAACCATTACCGTCCTTGCTGAGCACTAGGGAATAATCAGTGCCTGAGAAATAAATAGACCCATATTCATATATACTAATTAAATTAGTATACCACCCATCAGAGTGCAGTTCACAACACAAAACACATGTATGTGTGCACAATTTTACTCCCATGGGAAGCAGCGGTGGACTTTGAGAGATGACTCCGGCTGCTTTGCCCCACAATGTTGCTGTGAAAAGCTGGAGCATTCCTGGGAGGAAAAACAGGGCTACCCCGTTGATCTACTTGGGACAGTGATGAGCCCCCCCCCCCCAATGCTCCTGGAAGGGTGTCCTTCCATAGAAACATTGTGGAGTGAAAAGATGATGGACATCACCTAGGAGCATGGCAAATTCTTTCTGTGACAGCTAAATGGCTTTTTTGGGGGGGAGAAGCCTCTTCTGCGTGCTACAAATCAAGTCCCCTAGTCCTGAAATTTGTGAGAATTTGGCCAGTTCACCCCTGAAAAGTGGGGAAAGTGGCCCCCTACATTCACAGTGAGAAAATGGAGCTTGCAGGGTAGAGAGGCACCTTCAGAACAGCACTAGTTTTAAAACAGGCAATTCTTTGCTATATTATGGGATGCTACCAAAACATACTGGAGCAGGAACCGGCAAGCCACTCCAGTATCCCTGCCAAGAAAAGTCCATAGATAAAGACAACAGGCATGCCTGGTGTGCTCTGGTCCATGGGGTCACGAAGAGTCAGACACAACTACACAACTGAACAACAACAACCAAAGCATACAGAAACATGTTTCATCCTAAAGCCAACAAGTTTAAAATAAAAATAAAAAACCAAACAGCATTACTTATTTTCACATTCATAATTTAAAAGCACTGATCTCCACTCACTTGAAAATACGGGACACTTTCCCATACGGGTGCTTTTCCTCACCTTTGAACACCACAATCGAGATCTCCCATCAGGCGCTATCCAAATGCGCTTTAGTTCACACAAGCCTGCAGGCACACCACTCTATGGGGCCAACGTGTCTCAGGCTCCCGAGAAGAGCTTTGTCCGCCCTATAATCAATTACTTATAACTCTACCAGACATCTCACTCTCTGATCTCCCCCACAAGCCATTAGATGTCATTTCCATGGTCTTTGGGTGAAATATCACCCGTGTGTTTGCCTCTCTGGCTTCTTTGGGAGGAAGAGCACAATACAAAACAAATAAATAAGCAAACTTTAATAAAATGTCCCCTAAGCAGGGCTTTTTTCAGCCAGAACTCAAGTAAGGCGCCATGCTATTATAAGAGAACAAGGGAGGCATTCTTGGTGAGTTCTGGCACATCTTTTTCTAGAAAAATAGCACTGCCTCTAATTCATGATGAGGGATAAATTCAATTCAGTTTGCATTTAAAGGTGAACCTATCTAATTTGCATTTTCTGAAGCAATACAAGAACTGAAACACAGCGATTCTTCAAAATATGCAGTTCTCTAAATATTGCAGTGTAGTCCTTCAGCTGAGTAATCTGTGTTCTCTCTCTCTCCACACATACATACCTACATTGCGCGCACACACACACTCGGGTAAAATGTTCATAAGGATGCATAAATTACAAAAAATAACATACAAAAATGCATTACTAGAGAAACTGCTTCGCAAAAATGTGTATATTAGGAAAAAATTGCATTCAAAACTTTATATTTAGGAATTATCACTAAAATGTTGATGATTATCATGTGAACTGAACATGAGAAAGTGAGGAAAACCAAAGAGAAATTGCAAGAGATAAAACTTTTCCCATTACTGCACTGCCATTCTAGGGAAAGCTTCACATACCAAATTTCTGTCTGTCAGTGCTCCCATTGAAGGAACAGGCTCCCTGGGAGAAAAATGTAACACCTGTATGGCGGTATTTGTTGTAGACTGTGTACATTTTCTTGTACACAGAAAGACCAGCAAGTTCACCTGCCAGTAGAATCAAACAGCTCTATTAAAAGGTCTTTCCCTTACCAGTCAAGTTCTTCAGTCCAAGTCGCCTGAGTCCATAGCTACCATCCTTTTTGTAGTTAAGGAAGATGGCCAATGCAGAACGATCATAGAGTTTAGTTCCACGGATGATGCGCAGATTCTCCAAGGGAAGGTATTCAAATTGATTCAAAGCTACCAAAACATAGCCAGTGACTTCTCGGATAGACTGCAAGAAACAAAAACATAATTTATTTGCTATTTAACATTTCTAGACAGCTTTTTTTTAAAAAAAACTTAAATTCTCCAAGGAGGCTTACAAAGCATGCTAAAAACAACACAGCATTAGCATATCATTTAAAAACAGACTGAATTAATACAATTCCAGTCAATGGCAATCTATCCATAAAAACCTGTTGAAGCATTCCAACAGTCCCCTGTGTGAGGACTGCTATGATGTAGCCCCTAAACACCGGCAAAGAAAGAATTAAATTGCTCCCATGAAATCATTCAGTGACTTTGGTACCATCACAAAGTAGAGAAGGGTCAAAGTCATTTGCACACAAAAGGTCCCAGGTCCAGATCCTGGCATCTCCATGCATGGCTGAAACCCTGAAGAGACTACCAGTCAGTGGACCTACATTACTGAGTAAGATGGATGGTTGATCTGACTCAGTTGGCAGCAGCCTGCTGTGCCCTCCCCCTGCCAAGCTCAACACTTAGGAATAAGAGAGTAATTTGCTTATGCAAACATAAAAAGTACGCCCAAACCGTTGATTCAGATATCTGAACACACCGCCAATCAGTATAGCCGAACAGCCAGAGTGTGCTCACTTTCTTATTTGGGACTCAACCATACAGCAGCAAATAAAACGTTTTAAGTGCAATATACAATGTGACACAAGATGGCGATGGTGAGCCTTATGGAAAATTCAATGCACCACACTGAGTACCCTGGCCTCTCTGGTCACTTCATCAGCCACAACTTAGTCTCCAGATCCTAAATTGGATACATTATCATTCATTATTTGGCACAGAACTGAATTCCCAAGTCTTCTGACCCTTTGCCATAACCGAAACCTAATGATCATGATCATGCAAATATCACTCACACCACAGTATTCATTTACAGGGCATCTGATGCAACTCAGCAGCTTCAAGATCTTTTCCTCCAATTTGCCTGGGAAAGAGCTACATTGTATTCATTTTTTGTATTTTCTGCCCCACTCCACCCCCCCACCCCCGCTGCCTGAAAGCATCAGTATTCAGGGTCAACTGAGGACAAAGATCCAGATTCTAAAGCAAATTTGCCCTATGCGGTTTTCTGACTCCGCTCATCCATGTGAATGTTAGACAAATCCCACTTCCCTAGCCCCCACCACAAACATCTCACCTACTGCTTGGAGAAGATATCCATGGGGGCAGGGTGCTCAGTTCGTGAGGAGCAAGGAGAGGAAGCAGCTGCCTTCATGCCCCACTTGGACCTCCTGGAAGTATCTGGCTGGACCCCTTGAGAAAGAGGAGGCTGAACCAGATGGAACCTCAATCTCATCCAGAAATACTCTCTAACGTTCCTGTGTAACCGCCTTGTCTTCAGGGCTGGCCCTATATATTTTACTGCGTGCGATGAAGGCTAAGATGATGCCTCGCCCCTATACTGCTTTCAGAAGCTGATGAGACTGCTTGTTGAATTCTGGCAACAGCACATCACCTGGAGGGCAGCAAGGTAGCTTGTGGGATATAGAGCTGGCCACCTGGCATACTGCCCTCCAGCACCTTACTGCTGCAACTCACTGCCTGGCAACTCAGAGTATGAGTAGTGGTGGGGGAGGGGTGTCCATTGCTGTCCTAGCTTACCAATCTTGTGGGTCACTGCTGCTTTCCAGGAGGGATCTCAGCATGTGGTGACAGAGCCAATCCAATTCTACTGAGCTCCCAATCCACTGAGCTCCCCTCCAGTCTCTTCCCCCCCAGGTAAGCAGCTGTGTTGGAAAGCCAGGAGAGCCACAGAGTGTCACCTGTGCCGCTCCACCAGCTGCTACTGACTGCAAGATGCAGCAACAATGCCACCATGCATCACATGAGCAGAGTGGCACAGGTGTGGCATCTGCCAGGATGTGTGCCCGGTTGCCTCTCTCCCTCATCATTGCTGCCCTCCTGCAACTGCTGCCTGAGGTGGCTATTTCACTCTGCCTAATGGTAGGGCTGGCACTGCCTGGCTTCATCCAGACCAGAAAACCAACAAAGCATATGACTGCATCAGAACATTTACAATCTCCATTGCAACAGACCTCGTTTGTAAATGCAGACAGGAAAATTAAAGCTTTTTGCCACACCAATGCCTCGGTTGTCTTTGAGCCTGTGTTTTCATCTGGAAAAGGCTGAGGGGGAAAGGCAGGGATTTTCATCTTCCAGCATTACTACCCACAGAAGCAAAAGTCAAGTTGCAGTTCTTCCACACCCTGAAAAGGATGAGCTGACATCTGAACTCTGAGCTTGTGAAGTGCAATCCTTCCCAGTTCCAAAAGACTTAATTCAAACAAAAGGTTGGTGACTGATAACTTCTGCTCTTTAAGATAAAGCTCCATCCATTTACACTTCAGGGGAAAATGCGCCACAAGCAGGATACTCTGAATCTTTTGAGCTGCTGAAGCTGTTGGAAGCAGCTCCTGCCCCTCCTCTCAGAGCGAGCTTTGGCGTGTACTTGAATGAGGCAACAAAGGGAGATGCTGAACCATCTGCTATCTCAGTGGCTTCCAATGTTTCTCTCCTCGCCAAAGAGCCTCTATCTAGATCAGGCTGAGGAAGTGAGAAGAAGGGCAAAGAGGGAAGGGGGCGGCGGGTTCTGAATGGACACACCCTCACGTTGGACAACCCTGGCATGGCTTCTTTTTAGAGCAGCTGTGTTTGCATCAACAAGAATAACAAACTAATCGTTCCACCTGTGGCGGATGCAATTCGGTGATACTTTGGAGAGGGGAGGGGAGATTACTGCACTTCACTTTGAAGTCAGTCATCAAATCTAGCAGAAGGTTTGCCAGTTCTTCTAAAAGCAATTCATGTAAACCAAAGGCAGCGGGGGTGTGGGGAGACTCACAGCATATTTGGAAGCCAGATGGCAGGCAGTTTCATATATGAAATTGTTAATTAATAATTCCACAGAACCTAGTAGCCCAAATCTGTACCCAACATCAAATGAGTAAAAGACTTCATGGTCTAAAAAATAAATAAATCTCTTGCAAGGCTGCAGACCCAGGAAGCTGAGCTGAAAAGTAAGAGCTTGTCTGTAAAGAGCAGGGGTAGATCAGCCTTTTCCATTTTGTGTCATGAGTTCAGGTATAAGTCTGTTCCAGTCCATTTTCTGCAGATTTCTTTTTTTAAAAAACAACAACAAACTGCTCAGAAAGACTATGCACCTTTTGTGTGTCCTTTCCCTAAAATGCTCATTTTTAAAATGTATTTCCTGCCCAAAAACACTTTGGGGAGTATGCTTTTCTATGTAATTTGCCTTCAGATCACAAGCTAACTTCAAACGATGCTTTCAGATCCTGGTTTGCAGGCCCAAACAAAGCATGGCTAGTAAGCTTGGTCAGGTTTGGATGAACAGGCAACCAGAACTTAGCTGAACTAACCATGGTTTAGTGCAGGGGTAGCCAACATGGTGCCCTCCACTTTTTGCTGGACTACACATCCCGTTACCACTGACCCTTGGCCGTGTTGGCTGGGGCTGGCAAGGGAGAGACCAACAACACCTGGAGGTTAAGTGTCCTATCCAAACTGGGGCATTATCTTGTAGTCCCCACAGCAACCCTATAAGGGAGGCCTTTGCCTTACCTCATAGTATAGCCTCCCACCAGAACTCTTGGCAGAACAGAGAATTTGATTCCTGAACTATAGGGTGTCTAAGGTTCGATATAATGGAAGTTTCCATAGTTGCTTGCCGAAGGTAATTGGTGATTGACTATTTACTAATAGTCAACTAATATGTAATTAATATGTAATTGCAACTAATATGTAAATAAAGTGCAATTAAATTGTAATATTGCAACTAATATGTAATTAAAATATAGAAAGGAAAAGCCAGATTAATGAACAGTAGATTGTTACCCCGAGTCCTATTACAAAGGATTAATATCAACCCTGCTTTAAAAGTGGAAGGAATTGGGAGGCAGCTCTAACAAGCATTGCAGACTATGCTTGTGACACAGCCAAATAACAAGGTTGTCCTTGACCCCAGGCAAAATGCAGCAAATTCTTAAGGCCATTGTTGAAGCTGGTGAGCATAAACATAATGTATATATAGATGCCCATGTAACAGCTCTCCAAATACATGAGAGAGAAAACAAGCGTGAACATCAAAGTAAGTTAGCAGATCAAAGAGGAATTTGTTAACATGCACTGAATTAAGTTTAGCTCTAACAGAAATACCAGATCTATAGCAGACTTGCTCTTGACTCTGCAAATTGAAAACCATGAAACTCCGGGGCCTGGTTCTCCCTGAGGCAGCAAACCTGTGTCTGGGCTTTTCAGCCCAGCAGGTGGGGGAGCACATGATGGGATGCTCTTCTGTGCAAAAAAGAGAGAAAAACCCTCACAACTAGCATGTCAAGGAGAAGCCAAAGGCAGAGACCTCTCTCCGACATGCTAATTTTTTTAAGGCAAACACACACCCTTCAGCGAGAACAAAGTTTGTTCTTAGCAGCAGCAACAACTGCTAACTAAATCTATAAATGGATATATATATTAAAAAAGAAAATCTAAAGTATATTGGAGTAGAATAAAATCTTGCCCAGAATATATATATTAATCATCTGTGCCCCCCACCCCCATGAAAGGTTCCACTCAAGTATGACAGAAACATTTCTTTTAGTGGTTGCTACAAACTTATATCCACTTAATTATACATTAAATACCCCCCCAACGTCTCTCATCAAGCCATTCCATCATGTGGAAAGATGAAGACCAGATTTTATGAACTCACATATGCAAATTAAACAAGGCTGCTATACTTAAACTGCAATCCTATCCACATTTACCAATCGGTTAGCCCCACTGATCTCAATACAAAGCTTACTTCTTAGTAGATGTGTACTGGATTGCTGTAAGGCTTCAATTGTAACACTTATTTGTCTATTTGGAATAATTTATAGTCTGCTCCCCCCCCCCCCCAAGGAGATCAATGTGGAATATACTGAAAGCACTAAAAAGGCATTAAGGAGCAACAGCAAACAACAAAATTCAAAGCAGCCGAAAAAATCTAGCAGGACTCACAAACCTGATTAAAGAGAAAGGTTTTACCTTCCCTCCCAGTGAAGAAGCCATACTCAAGACTTTACTCAAGAGAAAACCCCACTGAATTTGATGGGAGCTGCAGTAAAAGTACAGGGCCGATCCAATGGTGTTACTAGGGAGCTCAGACTCACTGTATTTTTTAGTGTCTTCCTAAAGTCTTGAATCTAGTTATTTTCATTTTGCCTGGGGGAAAGTTGGGATAGTCAGGGCAAGAATGTTCTTTTTTTGCATTGCTGACCTTGCTCCCTAAAATTACTTTTTTCAGAAGAGATGCTTTTTCAAACAGAAACAGTCCACTTGTCAGCAGCTGGAAATGACTTTTGGTTGCTTGATGTGGCAAAAAGGCTTGTTGCAGATGTGCAATTTGGTGGCAAATTGGCCAAGGGGGAAGCTGACTTGTGTGGCAGATAAGGCATTGGGTTGGATCCTTCAGTAAGTGGGCATTTCCCTAAAAGGGTTCAAGAAGAGATGTTTCTGTCTGGGAGCCCACATGGGGGCTGATGGGCCATAGCACCCTTCCTAATGGCAGACCTGGTAGGGTTGCCACAATTTGACCCTCCATCCAGGGTCACCACAGCCCTCCAGTCAGGTGGGCTAGCTGATGCCATATTCATACGCAATGCCTTCACCAAAGCTTACTGGCATCTGTAATCAATAAAAGCAGTGGCCTATTTAAACCCAAATACCGATGGTCTTCTGCCTTATTTTGCCTCTTGTCCATCTTTCTGGGCTGTGCACCTCCTACTATTGGGCATGCAATTAGATCTGCTGTATCAACTCTCAGTCTGGAGACTTTAGAACTACATCTGCTATTCTTCAGCTCTCCAAGTCTTGTGTATTTTGTGATGTGTCAGAAATGTCCTTGTCTACCGCAAGCTGAGCCATTCTCCTGTGAATTCCTTTGGTGCTTGTTGCATCAAAAGATGTGGAAACTATAGCAGACAGATTGAAAATAGCATGAGTTGTCCTCTGCCTCTCTTTGCTAGGACAATAGTAACAGGAGATACACAGCCATTACAGTGAAGGAGAAAGAACTAAGGCATGTCAACAAAGTCTGACCATTTATGCTACATACACATACTATGGACTGCTGATTATGAATAGCCAACAAAGTGAGTTTGCACCAAGGTGATTGTCATTAAATAGTATGGTGGGTAATAACTAACAAGTTGGTGTATATGGCTAATAATGGTTTCATATGGAACAAAGGACAGAGCTAAATGTTTTGTACGTATGAATACATGCAGGTGTGTGTTGGTATTCACAAAGTTTCTGATCCTCCAGTACCTAGAGAGGACTATACATCAGCTCATGCCACACTACATACGTTACGGGCAAGAATCCATGATCAGCAACTAGTTTTTATAGGGAATCATATGAAGAAAAGAGTGTGGAATAGCAGGCGAGGGTCTCTTTTTCTCCCATGCTCTATCAAGTGGCTGGCTGCCAAGTCCACAACCTTCTTTAGCTTCTGAACCTAGTTATTTTGGAGGAGATACAGCTACCCAGAGGCCCAGTTTGGACCATGGACTACTCGTTCAAGAGCCCTACTTTATGGCATATAAACACCCAAAGTTCATATTGTTTGGCTATAGATATGAAGATTGTTGGCTTGCCATATTGATTCTTGAGGTCCTCTACAGCTTTTATTTTAATCCAAGCCGGATTCAGTCCTTGCCTTCCCTCCAAGTGAATTACCATCCATTCACCCACCTGCAGCGTGGCAGAAGGGTTGAGTCCCTCGATCCTCTCGTCCTTTGTAGAAAGGTAAGCAGGAAAAAGATGGGCAGAGGAGGGGGTTAGAGATTTGGAGCTTACAGGTGGGGGTAAAGGGGAAGCATCAATCCATTCTGACTCAGAATAAGCGGAGCTATTTTCTGAAGTCCGCTCACCTGCAGTGGTGGGCAGTGTTGCAGCTAGGCTCTGGACGCACAAGTGACCCAACAAATGGCTGCTGCTATTGGCCAATGCTGGCAGCCCTTGGACAGGCATTCCCCTGGCAGCGGAACCAACCAGCCAATGGGGATGCTTGGGCACGCTCTCAGGGATCATTAAACTGTGATCTGCCTGGCAGTCTTTCCTATCTACTCTCTTGAATGGAGACAGAGAATTCACTCTGGTTATTATGCATATGGATATTATGTATTCATATATTTGGATCTTCCTTAATGTGATTCATTTGAAATAGTGCTTATTGCATATTTATGTATTTTTATTATGGTTTTTTTATTTTAAAAATATCTGTGGATACTAAGTCATATATAAATGGAAAGACTAAATAATAATAAATTAGTGATGATGATGATGGAACTTACAGTCACCAAGTTCAGCATAGACAAGAGAAATACTTCTTGAAACAATGCATACTATTTAATACATAGAATTTAGAGCCAAATGAAGAAACTATGGTCTTAGACAAGTTTTTAATTATCATTGTTTTTCCAAATTTCCCTTCCTCATGTCAACATGATCCCACAGTGGTTATGCAGCAAATTCATGGAACTCACATAAGCCTACCATTATTAGACAATATGTGTAATGAGAACTTCCATGCTCAGAGGAAAACATCCTCACCCTGATAACAGGGTTGGTGACAAACACACCTCAGGGTCATGTATTGCCTTCATGCTCACCTGTGAGCTGCCTGGAGGTATCCAATTGTCCACTGTGGGAAAAAGAACGCTGTACATCATTGTCTATTCTTATATTATTCCAAGCACATTTGAGGGGAACCTTGTGGGGAGGGGGATGAAGCGGTGTCATGCCTCAGTATGAGTCTCATCTGAAATTCCTTATTGCATGGCTTGGGGTTTGAAAGTCTTTCCTAAGATTTGGCCGCAATTACGGCCTGCTTGATGGTGAAGCAAAGCAATTCAGAGCTTGCCACTTTTATACTGCTATCTTCTCATTTACTTCCTTGTTAAAGTTGGCCTTGAAATCTTAGTGGCAGTGCAAGCTATGCAGAGCCATTCTGTTCTGCTGATGCACTGACACCAGACGTCTTCAAAGCTATATTTCTGCCTAACATTCACAGCCCTCTTTCATGATACCACTAGGTCAAAAATCAATAAGAAAACAAACTCTCTGTTCACCAATTCCCATAATAAGCATAGAATGGCCAGGCTTTTTTTCTTTTTCTTTTTAGAGCATTTGGAGTCTGAAACAAGCCCAATAACAAGTCAATGATTTAATGCATGTTTTTAAAGCATTCACATTTTTTTCTGGAAGTCAAATAGCAAGGCAAGTAATTAATTTTTTTATGAAAGGCTCGTCCTGTTTAACAGCCATCGTGTTTGGTGTTTCATGTGGCAGGTTTTTTAAAAAGAAGATATTGCCTTTCAAAACAAGTCTGTTTTCTGGTTCTATAAACTGGCACCCAATTCATCCGGCATATATGTGCAGCAACCGTAAGAGGTCATTTTTACTGCCTTTCCTAGGTGCTTAACATAAATCACTCTGGAGAGATTGTTACTACTATCATCATCAGTATTAGCCTCATTTGGGTGTTACAACAGGGCCATGTGCACTGGCCCTGAGCCCACCACTAAATCTCTTGTCAGCCTGCCTGCCCCCCCCCCTCTCTCTCTCTCTCCCTCACACACACACACACACACACACACACACACACGGCCCATGTAATGGTGGATTGTCATAAAGAGGAAGCTAGCTGAGCACACACAACTTATCCCTAGGATTTGAAACCCTGCACCATCATATCATTTAACTTTGTTGAAAAAAGTAAACATTTCAACAGATCCA
Organism: Podarcis cretensis; assembly: GCF_951804945.1. NCBI lineage: Eukaryota > Metazoa > Chordata > Lepidosauria > Squamata > Lacertidae > Podarcis > Podarcis cretensis. Next base: position 139,383,992 of record NC_137170.1, on the reverse strand, counting down.
AAAATTCATCATGCACCAGCAGGACCAATCCAACAAGAGAAGGCGTCCCCAACCTTCGGCTCTCCAGATATTTTGGACTACAGTTCCCATCATCCCTGACCATTAGTCCTGTTGGCTAGGGATCATGGCAGTTATAGGCCAAAACATCTAGAGGGCCACAGGCTGGGGATACCTGAACAAGAGCATCAATGCAATGCACAAGTGCACAATAGATGCAGTTTGCCTCCTAACAAAGCTCAAGAACTATGCAGTGCTCAAGAACTTGCAAAGGTGCAAGATGTGTGTTATGTGCCATGTAACAGAATAAATTAGATGGGTTGAAACATGAGAGCAACTGTGATAATAACTTGGTAAGTCATCACCTTGCTAAGGTTTAAATTTAATTAAATGCCTAACAAAAACCATGTTGTGTACAAAAATATACTGGGTACATCACTTGTCCATATGATATACAAGTTACTCGTGCAAATGTGCAGGCTTTTTGAAAATATAAAGTGTGATTTCAGTCTCAGGAGCAAGAGGAAGTCTCTTATTAATGGGTCAATCACATGGTTGAGTTGAGCAACGATCCAATATCCAAGCATGATTTGTCGGAGCCCCATCTTGGCCCTATTATCCATGGTGCCTCTCATTCAGAATCCAGCACAAACCACCGTTGTCATAATGTATGTTGAGTAGTCAAGTGCATGTCTGGATGCATTTGGTTTCCTTAAGAAAATCTACAGCTGCTAATGAAAAGATCTCAACCCCCCAGTGCTCCCTTGTCAAGGAGGAGAAATGAAGTTCAGAAGAGCATGACAGCAGCTGCCACCCAGGCTGCAAAGCAGATGGGAAGGTACAGTCAAGGAAATCAGAGTCAGAGGTGGCTGCTTTCCTGACTTGTCTTGTTAGATTTGTTGCTTTTTTGAAGGGAACACGTGCACAAAATAAAGCAACGGAATAAAACACCAACGAAAAGTTTTTAATATATATCAAACCCGATGAATGTAAAATGGAGCAAGCTTGATACCTGGATATGCAAAAGAAGCCATATATACATTCATATACATACACAGCATTTTGCATTCAACAAATGCACTCCTGGAAGGTGCTATATTACGTGAGGCGTTAAGACCAGGTTTGCTTTTTTAAAACAATGCTTCCTTTCACAGATATAAGCAAGAGGCAGGTCTGATGTATGTTCCCTCCCAGCGGCGTGTCAAGGGCAAGGCCTTACAAATATATGTAGATCAGATCTCCACAGCAGAACCGCTCGTGTCCCCCGGCACTTGACATAACATGTGCAGTGGGTCTGCTACTGCCTGCTCCCTGCTCGCTTTCTTTGGCGAACTGACAGCACAGCTGGACATTTCGCTACGCTGCCATCCGTGCCTAAGATATGGTATCCACTCAAGTGGCCTCTCTAACGAGGGGAAGAAAATGCTGCTTTTTCAGATGCATTAATTTCCATTGTTATTTCCACTGTCTTCACACATCGCATCCAGGGGTTACTACCCAGAGCCTGCCATTACACACTACTAAGATCTCTGTCCGTCTGCTGTGTTCATTCACTGCCCAGTAGCCTTTCCTTTGCTAATCTAAAAGACAAAGGATGTTGGGGGGGGGGGGGGCTGCATTGCATACTAGAAAAATGCAAGTGGCTCAAGTTGCAACGTTTAGGAGCACAGCCACTCTGTTCCGTTCCCTTTTCTCCCTCCCAGTTTTCTGTCACTCATCGTTCTGTCCTTCTATAGATTTTGGGTTTTCCCTGAGCCTGCTAATACGTGAGCCTCTTATTATGCGTGGAAGGTGCAGTTTTGGCTACATATGGATGTGTACTCAGATAATCCAGTTAACTATTCGTATTAGGACTCCACAATGTTATCTCAGCATCTGAGTTTTTTTTATGCTAATGCTGTAAGTTGCCAGAGATCTTTTGTTACAGAGTGGCATACAAATAATAATGTATATAAACAAATGTCATATGCCCTCAATCAGCCAAAACAGAGAGGTTCAATCATCACTGGTTTCCTTATCGCCTTCTAAACAACTGTCTCAATCATTATAAAGATTGTCAAAAACAGTTAAAAACACGAGGCATTTAAAGCAAAGCAAATAACCAGCAGTCACAACGTTAGAAGAAATAAATGCCCAACTGTCTTATTTTAAAAAGAGAGAGACTGTGCCTCTTGCTGCATGGGGGGAAGGGATAGTTGTGAAGATGAGCTCGTTTACTTATTAGATCACCTAAGCCCCGGTGCCCAGCTGAATGCTTTGATGGGTGGAACGGGCACTGTTAAGGTGCCACATTACACTTGTTCCACAGGAGTCTTTTAGTGTGGCAGCACCTGCACTTCGGAACCCCCTCCCTATTGACATCAGGCAGCCGCCTTCCCTGTCCTCTTTTTAGAATCTGCTTAAAACATTTCTGTTTAAGCAAGCCTATGCAGACATGTAGATGCTGATGGGTTTTTTAAAATTTCTTTTACTGTTATTTTAATTTATATCTTTAAAATGTTTTAAACTGCTTTTAATGTTTATCGTAAACCACTTAAGAGGTTTTTACTACAGTCAAGTGGTATATACATATATTGTTAAACAAACAAAATATGAAGTTTAATAGACGCTACTATCAAGAAGCCAGTGAGAAAATTTGGGGGCGTGGGGGGGGGAACCTGACAGTGAGGAATAGATGAGGAAGGTGTTTTACCTTATGATCTCTAATTGCTCTTTGTGTTCAAGACTGAGTGAAATGGTAACAACTAATAGAGGGAATTTTACCTTCTGTTCAGAACAACAGATCAATGGACAATTAGGGAGGCAGAAGTTTCTCCTGAACTCCACAGGGAATTTTTTTTTTTAACCAAAAGCCAGTTAAGGAAGAATAGCCTCGTGCTGAATGTGTTTCACAGCCTCAGTTGATCCTGAGCAGCAGAGTAACTACAGCCTGAGACTGGAACTACATCTTACATTAAACACAGAGCTATTGCAACTTTAATCCCCTCCCTCCTTCAGTAACGTGTTACTCTTGTAAAAACATATATAGAACCCCATCACCTTTTCAGGTTCTGAATGGAGGAGGCAATTTTGAGTAGGAAAAAGAGCTTAAGGAGGAGGAAAGTATTATCCACTGTTTATCCTGCCAGTCTTCCGCTCAAGATTGCAACCTCCGAATGCTGTTTTCAATTTAAAATTGGGGGTGGGGAGATGTAAAATGCAGTTTGGGAGATGCAGTGGGGAGATGTAAAATGCAGTTTGTTCTAATTGGGGGAGGGAGCGGGAGTGTCTAAGGCTGCAGTGCTAAAACTAGTTACTAAGGGAGTAAGCCCTATTGAACAATACAGGAGTTATGTCTAAGATTGCATAAGACTGAGGGTCATGTCTCATTGTTCTAGGTGGATGAGCAAATTGTGCTGTATCATATAATATATATATTGTACAATCAAACTTGTATGCGTTGAGCATATGTACCTGCATTTGAAAGTAAAACATTTCACACAGGTTAACAGAGCATTTGTGACATTGAAGAAACAGTGCCCTATGTGATCTAAATTCAAGCGAAAGATTCAGAGGCTTGTCAAAACTTGTGCATTGTCTCTTTTTCCCACTCAGTTGGAATATTCCCTTGTAACTTCAGTGTTCATAAAATTGTGATCTTAGAGCCTCTCTGAGCATCAGTAGTTTCCTGAATATACAGTACAAGCTTCAGTGGAGAGTGAGCACAGTGACAGATTTTCAGGGCACAGATCAGGAAAAATAGGAGAAGAAAGAGAGTTCTCCCGCTTCCTGTTTTCTTTCTTTCTGGTGCCTAATCAGGAAGCAAGTGGTGCATTATCAGAAGAGTCATCTCATCAGCCCAGAAAAGAAAGAAAAAGAAAACAATAAGAGTCTAAAAATACAAAGATTGTAATATTAGGTCAGGTGTACCAAGGAAAAATGTGTGGTGCAACTAAAAATAGATAGATAGATAGATAGATAGATAGATTCTTTATTGTCATTACACAAGTGCAACATTGCACAGTGCAACGAAATTGGATGTCATCCCTTAAAAAAAACAACAAAAGCAAAACAGCAACAACAACCAAACAAACCACATTCCAGCCACACCCACACCCACACCCATCAAACTCCCAGGTCACACTATCGAGTTACAGCATTCAAAAAGGCCACAGCTCTTGGATAGAAACTATTTTTCAGTCTATTTGTCCTTGACTTGATGTTTCTATATCTCCTGCCAGAAGGCAGTAGTGCAAACAGACTGTATCCCGGGTGAGATGCATCCTGCAGGATGTTGTTTGCTTTCCTAAGACAACGGGAACCGTACAGTTCTTCCAAAGATGGGAGAGGATGACCAATAATCCTTTGGACTGTGGTTATGACCTTCTGGAGCACCTTCTTCTCCCTAGCTGTACAACTGGAGAACCAAGCACAAATACAGTATGTGAGAATGCTCTCTATGGAGCCTCGGTAGAAGGACACCAGCAGTTTCTCACTCAGATTGTTCTTCTTTAAAAGTCTGAGGAAATAAATTCTCTGCTGAGCCTTCTTCACCAGAGCAGTGGTATTTGCGCTCCAAGTCATGCCCTGATCGATAGTCACTCCCAAAAACCTGAATTCCGCCACCCTCTCCACCCGTTCCCCGTTGATATACAAGGGCTGAATGACCGCCTTTTTTGTCCTGTAATCCATCACCAATTCCTTGGTCTTAGCTGTATTAAGAGCCAGATTGTTCTCTCCACACCAAACACAGAGCCGCTCCACCTCGTCCCGATAGGCGGACTCATCCCCTCCTGAAATGAGCCCCACCACCGTAGTGTCATCAGCAAACTTGATGATTTTGTTGCTGGAATAGATGGCTGTACAGTCATACGTATAGAGAGTAAAGAGCAGGGGACTCAACACACAACCCTGTGGTGAGCCGGTGTTAAGGCTAAGGGCTTTGGACATATGTGACCCTACTCTAACCCTCTGAGAACGTTCTGACAAAAAATCCAAAACCCAGAGACAGGTGGAGTTGGAGAGTCCAATCGCCTCTAGCTTGGACACCAGTCTATGGGGGAGGATAGTGTTAAAAGCAGAGCTAAAATCCACAAACAGCAGCCTCACATAACTCCCCGGCTGCTCCAGATGGGACAGAGCAGCATGGAGAGTGGTGGTGATAGCGTCTTCTGTGGATCTATTTGCCCTGTATGCAAACTGGTAGTTGTCAAAAATTGGTGGAAGACAGGAAATAATGTGACGGCGCACCAGTTTCTCAAAGCACTTCATGATGATTGGAGTCAGTGCAACTGGTCTGTAGTCATTCAAACTACTGATTGTGGGTTTTTTAGGCAGAGGAACAATAGTTGACGACTTCAGGCAGGGTGGGACAATAGACTGGTGTAAGGACTTGTTGAAGATCTTAGTAAAGACCCTCGCCAGCTGATCCGCACAGCCCTTCAACACCTTTCCAGTGATGCCATCAGGTCCAGCAGCCTTCCTCGGATTCACCATCCTCAATACCTGTCTCACCTCGTGCTCCTCTACAGTGAATGAGGGGCCCCTATGGGCTGGTGGCTGTAATACCGACGTCTCAGGTGGCTCCCTCTCGAAGCGAGCAAAGAAGAGGTTAAGCTCCTCCGCCAGCAAAGGGTCACCGTCGACAGCACCAAGGTTAGGTTTATAGTTGGTAATATGCTGAATCCCCTGCCACATCTGTCTTGTGTTGTTGCTCCTTAAATTATCCTCAATCCTCTGTCTATAATCCAGTTTCGCCCGTCGAATACCCCTCTTCAAGTTTGCTCTTGCCACACTGTAAAGCTGCACCTCGCCCGACCTGAAAGCCCTGTTTCTTTCCCGCAACAGGCATTGGACCTCTCTATTCATCCAGGGTTTCTGGATAAAAATAACTGCAGACTTATAACAAACTTTATATAAAAAGACTGGTAAGCCTAGGGATTAATGGATTCCCCTGTTCTATTGCTTCATTTTTCTGAAGTTTGCTCCGTGCTCAGTTTCACGTCTCCTTAATTCTGGTTTAACAAGAAGGATTTCTAAAATTCATTTCCAAACTGCAGCATGCAATTTGCTGCAGCTGTCAGTTCTTCCTATTCATTAGCATCCTTTCCCTAACCCACCCCCAAACATTGCCCAAAATATGAAGGCTATGTTGATTTGATGGGGTGGGAGATTATTGGTTTGTGAGGATTTTTTGTTGTTTTTGTTTTTATTATTTTGTGTTTTTATCATGTATTTTCATGTTGTGAGCTGCCCTGAGATCTATGGATAAAGGGTAGTAAATAATACGTATGACTGCATCACAGCTCTTTTTTCCACAATGTTTTCCTGAAGCACATGTACACTCCTGCGCTTTGGTAAGCCACCACACAAAAAGAAGTCCAATACGTACAACTGCCCTTACAGTCATATCAAGATTGCCTTTTCTTGCGCACATTCCGTAATGCACAGCAAGGGAAAAAACAAACAAACAAAGGGACTGAAATTTCCAGCAAACTATGCATCTACACTATTCTGTGCACAATTCAGTATTGAAACACAAAAGATTTATGGATTTTCATTATCACTTCAGGAAAAAGACAAGGTACCGTATTTTTTGTTCTATAAGACTCACTTTTTCCCTCCTAAAAAGGGGAAATGTGTGTGCGTCTTATGGAGCGAATGCAGGCTGCGCAGCTATCCCAGAAGCCACAACAGCAAGAGGGATTGCTGCTTTCACTGCACAGTGATCCCTCTTGCTGTTCTGGCTTCTGAGATTCAGAATATTTTTTTTCTTGTTTTCCTCCTCCAAAAACTAGGTGCATCTTGTGGTCTGGTGCGTCTTATAGAGCGAAAAATACGGTAATTTGTAATTCTAGAATCCATAGAGAAATTTGGTTGAGAAAGACTTCAGAAGCTTCCCTAAAGTTACCAAGGACTTCATCTTTCCTCTAATTTTAAGTATATTCCAAGCCTTTTGTCACCAGAAGCCTCAGTCACGTTGCCTGGGAAATGTGTGCAAAGCAGAAGCTCAGGCACGCAAGGCAAGAAACTTAACAGCTGGTACCTGTAGATCTCTGCATACATTGATCCAAAAGAGGTACTACTATCACTGGCTAGGCATAGCAGTGTGAAAACCCTGGAACACCCAAGTGCCTTTATCTAATCTAGCTAAGTGATCACAGACACATCTTGATTTGGATCCAGTTAGAACTCGGAAGGAGGAAGCTGTATTCCAGAAGCAATGCCACCATACCAGCACTTATGAGCTAAGGTTGTGTGAAACAGCAACAGCAGATATTTTGCACAACACACTTACTGCACGTTGCATGCCTTTACACTCATTACTTTGAGAGGTGGAACGAGAGAGGGGAGACTTCCCACACTCTTAAATTTAGGCCTAGTTTTTTGCTTTGTGGATAGCCAAATCTGATCACAACTCACTGGACATTTGAGGGCCAATTTGTTCTGTCCTGGGTTCAGATCCACCATCTATAAAAGGGGAGCTATAGTTACTCACTTCAAGGAGTGGTTTGTTAGTAGAAAAAATATATAATAATTTTAAACCAAAGTGTTGAAAAGAAGGTTATAGAAATTCTAAATGTCTAAAATTATAAATATATAAAATATATAGTCTAACACATTTGTTAAGTTGTGGGTGAACATATCAGACGACACAGCGATTCTTCAAACAGCTCTTGTTTATTCACAGGCCAGAACAGAACAGGGCTGAAGGGTTCAGCCAGCCCGCTTATATAGAGTTCCACTACAACGCAACTGTAACAAATTCCTGTAACTATCCAATCACTGAACATCACTTTCAATCCCTTATTTGCATATGTGGACCTGAGTGAAAACTATCTACAGTATCCCCCTGCTGGCCCAGGGTGAGAACTTCAGTACATAACAGCATTGATATGCATGGTGGGTCATGATGGACTGACCCCACAGGGGTCAACAATCATGTCCTGATCTGAAAAGGGTCCTACCAGTGTTTTGCTGATCAATGTATCACAATAGCTGGTCACTGAACAGATGATATATCACAAACATAAAGATTTGGCAGTGTGTAAGACCATGGGAGACGTCTTGGCAGGTGCGCAGACATCTGAAAAGCTTCACTTCAGCCTTGGCATTTGGTTCCCCAGCTTGCTCTATGCAAGTTCGCCTTTCATATTTTAACTGGAAGGATGGCGTTCTTATGTTAAACTCCGACTTTCATCTGCAGCTCTGGGTATTTGCACTGCATCCCTCCTCTTAATGGTGTTTTCATGGATGGATGGCTGACCTTTCCATAGAGCAGCTTTGCTTCCCACATTGCCAGTGTCTGTTACAATATTTTCTTATCCTCATTTGGCCCACAGGCCATGAATATTTAATACTAAATTAAACCGCTGCAGACTATGGAGCAATTTGTGCTCCTGAATGCACAGTCACAACCCCCACTGGCTCTAATGAGAGTCGCAAGTGCATGATTAAGGTTCTCATCATTGAGAGAAGCCTTGGGGTCAGATCTTGGTAGCTGCACATAGCAGGCAGGGAATTCCTCTCTCCCATCCCATGAGCTTGGGTGGTTGGATAAGGTCACTGTGGTAAGCACAACATTCATAATAATAATAATGACAGGAGCTGCTAAAAATGCTTGAGATGGCTCCATCATCTTTTCTTTCCTTCTCTCTCTCCTTCTCTCCTGTTACAGCATCATTCATTATCACTTAGAACCAGAGATACTAAACATGAAAATAAATTGAAGAGCTAAATTTATATTAAATCCTGAAATTATCAAAGGCAGAATTCAGCCAAAGTTAAGCACTTTCAGATGCATATTCAGTTCCAGTAGGAAAGTTAAATATACCACCTGAATTTATGCATGCTTACTTTTATGTCAGTAACAGTACAATCATGTGTGTGTTTAATGAGAAGTAAGCCCAACTGAGGTCAATGGGACAATTTCCAGGTTTGTATGTATAGGATTATGCCCTAAGTGTGTATAGGAAGGTATACCTAGAAATTAGGTCATGCCCCAAATTTTGAAATTTTAGAAAACTAGTCTGCCAGCCCTGCTTAAACCTTGCCACTCAATAATTAAGACCTGCCATATTACTGTGTCTCCATTTATTATTTTTGTTTTATTGCATGTGCAGGAATGCAAGATTGAAAATTACATGTTATCATTCCAGAATGATTTGTGCTTTCTTTCTAAATTTGTACATTATCAACTGTTAGAGTCTTGATTTACAGACCTTGTTCTTGTGACATCAGTGGCCGTCTTTGGTGAGGTTTTGGATGAGGCCTATAAAAAGACACTGGTTTGAATGATGATGCCACCTGCACCAGTGCATGTCCTACACTTCCTGAAACCAGCAGGCTTACATCATGGTTCACCTATTTAATCTTTTCAGTAGGATGAACAATTTGGTTGAGTGAAAGTCGAACTGATACATCTGGATGAAATGATTTCAGATTAATTGCACTCTTAACTGAGATATTCCTATTCCTATTCCTATTCCTACTCCTCCTACAGGCAATGCTCTAGAAAACTGTACAATGAAGCCTGAACCATTTATGTCTGGAGTGGCCCAAAGGCACAGTGGCGTAGCGTGGGGGGTGCAGGGGGGGCCAGCCGCACCGGGCACAACATTTTTGGGGGGTGCGCTCGCACTCGCAGCTCTCTGCCCCAACCTGGCTCACTCACTCTCTCTCACTGCAGTGCTGGCTGTGTGAATCCGATCCGAGCTGCCGGGTCGCCGCCCACTGTGGAGGGGGAGGGTGCCAGGTGTGCGTTGCAGTGCAGAGCGGAGAGAGAGCGAGGGAGGGACTATCTGGGGGAGGGACAGTGCAGCGGCCGCCCAGCGCAGCGCTGAGCGTGGGAGAGAACCACACCCGACCAGCCCAGGCAGCAGCAAGAAGAAGCTGGCAGCGGCGGTAGGTTAGGGGTTAGGGGCGCAAATTACTTGCCTTGCCCCGGGTTAGGGGGCGCAAATTACTTGCCTTGCCCCGGGTGCTGACAACCCACGCTACACCGCTGCAAAGGCATTATATTTGGAGTGTGGGACACCCAGACAGGAGGTAGTCCCAAAACATGAAGTTCATCTGTCTGATCAAATTCTGTAGAATAATATGACTTTATTACAGGTCCCTCCATACAGTTGATTTCCCCAGAGATGAAGTATGGGGTGCAGCAAGAGGTGTGACTCTTACCTCTGTTTAACAGGCTACATTCCAGCCAGGCCAAACCCACCCACCCCAATCTCTCCAGGCAGGCAAGCACAGCTATCACAGTTCAAAGACACATTCCAGTGAGCAAAAAAAGAGAAAGGAGGGCACGAAGCAGCTCCCTGAGCATCCAGGACAGTCAGAGTCGGGAAAAACAACAGACAGTTCTTTCTACGAGGCTATAAAAGCCAAAAGCTATTCAAACCTGCCACTGGCACTAATCAGAACACCCACATATCCTGATAAATATGTTTTTAAAAATTATCTGTGCATTGAATTCATCAAATCAAGTTAAGCATATTGCATTCTCCACTGAGGAAGTTGTTGTTCATACTGAGCCTAAGAAGGTCTTGCATGCGGGTGTTTGGGTGGAAAGTTCAGACAAGGTAGAATAATGTCCCAGAAACTTTTGGGTTTGTCCTGGATGCCTAATATCCAACATCATTTTTATATGATTGAGACATTTGGGGGCGTGGTTGGGGTCTCTTTCCTGATGCAATCATGTTTGTCTCTCTTGAGACGAGTCCCTGTTTCTCAGAGAAACAGGTGGTAAATTGCTCTGCAACCTCTCAACATGGTTTCCCCCTAGCAAACAGATGCTGTTTCAGTAAGATCAGGTTCACAGCCGCCGACTGCTCAGGCCCGACAGAGAGGTGTCCATGTAGAATTTCCAACTTTCTCGCTGTACAAACATCTCTCCAAATGAAAAGAGCAGTTGCACTAACTTCGCTTTAGGAGTCTCCACTGCCTTCCCTTCCAATTCCAAATGTCATGTTTAAGATTCACACAGGACACCATGATCACTGAGATAATGAAGGCTATTAGCGCTCATCTTTTTTATCCTGATTCACTTTCACTCATATGAAATAGATAGGCAAACTATGCTTCTTTCTTTCAGCTGAGGCAAAAGTTAACTCATGGGAAGTCTGCAAATTAACATAATATGTCCTTTGCCTTTGCTGTTCTGGATGAGACTAATGCTGAATCAATTAAAATAGATAAATCTGTAATAAAGTATAACGCTAAACCTGAATTTCATCGCCGACTCCCTGGGGAGTAGAGGGAAGATACCTGAGGCCAAATTTACCTAATTGTTCCACAATAAATCCTTGTGTTTAATCACAGGCTGCTTCAAAGGAACTCCCGATAGTTTTAATTAATTAGCTGCTTGCCACGTTCTTTCATGGAATTGAAAATGCTTCGCATTTCTTATCTTAGCTGGCAAGCCATCAATTTTTACACTGCAGGATATCTTGAGGAAAGAGCCTTATTTCTCACTTCAGGTGCTTTCATTCTAGGAAAATGAATCCGGAATTAATTACATCTATACAGACAACATATAGGATGTGCTTTGACATTAATAATTTTGTGGTACAACGGTAGGAAAATCCATTGCTTGTATTTATTTTAATGAATGGAAATGCTTGCAAAGCTGACAAGGCGGGCTGGGATTGCCGGTGCATAACTACTGTGGATGCGCACTGCTTCTGACCATAGCTCACTGGCAGAGTGTACGCTTTGCATGCAGATGGCTGTGAGGTTGAGTCCCTGGTGTCTCCAGTTAAAGAGAATCAGGCAGCAGTGATGGGGAAATGCAGGAAAAGCTTCGGCTAGCCAGATTAGATAATGCTGGACTAGTAGTCTGACTCAGCATAAACCAACTGCTTTATAAAGACAATGTCTGGACTTTAGAGTTGCCAGAGAATGTGGAGGTTCCTGCTTGAGCAAAACATCAGAGGAATATGCTTGTGTGTATGGTAAGGTAAAGGTAAAGGACCCCGGATGGTCAAAGGTGATAATGGGGTGTGGCGCTCATTTCGCTTACAGTTCGAGGGAGCCAGCGTTTGTTCACAGACACCTTTCCAGGTCATGTGGCCAGCATGACTAAACCACTACTGGCGCACAGAGTGCCAGAGTGCATGGATTTGCTGTTTACCTTCCTGCCACAGTGGTACCTATTTATCTACTTACGCTGGTATGCTTTAGAACTGCTAGGTTGACAGAAGCTGGGACAGAGCAATGGGAGCTCAACCCGTCATGCGGATTTGAACTGCCGACCTTCTGATCAGCAAGCCCAAGAGGCTCAATGGTTTAGACCACAGCACCACTTGCTTACCTCCAATATTTTGAATATAATTTTGCAATTAGGCATATATGCATAAATGCATAAATAATATAATGATTAACCTATGTTATCAACTCAAATACATATTGAATACCACACTGAACCATTTACACTCATGAAAATCTTGTCCTAGTGAAGCTCCTCCACAGTCATAAATCATAAATCCACTCATCATCCAGTTTCCCTCCAACCCATCACACTTTTCCAGACTTAGAAGGTAAAATGGCAGCTGAGAAGATTTGAAAAAAGGTCATGCCAAGTTTTTTTATTACTTCTGGTAAAGAACCAGGAGGAATAAAAGCATCTTTGCTTTGTACACTGGCAGGAGAGCCTAGAAGTAGCCAATGGTGTGGATTGCAATATTTCACTGAATGTTCAGTTTTCTAATTACCATACAAAAATTAGGGTAATTAAATACATGGCTTGCATGATACACATCATCTTTCTTTTAATCTCAAATGTCAGAATTTAAAAACAAGTAAATAATAGACCATTTGGAGACGCTGAATGCAAACCTAAGAGAAGATAAGAGTTGTGTCAAGTATTTGTTTTGCTTTGCAGTGACGAATAATACTAGCAGCAGCAACACATAACATCTATCTTCAGAGTGTTCCAAGTGTTTCATACACATTATTTTGCTATATTCCTTAAATTACAACTTTGTACAGCTAATTCACTAATCACCTTTGTCATATTTGATTGCCTTAATGCAGTGGTTCTCAACAAGGCATTTAACTGTGGCTGCAGGGGAAATCACAAAACCTACACACAAACAAGTTAATGGGCTGACCATGTACTTCAGCTGTCAAAACCTCCTTTTCATGGGGAAGCCGCTATATGAGACCCCTTCCCTATCCATAAGACTTCCTAATCAGGAGGGCACTCTTTCCTAACTTACAAAAAAGCTAACACTTTTATTCTGTGTGTATTTGCTGAACTCCCGTGTTTAAATCAGTACCACAGATATCCCATGCTGGATGAATTACATTTAAGTATATTCCAGATCAATTTAAAATATTGTGATGGATCACGTTATTACTTCATCCGCTGATTTTTGTGATTAGTTTAAACTGTAATTCTCAGTTGTTTTATCAACTAAATAAAAACAATGACTACTAAAAACTCTCTGGGTGGATCACACTTGCGGCCAGTGGGGCCATGTTTGAGACACCATACCCTAAATTAAAACATTGACTAGAAATTCATTCTTTATCAGAAAATGTGTATTCCTAGAAAAGAAGTCAGGAAAGAAGGCTAGAGTGCGTTCTAGGAGGGCAACACACATGCATTCATGCGCACATGCACACCTACCCACACATATGCTGACATGACAAATCTCCTTCCTTAATCAACTTATTGACCCTCTTGAAAGCTCATGATGACAAAGTGTCTGAACCACGGCAACTTGGGAGCCGATATCCTTCAGTGTCTTCTGCACTGAATTATTGCTGTCTTGGCAGGCTCTGCTGACGGAGATGGAAAGGGGCGATAGTGTTCCATAACAAAGGATAAATGGTAATACCCACCACTGCTTCCTGCTTTGCTACCAAGATGCTTGCAGGAATTGCTTCACCAATGAAATTTCAAGGAAAAAAGTACCTTTCCATTTTCTCCTTACCCAAGGTAAAGCAAATATAAATGAATGAGCCAAAAGATTCAATATCCACAATCATGCCAGTTCTAACTTTTCCTTTGTAGTGATTCATTGCTAATTCATTAATAAGCATGGTGCATTTATATTATTTTCTCTCTGCATCCATGAGGGAATTTCATATCAGCGTGTGATTTTTCCCAACTTCTCAGTATCCTCCTGCAGCTAATTTATATCTGCTCAAATCTCTTGCATTATTCCTAGTTAAAATAAAATAATGATTTTATTTGCCTTTGTGATACTTCCCATATATAGCCAAAGCTTTGCCTTGTTCTATCACCATTTCTATTAACTAAGCAATGGTCACATCCGTTATTGTAAACCACTTTGAGATATTCTGTACTTACACATGGTCTATAGAAAGACTAACAGAGCAATCCAACCCACCCCTTATCCTGGGCTTAGAGGGGTTTTGTCCATGGAGTTTTCTTGGCAGGGATACTGGAGTGGCTTGCTGGTTCCTGCCCCAGGTGGATCATGTTTGGTCAAAACTCTCCACTATGACCTGTTCATCTTGGGTGCCCTGCTCGGCATAGTTCATAGCTTCTCTGAGTTATTCAAGCCCCTTCGCCACAGCAAGGCAGTGATCCATGAAGGGGCGTGCTCTTGTCCATGGGGTCACGAAGAGTCGGACATGACTAAACGACTAAACAACAACATGAGGGGTTTGGGTTGAGTGGAGATGCCCCTCCACTCAGCTCTGCCAGCTGAGCTGCTGGCCACCAGAATGACACAAACATCACTCCGTCAGTGTTGACCTCTCCATCTTGCCTGCCAGTGGTATCCCTGCCAGCAGAGGCCTGTGGAAAGTCCCAAATGTTCCAATGGCAGGGACTGAATTGGGCCAGGATCTTTTTGATTCCAAGCCATCTCATTGCCATTTGTTGCCCAATGGCATGAGACCAGATCTGGCCCCACCAGGCCCAGCCATGAGTGGTTGGACTGGAGATGTGGTGGTGACTCCACACAGCTTAGGATTTCAGCCTAAACAAATAAATATATCAGTATTGCCAAGTGTTGCATGCCCTACTAGTTACCCCAGCAGCGGATATTATTCTAGAAATCACTGTGAATGCTGCACACGTTCATACACTGAACTCTAGATGTCCTGAACCCTGCACTAAAACATCCACGACATAATAAGAGGAATACAAATGAAAGTAATCTTCAGTCAATCCACCAAAACACGGAAGCAGCGGGCCTCAGCTCTCTATGGGGCTTCTTTCATCAGCTAGACATGAGCACCTTATTCTCTGGTAGTTACTGGATTTCCTCTCTCAGGTATGTATGATTAAAACAGCTTCAAACATTAAGCACAATTACTTCCTGCTCATCCAAAAAGTCTCTGGTTTGAGGCGTATTCTGTGATTGTTTTGTGGTGGTGTCATTTCCCCCTTTTTCTTTTAAAACTTTTTTAAAAAAAACTCAGCATCACTTTCAAAAGCTGCAAGAGAACAAACCACCTCCAGGCAGGCAGAAGCCATTTTGCTACCTGGAGCACAATGCAAATATTGCCCTTTGCCATAAGCCCAACATTTCAAAACCTCTTCCTGCCCCATTCAGACACCAATTCCTGACTTCATATATCCTTCCCTCCTGGTGCTTTCAGATGCCAGCCACTTCATCTGATGCCTGGCAGGGCCAGTCCTACACAGCCTACATTTTGTTGCACCTGTAAGATCCATTTCAGGTCAATTTTCCTAAGCTAGTTGCATATGGGCATATTTTCCCACAATAGTATTTCCATGTAACAATATATGGCTTTCATGCTTTGCATGATGGGTAAATATCTGAAGCTAGGATATACCTTGAGAATGTTTCATAATTGCTGATAGTTTTAGGAAGGGTATTAACAGCAGTGAAATGGAGTGGATAATATTCTGGGATGTGCATCGTTTCCATTTTTCCTGTTACACAGCATAAAACATCCAAAGGATGTATTATGCCATTCAAATTTATAAAAGGAGAATAGTACTCACAGACTGAGTGTTTTGGACCACTTTGCATACAACAATTGCTCCCGCAGGAAAGCAGGCTTTCAAAAGTGCAAAGCTATACACATGGAGACAACTGGTTATTTGTAACCAATTGTATGCAGTTGTATAAAGCATTTCCATGATTATTTCTTTATTTTATTAATTTATAAATGGCCTCCCACAAAATCCTGAAGGTAATTCATGTAAAAACAAGTAAAATATCTATTTAAGAACAGTACAAAAAAAAAATCACAGCCAAATACATAGTAAAAAACATTTTCCAGGAAAATACAAGTTCCTATATTCCCAAGGCATGCTGCCCAGAGTAGCTGGGGCGACTCAGTAAGATGTGTGGGGTATAAATAGGGGTATAAATAGTGAAATTATAATCATGGAATGGGACATCCATATTTTCATCAAAGAAATGTTGAAGGATATGCATTTCACACTCCCACCCCCACACAAATATTTGGCAGATTAGATTTTGATACACAAAATTGTTGAGATTAAAATATGTTCTATATAGTTCATACCTATGTATGTTTTCAAAATGGTAATTGTGGTATGTTGATGTTTGCTTGAATTTGATGTATCTCGATATTTTGCTGACAATTATGCTTTGAGGGTAGCTTTGATTAAGCTTGCATATTATTAAACTTTCCTTTCTTTCCTTATGTGATTAAACAAGAATCCCCTCCCCTCACGAGTCAGAATTGTCGTTTTAAGGACTTAAGCTGTGGATTTAAGGCTGTGTGGAGGTAAACTTTCGAACCAAAGCATGTTATAAGAAGAGCATGGAATGTATAAGAGCTTTGGAATGACACAGTTAAAAATGCCGTCGCCATATTGGGAAGTTCTGTCAGAGGACTTAAGTCTGAGAGGAGAAATAGAGAAATAGAGCTGTTTTTATATTGTGGGTGAAACTCCTCAGTGGGACTTAAGAGCGACAGTTTTGCGAGATTAATGATAGAAAGAGCAATGTTATCTATGAAGGTGATGATATATGGAAACCATCTCGATTTGAGGATTGGAAGAACAGAAAATTCACACAGGATTATTATTGGTGTTTATTGGCTTAAGGAGACTATCAGAAGCGATCATAAAAAAAAGAGAAAATATATGAACAAGATGTGATGTGGAAACAGCAAGATAAGACTGGATAGAATTATGAACTCTGTTTGACTGATTTGGATTGATTTGGACATTAACACAGTAGCAAGAAGATGATCAGAATCCCCCTTCGGATCTTGAAATATGGGTCCCCCCAACACAATTTAAAATTCGGCTTTGTAATTCGCAATTTATGTGATGTGATTTAATTTGATTTGATTGGCCAGTTAATAAAAAAATTTTTTTAAAAAAAAAGCTGGAATTTTTCTATTTGATTAATTGGGTCCTGCCATCTCGTTTTTGCCATCCTCATATCAATTGTCACAACTTGGGTGGTTTAGGCATTGGGTAGGCGTAGACTTGGACAAAGGAAAGAATGCAGCCCCTGCCTGCCTCTCAGGAAAATGGGGTATCCCCTTAAAGGGATCCAGGGGAGATCCAGGTGGGGGGATGGGGCCACAGCACTCCCCAAGTGCAATCTTGAATGTAGGCCAAGAACTCCCTCTCTCCGGTTGATCCATATCTACCCAATGCCTATGCCAAACCTCTTACATCTGTAGTCAATAAAACTGTGGCCTGATTTGACCCAAAACAGAACTTATCATTTCTCATAATTTATGGTTTAGTATGGTCCGTAGAGCAGGAGGACACCTGGGCATGCAAATTGCTAATACTGAATTTGAAAGGTTTTTCATTTTACCATAAAACTCTCCATTTGTGTGCAATGTATAATTAATTTTATAACTACTTCCATGAACGTTGCCTTCAAAACTAAAGTCTAAGGTGTTATGTAATCATGCACCAATTGTGTGCTTTACTGAAATGTAATACTGAAATGGATGACAAAATCAGTCTACTCCTCAAGGTCAAATGAGAGTGTGAGATACAAAGTGGGGAAAGGGTGTGCTATACTAGCAGACGCACATGAGAGTCTAAATAGTACAGTGGTACCTCGGGTTACATACGCTTCAGGTTACAGACTCCGCTAACCCAGTAATATTACCTCGGGTTAAGAACTTTGCTGCAGGATGAGAACAGAAATCGTGCTTCGGTGGCGCAGCAGCAGCAGGAGGCCTCATTAGCTAAAGTGGTACCTCAGGTTAAGAACAGTTTCAGGTTAAGAACGGACCTCCAGAACGAATTAAGTTCTTAACCTGAGGTACCACTGTATCAGATAATTGGCAGATGCGGCATATATGATTGAACTAGTGACCAATCACCTGAACTCAACAAACTATGCACATTTATTCCAAGATCAGTGGTTTTTTCTCTTTTTGAAAGCTACAAAACCTGGCATTTTCAGATGTATTTTGTGTTATTCCATGGCTTTTGCTGCATGAAGTGATTATGGCTGGGATTATATCATATGCTGCTTTATACTCAGTTTTCCTACAAGTACCACATATATTCTGCATGCAATAAGTGCACTTTAATTGCATGCACACACACACACATTATATATATATATATGCACATGCCATTTTCAGCCATGGCTGCTGAAAGTCTCAAGGGGAGGAGTTTCTCTCAGGGACTTAAAATATGAGGCCAGGAGCAAGATTTACCAGAACAATTGGGATGTGCACAAAAGAAAGAGCAGACTTTAAATGCTGCTAAGTACACTATAACAGCAGTGTAAATGTCAACCATATTATCTTCTTTGTGGCTATATACTTGAGACTTATTCAAACCATAAAGCAGAGCTACAGTTAAAACTTTTTTTCCAGTGCTAGAGGAGATATCTTTATGTGTGCAATATTGGTATTTTACTTCACATAGCAGTTATATCAAACATTTCACTTTAAAAAACTTATGGTGGCTTAATATCACCCCTATTATTACAGGTTGGGGAACAGGGAACACTGTTCTTACACTGCGCTAAGGCACCTCTGCACCCCAAAAGCAGGAATTCTTGCATGCAAAGAATAATCAGTAGCAGCATTATGTGAAATAGGAAGAACAAGAGGCCACTCGCACAGGCTTCTAAGGTTGGGCCAATTTTTGCACCATCTCCACACACATAATACCTGATGCATAAAGTTTAAAGGCCTCCCTGATGCAATTGTGAGGACGAGTCCCTCCTAGCCCCTTACATTTGGTGATGTAGGCTGTGTCTTAGCTGGTCCTTGTTTTCAGCCAGCCTGCAAATGAAATTAGCCCTCAAACTGGCATCACACACAGGGTAGATTCAAATATTATTTTCTTAATGAGACAACATGTGTATTTGAGACCCAGAAAAACAGAGGGGTAATAGTACCTTCCTTGGGAGTAATAGTGCCTTCAGGCCTTCAACCTACCTGAGAGAGTCTCTGTCTTCCAGAATACCATGTGTAACAGAAGAATCTTTTGCACTGAAAACTCCTGTCACCCCAAAGAGCAGCTCTGCTGAAAACGGAAATGTCGCCAAAAAATGTGTCTTCACAATTTTCCTTTTTGTGGAACTCATCTCTGCACCTCTGGTTTGCCTGATTTATAGGGCAGGGCTTGAAGGCCAGCTCAAGTCCTCTGGCTGGGATTGGGCGGTTATAGCTCAGCCTGACACAGCCCTAGGTGTAGTGGTGAGGGCAAAATGCTATTCTGAAGCTGGGTGGAATGCAGATAATGAGCAGGAGCCTCACCTGCTGTGAGAGGCAGTTCTGAGTGCCACTTGGGAGAAGCACCTGAGCCTGGGAGCTGCTGTTGGAAGTGGTGCGTGTGGCACATGGCACAGAGCAGTTAAGATCCTGGCTAAGCAAGCAAGCAGATAAATAAATAAATGCCCTTAAGTGCACTTCAGGCCCAGTGTAATTATTATTTGCAGGATAAATTTTGTCTTGATTACATAACATTGTCCATTTTGTGAGGAGAGTGAGGCTAAAGAAACTGGGAGCTTTACTTCCTTGGGTTTATCTATTGTTGTTTTTATTTATTAATTCGTGAATCACCTTTTAGGTGATTCAAGACAATTTACAAACATTATAAAATGGCAAGAAACTTATAAAAACAGTACAAAAATCAAATGAATGTATGTTTTAAAGACAATGCAAAATGAACATTGAATGCAGAAATTCACTGTGCAAAAGAAACTCACTTATATAGATTTGTGTACAGTTTATAAATTACTTCAAACTGCAGAATGTACTTAGATGCCTTTGAAAGTATGAATGTTAAGAATATGTCAAAATTGACCAGATGACTGTTGCAGGGGGGGGGGGGCTATGATGACTAATACTTGGGTAAATAAATATGCATTCCCTTTGAAATGAAAAGCTTTGTTATACCACTACTGGGCTGCGACAGCACCATAGGAGCTATTCTGGTTTATAATGCAAATCATGTAATTTGGGACACACGTTATGTGTATTAAAAATGCAAAGCAAAATCTTTGTGAAATGCTGTTAATTGGCAAATGCCACTTTTCAAAGTGTAATTTTCTCAGGCATTTACATTTTTTTAATTCCGAAAATTAAAATTAGAGTATGCAGAACATTTACTGCAATTTATTTACTGGCTCAATAAAGTTGTTGTTTGTGCTAGAACAAACTGAAAATGGTAGCATGCAAATTACAAATTTGCATATGATACGATAGCCATCTTCAAGTATCTTGAGGGCTGTCACATGAAAGAGGAAAGAAGCTTGTTTTCTCCTGTTCTGGAGGGTAGGACTCAAACCAATGGCTTCAAGGTACAAGAAAGGAGATTCCTACTAAACATCAGGAAAAACTTTCTGACAGTGAGAGCTGTTCATCAGTGGAACGGTCTTTCTCCGGAGATTGTAGACTCTCCTTCCTTGGAGGTTTCTAAGCAGAGGTTGGATGGACATCTGTCCTGGATGCTTTAGCTGAGATTCCTGCATTACAGCTAGATTCCTGCATTGAGCTAGATGACCCTTGGGGTCCCTTTCAACACTACAGTTCTATGATTCTACATAAATATATGAACTAAGAAATATCCAAACTCGGTTTTTAAAAAACAGAACCCCCTGCCGGGATGCGAGCCTTTTCTCTGCCTGACATTCCCCTAGCAAGCAATGCCAGAGGCAAAGGTGGGTTCTGTCCTGGCTTCCACCCAACACATGCAGAGAGAGGCGCTTACTAGGAAGTATGAGCAATAACCTTATTTGGGTAAGTAATGATACAGGCTTGGCGGCAGACAGAGAGTGCTCAGGAGTCATGGTTCAGGAGCAGGGCAAGAAGCTCAGAACAGGAGCGATTACCTTGTCTGCCCACAGACGGAGAGCCAACTCACTACACTCAAGCAGAAGGTCCCTATCTCAAACTGTCAGCATCTCACTTAACAACTCATGACCATGGTACCCCCAAGGACTGCTTCTTTCCATATGAAATGACCCTAACTCTATGATCATCCCCTGAAGCCCTTCTTTGTGTGCCTCCTCCACAAGAGAGGCAGAAAAGACACGAGAATAGGCCTTTCCTGCCGTGGCTCCCCACTTGTGGAATGTTCTCGGCAGGCGAAAACATCCCTGTCTTTAGCTAATTAAACCATCTATGCCAGGCATGTCCAAAGTCCGGCCCCCTGGTCGATTTAATCTAGCCCCCCAAGCAATTCTGAGAAATGAATCTGTTGTGGTCCCCGAGTGCCTGTTGTTCAGCTTGTTCTGCCCAGGAGCCAGTGCCTTGATGGAGAGCTTCAGCTCTCCAGCATCGACCCTTGGAACCGCCCACCTGCCGGCTTGCACATGTGCCCTGTTCTGTTTTCCGGCTGCTGGCCGGCTCGCGCAGGCCCCGTGTGCAGCTGGCTCTCTATCCCGGCCGCTGGCCAGCTTGCGCAGGCGTTTTGTGTGCAGCTCTCTATCGTGGCTGCCGTGCGCCCGGTGTGCAGCTCGCTCTCCCGTGCGGCTCGCTCTCCCGCCCACCTCGCTGGCCCTCACGCATGTTCACTTCATCAAATCTGGCCCCCTTTGAAAAAAGTTTGGACACCACTGATCTACAGCCTTTTAGACTGTGTGTGCTTTTGTTTGTTATTATGGTACTGTGCTTTCCTGTTTTTATATTGTAAACTGCCCTTTGATCTTCGGATGAAGGGCAGTATAGAAAACTATATTACTGTCGCTTCCTAGCATTGCCATTCTTGCTATTCCACTGTGGGTCTGAAACCTCTAAGTGGGTAGATTCATGTGCCTTGTCTCTAAGGCACAGGTAGAGAAATGGATGTGCATGAACACTAAGGGACACTGCAGTGCGCAGCCTGCCATTTCACACACTGCAGCTCCAGAGGATTATTTTGAACTGTTGACAGCCCATTGTAGGCAATTATGGGTTTCTTTTTTAGTGCATCAGAAGACCGATCATCCTCTTGGCTTTTGAAGCAGCGGAGGGCAGACCATGGAGAGCAAACAAATACAGCAGGCAGCAAAGATCCTTCAGCTGCATGTAATAGTGGAGGGAGGGAAAGCAGGATGGACCGGGGGGGGGGCGCTTGTGAAGTGATCTCTGGTACAAGGATAGAGGTCATGTACTGTACCCAGAAGTGCAAGCTGGATTTCGAAGGGGCAGAGGAACCAGAGACCAAGTTGCAAACATGTGCTGGATTATGGAGAAAGCTAGAGAGTTCCAGAAAGACATCTACTTCTGCTTCATTGACGATGCAAAAGACTTTGACTGTGTCGACCACAGCAAACTATGGCAAGTTCTTAAAGAAATGGGAGTGCCTGATCACCTGAGAAATCTCTATGTGGGACAAGAAGCTACAGTTAGAACTGGATATGGAACAACTGACTGGTTCAAAATTGGGAAAGGAGGCCTTAAGAGAAAATATTATGAAAATGATATATAGGTGGTACATGACCCCAGTCAAGCTTGCAAAAATTTACCACTTGCCTGATAATAAATGTTGGAAATGTAAAGAAACTGAGGGAACATTCTTTCACCTTTGGTGGACTTGCCCAAGGGTTAAGGTTTTCTGGGAAATGATATATAATGAACTAAAAAAGGTATTTAAATATACCTTCCCTAAGAAACCAGAGGCCTTCCTTTTGGGCATTGTCGGCCAATCGGTGCCAAAGAAAGATAGAACACTCTTTATGTATGTAACAACCGCAGCAAGAATACTCATCACAAAGCACTGGAAGACACAAGATTTGCCCACTTTGGAAGAGTGGCAGATGCAAGTGATTGACTATATGGAGTTGGCAGAAATGACTGGCAGAATCCGAGACCAGGGAGAAGAATCGGTGGAAGAGGATTGGAAGAAGTTCAAAGAATACCTACAAAAACATTGTAAAATGTTTGAATGTTAAAATGATGTTGGCTATAAAAATAATAAGGCATTAGGAAATTGGTAAAAAGAAATATGCAAAAATGATGTGGAAAAGAAGGGGTAAGACCAGAATATTATTATGTGGTGATTAAATAAATGATACAAGGGATTGAGTCATAATGAACATGTGACAATAGTGCTTAAAAGAGAAGGAAAGTAAATGCATAATAGATTGAAATGTACAATATTGAATAAGATTGGAAAGAGGGTAGGAAATTGCTAAAATCGATTGTGTAAAGGAGAACACAGAAAAGGGAGATGTGAGGAAGTCAGGAAAGAGGGTAATAGAGATAGTAAATGCAAGTAATAATTTTTTCTTCTTCTTTTATGTTCTGTTGTTTTTTGACTCTGTTTTTCTTTTTTGATTCCTGTTTTGATTGTTGTTTTTGGTGTATTTTTTTCTGATTTTGATTTGTTATGAAAAACTTTAATAAATATTTTATAAAAAAAAAATTAGGAAAGGAGTACGACAAGGCTGTATATTGTCTCCCTGCTTATTTAACTTATATGCAGAATTTATCATGCGAAAGGCTGGGCTGGATGAATCCCAAGCCGGAATTAAGATCGCCGGAAGAAATATCAACAACCTCAGATATGCAGATGACACAACCTTGATGGTGGAAAGTGAGGAGGAATTAAAGAGCCTTTTAATGAGGGTGAAAGAGGAGAGTGCAAAATATGGTCTGAAGCTCAACATCAAAAAAATGAAGATCATGGCCACTGGTCCCATCACCTCCTGGCAAATAGAAGGGGAAGAATTGGAGGCAGTGAGAGATTTTACTTTCTTGGGATCCATGATCACTGCAGATGGTGACAGCAGTCACGAAATTAAAAGATGCCTGCTCCTTGGGAGAAAGGCGATGGCAAACCTAGACAGCATCTTAAAAAGCAGAGACATCACTTTGCCAACAAAGGTCCGTGTAGTTAAAGCCATGGTTTCCCCAGTAGTAATGTATGGAAGTGAGAGCTGGACCATAAAGAAGGCTGATCGCCGAAGAATTGATGCTTTTGAATTCTGGTGCTGGAGGAGACTCTTGAGAGTCCCATGGACTGCAAGAAGATCAAACCGATCCATTCTTAAGGAAATCAGCCCTGGGTGCTCACTGGAAGGACAGATTGTGAAGCTAAGGCTCCAATACTTTGGCCACCTCATGAGAAGAGAAGACTCCCTGGAAAAGACCCTGATGTTGGGAAAGATGGAGGGCACAAGGAGAAGGGGACGACAGAGGGCGAGATGGTTGGACAGTGTTCTCGAAGCGACAAACATGAGTCTGACCAAGCTGCGGGAGACAGTGGAAGACAGAAGTGCCTGGCGTGCTCTGGTCCAGGGGGTCACGAAGAGTCGGACACGACTAAACAACTGAAGAACAACAACCGTATCCATACAGTGTTGGAGAGGATGCAGCGGCATCTCTGTTTAATCACATCTCTGTCCTGTTTAAGTATAAAATCAGGGAGTGGTGGGATCAGTGTGGCCACTCGTCACTTCACACCCATCTATGTCAGCTCCCACTGGTTGCTGGATGACCAGAAGGCAGACCCAGGTCCTGTCCATCACAGGCTTGTCCCTCAGAGCAAGGCTTGAGAACAAAATAATTTTCTTCATTAAAAAAAGTATAGTCCACCCTTTATTGCTATCAGCACCAGGGTGAAGTACACCATAAAATAAACCATGCAACCATCACTGTACTGAGGCTAGGTCAGTGGTAGTTCAAAGGCAAAACTGCTTCAATGGCAATGCTACTTTATTAAAAGCAACATGTCAACTTGCTGCTGCAAAGCCCCTTTTCCCCGTGGTAAAAGGCAAACTCCCAGACTCCCCTCTCTTGCTTTCAGGTGTAGTCTTGGATGACACGGAAAACTCTGTCCACCCCAAGCCAAGGGTTATTCCAAGAGTGTGAAGGAGGAAATCTCCAACCTTGTGCCTGTATTTTCTTATACATATGGCTAGGTTTGCTCTGTGCTGGAGTGCTGGCCATTACTGCAGTGAAGTAGCAGGAATAATAACAATAAACAATAACAACAATATTACAGATATTGAACAATATTACAGTTTGAACAAGAACACATGCAGTAAGTACATTTTCCTGCCACAAAACAGCCAGAGCAGGGCAAGGGACTTTTCCACCTCCTCATTAGAACTCAACTGGCCAATCAGGAACATCTTCATGTGACAGCTGGCCAATCACAACCAAGATTGTTTGACAGCTGGCCAATCACAGGCGAAATCCCCCTTGGAAAACAGCAGCCACAACAGGCAAAAAATAATATTAACAGGCTCTCCAAAGCATGCATCTGCAGAACCTGAGCAAAAATCTCAACAAACCCCAGCTAATTGACTCCCTGCTGAGGTGATAATGGGGACCACTTGCCTTATCTAAGGCAAAGTATCAGTAAACAATATCACCCAATATTGCCACAATGTTAGCCTATGGGGAAACTTAATAAATCCACTAAAAATCAGATCAGCTGTTTAACCAATTCTCTTCATTCCAATAGTGAACTTGGGCAGCTCTCAGTCTACCACGATATTTCAGATGTGCCATCACATACTCAAAATTCCCCTTCCAGTTGCCAAACCAGGTGCTACTCGTGCCAACAAAGGGGGTCATGTGGGGTGGGGAAGGTGCTATTAGAATCACAAAACCCCAGATGGAAAACCCAACTCCAGAGTGGGATGCGACCCAGCCTGAACAAATAAACTGTGCCAAGCCATGTTTTAATGACAAAGGGATATATAAACACTTGCTTTAGCTTTGTGAGACACATGTTGGGACAATATGTGATTGACAACGGCAGGTCTGGATCTCACATTTCTGCCTCACACCACTCCTCTTCTGTGATGATGTTTTGATGACACTGTGAGAAATGTATTTTGGGAAATTGTGGGAACTTTTAAAACATCATGTAACCTTTCTTCTGATTCTTCTCTTCTTGCCTTAGAGGTTGGAACCTTTATTGCAACAAATAACGATTAGGCCTAATGGCCACTGATTTGCTTCTTCATTGCTTGGTTGAAGTCTTATTGTTTTCTGAGTGATCCAGACTCCACAGGGCTGGTATCTAGCAATGTTGGGAAGAACTTTAAGTATTGTACCCCAAGTTTTCTCCTTTTCAAACAACAATCCTAATAATGTACCATGATAATGTATGGAGCTTTAGTGAAATGCCTGGACTCTGCCTCAAAGAGCTGACACTCTAAAAATCAACACATGGGAACAAAAGAGTCAGGGCTTCATATGGAACATGGAAA
Source organism: Podarcis cretensis (assembly GCF_951804945.1). Classification (NCBI taxonomy): domain Eukaryota; kingdom Metazoa; phylum Chordata; class Lepidosauria; order Squamata; family Lacertidae; genus Podarcis; species Podarcis cretensis. The sequence goes on along the minus strand of NC_137170.1, from coordinate 139,357,452 downwards.
GAGGGGTAGATAAAGATAAAGAGCCCCTGGACAGTTAAGTCCCGTCAAAGGCAACTATGGGGTGCAGTGCTCATCTCACTTTTCAGGCCAAGGGAGCCGGCGTTTGTCCACAGACAGCTTTCTGGGTCATGTGGCGCATGGAGGACTGTGACGAGTACCAGAGTACATGGAAACACTGTTTACCTTCCCACCACAGCAGTATCTATTTCTCTACTTGCACTACTATGCTTTCAAACTGCTAGGCTGGCAAAAGTTGGGACAGAGCAATGGGAGTTCACCCCATCACACATATTTGAACTGCCAACCTTACGATTGGCAAGTCCAAAGGGCTCAGTGGTTTAGACCACAGCGCCACCCGCGTCCCTGGAAACAGGGGTAAACATGTTCCATACAATATGCAACTGCTTCAGTTTCACACGTGTAGGTGAAGTTACAAGATAACTTACGTTGTGGCATGGAAAGAAGTGATTCTGAGCATTTCAAGTGTTAGCCATTAAAATGTCATGCATACAGGTTGCGGTGCAAGGCTACTTGAAAGTAAGTTCCAATGAGTTCTGTGGGGTTTTCACCCAAGAATGCCTTGCCAGCATTTCAGCCTTATAGCAGAATCCTATGCACATTTACTCAGATGTAAGCCTCACTGAGTTCAAGAAGGCTTACTCCCAGCAACACCTAGAATATTTATATACAAGACTTCAAATTCCTTTCTCTGGCTGGCCAATTTTGAGTCAAGCATCTTTATCTAAATTGGAAAGATTTAGACCTCACTAATGAAGCCAAGTGCAAGTTTTCTAGATGAGTTAATATCTCATAGAATCAATTCTGTATATTAGCACTGAAACCCTAGGAAGATTAGTTTCAACACACACAGCTTGCCTCTCCACTTCTCAAAAAGTTGCAAGGATGATCCACATTCCGAAAATCATCCAAGAGAAAATGCAGACTGATTACTTCTTTAAAAGCCTAAACTAGGTTACCAAAATAGAGGCTATAATGGCCTAAATATAGAAAATCAGTGTTAGAAATCAGCCAAATCACTGGCATATTACAGAACTTGAACAAAAGCTTTCTGAGAAAATTGCTTGGAACTATGCAAATGACACCATCTCTCACACATACCACAAACCTCCCAGCACGCCAGATGCTAAATGATCATTTTCACAAAGTGATCTTTACAAATCATAAAGGGATTTTTTTCTACAAAGAAAATAATTAGGTTCAAACTCTTTTCCTCTCTCATTAGGAATTTCTTTATGAATTCTGGCTCTGAAGATGACCATCTTTGCGTAATTACAAAATGAGGCAGAGAGTTCCAGAATTATTCCCACAGGAATGTGAAAAGAGAAAAACAGCCACCAAATTACAAGCACTTTGAAGAGCGTTTTTGAGCAATATACATGGTGTCAAGGCTGAACCATCCATGGGGAAGTTTGCAATCTATCTGACCCACATGGCTGACTATATTTCTGGTGTACAAAGCTGCCTGCCACATTCCATGACTAGTCATTTTTTGAGTCCCAGTGAATACTGGGGCTTGCCAAGTAGGTTGTTAGGCAACCATGCTATCACACATTCCCCAGCCCTGGCACAATGCTGTGCTGGAAGCAGAGACAAGCTGCCAGAGCAGCTGTAGAGATGATTAGCTGTGCAGCGAGAGAACATAAAGGAAACAAGTCTGTGGGGAGGAAAAACCTGGGGACAGAAGAACAAGGGGAATACAGAGATGCAGCCTGGCTTGTGAAACAGCCAAATATTTACTCCTATGGAGATTTCTAGCTCACCCTCCTAGTGCATATACATCACTCAAGGCGGATGACAACAATTTGAAATTAGTGTCATAGATTACAGGCAACTCCCAATTTACGAGTGCCCAATTGACACTTGAACACACACACACACACACACACACACACACACACACACTGCACCAAACCCAAAAGAGACTTTAAAAATGGCAAAACAGCCCCAAAAGGGCAAAAAAAGCAGTGAAAACCTCGCCTAGCTATCCCATGAGCCTTTGCAAATGCAATTCCACAAGCCCTTGCACCAACCATTAAGGTCTTTGAAGAGTTGTAGTTTGAGAAATGTTTGGGAGGATCGATTGTGGTGAAGTTTGCCACCATCCCTGCCAGTCTGGCAAGTGCTACTGGTTTTTTAAAGGGCTTTTCAAGAGTTTCCAGAGGTTTAGAGGATTTTTGCAGGCTTTTTCAATGGTGTTGCAAATATACAAATGTAATCCCTGCATAAATTGGGAGTTGCCTGCAGAATTGAAAACACACTAAAATGCATAGTGGACCACATAGCAGATAATGAGCAGGCAAAAATTACAGTAGTCATAAATATATATATATATCTTTGCAGCCTGGAAAAAAGACAACCAGAGGAGAACGGGCCATTTGCATTTCATGGAGCAAGTGTTGGGGTAGCCACTGAAAAGACCCTCTTCTCTTCTTGTCATCAGCTTTGCCCCACCATCTGTTCCTAGATGGGACAGAGAAAAGGGCCCCTCTTTCTGAACCAGGCTCAAATGACATTCTGTGAGGACTGTGGTTTACAAGACCTCCTTCAAACCATACATTTAAAGCACTATGATACCACTTTAAACAGCCATGCTAAACCAGCGTGGTTTAACAGACTCTGAAGGTTGTGAATCTATGAGAGCCACAGGGGACTCCCTTAATAAACTACATTTCCCACAATGCTATGGGGGAAGCCATGGCTATTTCAAGTGGTATCACAGTGCTTTAAATGCATGGTTTGAACGTGGCCTGAAAGTCATGCTGGTATTGCTTGCCGCCCTTTTGCCCTTTTGCCGAAAAACTGGCCGCTAAGAGTGTGAAATGCTCCGTAATATCCCTTTGAAAGCTGGCCTCACACTATGGGCCTCTCATTTCCCCCTCCAACATGGGTCTGCTGTCCCACATTTCCTCTGTTGCGTTATGCAGTTTGACATGATAGGAGACACAGCCCTGATAGCCACAGGATCCACAGCACGAAACAAATGGACCACACGTTAGAAGCATCTTTCTTGGAAAAGGCTAGTTTGAAGGGAATGGATGACTTGAGGGCTCTGGGACCACAACTGTGGCAGTCGAGCCTAATTCAGATGGACCTTGATTTGATCTCTTTCCCTTTAATGGGCGGGAGGGGTGTCTGCAGGCAACAGGGAGTAAAGAGGGAGAAAGAAAACGTTGATGCCTCCTCACTGACCAAACTGGAGGCTATGAGGGAACAGAAAGGTCATGGATAGAACTCCAGATAACATAATAAAAACATAAGCTTTCTAACACTCAGGGGTATCACCTCCCCTCTGAACTAAAGCAAGTGTCAGTGCTGGTGCTGTTTTGGTGCTTGCTAAAAACTAATTTATGTTCTCAGGTCTTTGCTGGTCATTAGTATCAGTTGGTTTCATTTTTATTATTTCTAGGTCTTCCCCGGATTACTGGCTGCTGTTTTATTCTGTGTTGTTTGTTTGTTTGTTTATCAAATTAGTATGCAGCACTTCATCTGTATACAAAAATTAAAATAAAATAATTACTGTACACCACCTTATATTTTCAATTGAAAGGCAGAATATTTTAAATAAATAAATAACAATATATAAAGCCTAGTTTTCGTGGCCAGACCCTGCAAGTGCCTGGCTATAATTTGCACCCCATAATACTCATTCCACTGCTTTTGTGTGAGATGCTGCTGCAGTTTACACAATAAAGGAACCTGATTATACAGTAAGGGAATTAAAAAGAGATTATTAATTTCAATAAATATTGCTAAAACTGCCATGGCACAGGTTTCTTTTTTGTTAGGCTTCCAGAAAATTAACTTAAACTGCATGTTTTTTATGACTGTTATAAAGCAAGTAAAACTACAGTACCCAAGCTGTTTACAGCCTGGTCCAGGCTTAGTAAAAACTTCAAAGGCTCATAAAAACCTCCCTCTTCCCAACCCAATTTTTCTCCACTTGGAATGAAATCCAAGCAGGAGAAAAATTACTGGCATCCCTGCTTGGCAAAGGCTTTGTGCAGCCTGGGCAAAGCCTTTTGCTTCCAAATCCTACATCACTTCAGTTGCCATCGCCCTCACAAGCCTTTTAAAATGGGTCTTAGGCAGTGCATTGGGGCACAGTTGCTCTGTTACAATGCACAGGGCAGATTTTAAGAGGAGTGGATGCAAAACTGAAGTGCACATCTGACCTTTGACCCCTCCCCTCTGATTTTGCCCCCGGGGCATTGTTTCCCATCCCTATAAGAACTAAGGGAGTCATTTGTTCTTATGAAGATAGGGGGAAAAGGCTTCTGAGGCAGCCATAGTTCTTCCAAGTGATCAGATGTGCTCAGAAAAATTACCTGAGTTTTTCCTACTATTTGTTTTTTTAAGAGCTTTGAGGAGAGCTTTGGGAAGCTTGCCCAGCTCCAATTTTCATTTGCTTTTCCTTTGCTTGGGGGGGGGGACACCACGGGGGGGGGGTTGTGAGCTATGGGATGCGGTCATGAGATTAACAACAAACAGCAAGATGTTTCTGACATTTTCCACTTGCCTCTAAAAAGTTTAAGTAAATGTTAACATTCATCAAATTTCTGACATTATATAAATTGGGGGGGGGGGGGTCATTCTGTCTCACACAGACAGTCCACAATCTATTTAGCCTCATTAAGCATGCATGTATAAGGGTTTGCTTTTCATCCTAGCCAGGCTCTACCAAACAGAGTAGAAAGAAGAGCGCCACAACAGCAATGACTCTTTGGATACTCAGAAAGGCTCATCCATGAGCCCCGCAAGAAGTGAGGAAGTTTCTGGACAAGAGTTCTGTGTGTAAGGTGGTGCTGATGATTCTCTAGAGCAGGGGTCGGCAACCTAAGGCCCGGGGGCCAGATGTGGCCCAATTGCCTTCTCAATCCGGCCCACAGATGGTCCGGGAATCAGCGTGTTTTTACATGAGTGTAATGTGTCCTTTTATTTAAAATGCATCTCCAGGTTATTTATGGGGCCTGCCTGGTGTTTTTACATGAGTAGAATGTGTGCTTTTATTTAAAATACATCTCTGGGTTATTTGTGGGGCATAGGAATTCGTTCATTTCTTCCCCCAAAATATAGTCCAACCCACCACATGGTCTGAGGGACGGTGGACCAGCCCATGTCTGAAAAAGGTTGCTGACCCCTGCTCTAGAGCAGCTTTCCCTCGAGATGCTTTGGATCAAGGGTCAGAGCTGTATTGCAAGTCATCTGAAAGGCACCAGATTGGGAAAAGTTGCCTTAGGCCAGGGGTGGGGAAACTGCGGCCCTCCAGATGTTGCTAAACAATGACTCCCACCATCTTTGTTCCCCAGCCCCACTCTTGGCATGCTCATTGCACACCGTCTAAGCCCATCAGAACATGAACCTAGCTACCCATCACTCTCGCTGCATGAAAAGAAGCCACATATAGGACCAGATTTTGTGGGTGTCACATCTCCAAGCTCAGAGTCCAAGTCCAGAACAGCACAGAAGTGGGAATCATAGGAGGCAGGAAATGTACTTCCGATTCCATACTGGTCTTTTTTTTTACTAGCAGGAGAGACAAGAGGGATGACTTCTTCACACAATGTGCAATTAACGTGTGGAAATGGTTCCCTCAGCTCTGGATGAAGATGGTGCTTAGATGGCTTTAAAGAGAATCACAAAAATCCATGGAGGACAGGTCTATCAATAGCCATTAGCCATGGTAGCTAAACAGAATGGTCAAAGCCAGAAACTGTCTGAATGAAAGATTCTGGGTGCAAGGGAGGGAGGGAGGCGTGTCACCTCCATGCACATAACATTCATGGAGACAGAAGCTACAAAGGCCAGTTCATCTTGGTTTTGGTTTGGATACATTTCCTGGAGGTGTTTCTGTATGTGCCAGTTCTGCTGATTCTGTACTTTTTTGTACATAGCTGGACACGGGCTTCCAGGAGGCAGACGGCTGATCACTGGGTGCCTGACTTGATTGACTTTTGGTCTGATACAGCAGGGTTCTTCTAAGCTCAGGTAATTCATTACAGTTTCCATTTGATTTTCTTCAACCATTCACTTTATTTAAATAAATAAATAAATAAATAAATAAACAAACTTAGCATGGCTCTATCACACACCTTGCCAAAGTACTCTTGGTTTTCTTCAAGACAATACCACTGCTGAGAAGTTCTGAAGTTACACGACATTTTTGCTGTGTCCTATAATTATTGTATTTTATTGACTTCCATAATTAAAATGACTGGCAGTACAGTACCAATTGATTTTGCGATGAAACAATTAATAGTGATTAATATTTAAAGCCACCAGCTTCAGTAATTTTTCTTCCAGCTGTCATTTGCTGTCTCTTAATTCATGCCCTTAGGCAGAAGATGTAAAACAGCAACAACTTTCCTTGACCAGATGTCTACAGAGGCGGTTTTCTCTCCCTGTGCAGAACTGCATGTGTTTAACATTTCTCAGAATTCTGGTCACTTTTTATAATCTGCTATGAACACTTTTGTGTCTTGCCAGTTTTCATTGTTCAGTTCATAACTTCCACTTAATGTCCATGTTTTTGTAGGGTTAAGGCTGCAGTCCTAAACAGACTTTCTAGGAAGTAGATCCCACTGAACCTAATGAGATGTATTTTGGAGTAGATGTGTTTAGGCTTTCACTCTAAGAATATATATATATATATATATATATATATATATATATATATATATATTCACATACACATTTTTCTCCCTATCATTCGTCTTTCAACTAGAAGTGGCTTGTTCTGATTTGGCTAAGCGATATCAAGATTTATTGCAATTCAGCCTATTAACTAATACTGATAATACTGGAGTTTTCACATGCTTTCAGAGCTAGAACCCTGCTTGAACCAAGAAAGAGAAAATATGCAAACCAAGTGCAAATAACTCTCCCTTAACAATGGAGTATGCCTCCAGAGGTGAAGTCAAACAGCTGCTATAGCAGCACCAAAGTGACTTCCCCGGGGCACAAGCTTGGGCAGTGTGTATGGAGGTCCTGGGTTGTCCAGATAACGAAACCCCGCTCTCGGCCTCACTGAGGTGGTCTAAGGAAAGGAAAGCAATGTGTTTGGCATCAGCATGGCTTCAGGAGTTGCCAAAAGGAGGCATACAAGGCACTATCCCACTATTCTTTGGATTTGTGTGGGATTTACTTCTTAACCTTTTCTTTTCCTAAAGAAGTCCCACAATGCAATGGAAGTTTAGGATCAGAGTTTTCCTCCTCCTAAATGGGCTACCTTCCCAGATTGACAAGACCCATCTGCCCCTGACACAATCCCTCTAACACCTTGATGTATTTAGGTTCCACAGACGTCAATGGGCAAGTTTTACATTTAATTTCACTGACTGAAAACAATAGAACTTAGATGAGCTAGGAACCCTCCTCACATTTAAACTCCTCTAAATGGCTGTAAAATTATATTGACTTCCATATATACTGACTCCATATATATATGGAGAAGTTCCATGGGTAGGAAATCCCAGAAATTTGGCATAGCTACATAGAGAGGTCTAAAAAGGCCAACCACGAAACAACCTCCCCAAAGGAAATCAATGAAACATTTAAGTTGTAATGAAAACAATTTCAGTTAACATTTCCAGACAGAGCTGGGCCAAAACTTTCCTCCACCTGCTTTCTGGAGTCAGTTAAATATGATGACTTTGTCAATAAATATTACTGCATAATTCAATCTCCTATTTCAATCATTTGTTCTCCTTTCAGCCAGTGGGCACATCAACACAAGGGTTCTTCTGACGTGGTGCCACCACCAGATAGGATTGTGCACACGATAGCAATCAATAGAATTACTCAGGGCATGAAATTTAGCAAGCAGTAAATCTTTCCACGCTTAAGGTCTTAACGAATCAATAGAGGCCAAATGCAAATAGATTTTAAAATGGTCAGACATTGATTCTGAACTGGTTTAACTAAATTAATTGAGCAAACTGATTTTGGTTAAACTAGTGCCTTTCCCTCCTTTTTTCATCTCTCTTTGCATAAACAGGCGTGAAGTATTTTTGGTTTGGTTTGGCTCTTCCCATTCAGCAGTGCCTACTCAGTGTGCATAGCCAGTAATGCTGTAGTGAGATGGATGCTGCTAATAGAGGCTCCTGAATTGCTATGGCAACCACCCAAACTCAGGAATGGGGGCAGGCACACGCAGCTGCAATTGCAACAAGGCAACTAATATAGGTATGCACATGGCCCCTCCCTGAGTCTGTACCGTCTTCCCAGCCCCACTCCCACCAGTGAAGTTGTAATTATCCAGGTATTGTGGTCTGCCTGCCTATTTCTGGACTCTCCAGCATGTGGTCCTTGTTTCAATCTGTGCCATGTCCTTCTGCAGACTGCATTCACCCACCCAGCATTTTGACAAGCATAGGAAGATAGACTTGTTAGTATTGAACAGAACCAGAAGAGGAGGGTGGGTTGGGGTGAGAACACAGAAGCTACACTGCAGAGCTCCTCTTGGCTGGTTGGCTGGCTGGCTGGCTGGCTTGACAAACTGAGGTCAGACCCACACCGTACAGTTAAAAGTGCATTCAACACACATTTGAAGCACAAAGTCTTCCCCAAAGAATCCCGAGAGTTGTAGTTTCCTCCTCACAGACCTACAATTAAAAAACTACGGTTCCCATAATACTTTGGGAGAATGCAAGTGTCTTAAGTGTGCAGTTGATGTGCTTTTAATGTATGGTATGGATCTGCTCTAAGACAGGAGCAAAAATTGTACCACTGAACCCCACTGAACTCAGTGAGGAAAGGCCATGGCTTGAGTTCGATTCCTGGCCTGGTATCTGCAGATAGTGTGGAGAGCAGACTTTGTATAAGGCAGCTTCCTTTGTTTAGATTTACTTCAGAGTAGTTAACAAGGCACATTATCAGTCTTTGTGAAACAACATAAATTGGATGTGGGGAGTAAGAAGAGAACTAGATTCTCTCAGCCAGAAAAGTTATGCTATCATGTGTTTTGAATTTAATCAATTAAAATAAAGCTATTAAATTTTTAATTTCTTTATCTCCAGCTAGTCCCTAAATCAATGAAGTGAGGTGGAAGAGATAAAAGAACTGTATTATCACAATCGGAAAAAGTCCTTGATTATGCTTATTTAAACAAAAACCTCCAACTAGTTGCCCCCCCCCCCATCATTTTTATACAGTACAATTACGAAATGGCAAGGTTTCTATGCCCCTTCACTCTGGATAATAATCCAGAACTCTCCCTGAGGCCTGTGCCTTTCCTACCCTATATTCCCTTGCACCATTTAATGGAAGTGGACATGGCAGGGATGGGGTGGGAGGACCACAGAAGATCCCATTCAAGTGGGAAGGGGCAAAGATTTATGTGCCCGTAAATGCGTGATGCATCCAATGGTTCTGAGGATCATGAGAACTAAAGCTCCCACAATCCATAGATATTTTTGATGCACAACATATGATCAGGTACATCTGAAGCTTTCTTGTACTCTTCCTGTTTGGATCTCTTTGTCCCGCCCCGTGCAGAATGTGAAACGTGAGTGGAAGTGTCTGGTGGTGGGGTGGAGCCTAATCTGCAAGAGGTGGAGCCTAATATCTGCAAAAAGGCCTCTAGATTCCATTGCACTCCTGATAATGCCAGCAAAGGACCTTTTTAGGCCTACTGTACACTTCACAGGCTTCATAAAAACTCAGAAATTAGATAAGTGGAACTGAACACTGTCAAAAGAATTCTTCATACCACGCCTTACATTTAATTGATCCATCACTTGTTTTACTTTACACATATGAAAATGATTTTATTGCCTCTGCTGTAACTTTTGTTTCTTATTTGTTTCATTTATTAGCTTTACTTATTTTATTTTTCCGATTGTCCACATTTACATTATGTTACATTTGCTTTTTGAACATTATCATATTAATTTTTCTAAAAAACCCAAACAGTTAAATGTTTATGGTTTAAATAGTCAATATTGTCTTCCTGTGATTTCCTAAAGCAGCTGGCTTGGCTGCTAAGCCGTAATCTCTGCTGTCAAATGGCACCCAAAGCTGTGTGAATTAACAATGAATGCCTACTCATGAAGCTGACTGCAGAAACCAATGGGCAAAAAGTAGTATGGATAAAGAAACAAATTGTAAGGCACTTGTATGCCAAATGACTTAATACTTTGCCAGGAATAAATTGTTCTCCATTGACTGGCGATAACCAGACTCCTGCAGGTAGTATTGCCTTGGTGGGAGAGGCAGTTCCTTTTCCAACCACAGCCTTCCAGGTAAAACATGTCAGTTAATCCCTTGGGTACACAGAGAATATCACAGAGCAACCTTCCCAGGCCTGATGTTGGAGCACAACTCCCATCACCCCTGACTACTGGTCATACTGGCTGGGGGCTGATGAGAACTTGAATCCAATTCAATCTGAAGGGCACTAAATTGGGGAAGATTGGCATGGAGAATTCGCTCCCGTTAGATTACACTAATAGTTTCTGATGGGTTCCATGCCCCTATTAATTCAAACAGATCCAAACCACCCTGCAAATAAAAATGGGAAACAGCTACATATGGGCATGAAGGAATAGGCAATCTATCCATTCTCAACTAGAAGAGTGTAAAGAGAGAACCATTCATGCCCATTTCACATTAAAGTAAGCAACTTGCTACTGAAACATCCTACTGGCACAGGAAGGTAAAAAATGTACTGGCGGCCAGATCCCCTTTCTATCTACAGCCCTGAAAGCACCTTTTAATGTTCATACAACATCTCTCTCTCTCTCTCTCTCTCTCTCTCTGTGTGTGTGTGTGTGTTTGCTTAGTGCGTGCCTCCGGCCCTTAGTACAAGATCACTGCACTTCCACTGTGAGGTGAAAACACAGAGCATTGATTCCCAATATGAAGCATTACCTCCAAATTACTCAGTAACAGAAGGCTGCAGAACAAGCAAATGAGTAGGACTAAATCCATAGAAAACCAACACCTCCCACAGTTTATGCTGAGTAGCTTAACAATGTCTTGGGTGTTCATCAGCTGTTACTAATGACAGCATTAGATTATTCCATGCCCTTTCCCATTGAAGAACATTTCTTCAGACAAGCTCCTGTAGTAACCAAGATTAGTTGCCAATGCCCTGCAGCATGTCCTCATTTAAGAGCCCATCAACATCTTTAACCATGTCCGGACGTTCTTAAAAGGAAACAAGAAGAAAAGTAAAGTAGTGTTGGGAATAACAGAATCTTGTTTGAATACCTCATTGATTTGTGAAGGACCCTATAGAACTAGAGTGAATTAATAATATTGGCTTGGATAGTGCTGGGTCAAGAAGCACTAACACACCAAAGCGATGAACCCAATCTCTCCAAGGAAGTGCCAACCATCCAGAACAGGTCTACTGGTCTCTCTACTGAACCCAAGAGCCCACAACGCACAGCACCCCACTTTGTCTGGATTCAGGTTCAATTCATTGATCCACATCCCTGCTATTACTGCCTGCAGGATGCAGCCCAACACTCAAGCTGCCTCCCTTATTCAGACAGCACAGACAGATAGAAATGTGTGCCATCAGCCTACTGGTGACACCTCCCATCAGACTCCCTGATGACATCCCTGAACAGCTTCGTATAAATGTTGAATAGCACAGGGGACAAGATAGACCACTATGGAAGGCCACAATTTAACTCCCATGGCGTTGAGTAAGAGTTCCCCATTGCTACTTTCTGGAAACGGTCCTGGCAGTAAAAGTAAAACTGCTGCAGTGTAGGGCTCCCCATTCCCAGCCTATGAAACGTCTGAACCAGGGGCTGGGCATTCTCTTTTGCTGCTTAAGGTGAAACAGAAAGAGCAGCCCTGCCCTGAAACCACTGCCACTGGCATCATACCTGCTGCTCCTTCTGCCACCTGCCCACTCTGCTGCCACCGTCTGCACCGTGGGATTTCTGGTGGAGAAGCAGCCATTGACGCAGATTTTCGGTGAGATTGCACCAATTTTGTGCCCGAAATCAGGACAGGTGCTGGCGCTGCTTCTCCACTGCAGGCAGTAGTTGTGGGGCAGGCAGTGTGTCCATGGGGATGCTGCCTCTGGGGCTTCTTCTGCCTCATCATGCCTAATGGCTGGGCCGGTCGGGGTCTCAGCTCATGCTGAGCAAGAGTAAGCAGCCAGAACATAATTCTTTGAGGTTTTCTAAATTGGCAGTAAGTTGCTTGGGGTTGCCTTGAGCAAGATAAAGCAACAAACAAATTCAATATACAGTGGTACCTCGGGTTAAGTACTTAATTTGTTCCGGAGGTCCGTTCTTAACCTGAAACTGTTCTTAATCTGAAGCACCACTTTAGCTAATGGGGCCTCCTCCTGCCGCTGCACGATTTCTGTTCTCATCCTGAAGCAAAGTTCTTAACCCGAGGTACTATTCTGGGTTAGTGGAGTCTGTAACCTGAAGCATATTTAACCTGAAGCATATGCAACCCAAGGTACCACTGTATACTAATAAATTAGTAAGTGTAACAGACAGGTAAAAACTTAAAAGTACTTCTGCTTCACTCACTAGAATATGTCTCAAGTTCTCTCTCTCTCTCTCTCTCTCTCTCTGTGTGTGTGTGTGTGTGTGTGTGGTGTAGCAATGAAACTACTAGCACATTTGCAAAGCTAAGCAGAGTCCTGTATGGTTTCAAATTGGATGAGATTCCTGCACTGCGGGGGGTTGGACTGGGTGACCCTCGGGGTCCCTTCCAACTATACAATTCTGTGATTCCAGAATCTAAAGCCTACAGCACTGTACCAGCAAGAGCTGGGCAATAAATTATGAAACAGCCTTTTAAATCACAGAGTGACAGAGTGATGATAAACAATATATATGAGAATTAACAAACACTTCCATCTCTCTTCTCTGTATCTATATTTTCTCTTTGTAGTGGCAAGTGAAAAACATAAACTCTTTTAATTGAGTTCCACAATAATATGCAATGATTGTAACAGACTTTTAAAAAGTAATTGTAACCTGGAGGTTGTAAACAAATACAATGCTTTTAACTTTGCTTAAAAATGCTAAACCCCTGCGTGCTTCTCAATTCAAATTGAGGCGATAAATATCTGAAATTGCTTGCATGCCCTAAAAGAAAATGTATATTGCTTGTTTCTGTACATTCCAAGTTTCCTAGCCACAACTATTTGCTTGCATTTTAGATAGTCTTCCGTCTGTTGACAAGCCCCGTCTCTTGTCTAATATTGCAAAATTCCTCACTTTGTAAAATGGAAATTATAATAGCTCTTTGGAGTCTTTGATCTTACTAAAACAGTTCTTCCAAAATGATCTGAAAGTTTCCTCCTTTGCTGCTATTATAAAAATGTGACATCCTCCCAAGATACCAGGAATTTATTGAAATCAACTTCAACCTTCAAAACACACTGTCACTTCTACCCCACAAGCCCCAAACACATGAGTTTCTAGTGCTCTGAGTGGCAAAAATATGGTAGTAAAATATCCAGTTGCATCATGCAGAATATTGGCCCATGAACGAGCTGCAGTCAGGTCCTTTTCTGTATCCCCACCCCCACCTTGAGTGCACTTTGATTGGTTTCAAAGGCTTGATTGAATTCAACACGTGCTACTGCAACCTTTGCCAAGTTGGTGCCCTCCAGTTGTTTGGGACAACTGTCACTCCAGAGGATTGTCAAAGGCTGTGTTATTGGCTGCTCTTTGCTATTTTGTATTACTGCTCTAATTTTATATGTTGTTTTTGAGTTGGTTAGCTGCCTCAGAGTCAAAGAAAAGCACCATGGATTAAAAACAAAGAACGTGAAAATACAAAATCAACCAAATAGATAACTGTAAGCCTGTGTGATACAGTCGCTAGAATATTGTTACCATATGTTGGAAAGCTTTGCTAAAACCCTGATGGAGCCATTCACATCCCATTTTTTCTTTAAACATGCACACACACACACACACACACACACACACACACAGTGTTGGCAAAATACACATGCCCCACATATATGATATCCCCATCACACATGGTATCAGCTTCTCGTAACTGGAAAAGCATCACAAGAAAACAAACCAAATAATGAGAGGTATGAAAACAAGCAACAGGGGAGAATTCTAATCTAGAACTTGAAAGGTATATTTAAGGATGCCTGGGGAATTTGATCTTTGCAAATTTCTGTACAGCACAACGTGATCTACACTTCTCTCAGACGGATGTGTGGATCCAAATTTAGCTATCCATTGCATTTTACACTTGATTGAATGCTGTGATGCAGTTAAAAACAGAGAGAATGTATCAAAACATTCATTTTAAAAGGTACTTTGAGAGGAAATACATATTTAAATGTGTGCCCTGAGGGAAGAACCATGATGAAATATGTAGCTTGAGAAACCAAAAAATTAATAAGTAGAGATCTGGACATATAAAGTAAAATCAATGGTTAATTTGTAAAGAGAGCGTGCCAAACTGACCCAGATGAGAAAGAGGCAGATCCAAACATCTCTTGATGCATTTAATGTGTAAATACCATCTGACACATTTGTACATTTTCTACTGATGTGGAGCATTATTAATTTAGTCAATTGTCAATTATATATCACACTAGCTTGATGAGCCAAAGGAGTGGAAAATACGAAGCATTTTGTGGAAAATACAAAACATTTTGGTCTTCCTGGCCCTCTGAGTGAGTAGGCCAGCTGAATAGCATCACCAATAAGCTGATGTAAGAAGGAATAAGCTTTGACAAGATGAAGGAGTGGTATGTTCCTAGTTATAAAAGAATGCATCTATTAAAACCTACAGGGAAATAAATAAAAATTGCTTCCAGCCAGAATTATTAAGGCCGTCTCATGCCAGGTACAAGAGCAATTCGCTTTCTCCCTCAAAAGTAATGCATTTAGGAAGCTATCACTGGGAGTAGAGGAAACTAATGGATTTTTTAATTCTTATTATTCATCAGACAGTGACATTAAAACAAGTCACATCTCGTTATAAATATGCACACTTCTCAATACCCAAAGCTTTCTATTCAGCAAAGAACAAATATAACCAGAAAAATCATTGCAAATTCTGCTGTTCGTAGTGAAGTTCAGCAAACATAAATCCTGAACCATAAACTGTCCATGCAACTAAGAACTCCAAATCACAAGCAAAGCCACATGTTCAGGATTCCCTTTAAATGACAAGCTGTTAAGGAATGCAGTGGCAAGGAGGGCATCCGTACAGATGACCCCAGTCTTAATCATGTGAAGGGAGTAAAGCGTGAACAGGGCTCAAGGTACACTTCGTAATGGAGCTCTACAGCAAAGGAGACTAAATGATTACTCCTCTCACTTCCAGTATATTGTAGAATTCCAACACACATCAGCCCCAACCAGTATGACCAGTAGTCATGGATTATGGGAGTTGGACTCTGACAACATTTGAAACGCCACATGTTCCCAGAGAAACAACTGCAACAAGGTATGCTTCAGAACGTATCACACACTGCAAGTGGTCTTGTTAGGAACTAATTTCTGCTTTGTAGGCAATCACTGGTCCAATTTTGTTCCTATTTTTGCCTGTTGGGAATGTCATATGAATATTTGTTAGATTCAGCACACAGGTCTCTAGCGTTTCAGTCTGTGAATAAAAAGGGGATTCCTCTAGCTTCAACTGCACAGCCACATAAATGTACAGAAACACAAAAACAACATGCCATTTTTGAGCCATCCAGAGAAACAGTTACTGGACAGCCTTATAAAACAAAACAACAAAATACAGCCAGCCACATTGCACACTGCAGCTCCTGAGAGTTGTTTCTTGGGCTCAGAGTACGGGTTTCTTTGGAACCTGGCCAGTACATTCTGAATGGTTGGTTGTCAGATCATATTTAGCCCTGGGGCTGCATACAAAATGAAACACATTTCTTCATAAATTGATTTATGTCACCATTTTCTTTCTTTTTTAAAAAAAGTTACAATCATTATCTTCTTTTTAAAAAGATTAATCACAATACATTGCTCCTAAAAACAGCACATCCCACTTTGTTCAGGTCAGTGTGATATAAGAATGTGTTGGGGGAAAAATTGGAGTTAGATCTTCAATTGTCTTCTCACTATGGCACCACTAAATGAAGGTAAAGAATTTTGGCTAATGAATCCTATTACTAATAAATAAGAAAATAAGAAAATTGTCCAGTAGCACCTTAGAAACCAATTAAGTTTGTTCTGGGTATAAGCTTTCGTATGCATGCACACTTCTTCAAATACCAATACCTGAATCCTATTCCTGATCCTTTTGGTGACCTCTACCAACCTGTAGTTTGACTGAAAACAAACTCAAAACTGTTGCCATTCAAGTGTAACATTCTTGCTGCTTTAAAAAATAGAAAAAGCATGTCTAAACTGGTCCCAGAAGAGAAAAATTTCACAGCTCCACTCATTTCAATTACGGAAGCATATTCTCAAACACTTCAAATAATGAAAACTAGAGTTCTACAAAGAGCCATTTAGAGCAGCTTCTAAGACCAGTCTCAGTGAGCACATGACAGTTGCACAATCTTTCAAGGACCTTTGCAAAGGGCAGCAAAGTACAGCAGAAGGCTTGAGAAGATGTAACTGTGCATATCTGCCAGAAATCTATAGGCATATACAGTTGAAATGTCCACTAGAACTCTCTGCTTAACCTCCCCCCCCAACTGTAATGCAAACATGGGGATATAATATTGAATTACCTCACACAATAGTTTTGAATGATTGCTTTCAGCACTTAAGTAAAAGATTACACAAATACCAAAAAGTGCAATTCTTATTTACTGGGTCTATATAAGAAAAAGTCACCATAGTGGTGCAGGCGGAAAGCTAGCATCCAATCAGAAGAGGTTTTGGAAAGGGGGTGTGCCCTGCCCTTCATCTGAAGATTGCAGAGCGGTTCACAATAGAAAAACGCAAAAATACATACCATATAACCAAACAAAAAATACTAAACAAATTAAACATGCCTGTACAGACAAAGCTCACCACATGTGAATCCTCTTTTGTGGAGTCTCTGCACCACAAAATCAAGGTAGCTTCAGCAGAGTAAAATATGTAATGAATAAACTAGAGAAACAGGAACATCCCATAATCTTGGATTTAGATATGCAATTTATAATGCAATTTCAAACAAAAGAGTTCCAGAAGATGGCATAAGAGGTTGGTAGGAATGATAGGTAAAAGATCCTGGGCCATCTTACGTGGTGGGAGGGTTGTGCAACATGTCAGCACCACAACATTGGTTTTAAGGATTATAATTTGTAACTACAGGCACATGAGTATTATCTCCTTTTGCTCAATTTTACTGTTACATCCCTTCACCAACAACACCATTCCATGGTTTTTGAACAGTATGATTAAATAAAAAATGAAAAAATGAAAAACTCAACCAAAATTAGTTTAACTCCACCCTATGGGAGCAATTAGCAGTTCAAAAGCACCTCCGGGTGCAAGTAGATAAATAGGGACCGCTTACCAGCGGGAAGGTAAACGGCGTTTCCGTGTGCGGCTCTGGCTCGCCAGAGCAGCGATGTCACGCTGGCCACGTGACCCGGAAGTGTCTCCGGACAGCGCTGGCCCCTGGCCTCTTAAGTGAGATGGGCGCACAACCCCAGAGTCTGTCAAGACTGGCCCGTACGGGCAGGGGTACCTTTACCTTTACCTTTTATGGGAGCAATTATGCAGAATTATGCAGTGGGGAAGGGGACAGATAAACAAAACAATGCAAGATAATCTTACACTTAGAACATGAAAAATATATTAGCATATGTAATGCATCCTAATACATGTACCTCCAGAAACCAGTTTTTTAGGCTCACACCCAGAAACCTCTGTATTCTTAGATACCATAGCTCAATAGGAATTGGCTCAGATGACCTCCATTGCTTTGCAACTTCAGTCTTAGCTACTACCAACGTATAAATAACCAAGTGTTTGATGGGCAGCAAATCCTTATACAGTCCAAGAAATAGGTTAGGCAGTGCCAGTTGTGGATCTATCAGTCTGCCATGTCCCATAATTTCCTTGTGTACTTGAGTCTATAAAGCCTTCAACACTGGGTGCCCCAGTGACATATCCAGGTCGTTACCTAAGCTATTACAACCACCCCAAGACATCAGTAATATTTTCTCTCTCTAACCTTATTCACCTGTTTACATGTGTTTGGTTTTTATTTTCAAAGTTTCAGTTCTGTGGTCTTTTCCTCCGAAACCACACCATGCATTCCACAGCACCAATCCCAATATCAAAACACCGCTTCTCCACATTTTTTCACTTATTGAATACTAAAGGAAAAAAGCCTATATTGCTTTAAATCCCAGTGGTTTTTAATCAAATAATTATTCCCTTCTTTGCAGAACCAGTTGAGCTACTTAAGATGAGGATAAAATGTGCTGTTTTGTTATGTATGTCCGTATGTCTAAACAAGCATCATTTTATACATATTTTATACACAGAGATGGATATTGTTTAATTGTTTTACATTTGCATTGACTGAAAACCCATACTTTTAGGCTGTTAAGAGACAGAAACTTCAAGACAACAAAATTCTGGTCCAAAAGTTGTAAGATGGAGAACAGATTGTATAATTTTGACATTTGAATTTGAATGTCTGAAGCTTCTCTCTTTGTTCAGATAGGATCATTAGCACTCTGCTTATTCAGTTTTTGCATCTTCTTTACAATACACAAAACCAGAATCTATTTTAATTGTTACATTTCACAATCCTATATGGTGTTTATAAAACAGGACTTCAGAAACGTGACTGGTACACACACAAAGAGACACACAGGGTATTATTAGGTTTGCATTTTGGGAGAATTGGTAGGCAAGGGCAATTAGTGCTCTCTCAAATATTTTAGAAAGTTTTAAAATGAAAGACAGCATCCAAGTTTCATTGGCACAGTGACACAAACTCAGCCCTCAAATTTCTAGAAAAACACGGAGCATAAGAGTGGCTACATTAGTCTCGAGGGAATGTCTGTTCAGCCAAACAATCCAGCCATATAAATGAACAGCTGCTACCATTTACTCCAAGGACACATTCCGTGCCCAGCCTGACATTTGGCTTGGCCCTTGCTAGAAGGTCTCACTTGATTAGGTTTGTCCTGACCGGAGCTGTCGTTAGGGACCGTATTACCACCAAAACATTTTTAAAGGCTATTGAAGAGCTCCCTGTACAGTACCCTCTTTCTAAAATGTCATTGACTGCCGTTGTCTCTTCACTTTCATTACTGTAAGACAGTTTTGTTTATATTTTTCTAATTAACACACACACACACATACACAGGAAAAAACAAATGATACAACCTGAGGTGGAATAAAACAACAGATTTTTATTCTAATTAGCAAATTCATTATTTTTGGAATTCTGCAAAACATCTGTAAATGATGGATGGAGAGAATGCTTATTAGACTAATGAAACAAAGCCCAGTTTGAGATCCGTGATAAAAGGGATGAGAGATCCAGGAAGCCCACAGGCTTTCGCCTGCCCAAAGGGTCCTTCCTCTCTCGCCACCTGGCAAGCCATTGGGCGCTGCTGTCTTGGACTAATTGGGGATCTTGCTGATAACTACCTAAATCCTGGGGCTTGAATGGTTAGGAAGCAGAGGAGGGGTCTGGCAGGTTCCTGGTCAAAGGGTCTCCATGACAAAAGCCTGTACCAAGAGGTAGCCAGCCTGGAAGAATCAGTTCAAAGAGGGGCTCAGGGTACCTAAGGAATTTGTACCTCTGGGAGAGCAAGGCAGCAGAAAATTATATATGGGGGGAGAAAAAAAGAAGAGTAATATTCAGCTCAAGGGTATGCAATTAAGACAGAGGGAAAGATCCCTCTTAAACTCTGATTGTTGTACTTTGTCTAGGAGAAGATACTGGTTTTCTGCAACTCTTACTTATAAAATCTTTAGCTTCAAGTCCCATTTCTTTGCCTTAGTAAACTTTTATGTTTACCTGTGTGGTCTCAACTTACAATAAATATGCTTATGCCCAGAAGCAAAAAACCTGCACTACCCAGAGTCCCAGGAAAAGTTGCTTTAGGCTGATTGACAAAGGGGCACACTTGCAGAAACCATTTCCTCATTTACCTGGTAGTAGCTGGAAGTTCTGTATGGAATAGTGGGCTGAACGGAGGGGCATACTCTGTGTTGGCCGGAAAGTCCCTCCCCTCAAATGTCATGGGGCGCAGGGAGGCTGGGAGGCGGCTGTCACACCACCCCAGAGCTCCATGTTGCAAAGCAACCTGCTTTTCAAGCTCTCAGCCTCGTGGTGCTGCAGTTTGGGAGAGTAGAATGAAAGCACCACTCAGCATGTAGACCTCCTTTTTACATTTTCCGAATCTAGGCTCTGACTTTCAATAATATATTTTCAAGGCTGCTTTTAAGTGTAGTGGTGGTGGAAGTGCCTTTTACCCTCCCCTAAGCAATCTGAATTCTTGTTTTCTGTGGGTGCTTCTAATCCAGCCCCAGCACATCAGTCCATCATGGAAACAAATGTGGCTTTAAAAATATTTTGCCAGTACACCAATGGCAAGCAAACCTGCAAAGACATGTTTTCAGAAGCTCTCTGTTCCTTACCAGCATGCTAGCTGATACCCTTTTTCAATTAGTAGCTGATTGTTTCAAACTGTGAATGAGCTACACTTATCAGTAGTAAGAATCTCTGGCACATCTGGCAAGACATGAGTAACAAGAGAACATTTTCTACAGTGGGGGGGGGGATCCTAATGTGTTGCAATTGTAGAGGGATCAGAGTCAGCCATCTGGCAAGGGATTGTTCACAGCACCCTCTGACCTGAAAAGGCGTCACTTCCTTGGCACTCACAGATTTGGGGGAATAAAGAGATACAGAGAACTGGAGAAGAAAAATATAAAAATTCTTTTATAAGTGCAGAAAGTACGTGTCAGGGGGACAATGTGATGCAACTTAAGATCTAGAATCATTGCTAGTAAGAACTAATGCTGGTTTCGGTATCATGATTTCCAAACACTTCTATCAGTCTAGGAAGTGACATATCCATTTGATATGTGTCAATATAATAGCAGTTCTTTAAATTATATTCATTTAAAAAATCTTCATCCCACCTTCTCGCAAAAAAAAAAAAAAAAGTTCCCCCAAGGAGACTTACAACAAATAAAATTAAGAATTTTATTCTTATTGTGAACCCATGCAAGATGCTCGCCACATCTGCCTCTACTGCCTCTCCCACTCACTGACTCCAGGGATCACCACAAAATTTACTCTGGTCAGAGAGAAAGCAGAGGCACTGACATTTCTTTTTCAAAGAAATCTTCTCTCACTAGAGGCTGGGCTGCAACTGCAAATCCCAGCACACATAGAATGATGCTCTGGGTGGTGGTGGTGATGTTGTCACTAGAATGCAGAGCACCTTCCACCTTTGCCATTCCTTTCCTGAGGTAAGGGGGGAGGGAGTTGGTTCAAGAGCTGGGAAAAGTCCAGCCGTGATTTGCCCCTGTCATCTTAGCAAGGGGGTTTCATGTTTCTGAGAGACATCCAAACAGAAGGCCCAGCATGATCTAAGACATCAGCATTCCTAATGTGGTGCTTATGAAGAGTTTGTCTGACTTCCCAGAATGAGGCAGGATTTCAATCCAATATGTAAAATTCACATCGTTCTGGTTCTTTCACAACTAGTTATTACAAAGTATAGATTATATTCCACCCATCTATGCATTGCCATCAGGGCAAAACAGTCTGTACAATGTGTTACCAAGTAACTTGTCCTAATGCTAATGTTATAAAGGAAATTTAGCACAAATTTATGCACATCACTAAATATTCTTTTCACATGTCAAATCCTCAAATATTGTTGTTTAGTCTTAATGTTCATTTTTCAATTTATATGCCCCCTGCCTATTTTTCATCAGCATCCCATCAGGGGCACCTGCAGATCATCAGATGGAAACAGATTTGGCATAGGAAAAGCTCTGATAACTAGTGGGAAGCAGGCATGCAAGAACCAATGAAAGCCAACTACAAATAAAGAGGGATTAAAAAAACAAAACAACCTCACTGAAAGAAAAAGAACTAGATTGGACATAATAATTTATAACCATGTAGAAATGCTCACAACAAGGCAAGAAAATAAAAATTAAAAAAAACCCCACCCAACTCTACAATCCTAATGGAAAGATACAGAGCTTTTCTTTAAAAAATGTATTATTTATTCCACTCTTGCAAAGAAATGCTTCTTAAAAACAGTCATCTCCCCCCCTCTTATTTTAATTCATTTATTTTAAACATTTATGCCCCACCTGTCTGCCAGGGTTGGCCCCAAGTAACTTAAAAAGGGTTTCCTAAAAAGAAACAGAAAGAAGTGAAATAAACACCTCAGGAAACAAATATGCTAGATGGTGTGGAGAGGAAGGTGGCCCCACCTGCAGCCTCCGACCACAGCCATTTGAAATGGATCCAAGCAAACGCAACAGGATTGCTAAGGGAATATCCTGTTCATCCTCTTTCCCCCATAATATCAGGGAAACTTCGCATTGCAATTTACCCTGAACACATAAGCAGTGAACAGTCAAGCTGAGGGAGGCAGGCAACTTCTGAGGCAATTTCTGCATGTCACAAAAAACAACAATGCAAATGCCCTTTCTTCAACTTTACTATTAAGCACCCATAATACACTTGGTAGCACTTTTAAAAATCCAGTCCTCTTTGTATCTTCAATCTTTGTTTCAAAGTTCCTTGGGCACGTGGTTTCTATCATTCCCATTTTATAAATGGCAAACTGACTCTGCAAATGCCATTGAGGGTCCCCAGACGATCCTGCCTTCTCACTGAGCTCCTCAGCGGAAGCCCTGCCCTGCATAGCGCTGCCATCAGAAGTGCAGTGGGCAGGGGTTTTCTGCCCACCATGCCCAGGCTGTGGAGCTCCCTCTTTATTGGTGTTTCCGTGTATTTGTGTTTGGTTTCCCAGTGCTTTGAGGTTGGCTTGATTGCTTTCCCTCCTCAGCGATTCTAGGATATTGTGTTTCTTTTTTTCCTTTTTCTTTTTGCTGTTTGTTTTTATTGATCTTTTTATTGATTGTTTTGCTGTTGTAAAAGTGATGTTTGGTCCAGCCACAGAGGGGTCTCTGGGTCTGAAGGCTGGAAAGCAAGTGAGTGAATTAAAGGGTCTCCTAGTGAGGATGAGTTTGAAAATTTGAA
The DNA here is from genome assembly GCF_951804945.1 of Podarcis cretensis. Lineage (NCBI taxonomy): Eukaryota > Metazoa > Chordata > Lepidosauria > Squamata > Lacertidae > Podarcis > Podarcis cretensis. The sequence continues at coordinate 139,334,307 of NC_137170.1, read as the reverse complement.
CCCAGATCTCCCAAGCACCTCATGCCAGCCACAGGCAAAGGGTAAAGTGCAGAGAGGCAAGCAGAACTAAAGCAGAAGAACTGTTCCTACACCTGCCTGTTTCCTGCACATATAGCAACAGTTTTAAAACAATTATCAGTCATAGTGGCCAAAATTAGTTCGTCTGTGATTTGGTATGTCTAACTAATGAGAGCAGGAGAGCAATGCCCAGAGCCTTTCTGGAGGGAGGTACACCAAGGAAGTCCATAATACCCACTGCTTTTGGGGTCGGGACAGGACTGGCTCCAGCATAGCTGTCAACTTACAGATTTGAAAATAAGGGACCAGCTGCCTTGAAAATAAGGGACCAGCTGCCAAAATAAGGGACCTGCAGCCTCACCTCTTCCAGGCACTCCAGTCTTCCTGTCCTCCTGCAGTCTGGTCAAACTCATGCTGGTAGCTTCAAGAACACTGTCCCACCAACTTTGCAACCAGAGGTTCAACTGAATAGAATCTGAATCACATGCACCACAAGGCCTATGCAGCCTCAACTTAAGATGGCTCCCCGGACTGGCTTTGCACTACAAAGTTTGCAGCAGCACGTGCAACAAAATGGCATCCAGCATTCAAAAAACCCCTCAGCTTGCATTAACTAGCCACACACAAGACATGCAAGCTCCACCCCCCAGTCGTTCTTAGATTTCTTATTGGGTGAGCAACACAGCCAAGCAACACAGTTGGAGCCTCCCTCCTCCCTGGCCGGCAGGGAGGGAGGGAGAGGAGCTGCTTCCTTTGAAATTTAAGGGACATCATTTAAGGGACATTTAAGGGACATCCATCAATAAGGGACAGCAGCGGGACATGGCGCTGGAATAAGGGACTGTCCCTTCAAATAAGGGACACTTGACAGCTATGGGCTCCAGGCTTGTGGGGGCCCTTGAGCACAGGGTATCAGTAGACCCTTCCTTTCCTCCTCCTTTGAGGCCCCACCCCTTTCAAATAAAACAAATCTTGGACGATACAGCAACCATTCTCGGCAAGGGAGATGGAGTGGCATTATATGTAAAGGATGTGTACACTTGTGAATAAATCCATGACCTGAAGCATGGAAAGAAGATGGAGAGTATATGAGAGTGAAAACTGTAGGAGAGAGAAACAACAGTGGCCTTACTGTGGGGGGTCTGCTATAGACTGCCAAGCCCGACTGAAGACTTGGATGATGCCTTCCAAGAGCACATTATCAAACATTCAAAAAGGAGAGATATAGTAGTCATGGGAGACTTCAACTTCCCATATATCTGCTGGAGCTCAAACTCTGCCAATAATGTAAGCTCCAACAAATTCCTCCACTATCTCACTGACAATTTCATTTCCCAGAAGGTAGAAGAAGGAACAATGGGGATCATCCATCTTGGACCTGGTCCTCATCTGCTGGGAGGAACTGATTGACGAAATGGAAGTACTTGGAAACTTGGGAGGAAGTGCTCATGTCCTCCGGAAAGAAAGGGGAAATCACAAAGGAGGTGTATACACAAGTAGCCAACAGTTACAGGGAGAATGTAAGGCAGGCTAAAGCTCAGAATGAGTTCAGGATTGCAACAAATGTTAAAAATAATATAAAACGTTTCTTCGGCTATGTTCAAAGCAAGAGGAAGGATAAGCAAGTGGTAGGTCCTCTGTGTGGAGAAGACAGAGAAATGCTATTGGGTGACGGAAGGCAGAACATTTCAACAACTATTTTTCCTCTGTCTTCACCCAAAAGAAAAGCAATGCCCAAACAGGTGATAACAGAATAAATAATTTAAGGAGCGAGCTGCAGCCCAAGATAGGAAAAGAGGTGGCAAGGGAACACCTAGCTACTATAAATTTCACTATTTTGAAAAAGTGAAATTCCAAGTTTAAAAATAAATCACAGTAATTCAGCTACATTTTACCTATATCTTAAGCAAGTGTGTATATAGTTTACAACAAGGTATGCAAACTGTCAGGTGGTGGGGATGGCAGCATGATGCCAATGCACTGCATTCACCCTACATCAACCTTGCCACCACCTCCAACCCCACTCCTGGGAAGAAGCAGCAGCTCACCTGTCAGGAGGGCAGGTAAGCACCTCTGACCCACCGCAGCATCTGCTACTGCTCATATCCCACATTTCCTTTGAAAATCCCATGGGTTAGAGTTCTTTCCCCTCCATTTTATCCTCACAAATACCCCACAGGGTAGCTTTGGCTGAGATAGCAACTGGCCCAACACCACCCAGTGAGCTTCATGGCTAAGCAGGAATTTGAACCTATTTCCCAGGTCTTAGTCTGAGCTAGCCCCTTATTATAAGAACCATGATGTATTTTACCGCCCATTGTGGTAAGCAGACATAGGCTACGGTTTACCAGTATAGGGCATCTAAACTTTTTTTTTCTTATTTCCTCATTTACCTTTATACCTCTGAATAAACAGGAAGCCTAATTAGTGAAGAAAACATATGGTAGTTGTTTAGCAAAGTCCAGGGGACTGAGAGCTGTGGGATGCCCATGGCTAGCACAACAATTACAAAAAAGCCCTAACAAATAAATATTCCCCTCACACTCCCACGAACAAGCAGTCAGTTCCAATTTGTTTCATGACAACGCAATAGAACTTTGATAATTGTTTTAATTAGGATTTTTAAACAGAAGTACAAATTGCATCAGCAGGCGCTGCTTGGAATCACTTAAGTAACACATGCCTGCCTGCTTCAGGGCTGTGTCTCCTCGGACTTAGAGGACTGGCTGAGACCTACAGAAGAAAACAGCCACATTGCAGCACAACAGATTCGGTGCTTGGCAAGAGCTGGGAACTCCTTAGTTTCCTGAGCCTACCAGTCTGTTGGTTTCATTACCCGTGGCCCTGCAACCTATGTAATGTAAATTCCCCTGAAAACACCCACTGTAAATAGCAGTTGACTCTATAGGGTTGGCATATGAAGTATATAGAGTTAACATAACTGATCTGTGTTGTACATGTGCTTAACTGGACATTTATTTATTTTTGAAGACATTTAGAGATACTCCTCAATCAAAATGGGATTGCGAAGGAAAACCTGGGTGTGTGCACATTGGTGTTAGCAACCAACAACCAAAGGCAAAGATCTAGAGCAATAATAGCTGGGCCCAGTGGGATAGGCTCTTCCCCGGTCACAGTGAGCCCTTATCCCTCCCTCTTTCTCCACTCCCTCCTGGTCCTCACAAGTGGGTGAGAGAGTTGCACTGGTCTGCTCCAGGCACTTTCCTTCTCCCGAGATACTTTCAACCTGAGGTTAAGTGCATGATGTCTTTTGCCTTGGCAATGGAGCTGCAACCAGCTGCTTCTCCTGCCCTGTTCCCCACTGCTGGAAAGCAGAAGGCAGCCCATCTGGATCAGGCTACCTAGTTCAGCATCCTGTTCTCACAGTAGCCAATCAGATGCCTTCTAAAGATCCATTGCCTTCATGTCTGGCAGCTATTAGTACTGCTGTGAACTTCATCACTGTTAACTGACCAACTGGTGAGTGGCCTCAATGTTACTTAATGACAGGGGGATATATTTCCCCCAATAGCCTGGATTCCAGCTTTTGGAAGGTGTCATATGCTCCACTGTGTCACCAGACTGGAGCACAACTCAAGAGCAAGGATGCAGTTTGAATATGGTCTCAAAAACACAGGGAGCTGAGAGTTTTAGCAGGTGTTAGATAAAGCTGGGCCACAGTCCTGAGTAGCAGCAACCATGACCATAGCTGTCAAGTGTCCCTTATTTGGCGGTACAGTCCCTTATCCCAGCGCCATGTCCCGCTGCTGTCCCTTATTGATGAGGCTTCATTTGGCTGCTGGCTGGGCTTTCTGCCTTTGGCTCAGAGGAGCTCAGAAGTTGAACATACCTGTGCCCGGAAAATCCCTTATTTTGGCTGCTGATCTCTTATTTTCAAGGCTGCTGGTCCCTTATTTTCAAATCTATAAGTTGACAGCTATGACCATGACACATTTCCTGCAGCACACCTTTTTTATATTGCTCTCTCTCTCTCTTCACTCATACAACTTTCAGCACACACAGTGCAATGCTAAATATGTTAACTCACAAGCAAGGCCTTCTAATTTCAATGCAATGTGTTCCAGTGTAAATGGGTGTAGGCTCACAACCTAAGCAAACTATTTTCTTTTACCCACTTTCCAATTGAGCCTGCTGCAGCACAGGAAAACCCGCAGATCCTCAGCTATATCCACACATTGTGTTTATATAGTCCTCTGCTGTCTCTTTCATGTTCCTGCCATCTCTACTGGTGTGTACACTAAAACAGTGTTGCAAATAGAGGACAACATTTCACAAATGCTCTCATAAATACTGGGGAGAAAAAATGTTTCAGAACATTTGAAAGAACCTTATGCCTAGACAATCTGTCTTTCCTATTTCAACTGCCAATAGAAAAGGCAACTATTTCAACTTTCCTATTTCAACTGCCAATAGAAAAGGCAACTAAAATGTTGGATTCAAAAAACAAATAAGCCACAGATTAGCTCTTCCTGTTCAGCATGAACACAGTTTTGTAGGTCAGGCAGATGGGAGAAAGTTATTGAGATGCTTTGCCACCTACAAACACTCTGAGCATCCAGAACCTTCCTGTGCAGTGTTGGACAAGTCATCCATTCTCTCCTTTACCCCACCTCTCTTCCTACACAATAACTAACAAAGAAGATTGCAAGGAATTCATGGAGCTGAGAAGCTATTTGGATCAGATGGATGGGTGCAAAGGAAGTATTTCATTTGGATGTCACTGGACACTTTGCATTTGGGCACAATTCCTAACTCACATTACCTATTTGTATGCTTCAATGTTTTGCTAATAATTAAGGGTGTGCAAATTTCCTCTGTTCTGTGGGTTTGATCTGTCCTGCATACACACCATGCATTTAAAGCACATGACTTCCATCAAAGAAACCTGGCAACTGTGATTTAGGAGTGCAAGGGATTGTAGTTATGTGAGGAGTAAACTACATGTACTTTCAATGTATTTTAAACGTAATGCAGTATATGCAGCCTGAGTTCTGCTTCTCTTGGAAAACTTTCTAAAATTAATTTCTAAAATGGTGCATATGTGGTTTGCCACATTTTGTAAACTCATATCTTTGTTGATGATTGCATCTTACAGGTTACCAGTTCACATAAGCAAATATATACATGTTGATTAAATCAGTAGAAAAAGGAATCTTGATGTGATTGCAATATCACATCACTTCCGGAGGCGGCGCGAAACGGCAATGGCGATCCTCTTCGCGCTGTGAAGAGGGGCCCCGCAGAAAAGGGTCGTCCGCTACGGCAAAGCGGAGACCCACTAAGAAAAACCACAGGCAGAGTGAGCCTGTGGCCGTGGGACTCGGCGGGCACCAGAAGCCCCCCCCCAGAAACGAGGAAGGAACCCCATGAGGGGCTCCGGAGCGTGGAAGGGGGAGCGGTGCTGTGAGTTCATCGCTCTTTCTGCGGGAGTGAAGCCGTGCGGCTGCTGCCGATGAGCGCCGACCTTTTTTCCTGGAACATCAGACTTCAAACTACAAACCCGTGAGTAGGGGATCTTAAAAATTTGGGACTAAAGTGACTGAAATTCGGCTAAAAGCGGGAGACGTAACCAGGAAGTCCGTCTCCTGACTGTGCTTAAAAGATCAAAGCAAAGACTTTGACAAGCTGGAAGTATTCAAAAAGGGCTGTAAAAAGTGTGGATTTTCGCGCAATAATTGAACTTTGTTTTTAATAATAATTGAAAAGAGACAATTTTGCTTTAATTTTGCTGGCTTTTGATTGGACCTTTCCTCGCCTTTGTGGATTTATAAACTGAGAAGCCCAAAGTCACGGACTGCCGGGGCAACAAAGAGCTGTCAAATTGCTGAAATGTTTTTAACTCTGAAAGTGCTACATTTGAGCGCTACAGTTTAGTTACAAACTGGGGAACTGTATCTTACACATCTTCAAAGACTTTGTTTTAACATTGAGGAAGCTCTACAAACCAAAAGGAATTTGAAGGCTCTCTTTAAATCTGTTTTTAACTGCGGGGATTTTAATGGTGGAACAGTCCTTTCTTTCTGCTGAAGCACAAATGCACTCCCCCTAGAGGACTTTGGATTTATAATTTTCTGGGAACTGTATTTTGTTTTGACTTTTTGCTGCCTTGTTGTTTACTCTTTGGAACTGTCTTTCCCACGGGACTGTATACAATTTAACCTTGGCACGTAGTCGGGATTGGAATGAGTGGCACAGGGAAAGCAAGATTGGCTAAAACGAAAGCTAAACAACTAGTACAAACAACTTTGACTTCTCAGCCACGCAGATCTTCTGTCCCAGCTGTTCTAGTACAAGAAGAGGTAGTTGCGCAAACTGCATCAAAGGATATGGCATCTGGAGAATCTGAAACAGTTTTAAATCAAATTTTGGAACAACTGGCAATTTTAAATAAAAAGGCGGATGAGCATTCATCCAAAATTGACCAAGCAACAGCCACTATTAGCAAACTGACTGATCAAGTTGCTCAACATACACAAGCAATTGGGAATATTCAGGCAGCAACTGTGGAAAACCGTAAATTGGCTGAGGAAGCCAATCAGTAAGCAGAGGCAGCCAATCAGAAAGTTGATGCATTAAAAGTGGAGGTAAAGCCCTTGCACAAACAGATCAAGGAACAGCAGGTCTACCTGGCTATGACGGAACTGAAGAATAGGGAAAATAATCTTAGGTTGAGAGCTATCCCAGAACTCGAACAGGAAGATCTGATTGGTTATCTGACATCAGAAATTACAAAGTTCTGGGGTATAGAAGAAGATAAGGACTTTAAAATTGTAACTGCTTTTAGATTGGGAAGAGTGGTGAGGAAGGACAGATCCAGAGACTGTCTGATCATCTTGAGATCTAAGCAAGAGAGAGATAAAATATTAGGCCTTCATTTTGGAAAATCACTTGTTATTCAAGGCATCAAGGCAGAAATTTACAAAGATATCCCGAAATAACTTTTGGACCTTAGAGATACTTATATAGAATTAACAAGACTACTGAGAAGCAACTCAATTCCCTTTAGGTGGGAGTTCCCTCAAGGACTATCCTTCAACTTCAAAGGAAAGAAAGTTAAAATCAAAACAGCAGAGGATCAACAAAAGTTTTTGAACGACCACGAAGAGGACCTACAGAAAGGAACAACAGGATCTTGGCCACCACCTCCACCTATACCTACACCTGCACCTACACCCTCGGGACCAGAGGACCAAAAGAAAGAGACGCCACCACAGGACTAACAGACTGATCCAGGATGTCTCTGCAGCTTCTTAGTTGGAATATAAATGGCGGAAATTCCCCAGAAAAAAGAAGAAGAATTTTTCATATATTGAAAAAAGAACAATTGGACATTATTTGCTTGCAGGAAACACATGTGACTAGGCTTCATAGAAAAGTGTTAATTAATAAAAGATTAGGCCAAGAATTTATTTCATCGGACAAAGTTAAGAAAAGAGGAGTGGTGATTTATGCAAAGGAGAGCCTGTCACCAAAACTCTTATTTAAAGACGAGCAAGGAAGAATTTTGGCAATTGAAATACAGGTCCAAGGAGAAAAGTTTTTAATATTAGGAATTTATGCGCCGAATGAGGGGAAATCAGAATTTTACAGGAAACTGCATGAGACAATTCTGGACTATCTGGACTATACCAACATCATTATGATGGGAGATATGAATGGAGTGGTCTCTACAAATATGGATAAGTCACAAAATCAAAATTTAACAAATGACGGCAGACTACCTAAAACTTTCTTTGAACTAACTGACAATATGGATTTGATTGATATATGGAGGACAAAGAACCCCTTAGGCAGAGAAGGAACTTTCTTTTCTGAAGCCCACCTGTCATGGACAAGAATCGACCAAATATGGATAACTAGAGGACTGGCACCTAAGACTAGAAAAGTGGAAATCTGCCCAAAAACCTGCTCCGACCATAATGCTATGAAAGTGGAAATGAGACTTATTCCAACCGGTTCCTTCAGATGGAAAATGAATGACACCCTATTAAGAGATCAGGAGATTGTCAAGAAGGCCCAAAAAACTTTAAAAGACTATTTTGAAATAAATTTGAATACTACGGTGGAAAAAAGAATAATCTGGGACGCAAGTAAAGCAGTTATGAGAGGGTTTTTGATACAACAGAACACAATAAAGAAAAGACTTTGGAATGAAAAAAAGGATAAGATTTTAGGCAAGATAAGAGATGGTGAGAAAAAACTTAGATCAAAACCTAAATCACAGGAGGTTCTGAGAGAAATTAAATTTTACCAAGCACAATACGCTAAATTGATAAATCAAGAAGTTGATTGGAAAATTAAACAGATGAAACAAAGATCATTTGAATCAGCGAATAAGTGTGGGAAACTGCTTGCATGGCAGTTGAAAAAGAGACAAAAATTGAACACGGTTATCAATTTAGAGATTGAAGGGAGGAATATCCAGAAACCAGAGGAAATTAGAAAGTGCTTCCAGAGATATTTCAAACAACTTTATATGCAAGGGCCGCAGGAAGAGACTGAGATAGACCATTTCCTAAAAATTTATGGACTACCAAAATTATCCCAGGAAAAGAGAACAATCCTAAATGATAAAATAACGCAACAAGAAATTGAGGGTGCTATTCAGAATATGCAACTAGGCAAATCTCCAGGACCTGATGGTATTACCTCCAAGTATTACAAGACATTGAAAGATTTTTTGACACAACCACTAATGGAGGTCTGTAACCAGATCATGGAGGGGAAGAAGGCACCAGAATCGTGGAAAGAAGCTTTCATCACATTGATACCTAAAGTGGAATCTGAAAAGACTCAACTTAAGAACTACCGTCCCATCTCACTCCTAAATGTGGATTATAAAATATTTGCGGATATTTTGGCAAGTAGATTTAAAAAAGTGCTAAATGAAGTAATTCATAAAGATCAGGCAGGCTTTCTTCCAGGTAGACATTTGTTTGATAATACCAGGAACATTATAGACATTCTGGAACTTTTGCAAACTAATATTAACACAAAAGCAGTGTTAATTTTTATTGATGAGGAGAAGGCCTTTGACAACATTTCTTGGAGGTTTATGAAGAAAAACTTGGAAGGGATGGGAGTGGGACGGGAGTTTGAAAATGGAATAGAGGCAATTTACTCAGAGCAAAAAGCTAAATTGATAGTTAACAATGTGGTGACAGAAGAGTTTAAAATTGAAAAAGGAACACGACAAGGTTGCCCCTTATCCCCTCTGTTATTTATTTCAGTCCTAGAGGTGCTTTTGAACATGATTAGGGAGGACCGGTTGGTGCAAGGAATACAGGTCGGAGTGAAACAGTATAAATTGAAAGCTTTTGCAGATGACTTGGTAATAACATTACAGGAGCCAGAATCTAGTACGAAAAGAGTTTTGGAACTGATATATGAGTTTGGTCGGGTGGCGGGATTCAAATTGAATAAGCAAAAAACTAAGGTTTTGGTAAAAAATCTGACATCTTTGGAAGCAGAAAGGTTTCAGAATGAGACAGAATTAAATGTGGTTAAAAAAGTGAAGTACCTAGGGGTTAACTTGACTGCTAAAAATTTGAATTTATTTAAAGATAATTATGAAAAATGTTGGTCAGAAATTAAAAAGGATTTAGAAATTTGGTCAAGATTGAAACTTTCCTTGCTGGGTCGAATTGCAGCTATAAAGATGAATGTATTGCCAAAGATGTTGTTTTTGTTTCAAACTCTACAGGTTGTGGACAGAGTGGAATGTTTTGGAAAATGGCAGAAAGATATTTCTAGGTTTATCTGGCAGGGCAAAAAGCCCCGAATAAAATTTAAAATATTAACTGATGCAAAAGAAAGAGGGGGGTTTGCCCTGCCAGATTTAAAGTTATATTATGAAGCTGCAGCTTTCTGCTGGATGAAAGATTGGCTACTTCTTGAGAACACTGATGTCCTAGATCTGGAAGGGTTTAACAATGCTTTTGGTTGGCATGCATACTTGTGGTATGACAAGGTAAAGATTCATAAAATGTTCAAAAACCATATTGTCAGAAAAGCAATATTTATTGTCTGGACAAAATATAAAGACTTACTAGAAAGTAAGACCCCGAGATGGCTATCACCAATGGAGGCTAAGGCCCGGAAAAGACTCAATATGGAGGCCTGCTGGCCGAAATATTGGGAAATAATAGAAAAAATTGGAGACAAATGGAGGTTGCAGAGCATGGAGAAATTAAAGAATAAGGTGCAAGATTGGTTACATTACGCTCAAATTCAAGAGGTTTTTATATTGGATAAAAAGATAGGATTCCAGGTGGAGAAGTCGAAATTAGAGACAGAATTGTTGGAACCAAAGACTAAGGTACTTGCGAGAATGTATAACTTGCTGCTTAAATGGAACACACAGGATGAGACTGTTAAATCAGCCATGATAAAATGGGCTCAGGATATTGGCTATAACATTATGTTTGAGGACTGGGAAAGGTTATGGACCACCGGAATAAAATTCACGGCATGTAATATTCTCCTTGAAGGAGAATATTATGAAAATGATATATAGGTGGTACATGACCCCAGTCAAGCTTGCAAAAATATATCACCTGTCTGATAATAAATGTTGGAAATGTAGAGAGGCTGAGGGGACATTCTTTCACCTCTGGTGGACATGCCCAAAAGTGAGGGTCTTCTGGGAAATGATCTATAATGAACTAAAAAAGGTATTTAAATATACCTTTGTTAAGAAACCGGAGGCCTTCCTCTTGGGCATTGTCGGCCAGAAAGTGTCAAAGAAGGACAGAAGTTTCTTTATGTATGCGACAACAGCAGCAAGAATACTCATTGCAAAGTACTGGAAGACACAAGACTTGCCCACACTGGAAGAGTGGCAGACGCAATTGATGGATTATATGGAATTGGCTGAAATGACTGGCAGAATCCGAGACTTGGGAGAAGAAACAACGGAAGAGGACTGGAAGAAGTTTAAGGACTATTTACAAAAACAATATAAGTTGTATGAATGTTAAGTATCTGCACGATTCAGAAAATCTCAGTTCCAGCAAATAGATTTTGTAAAATAGAAAATTAAGTTATAAGTAAGAAAAGGTCGAAATTTAAGGCAACAATATGTTTAAATTTAAGGTATGAGTAAATGATAAAAATTATCTTAAATTTAGAAGTATAATATTTGGAAAGTACAAAATAAGGTATGAAACAAGGTAATAATTTGCTGATATTTTTAATATAAATAATGCAGGGTATAGGAGATGTGAGGAAGTCCAGTTAGTTATATATATAAAAAAATTGTATTGAATGGTTGGTTTTTTCCTTTTCCTTTTTTATTTTTTATTTCTTTTTTTTCTATATGGTTTTTTGGTGTATTTGTTTTGGCTTTTTTGTGTACTATTTTTTGGTGAAGGGATCTTGTATGAAAATTTAATAAAATATTTTTTTAAAAAATATTGCTTTTATTGCATGAGACTTCAAATGAGTGCACACATACACATGTATACATGTAAGGGGAAAATGATACTAGCTGAATAATCTGCAAAATGCATGTGGTCAGAACATAGTCCAAAAATAAATTTAAAAATGCAAGAATGCCTAGAAACAACAGGCAGCAAGAGAGACGTGTAAATAACAGCAAAACCTGACTTGTACAAGGGTGACAAGGCCTTTCCAGGAGAAGGACATGTTTATTTTAGCAAATACACCCACCTCCACATTCTAACCACAAGCTATTTCCAATATTGCTTAGAAATCAATTATGCATGGAATTCAGCCATAGAGATATTCTCCAGTCACCAAATCATCCATTATGTGGCTCTGAAACTTCTGAAGCAGTAGCATTTTAGGAAGCAGCCACTAGCTCTAGAGAAGAAAAACACACTTAAGCCTTATTGTCCATCTCTCTCTCTCTCTCTCTCACACACACACGCATTTCCCCCTACTTTTCCTTAAATGACCAAAATCTAAATATATTTAACTAACTAAAAATATGTTTTGATTTTGACATATGTTTCTTCATAGCTTGGAAAGAAGAGACACTGAAGCGCAATGCTGAAAATGGGCAGACAGCACATTTTCCATGCAGATAGCATAATTCTCTATATCTTTTTTGTAGATGGCTGGATGCCTAGCATGGACTAAGGAAGGCTGTCATGTGGTTTGCAGTAAAGGTATGGTGCAGACAGTTCTGTTCCTGGAGAACGATTAGAAACCCAACCTGCACAGCAGGGGTGAAATGGCAATGCAAGGTGCTTATGCCTTTGAATCCTTCCCATTGCAGCTCTCCAACTGCTTGAAAATCACTTTCTAATTGAAAATCCAAGATTACCATAATAAAGGACAAAAGTCGAAAGGACCTAACAGAAGCAGAAGACATCAAGAAGAGGTGGCAAGAATACACAGAGGAACAATACCAGAAAGAAATGGATGTCTCGTATACACCAGGTAGTGTGGTTGCTGACCTTAAGCCAGACATCCTGGAGAGTGAAGTCAAATGGGCCTTAGAAAGCACTGCAAATAACAAGGGCAGTGGAAGTGATGGTATTCCAGCTCAACTATTTAAAATTTTAAAAGATGATGCTGTTAAGGTGCTACACTCAATATGCCAGCAAATTTGGAAAACTCAGCAGTGGCCAGAAGATTGGAGAAGATCAGTCTACATCCCAATCCCAAAGAAGGGCAGTGCCAAAGAATGCTCCAACTACCACACAATTGCACTCATTTCACACACTAGCAAGGTTATGCTTAAAATTCTACAAGGCAGGCTTAAGCAGTATGTGGACCGAGAACCCCCAGAAGTGCAAGCTGGATTTCGAAGGGGCAGAGGAACCAGAGACCAAATTGCAAACATGTGCTGGATTATGCAGAAAGCTAGAGAGTTCCAGAAAGACATCTACTTCTGCTTCATTGACTATGCAAAAGCCTTTGACTGTGTCGACCACAGGAAACTATGGCAAGTTCTTAAAGAAATGGGAGTGCCTGATCACCTCATCTGTCTCCTGAGAAATCTCTAAGTGGGACAAGAAGCTACAGTTAGAACTGGATATGGAACAACTGATTGGTTCAAAATTGGGAAAGGAGTACGGCAAGGCTGCATATTGTCTCCCTGCATATTTAACTTATATGCAGAATTCATCATGCGAAAGGCTGGGCTGGATGAATCCCAAGCCGGAATTAAGATTGCCGGAAGAAATATCAACAACCTCAGATATGCAGATGACACAACCTTGATGGCAGAAAGTGAGGAGGAATTAAAGAACCTTTTAATGAGGTGAAAGAGGAGAGCACAAAATATGGTCTGAAGCTCAACATCAAAAAAACGAAGATCATGGCCACTGGGCCCATCACCTCCTGGCAAATAGAAGGGGAAGAAATGGAGGCAGTGGGAGATTTTACTTTCTTGGGCTCCATGATCACTGCAGATGGTGACAGCAGTCACGAAATTAAAAGACGCCTGCTCCTTGGGAGAAAGGTGATGGCAAACCTAGACAGCATCTTAAAAAGCAGAGACATCACCTTGCCAACAAAGGTCCGTATAGTTAAGCCATGGTTTTCCCAGTAGTGATGTATGGAAGTGAGAGCTGGACCATCAAGAAGGCTGATCGCCGAAGAATTGATGCTTTTGAATTCTGGTGCTGGAGGAGACTCTTGAGAGTCCCATGGACTACAAGAAGATCAAACGTATCCATTCTTAAGGAAATCAGCCCTGAGTGCTCACTGGAAGGACAGATCGTGAAGCTGAGGCTCCAATACTTTGGCCACCTCATGAGAAGAGAAGACTCCCTGGAAAAGACCCTGATGTTGGGAAAGATGGAGGGCACAAGGAGAAGGGGACGACAGAGGACGAGATGATTGGACAGTGTTCTCGAAGCTACAAACATGAGTCTGACCAAACTGTGGGAGGCAGTAGAAGACAGGAGTGCCTGGCGTGCTCTGGTCCATGGGGTCATGAAGAGTCGGACATGACTAAATGACTAAACAACAACAACAATTGAAAATCCAGTGCAGAAGCACCAGAAGAAACTCTAGAGTGGCATGCAACACTGCTTGAGGAGCTTGTATAAAATGAAGGCAGATTTCTATTTAGAAAAAACACACCACAAAACATAGAAGACATTAAAATGTTTTCTCATTTTTTATGCCTTCTGAATCCAAATATCTGCACCTACCTGCCTGAAATTTTGCAAGTTTCTGATGTAGTGGTACCTGTACCATGTAAATCATTTTAATACTAATTCCTTAAAACAAAAAACAAAAAACACATGATAGTAATAAATAAGTATATTGCCCCCAGACTTTGACCATTCCCCCTACACAAACACCCAGCAACTCTGCCTGCAAATTCTAATTCTGCCAAAAAGTGGTTTTTTAAAAGTTATTAGCATTTTCCTGTTTCACAAACTCAAAATGAAAATGCTACTTGCTTTAAAAAACAACCCTTCTACCTCTTTGTATTAAATTTGGGAGGGTTTATACACTCAAGGAGGATTGCTGATCATGAAAGTTTCATCCAATTCTGTCAAAAAATGAAAACGTTATAATCATTTGTTTTCATTTCCCCATGTAAGTCAATGCAAAGCCTCTGATTTTCCATAGCAAGGATCTGGTTTAGAACTGGGTCCAAGTGGTGGGACATCCGAAGTCAGCAAAGCTGAATAAATTCACATTCCAAACTGGGTTCTGAACCAAATCATGTCTTTGGTATGAATCTCTAAAGTAAGTATTACATCACTAGCATTCCCCAAACTACAGTTGTGTGACAGGATGCACTTAACATTTGCATGTTGAGCCTAAGGTCAGAAGGCAATCTTAGGCACATGAGCTTGGAGGTCAGGAGGCAGAGCCAGTGGGCATGATCGCTCTCCCATTCCATGTGTAGATTCTATGTGCAGCCATTGTGGTGAAAGCCCCAAGACTTTCCATGCCCACTTAGTCCCTATGTAGAGTTGAATGGGCAGCCATCAGGTGAAGCTACTTTCTTTTTTCTAGTGACTGTCACAACTTTTACCAATGGGCGAAGTCTCAGAAGAGGCAAATGAAAGCCTAGAAAACTGGGTGAAAAAAAGACAACAACAGATCGAGATTGCTGCACTGTATACACTGTCACAAAAACATGCAGCTTAAAATAACTCATTTTGCTATTTAAGTTTGTACAAAGAGTGGAATCCAAGATATGCAGCCAAACAGCGCTTCCCAAACAGCACACCTGTGGCACTTCAGTTTTTCAGAGAAAAGGAAAATCTGGGTGGCAGCGGGAGTGCGGGGGGAGGTTGGCACCAATTCACAAAGCTTTTGCTTTTTTTTATATGTTAAAAAAAAACCAACTTCATGAATGGACCAGCTGAAGTTACTTATAATGAGGTAATTTCCATAAAATTGAACTAATTAATTTCCATGCTGTCTGATGAAAATTGCTAAGACTGGCTTTTTAGTGACAAATGAGGTCCTGCAGGCAGCTTCGTGTATGCCTGCCTAAAGAAATTTCAGGCCAGATCCTCATCAGGCTTATACTGATATGGCTTCTTTCTTATCAACAGAGACAATCAGATGTACTCCAGCAGCACTTTTGACCAGGTGCATTTTAAAAATGGGGTGGAAAGGATTTTAATACCATCAGCTGGGAATATCTAACTACAGAACTGTAAGCAGTTTTCAATCATTAGAGATTTGGGCAAAAAAAATATCTTAACTATTTCTGTAACTATCTCCTTTTGCCTGTGAAATTCCCCAGTACAGTAGTGTAACCTCCTGCCAGACCTCTCAGTCTGAACTCTCTGGCAGGTTGCGGCATTCATAGTGAACGCAAACCACTGGGATAAAAATACGTGCAATATTTTATAAACTGTCAAAAATAAAAACATTGCTTTCATGCATTATTCACGTGTTGAACACAGGTCTTGTGGAAAGTGGATTGGGCCCTTGCTCTTAGCATCTTGCCCAGCACTACGTCTTCTTAGATGAACATCTGTTTGCTGGATGTGGTTTTCTATGAGAAAAACCCAATGTGCAAGATCCTCTTTGCATGCAGGGGCTTTGCAAGTTCAGGACACTTCTGCATACATGCAAGAGCCTGGATGCTGAACTTTCTTTACCGGTGACTGTAAAGGGTTTGAGAGAAGAAGAAGCTGTGTCAGGGACGAGACTAAAAACACAGTCCTACTCCATTTTCTGTGTGCTTACACCTTAAATTAGGGTAATGCATGAACTGGGTTAAAGTATACAACCCCAAGTACTGTATACTTACATGGAACTAAGTTCCACCAAAATCAGTGGTGCATCTGAAGGATGAGGCCAGGCCTAACGATATTATGTACCACCCCAATTCATTTTTTCCAGGTTCCATTAGATGCAGGTATATAAACAATTTGTCAAAGTGCTTTAAAAGTGAGTCTACACTACCTGTTTTCAAAAATTAGTCACCATACAAGTAAGCATATCAACACCTAATAAAAGGCAGGACTAGATTTATTTTTTTACACTTGTAAATTTCCTTTACTTTGTTCTAGTCATTTTGTGTAACATAATGACGCCCTATTTTTCAGCACCCCATCCTTATTGCATCCTCCACTCAGAAAAAAACTCCCTGTTAATAAATAAAAATATCAGCACATCACAGAGAGAGACATAGCCCCACTGTACTACTTATCTATTTGTGGGGAGATTTTTATGTGGGGAGATTATCAGTGTGACTCTTCACTGCAGTCTGAAATGGTAAAGTTTATTCTACCCCCTCAAGACTCTACCATCTCATTCAGCTCCACAAGTAGGGCATGCAGAATTCACTGTCCTGTGTACTGAAATACCTTTATTTTATGTACACATAATCATGCACATCATTATTTTGTGCCCCCCCCGAAGGTTCTCTATGACAAAATGTGGCCCTCAGTCTGGAAAGGCTTCTCCATTTCCTGTTGCAAAACAATTAATTGAGAAGCCAGGGTTGGGTTCCCTCAGGCCAATTAGCACCCCCAAAAAATCCAGTTTTGTGCAAGCCTGGATTAAAATCCAGCATGTTAGGACAGTTTCTTGTGGAAGCCATAAAATAAAAGTGCCTGTGTGTGCGCTATGCATGGATACAGAAAAACTTTTACTAATTATAATAAGTTGTAGACTAGCTGCTCACTGATCATTGACTAGGCAATTCTTAATACGTCAGAGCCCCAGGCAAATGAACTGTCTATATAGGCAGAACTCCAGATTGTATTGTCCTCAATTTTACACGTAGCTTTTCTGCACGTATAATCTTGGACCCGTACAATAATTTATTGATTACCTTGCACAACTCTTTATTTAAAAATCCCTGTGAAGACAAAACATTAATTCTTTATGTTACAGTAGAAATAGCCTGCTCTTGTTGCTGCCTGCTGACCAGAATAACACCCCCGTCTGCTCCTTCGACTCCAGGACTTTCATGACACGGAGACGGACGCACGCTGCCATCTGTTCAAGCTGCCATTAAAGGCACAGGAACACAAGTCAGTTTTTTTAAAAGTTGGCAACACTAACTGCTTTCGAGGCACCTGACAACTATTGTTAGAATTTACAGGATTTCAGCATTTTCATTTTAAAGAAATGCATATTCTTAGCTGTCATGGTTGCAGGGACAAGCTAGAGCAAGACAACAAGAAGGAAATGTTTGCCCGTTTTATTTATTTACAGTCTAATCTTGTACATGTCTACTCAGAAGCACACCCATTGAGTTCAATGAGGCTGACTCATAGGATTACGGACTTATTTATTTATTAAAGCAATCTATATCCTGCCTCTCAGGCATACTCAACAAGACAAACAATATCAACATATAAAATCACCAGGATCCTCCCCACAGGGCAGACGGAGGTACAGTCTTTTGGGGGGAAAGGGGACATGTCAGCCAAATTATCAACAACCAAAGCTCTATTTCCCAAGGCCTGGTTTTCAGCGCAGTTGAAA
Organism: Podarcis cretensis; assembly: GCF_951804945.1. Taxonomy (NCBI): domain Eukaryota; kingdom Metazoa; phylum Chordata; class Lepidosauria; order Squamata; family Lacertidae; genus Podarcis; species Podarcis cretensis. Next base: position 139,316,376 of record NC_137170.1, on the reverse strand, counting down.
ACTTTAGTCTAGGCTGTAGTGCTTTAGAAGAAGGAACATGTGACCAAATGGTCCTACACATGGAGACATATTCCTGCACAGAAAACTAGCATGCCAGGGACAAGGCTGGACATCAGGCAGTCCCAAAACATTTTGGCACCTGAGGCTATCCACAAAATGGCATCTCCCAACATGGAAAAACAGGTGAGTGAAGATTGACATTGGGAACAAGGGTGGGGGGAATCAAATCGACCTTACTTGATGGTTGAGGAGGGAATCAAAGGCTGTTGCAGAGGAAAAGAGGGCCCATTCTGAATCACGCTGGGTGGGTGCAGACCCCAGGACACCCTAGAGGGCAGCCCCCACCATTTCCTCCCTGGGGGTGGAAGGAGACCAGCAGACCACCTACAGAGAGGCGGGGGGGGGGCTGTAGAAGTGATGGCAGATCTGGCCTCCAAGGAGCATTCTGCAGCTGTTGTTGCCACCCCAGTGACAGCAGCAGCGATGCAATCCTTGAAGGGTGGATCAAAGAATCGTAGAGTTGGAAGGGACCCTGAAGGTCATCTGCTCCAACCCCCTGCAAGGAAGGAATCCTAACTGAAGCATCAATGGCAGATGGCCATTCAACCTCTGCTTTAAAACCTCCAAGGAAGGAGACTCCACCACTGTCCAATGGAGTCCATTCCACCGTCCAACAGCTTCTACTGTCTGAAAGTTCTTCCTGATGTTTAGTTGGAATCTCCTTCCTTGCAACTTGAATCAATTGGTTCAAGTCCAATCATCCAGAGCAGGAGAAAGCAAGCTTCCATGTGACAACCTTTGGGATCAGCTGCCCCTGTAGATCCTGTCACCTGAGGCAGTTGCCTCACCTTGCTTCATGGGTCGGCTAGCCCTGACTGGGCGATATAACCCTTCAATCTGATGCACAAGTTTTGTGTGCTGAAGGGATTGTTCTGTGTGTGGGGGGGTGTGTGAACCCCCAGACGAAGACTGAAGCACTATAGCCCATACAAAGGTTTACCACCTCTGAGAGAACTGGGTTACATCAATAAGGCATTCACTCATTCAAGGGTTCACTTTAACACATGGGGGGGGGAGTGGGGGGGCTGTCCTCCTTGGCTCCACCCCAGACCTTCCCATTCCATGGTCCCCCTTCTGGCCTTCCCTTTCTACACAGGAAGGTCTGCACAAGAGTCAGGGTGTGCAGTAATGCTGTGGAGTGAGACCTGCATGCATGCTTTGCCTCTTGCCCTCTAATCCCACACGCCTTGGCCTGAAATGCTTGAATATGTGTAATGGGGCAAACGTAGGAACAAAAATCCAAATCCTGACCCTATATGTGATGCACCTCCTGTGGTGCCCCCCAAAGAGGTTTCTTTTTTGAGGTGAAAAGTGAAACATGGGGTTTCTCACTGTTTGCATTTCCAAGTTCAATTTACAGCCATACTGTGATCAATGCCAATAACATATAGATTAGATAGATAGATAGATGATAGATAGATGATAGATAGATAGATAGATAGATAGATAGATAGATAGATAGATGATAGATAGACAGAGAGAGAGAGAGAGAGAGAGAGAGAGAGATGGCTGCAACTATAGGTTACTTGAAGGGGAGCTGCTAGTTTGTTATGATCAGATTACCTGAGGTAAAAAAGTGTGAAATTGATCTCAGCAATTATGAAATGAAAGGTGTCTTCAGGCAGAGGAATTACAAGAGTAACACATAACATTTATTGTCTGTTTGTTTCTCTATTTTAGCTTTAAAACACTCATTAGGAAGAAAAAAATGTTGCTTCAAAATAGTGAGAGCTGTACAGTGGAACCTCAGAAGCCCAAAGCCTGTAAACTTGAATGTTTCTGTAAAACCTGTAAAATTTCTGAATGATGGAAGACTGGAAGTGATTGTTCCGGTTTCCAAATGATTTTCAGAAGATGAATGTTCGGCATGGCTTCAGCGGTTTCTGAATGGCTGCAGGATGCTCCTACAGCCAATCAGAAGCTGCGCCGTGGAAGCTGAACATTTTGGAAGTTGAACAGACTTCTGGAACGGATTCTGTTCAACTTCCAAGGTATGTTTGTTTGGGCAAAATCTAAAATGTTTGGATCAGTGCATCAGTGTCAAAACTTGAAAGGTCCTCCTAGACTGATTTAGTGCATCATTAGAAAGCTTCTGATCTACATAAGATGAATTACAATATATTTTCCATTAATTATGGAATTGAAGGGCGCCTCATCAGCCCTCAGGATCAAAACACCACCCTTTACACCAACCAAACAGGATTTACTCAGGTCCTTTGAATTTTGTGCTACTATTGCCTGTCTGATCCATGTAATGTCAATTCTTTTTTAAAAAATAATTCATTAATGAAAGGTAAACATAATTACATACAACAAATCTCAATACCAAAAGTATAAAACAGATCAAAAGGAAGCCATTGGGCACAGGTATCAAATAAAAAGGTATACAATCACTGACAGTGAAAAATGTAATCAGCAGGGTGTAGAGAAGTTAAGAATATATATTTAGCCAGATAAAATCTTATTTAAACAGAATGTGCCAACCATGTAAGCCACAAAAAACCACCAAATCTGATGTGTTTGCAAATCCAATGGATCAGTGTCTGCCTGGATGACACACAATTGGTGACTTAGTTTTCCAGCTATGACAATATCTCATGCAACAATGCAATAGACCTGGAACCAGAACACCACTTTGAGATCAGATTGACAAGGGAAATGAATTCTGTGGGAGAAAACAGCAGAGCTCAACAAAGTACTTGTAATGATAACATTATATGATGAAGTAAATTGCAAGCACTGGTGGCCCAAGGGGGGAAAGTGAATTTTGAGGAAGGAAATAAAGGAAGGAAAAGTGGAGTGAGTCAGTACTACGCAGAAGGAGCAGAATGGTGGAAGGAATTAATAAATAAGGCTGGGAGAAGGCATAATTATAGATAGTATTATCTATTTTACTACATTAGAAAAGGGATCCTTATATTGAAGAACACCAAAACAGCCAAGCTAGATCAGGAAAAAGGCCCATCACATCCCCTCCAATATTTCTCCCATGAAAATAGGGAAGTCCCATTGCATAATGATAATTTTACTATTTATACCCCACACATCTTACTGGGTTGCCCCAGCCACTCTGGGCAGCTTCAAATATATATAAAATATAAAACATAAAAAACCCCTTCCCTATACAGGATTGCCTTCAGACGGCTCCGGGGTCAGATAACTCCATACCCTCCAACCTTTCTCCAGTGAAAATAGGGACATCCTAAGGAAAAGTGGGACATTCTGGGATCAAATCAGAAACCGGGGCGGCTTCTCTAAACCAGGGACATTCCTGGGAAATAGGGACCCTTGGAAGGTCTGCCATCCGGTCCAGCCTTTTGCTCTCATAGTGTCCAACCAGATGGGAAAAGAGCACAAGAGCCTCCCCCTGCTTGTCTTCTCCAGCGACTGGTTCTCAGAGGCAAACTGCCTCCAACGCTGGAGGCAATCCATGGCCATCATGACAAGGAGGCAATCCAAAAGGTTTACCCTCCACAAATTTGTCTGATCACCCTTTAAGGCCATCAAAGTTGGTGGCCATTTTGTGGCAGCAAATCTGGAAAGGAACACTGGAACTTGTAATTTCCCCACATATCCAAGTTTTAAAACCAAACTAAGATGCATTTTTTTTTTCTTGACCAGTATAAAATTTGACAGTGTTTTAAACTTAGCAGAAGTATTTTTATTTTATGTTTTTAAACCACCTGCATCATTCAGATAATAGTAATAATAAAACAATACTCAAATGCCACAGTAAACTGCTTCCTTGAGCAAACTGGCTATGGCATGACACAATACAAGCATTTTCCATTAGTTAAAATTAGAAGTCTTGAGTGTCACTGTAGACTTCCTTTCTACTATAAAGGGTATATATATATATATACACACACACTGAATTTAATATATATTGACACTTAAATGAATAGACCCGATAAAATAATGTAGTTTCTATGCTCTGTACCGAAGCATTCACAGAAACACAATGAAGTCAATTTACACAAATTATATACAAGAAGATAGCAAATATGAATATGAAAAGAAAAAAACCTCCCAAGTGCAATACAAAAAGAGCCAACAAAGAAAAACAGGCCACCTAATTGTTTTGCTTCCCCCATACCATGAGATAACAGTTTCCAGAAAACAATAGTTGCTTCTCAAATCAAAGAAGCTTAAACACACAGAGACTTCTTAATCTAATTTCTTTTGTACAGAAGGTCATTCTGTGTGCTATGAATTTTGTCATTGCATGTATATACTACAGGCCTCATACTTCATCTTACTATTCATATACTAAGGATCAGCAACTGGAGGCCCTTGGCCCCAGACTACCCAACAATGAATTACCATCTATCCACCCCATTACCATCTAAGAGGCAAAAATTAGTGTGCAGGAATGGCTCTACCATTAGGCAGAGTGAGGAAGTTGCCTCAGGCAGCAGATTTTGGGTGTCACAAACATGTTAATTATTTAGTTTGTTGCTGCATTTTGAATGCCAGGGAAGGTAAAGGGAGGATGCTTATGGGATTTTCAGGGGCCAAAAAAATTGGCTAGCTTAATTTTGGGGCTGGGGCACCCCTTCCTGGTCCACCTCAGGCAGCAAACTGTTTTGGGCCAGCTGCTAGAAGTGGTGGCATCTGTGGCAATGGTACTTGCTGAAAAGCAACGTCAGGAGAGGTGCCTTAGTCTATTAACCTTTTCCCAAAATCTCTTTTTTAAATTGACCCTTCAGCAAAATTAGTTGCTTTCCAACCTAATCTATCACCTTGTACTATTATACTGGGCTTTGCAAATTTGATCAGCTTTTGCCACAGAGTGCAATTACTGGTACATGACCCCAGTCAAGATTGCAAAAATTTACCACTTATCAGATAATAAATGTTGGAAATGTAAAGAAAATGAAGGTATATTTTTTCACCTCTGGTGGACATGCCCAAGGATCAAGGCTTTCTGGGAAATGATATATAATGAAATGAAAAAGGTATTTAAATATACCTTCTTAAAGAAACCAGAGGCCTTTCTCCTGGGTATGGTTAGCCATGTGGTGTTAAAGAAGGATAGAACTTTTTTTATGTATGCCACAACAGCAGCAAGGATTCTTATTGCAAAGTATTGGAAGACACCAGATCTACCCACTCTGGAAGAATGGCAGATGAAGATGACAGACTACATGGGACTGGCAGAGATGACTGGCAGAATCCGAAACCAGGAGAAAGAGACAGTGGAAGAAGATTGGAAGAAATTTAAAGATTATCTAACTAAACATTACAAAATTAATGAAGGCTAGATTTGACATGAGTTTTAAAATTTTGTGGTTTTCAGGGGCTTTGATTAAGGAAAAAGAACAGAATTATTAAAAATAATGGGAAATAAGGGAATGGATTTGCTGATTTGATAAATGGAATTAGAATACAGAAGGGGGAGGTGTGAGGAGGTCGAGGAAATTAGGTTTAAGAAAATAAGATCTGAAATTATACATGTTTTTGGTATTGTGTATGTCTTTATTGTTGTTGGTGTTTATATGTTTTAATTGGAAACTTTAATAAATATCATTAAAAAAAAACAGAGTGCAATTACTATGTATGGTTTCATGTCTATTAAAAAAAGAATAATTGATTTTCAAAGTAATAAAGAATAATGTCTATTTATCAGCAACTAAGAATGCTTACGCGGGTGGCGCTGTGGTCTAAACCACTGAGCCTAGGATTTGCCAATCGGAAGGTCGGCGGTTCGAATCCCCGCGACGGGGTGAGCTCCTGTTGTTCAGTCCCAGCTCCTGCCAACCTAGCAGTTCGAAAGCACGTCAAAGTGCAAGTAGATAAATAGGTACTGCTCCGGCGGGAAGGTAAATGGCGTTTCCGTGCGCTGCTCCGGTTCGCCAGAAGCAGCTTAGTCATTCTGGCCACATGACCCGGAAAAAATGTCTGCCGACAAATGCCAGCTCCCTTGGCCAGTAAAGTGAGATAAGCACCGCAACCCCAGAGTCGTCCGCAACTGGACCTAATGGTCAGGGGTCCCTTTACCTTTATCTTTAGGAATGCTTTCAAAATTCTCCCAATCCTTTTTTTTTTTTAATAACAGATTTTATTAAAGTTTGAAGGTTACAGAAAGAAAAAAAGAAAAAGTTAAACAAACAAAGCACAAAAAACACACAAAAACAACACACAAATCCAACCTTTACATAACTTTCTTTCCTTTGCTTATTTCCTTGACCTCCTCACACCTCCCTTTTTTGTATTCTAGTTCAATTAGATATTTCAGCAAATCCTTTCCATCTTTGTTTTTATCCTAAAAATTTATCTTGATATACTATAATTTTACATTCTCCTCTTTCACTAATTACCAATCCATTTTTACTTAATCCATTATAACATTTCTGCTAAAACCACATAGCTTTATTCCAACATCCTTCTAACATTGCTTAATTTTACAATGTTTCTGTAGAAAAATTCTGAAGCAAAATTCTCCCAATCCTTTGGATTCCAAATATCACATTTATTGACAGAGTGGCACAAATTAGTAAGCCACTTTTTAAAAACGTGTATACTTTTGTTAGCAGGTGCACCTGTTCAGCTTTTTTTTTTTTTGCTTTCTAGGTTACTCCTGCACATGTATGTGCTGATTAAATCACAGCACACTGCACTTTGGTACTTATAAGGTTGCTGTAGAATGATCCCACCTGTGACTATAAATATGTGGGACTATGAGCTAGGACAGTCTTCAGCAACCTTTTCACAAGCACTGATGATGCTCGCAGGAACTGGAGGGAAAAGCAAGCAAATTTACAATTCTGGGGAGAGGAGACAGGGAACTATTTTCCCCAAGCATATAATCTTCACTACTGCTCATTACTGCCAGGCACAATATGAATTAAAATTTGTTGGTGTCTGTCTCTAGTGACAAGAAAGATCTGGTGTTGTTTCAGTATTCTGAATTTCCACATTCCAACATCTACATACAGTCATTTGCAAAATAGTAGTAGTAGTAGTAGTAAAATGCACTTGAAATATCTCTGTGTTAATCCTATGTGAAACTTTGTCATGACACCAGGATGAGACTCTATACAATCTGGAAGTAAGTTGGGAGAAACCTCAGAAGACCCTTGCTCCACATGTGGCAGAAGAATTCCAGAATCCAGTCCTGCCATCCACAGACTTGTGAGATCACCCTGTCCTTTCACAGACTCAGGGGACTTCATTTTGGATCCCAAAGCAGAGCCAAGGCCCTCTCAACACTACTGGAGCCAATGTCTGAAAAATTCAGCAATGCCCCTTTAATCCACAGGCAGCTTCCCCAACATCCTGCCCCTTTGCTCAGCTCTCCTGGCCCCGGCTACAAATGCCACATGGAAAAGAGCAACCTGAATTCAAATTCTATGTCTTACACATTTATTTAATCAGGTTTAGGGATTGGGGATAAATTAGTTTCAGTTTGCATTTAAAGGTGGGTCTCTCAAATTCATACTTTTGAAAACCTCATGAGCAACAAAATACAGAACCATTCCTTCAGATTTGCACTTATCCGAATTTTGTGATGTGGCTCTCTAAACAACCAATGTATATAAAATGCATGTATCTGTCAGGCTTCAGGGAATCAGATCCCTCCCACAGTGGCAGCAAAGAAGCAGATAAAAAAAAAGAGTTCTTACCAATTAGTTTATTCAATAATCACAGCAAGAGACAAAGGAATGCGGTCTCTCTCTAGAAGTGGCATTGCTCCAAGTAAAGTCCACCCCCTCGTCTCCCTTATTCTACATCACTCCTGTGTCAGCTAATCTGAGCTTTCTGCCTCTGAGCTCTCTGTTCTACCACCTGCAATGCCCGCCTGGTCAGGAATGCTTTCCAAGGACACTGAGTCTGTCAGCTGTCTCTCCCCTGGTGCTTCTTCTTCTTCCTGCTGTCCCTCTTCCAATATTTCCCAGCTTCTCCCCTCTGCAGCTTTTGCCCTTCTGCAAACCACTGTTCTAAATCTATACTGCCCTCCTGTTCTTGGGAAGGTTCAGGAGAAGGGGGGATACTTGCCAGTATCAAGTAAACAAAAATATTGTTTAAAAAAACATAGAAAGCATGGTAAATTAGGAGAAATTGCTTGCAAAAATGTATACTTTAGTAAAAATATGTTTATTAAGAGAAATGCCCCTAAAAGGCCAAAGATTCAAAACCAAAACATAAATTGCTGCACAAATGTGGAGAATTCAATTTAAATTTCAGAAAAAATTAGAAACTCAATTGATAGATCTTTCTAACCTTAATGAAGTTTTGGTTTATGAGTATGTGCCAATATACTTAGCAGTAAAATGAAGCTCTGACTGTGCAGAACAGCATTATATGAATTTGGGTGAGGGGTGTAATTTGACTATGTCTTTCTTTATGAAGGAAAGCCCACAAAATTTGAAGGATTTTTGGATTAATATTTAGCTGAATTTCTGGAATCCATACATTTTGCCATTGTTTGTGCTGGACTAGTCACTGACTCGCCTGCCAACCTAGCAGTTCGAAAGCACCTCCGGGTGCAAGTAGATAAATAGGGACCGCTTACCAGCGGGAAGGTAAACGGCGTTTCCGTGTGCGGCTCTGGCTCGCCAGAGCAGCGATGTCACGCTGGCCACGTGACCCGGAAGTGTCTCCTGACAGCGCTGGCCCCTGGCCTCTTGAGTGAGATGGGCGCACAACCCCAGAGTCTGTCAAGACTGGCCCGTACGGGCAGGGGTACCTTTACCTTTACCTAGTCACTGACTGTTCCGTCCCTGTACTCTGGGGATGCTAAGGGGCTTGGGAGAGAGGGGGCAGTGGGCGGGCAGGGGGAATCTTTCAAGCTAAACCAGTGAAAGATCTCTGCCCTATGTTCTCTCCTGTTCACGGAGAACTTGGAGAAGGAGGTGATCTGTTTGTTCCTGACTATTCTGTCTCACCAGAGGCCTGTGGCACTTGCCCTAGTCAAATGCATTTGTGCTTAATTGTGCATAATTTACAATGTACTCAGCAATCAGGAAACTGGCTTATTCATACAGAACTCACCAAGCTACACCACATCAAGTGTGTGTGTGTGTGTGTGTGTGTGTGTGTAGAATATCATTCCTTGAAACAAATGGTTACATCTCTAGAGTGTCAAAGGCATGTCCTTCAATATTTAACTTCTTTACTCTTTGTTCTCCATCTCAAGTTGAACAATATGTTAATTACCTGATGAAGCATTATAATTACTCTAACAGCTCCGCTCTTACTTATAATTATGGCATCCACACTTTCTTTTTCATATGCCTCAATCTATACCTATTACATTGTCATGATGAAGACACATTAACATTATAATACCATATAATTAGTTGATGAGCAATTAAATTATTCCACTGCTCTTGTTCCTCTTAGCCAAGAGGTTGGTTTCTAAGCTCCATTATCTCCCCTTCCTCTCTAATTTGCTTTAAAGGATTTTTCCCAACATTAAAAAAATCCTCTAATTTTATTCAAGTATTTTTATTTTCATTTCAGAAACAGCCGATATACTGAAAAATGGAAGTGGTTTGAGGATTTCAACCTATTTTTGCCCGTTCACACTGGCCAAGACTAAACAGGTTTATGAAATAGAAAAATGTTGGGGAAAAACAAAAATATAACAAGGTGAAACCTTTATTTAATGTGCTGAAAGCCACATGACTTAACCAAGTTATTTTTTTTAAAAAAAACCCTGAAAGGTCCTTATTTTGTTCTCATCAGTGCAAATTTATTGTAGTTCACTTATGAGGAAAAATGGAAATAATTTCAAATCACTCCTTTTTACAACATGCACTACAAGTCTGCAATCTTCCAGATTCAAGCCATGGATCATCAATAAAGGTGAGAACACAGGAAGGTGATGGATGGAAGATGATGAAAGATGCTTGAGGGGGGGGCAGAGTGGGAGGCTGGGGGGGAGGAAGGGGGAAGCTCCTAGGCGAGAGTGGAGAGCTCACTCTCCTTTGTGGGGAATAACGGCTAAGATACGATATAGATAGAGGGCTTGGCATTATTTTTTTATCCTCCCTTTTCTTTACCTTCTTCTTTTTGCTATCTTTCCTTTCTGTTTTATTTTTATCGAGATTAGTTTGGCTTTTATTGTATTCTATGTTGAAAACTTTCAATAAAAATTTATTGCAACAAATTCAACTGAGACAGAAGCCCCGGTAAATTCAAATGGGGGAAAATAACAACAGCAACCACATTTCTATACCACCCTTCAGCAGAGGATTACAGGGTGGCTTTCAATACAAAAACACAAAAATACATACCCCGATGAAAAATGAAAAACAATACCACCACCACCACCACCACAGTTTGAAAGGCCATAAATTGTTTAATTAGCCAAACACCTGGGAGAAGAGGAATGTTTTTGCCTGGTGCCTAAAGTTATGCAATGAAAGTGCCAGGTGAGCTCCCTGGGGAGAGCATTACCCAAATGGGAAGCCACCACAGAAAATGTGGGGAGCCATCTGTGCACCCTCCGACCCTCTCATGGAGGAGGCACATGAAGAAGGACCTCAGATGATGATCACAGGGTCTGAGTCAGTTCATATGGGGAGAGGCAGTCCATGAGGTATTGTGGTTCTGAGCCACCATTTAAGCCTTTGTAAGTCAAAGCAAGCAATTTGAATTGGGCCCAGAAACTAATTAGCAGCCAGTGCAGTCAGGCTAGGATTGCTGTTATTTGCACAAACTTGGCTGCTGAATTCTGCACCAGCTGAACTTTCCAAACCATCGTCAGAGGCAGCCCCATGTACAGTGGTACCTCTGGTTGCAAACAGGATCTGTTCCAGAGGACCATTCGCAACGTGAAAAGCCACAACCTGAAGCAATGTACAGTGGTGCCTCGCAAGACGAAAATAATCCGTTCCGCAAGTCTCTTCGTCTAGCGGTTTTTTCGTCTTGCGAAGCATCCCTATTAGCGGCTTAGCGGATTAGCGCGATTAGCGGCTTAGCGGCTTAGAAAAAGGGGGGGAAGGGAAAAAACTCGCAAGACTCGCAAGACGTTTTCGTCTTGCGAAGCAAGCCCATAGGGAAATTCGTCTTGCGAAGCGCCTCGAAAAACGGAAAACCCTTTCGTCTAGCAGGTTTTTCGTCTTGCGAGGCATTCGTCTTGCGGGATACCACTGTATCTGCGCAGGTGAACAGCGCGATTTGGTGCTTGTGTGCATGCGTGAAGCGTGATTTAGCACTACAGAGCATGCGCGAGTGGCAAATCCTGGAAGTAACCCTTTCCAGTACTTCCGAGTCACTGTGGGACGCAACCTGAAAAAACGTAACATGATGCAAACGTAACATGAGGTATGACTGTATAATACATTGCGGTAATCTAACCTACAGGTTACCAGAGCATAGACAACAATAGTTAGGCTATCCCTGACCAGGCAGAGGCACAGCTGGGTTACCAGCCGAAGCTGATGGAAGGCACTCGTGCCACTAAGGCCACCTGAGCCTCAAGCGACAGCAAAAGATCCAAAATTGCCCCCCAAACTACGTGCCTGCTCCTTCAGAGGGAGTATAACCCCCATCAAGAACAGGCAACCTTCCATCCATCCGGTCTCGGGAACAGGCCCCTAACAGTGCCTTAGTCTTATCCAGACTGAGTTTCAGTTTATACCTAACATCTTGCAATGTTACAATAGCAGCTCCCTTCTATAGATTATTTACCTTTCTTCTCCCATTGCTACTGATTTTATGTCTGATAATACGTAGCCATTGTGTTTCAATCCCAGTATAATTTTCCAAAGCAATTCCAACATACTTTCACAGATTCCTTCCTTGCCTGATATGCCTCTTATGATTCCTCTGAAATGCACTGTTTCTAAAGAAAAGGATTTGAAGAAATAATAGAAATATATATTTTTTTTCATTGCACCAGCACAATCTGCATAAATAGAGCAGAAGTAGTGCTTCTTAACCTTCTTAGCCTTCCTGCGCTCTCAGCATGTAAAGAGCGTAAGAAGAGCACAGCTGGATCAATCTCTCTACTGAGATCCAAACTTGATGTGATGGCAGCAACCGCATCATTGTTCATGAATAAGCATGCTCTTCTGGTGATGTCTAAAGGTCTTACATTCCCTTTAATTCTATTGAAGCTGCATGTGCCATGCATGCCAGCACAGGTACCACTCACGTACTTCCCACCTCCTTCAAGAGAAAATTATGCAACCTTCTCCTGTGTGCTTTCTATAGTCCTGGAGAAGTGTGATGCCAGTTGTGTTCATTTCTGTAGATCAGGAATGGGGAGCTTGTGCTACCCTCCCCCCGGACTCCAACCCCATCAACCCCAGCCAGCATGGCCAGCGGTCAGGGGATGGAAACTAGTACAGCAAAATCAGGGGAATTTGCTGTAGGTCCGCAGATATGTAGATATGTACTTACCAGTGGGACCTGTAACAAAATGTTGTGTAGGGTACTTCTGCTATGCAGTGACTTCTTCTGTTATGTAATGGCTTCCAAACTCTCCTACTCCAAATCACTTGAAATTAGCTAAGAGTCTTGGTGGACCACATAATATTTTTTCTGTCTGTCACAGCATTTGTTAACATGCTATGCAAGATTTTAATTGATTCAGGACATAACTTTTTCATTCTAGCCTCACATTAACTTCACTGCTAATCCTCTCCTTTCAATGGTCACTTCTGGCCTGCTCACCTTCCGGGCAGACTGCTAGGTTTTCACAGACACTGCTCCTGCTGCTCTTCCCATACATGCTGTGGAACACATGAATGAAGTCTGTGGATCACTGGTGGTCCATAGATCACAGTTTGGGAAGCCCTGGTGTAAAGTGCTTCTGTTCAGGGTTCCAGCCATTCCAATTCCATTCTTTCTCCCCCACCCCAAACAGTAAACATTCTGTGCCCACTGAGCATGTTCAAATCTCATTTATGAGATTTCCCCTCTTCCTGAGTTGTTTTCTAAAACCAAAAGCAATGTACTCCTGCAAGCCTCAGGGGTCCCCCAAAACACACTGATACACACACACTATTGTGTGTGAATAATTCCGCTTAGAACTAGGGTCACTGTTAGTAAATATTATGATAAAGCAGAGTTAAGATTTTTCAATAAGTTTTACATAGGAACTGATACTTCTCTGGATTCAAAAGAAAGCAATGAAGTCCTGCAAGAATCAACTGTTGCTAAAGTTGTCTAAATTTTGAAAGCAAACCCCACACCAATGAAATCAAATTTTACCTTTAAAATGCTACAAATTATAGTTCTACTAAATCAAGCATGGCTATTAGGCATCCTCTGGATTGATACATTTTCACACTATTAAACCAGTCTCACATAGCCCAAAGCCCAAAGACTGACCTGTCCGTCCCCAGTCCTCAGGCTATTTCCAGTATGTATCAATTTTGCATATGCTTATAAGCCCAGTCATTTTTATTTCTGTTTCAATCTTCAATTTAAAAAAACACACACATTAAACATGTATCTAAACAAATGCTCAAATATTTATTTTATTTCAATGTAACACATTATTAAACATATTTACACATTTTATGCAGTTGGGTACTTTGTTTTGAGCCAATAATTGTACTGCAAACAAGAAAAAAGGGGGGAAAGGCAGCTCTATATACAGTATTCACAGGAAGAGGAAGGAAGGATAAACATAGTTATATGGGACGCTCTTCAAAAACATCATCTAGAATACTACAAATGTGTTCACAGGCTAAGAGTTTAAATTCAGAGTTTAACAGCTGCAAGGAAAGCAATTAGCTATAGGCATGATAAGGACCTAGACAAAGTGGAATAGACATTGTGAAATGATAGTGTTGATGATTTCTTTTAAAGCACTGTATTTTCTAAATATGGGTAATCTTGTGCAGCAATGAAGTCTGGTGTACATGCTGCCCTCCTAAACAATTCCTACAGATAAATTGGCAAATGGCAATTTCCTCGTGAACTCTGCTGCCTTAAAATAATTCCCTTGCAGACATTATCATGCAGTACATATCTACCCATTGTGGCTTGTATCCTACTATGTTCATGAAGATGATATGTAAAGGTCAGAAAGCTGCTGGTACTCTGAACAGTGGCACATTGATTTATAGGCCCTGGGTCTAGTCCAAGAGCAAACAATCAGCCTGTAATCAGAAATATGAAGGCCAGCAGCAAAAAAATATATTTTTTCCTTCTCACAGCCAAGGCAACAGCAAGCGGACCAGTCTAAGCAATCTCATTGTTACACAGCCAGTAACAATCAGCCTCACACACAGAGAAAGATTTGCTGCTACCATAGGTGGGAGTAGCACACAGATGTAGAAATTGGGATTCTAATTATTTGTATTTAAAGTAATGTGACTTTCCATATGTAAAGCATGTTTTAACTACTGCTATGCCAAAATCAGCAATATGTTTCACAGAATTAAAAGGGACTGCCCTCCAAAGATTTCAGGGATTGTTGCAAAAGGGCTGACACTCTAGTTAGTCCTTGGAATGCTTCCTGATTGGATGGTAAAAGTATAAGGAAGCATTGTTGTTGTTTCCTTTTTCGGCAACAAGAGACAAGGGAGTGTGCCTCTGGAAATGAAGTCAAACTACTGAAAAATCACAGTGCCTGCTGTGGCTGCAGAGACTGACTCATAATTGCTTTCTCCTGCATTGTTTTTGCTGTGTAACCTCTCTGAGGCACAGGCCTGGGCAGTGTGTTTGGAGGTCCTAGATTGCCCAGATGACAAGACCCCGCCCCCTCGTCCTCACTGATGTGGTCCAAGGGAACAATAGCTTTGAGGCACAAGACCCCATCTTCCTTCTCCTACAAGGGCTTCCTTCCCAGATTGACGAGCCCCAAGTGTCCCTCATTTTCCTTTACCGCACATGCCGTAACTGCCTTCTTCACTGTTGGACTCGCCTATTCGTCTCATCTGCTCAATCTGCCAGAGCCTGTCTTTGCATGTAGGGGAATTCCCTAACTCACTGAGAGTTTGAGATCCATCGGCTACTCTCACCTGGGTTATCCAGCCAGTTGAAGTCATTCCTGGGGTGTGGCTGCTGTCGCATGCTGACAGCTTCTAGGAACCACAGGTGAGAGCTGAGCACAAGGTGGGAAACAAAAGTGGACAAACTACCCCAGAAGGAGCATGGTGTGTCCCCCCACCACTGCCAAACTGGTCAGTTCTAATAATGATCCCCAATTGGCTGGAATATGATCAGTGTAAGAAGCAGCGCCTTCACTCTAATGGGCTTTTATGTCTCCTTAGTGACATCAGCGCAGAGCTATATCCAGTTGGTGCAGAATGCCATGATATTGTCACATCCAACATGTGAACACTTCTCATCCCTGCACATAATAATACTTTATTACAGCTGCTGATACACAAGTTACATCACCTCTTGTTATCCTACATGCATCCTGTTCATGAAAGTGCACTGATATCTATATAGCCTGTTGAGAAAAGCGAATATCCCAGGCTCTGAAATAGTGGCTGTTGGTGCAAATTAGTAATAGTTACTATGCTATATACTAAAAGCAACCTTCTTAGCCCTGTAAGGGAAAATATGAGGGGCCTTTGTATATGTGGCCCTCCCCATGAACGGGAAAGCAACTTAGGCAGACAATGTGTAGTGATCAAGAAGCAGGAAGGGTAAAGTCTACATTCCATTCCCCTGATTGCTCCTCTAGTCCTGATTTCCACAAGTTCATTGGTTCTCTATACCTGCGGCTGAGTTGTTTTTTTCTTTTCTTTTCTGAAAGGAATAGGCAGAACCATGAAACTGTACAACAGCCCATCATAGATAATTTGGCCCTTAGATTCTTGTCATTAACTAGGCTTAGCTGTTTATTTATTGAATTTATACCCTTCCAAAGGAGTCCAGGGTGGCAACAATAAAGTGATAAGCAATAAAACAACAACAACAACACTTAAAAACAATTCCAATACAGATGCAGACTGGGAAAGATCTCAACTTAAAAGGCTTGTTGGGAGAGGCAGGTCTTCAGTAGGCACCAAAAAGACACCAAGAGATAGCAACTGATATTTAGGAGAAGGGCATTCCAAAGGATAGGCACCACAACACCAATTCCTACATTGTGAGGAATGGACCTCCTCATAAGATGTTATCTGCAGGAGGTCTTTGCCTGCAGAGTGCCATGATCAATGGGGTATGTCGGGGGGGGGGGTGACACACAATTTTTCCAGTAACCTGGTACCAAGACATTATACATCAAAACTAGCACCTTAAACTCAGCCCTGTAGCTAATTGGCAGCCAGTGCCATTATTTCAACACTGGAGTAACATATTAACAATATCCTGCCCCAGTGAGCTGCTTAGCCACCACATTCTGCATCAGTTGCAGCTTTTGAAGCAACCTCAAGGACAGCCCCACACAGCATGCATTGCACTAATCCAACCTGGAGGATATCTACTGTGTGTAAACATTCGACAAAAGCAAGAGAATGCAACACATAGCAGCATGCTTTGTTAATTCTTTCCCATATGGTCACAAACCATGTGGGCCTGATATCTATAGTCACTCCCCTATGAGTCAAATCAAAGAGTCATGCCATGTTCCCCCCCCCCCCAGGATGAATATGTTGCAAGGAAAATAAACTCATAAAGGAAGGAGTAGTTAGTTTTCATTTCTATTCAACATTATAATTAAGCAGCAAGAGTGGTGAACTGACACTGCTTATATTTCATTTACCAAATCTTCATTATTGCTATTTTTAATATGCCAGGCAGGCTACCATCAAGATCAGGCCCTGTTTTTCAATCAGGAACTGAGAAGCAGGTAAATATTCAAGAGAAAAGGATTCATTGTTTGTTCATCCCTAGTGTTTGTGGATGGAAGGGCTTAGTGAACAAGGCAGCTGTTCAATATTTCGTTTCTTCCTCATCATTCAGTGCAAGGCTCCATACCTCCATCACTTAAATACTTTCAAGCCTGTGCAGCAAATGAGTTTGGAAAACCAACAACGATAGCATCACATGCTGCCTTAATATATTCACAGGGGGTGCTTTCAAATGTCATAAACTGCCAATGGCAATTTGGACCAGATTATCTATGTTGTCACATGATGCTACGCATCGCAGGGAGAATTCATCACAAGCACTATGTCTCTGTACACACCACTCCCTAGCACATATACAGGTGCCCAGGCTTGCACCCTGGAGAGGTCACTTCAGTGCTGCTAATGCAGCAAAAACAACACAGGAGGCAGCAGTTATGAGTTACCGGTCTCTGCAGCCACAGTAGGTGCTGTGAGTCTCCAGCAGTTTGATTTCACCTCTGGAAGTGCACTCCATTGTCTCTCATGACAGACAGATGCCAACAACAACATTTATTTGGCTCACCGACACACCCTCAAATATTTCTCAGGGAGACATTTGCATCTGTGCATGCCATTTTCCTACTAAGGGATGACTGTGTGAGGTCCCTTCTTTCTGTACGCTACACAGTCATATCCTTCACCATTATCTGTCCTGTTCTGTCTTCTAAAAGAGTGCATGTGAATAAACTGATAACAAGAGATAACCAACAGTAAATAGATAATATTAAAAAGTTAAGGATGTCTAACAGAATATTTAGTTTCACAATGACTCTGATTGCCGTTATAGCATAGCTGCAACTGAAACACCAGCACCACAAGATAGATGGAAGAGAAGAAAGTATTACACTGGCATTTTGCTCACATGTATTTACATTAATGAGTATGTGGCACTAGAAGAAAAATGCAACCCTATATTCATGGCACTGTTCAACTACTACTAGAAGAAAAATGCAACCCTATATTCATGGCACTGTTCAACTACTAAGGGATGCAGGTTAAACCACAGAGTCTAGGACTTGCCAATCGGAAGGTCAGTGGTTTGAGGCCCTGAGACGGGGTGAGCTCCCATTGTTCAGTCCCTGCTCCCACCAACCTAGCAGTTTGAAAGCACGTCAAAGTGCAAGTAGATAAATAGGTACCACTCTGGCGGGAAGGTAAACAGCGTTTCCGTGCGCTGCTCTGGTTCGCCAGAAGCGGCTTAGTCATGCTGGCCACATGACCCAGAAGCCGGCTCCCTCAGCCAATAAAGCGAGATGAGCGCCACAACCCCAGAATCGGTCACGACTGGACCTAATAGTCAGGGGTCCCTTTACCTTTACCTTATTCAACTACTAAGGATTTTCTCTTGCACAATGGACTTCTTCCCTCCCCCACCATGTGCCCCAGATCTGCTCCAGAGGGTAAGGGGGGGTTCCTAGAACCGATGTAGGGGGAAGGATGGGGAGAGAACATTCTGTTGCACATGGAGCAGAGGCACCAGCTTGCGAGGGCAATTGGGGGCCAACAGCATGTGCATTGCGTTATGCATGATGTCAGGATGCTGGGAGGAGTCAGAGCCGAAGGCATTGGCCATGTGGCTTCAATGGCCAGTGGCTGCTCCTCTGCCTCCTCCTGGCCCTGCCATTGGTGGAAGGCTGCTTCCAGCCCCCTCCAGCCCCCTCTCAAGAGATACTGAAGGGGCCCAAAACAGCTCATCCCCCAGGAACTGCGCCCCTGATAAGGAGAAATTCTTGTGCAACCGCAAAATTCACACAGCACTGCTCAAAATACAACCTTTAATGTCTGGAGCCCTGGCCACAGACCTGAACATGCATGTGCAATTGTGTTCTAAGTATTATTATTTTTTAAGGCATCCCAACATCTCCCAGAAAGGCAAAATAGGGTCAGCATTTCACCAGAAAATGACTGCCCCCGAAAATATTTATTGATTTACTTTTGCCATTAATATTAAACACAATAAACATGATATATACTATAAAAAGGACAAGTGGAGTATTTGCACTAGATACCTACTGGATTCTATTGGTTTTATGTGTCCATTTTAACACTTTAAAACACAGTGTATGAACGTCAGTATGAAATGCTTTTGAGTCTCGTTGATTGAATAAGACATGCTTTCTGGGAGTAAGTCTGATTGCTCTCAATGAGAGCTGAATAGACATGCACAGGATTCTTGCTGCATGCCACACTTTCACACTGAAATCAAAGGGGATTTAAAGTGCTTCACTTTAACTAGGCCGTGCCCTGTATCTATGATATTTGTGAAATGGCATTAGAAAAATCTAACAATGGAAGTTGTCCTGCGCATGTTGTAGTTTGCAATGTCACTTGGAAGCTTCTCTCTCCCTCCTCTCTCTCTCTCTTCATAGGAATGAGCACATTGCAGTCCGCCTTGCAGTCTCATTGTTACAATGTATTTGTAATAGGTTGCAATGAATGGTCAGTCAGCAGCACCCAGAGCTCTTTAGAAGAATAAAAAGTCTGGTGTACAGGGCGATTCCCTCACACAATCTTTGTTCAGGTTGATGGATTAACTCCCGTAATGGAGATTAACTCTCGTAAATGCTGGTCTTTTAAGGAACAGCCAAAAAGGTATTTAGAAGTGTGTACACTATGAACTGCTACTTTAGATTATGAATTACCCTGGAATAAACAATGCAATTCCCATTAATGTGCTTCTGGGTCAGATTAGTTTCATTCACCTGACCAAGAGATTAATGTTGAGATGAAACCTAACAGGAAACATAAAAAAACAGGTACTGCAAACTTGGGGCTCTTCATTTGCCTCCATTTTATCTCTAGTGAATGGAAGCAAGTGGCTTCCATACTGTGCAATAATGAAAACAGCCAAATATTGACATAGAATCCAGAAAAATAATAAAAAAGGGAATTCCCAAACACTTTGGTTTTATGATTAGAGTCTTTGTTAAGCTTTCAAGAAAGGGTCAAAAATTAGTTTCCTCAAAAAACTGAGATCATGACATGGAGGAATCAGATAAAGATTCCCTCAACAGGATTGTTCATCTTCCACATTTACTTTCTTCCATGAAAGATATTCACTCATAAGGAAAAATGTAAAATATGACAATTTGGGGCACTGTCATGGAAAAGGCAGTAGCCCACTCTTAACTCTGCCTCTCTGAATAAAGAATGTACACAGGCACTATGTGGCTTCTGATCTCTGGATTAAATGATTGTTGCTTATGCTATTACCTGACCCTCTGCTTTCTATTTTTAATTTGTGTGTTACAGCCATCTTCCCTGAGACAAGAATGGCATGATATAATTAAAAGTAATACAATAAATTCTCTGCCTCATGCCCCTAGACCAATTCTCCTGCCATGCACAAACCTCTGTTCACAAGTGGAGGCTCTTTACGTATTATATATACCCAGCTCTCATGTTTCTGTCCAACTATCACAATGGTCTTTTGGAGCATGGACATCTTGCCAAGCACAGCTTCAATGAACTGGATGCTGTCTAACTGGACTCCTGCTTTGCTCAGTTTTCCAACTGGTCTATTCTATTTTTTGTAAGACCCAGTGATCCCTGCCCCTTGGTCCGCACTCTCATACATTAACTTGTTTAGCTTGGCAGAGAGTTGAAGGGTACACCACCACCCTCACTGTAGGAAGTTACTGTGGCTAATTATAGAATTTATTCATAGAACTAAGCATTAAATATGAGGCCAAAGTGAAAAATGATAATAAAAACCAGCTCAAGCACATGGAACCTTCTAGCTTTTGAGTTTTCCTTGTCCGTCCTCTCAGCCCAGTACTGGCCTTCTTTCTTCCAAGACTCCAATGAGGTATATGACTATTTATCCAAGTTAACCCCCTACTGAAATCTTGTGGGGCTCCAAATGACAGCAATGTTCCTCAGGCACATTGGTTGTTTTAATTTCTCATGAATGCCTCACATAAGACTTACTGTATGTGCTTAAAGTCTAATTGGACACATTTGTCCAAACTTCTAGAGAGAAGAGAGATAGAGACAGTTGCAACGGGGAAGAGATAACATACCATTATGGTCCTGCAATGCCAAGGCCAAAGTCAGTGACGATACTCACTAATCAAAGCTAGAGTCAAGTGAGCTGACGGTCAAGTTCCTGCTAGTGCAGAATTAGGTTTTGTGTTCTGCAAACTGCATTGAAACAGGTGTGAGTATACTTTGTGCTTTAAAAAAAAATCTGTTAACATTTTTTGCCAAAGTAATCCAGATTCTGTGACTGGAAAATCTAAATTATGTGACCTACATAAATTATAAAACATTATGGAAATATATGCAAATCTATCAAGTGAGATAATTTATTGTGATTTTGCTAGCCATGGGAAGGGGGCAAAGGGCTCAGTTGCAGGACACTGAAACCATGGATATCACAACTCAGCCCTGCTCTCATTTCATTTCACGAAATGCGGCTCAAACCTGAGGTCAAAACCCTAAACCTAAACAGCAGCCAGGATGACACTGCAGAAAAGGAAGATGCTGGATTAGGATAAGCCATGCTAGTCATTCTTCAACATCAGTTTCGTTGGACTGGTCATGTTGTGCAGATGTCTGATGATCGTCTTCCAAAGCAACTACTCTATTATGAACTTAAAAATGGAAAGCGTAATGCTGGTGGTCAACAAAAGAGGTTTAAAGACTGTCTCAAGGTAAATCTAAGAAAATGTAGTATAAACACTGACAACTGGGAAACACTGGCCTGCGAGTGCTCCAGCTGCAGAACAGCCTTTGCCAAAGGTGTCCTGGGCTTTGAAGACACTTAAACTCAGGACGCAAGGGAGAAACGTCCTAAGAGGAAGGCACGCTTGGCAAATCCACACCGTGATCAACTCTCGCCCGGAAACCAATGTCCCCACTGTGGAAAGACGTGTGGATCCAGAATTGGCCTCCACAGTCACTTACGGACTCATTGTTAAAACCGTGTTTATGGAAGACAATCTTACTCGGATACAAGTGATTGCCAAAGAAGAAGAAGAAAGAAAGAAGAAGAAGCTAGTCACAAAATGCTGCACTCAGACCCAGACCTCAAAATCACATGTTTCAGACACAACAACACTGTCCTCAGAGGATGAGGAAAGTCTGGAACCAGGCCCTAACAGGCCTCAGTTGAGCTCCGTTGGAGCAAGCTGACTACTTGAAGCTGTCCAAGGTCCTGCAACTGCAGTGACTCTACCTACAGTCAGTAAACAGCTCCACTGCAGCATATTTTGAGTGCTTCTGCTTATGGTCAGGGTAGGGCACATATCATTCTAGTCTTATGGGATCCCAATTTTCACTTAGCTTCCCCAATGATAATATGATACACCTTCCCTTCCCACAGAGACTGCCAGGACAACCTTGATCGGATCTATTCAGTTTTGGAGACAAAATCATTGGAAGCTTATAATGTGTGTTAAAATAATTTACAAATGCACAGCTTGACCAGGTATTATAAGGTAGAGGAAATTATTTGTGTGGGGGGGGAGTAGGAGATTCACAGGCAAATCCATCCCATTAGCTTTACCCTACAAAACTCCAAAACTGCTTCTTTTTTATAAATCAGAAACTCCATCAACCGGCTCCAAACTCAGATTTTTGAGGCCCCTATACAGAAAGTTTCACTGCCTTTCTTTCCACCCTTTTAATGGGTGTGGAGCAACTCTCCAAATGGCCAGGTGATTTTCTGCAGGTCACATTGCACATTAATTAGCATCTATTGCTGGTGGCCATGCCAAAGCTAGTGGGAAGCTTTGAATAATAAGGCAGCAATGCTCATAACATCATTCAGTTAAGTGTGATTCAGCCTCAGTCAATGATAAACAGAAGCACAGGAGTATCAGCCATCTATTGAAACACTACAGAAGGCAAGACAAGAGGATATGAGTATATATTAGAAGTGCCAATGAGCCACAATATATTTACCATTTTCCAAAGATATCAGTCAAACATTTATCTTGCTCTTAAGATGTAGATATGATGCTTTGTCTAAACTGTCATGAGTCACAATGTAATTACATGGTAATCAAACAGCAATTAATCTGTATGATTTTCATTTGAAAGTGAGAAAAATCAGGCTTGCAAAAGCATGTAAGATTAGTAGGCACACCAGAACAAGGAAGGAAAATTAAGACACCGGGACAAAAATAAAGAAAATAAATATTAAAACTGATGTTTAAGCAAATTAGTTCAAGTTTTAGAGGAAAGTGCTGAACTGAATCAATTTTCTATTTCTAAGTTATGTTGCTCGTGATTATAAAGTTCAGTTTAATTATTTAATTCATTCGCCTATCTAGCATTTAAAACCCACTGATGGATGCACTGGTCCTAAAATTTAGAGCAGAAAACATTACATTATGATTAAATATATACCCCACCAAATTTTCAGAGAAACTTTGGGCAGCTTGTAATCCACTAAAGTACTTGCAAGAGGACATACCCATGACTGGGCCAGCAC
The DNA here is from genome assembly GCF_951804945.1 of Podarcis cretensis. NCBI lineage: Eukaryota > Metazoa > Chordata > Lepidosauria > Squamata > Lacertidae > Podarcis > Podarcis cretensis. The sequence continues at coordinate 139,293,126 of NC_137170.1, read as the reverse complement.
AACTACAGCAGACCCAACTGACTCCCACCCACCCCAGGAAACAAAGGCCTGGGCAATGAAAGGTGCAACAAACTTCACAAGACAATGCTCTGGGATTTACAATTGGCCACAACTTTTATTGAGTACAATTGTAGGTAGGCTTTGGCTCAGGAATTGGGTGTATATCCATTATCAGCCTCCAGATGGAGGGCTGACACTTGAGCAGGGTCATGCCAGGAATTAGGGGGCCTACTCATAAAACCGACTTCATAAAACTTAGGGAAGTGCTGGGTGAGATCCCATGGACAGTAATACTAAAAGGAAAGGGAGTTCATGATGGCTGGGAGTTTGTTAAGAGGGAGATAGTAAAAGCACAACTTCAGGCAATACCAGTGAGACGGAAACATGGAAGGTGCCTAAATAAGCCAGGGTGGCTATCTAAAGAACTTTTAACTGAGTTAAGATTAAAAAAGGATGTGTACAAAAAATGGAAAGGGGGGGAAACCACCAAAGAGGAATTCAAACAAATAGCCAGCACACAAAGTCAGAAAAGCTAAAGCACAGAATGAACTCTAGAGAGGTTAAAAGCAACAAAAAAGGCTTTTATGGGTATGTTCGTAGCAAAAGGAAGAACAAAGAAACAGTGGGGTCACTCAGAGGAGAAGATGGTAAAATGCAAATAGGGGACACAGAAAGGGCTGAACTCCTCAATGCCTTCTTTGCCTCAGTCTTCTCTGATAAAGAAAACAATGCCCGACCTGGAGAATTTGGAGCAAATGATTCAGCAGAAGAAACACAGTCCAGAATAACTAAGGAGATAGTACAAGAATACTTGGCTAGTTTAGATGCATTCAAGTCTCCAGGGCCAGATGAACTGCATCCAAGAGTATTAAAAGAACTGGCAAATGTGATCTCAGAACCACTGGCAGTCATCTTTGAGAAGTCCTGGAGAACAGGCGAAGTCCCGGCAGACTGGAGGAGGGCAAATGTTGTCCCTATTTTCAAAAAGGGGAAAAGAGAGGACCCAAATAATTACCACCCAGTCAGTCTGACATCAATACCAGGGAAGATTCTGGAGCAGATCATTAAGAAAACAGTCTGTGAGCACCTAGAAAGGAATGCTGTGATCACCAATAGTCAGCATGGATTTCTGAAAAATAAGTCATGTCAGACTAACCTGATCTCGTTTTTTGACAGAATTACAAGCCTGGTAGATGAAGGGAACGCAGTGGATGTAGCCTACTTTGATTTCAGCAAGGCATTTGACAAGGGGCCCCATGATATTCTTGTAAAGAAGCTGGTAAATTGCGGACTTGACTATGCTACCACTCAGTGGATTTGTAACTGGCTGACTGACCGAACCCAAAGGGTCTCATCAATGGTTCCTCTTCATCCTGGAGAAGAGTGACTAGTGGGGTGCCACAGGGTTCTGTCTTGGGCCCGGTCTTATTCAACATCTTTATCAACGAATTGGATGATGGACTCAAGGGCATCCTGATCAAATTTGCAAATGACACCAAACTGGGAGGGGTGGCTAACACCCCAGAGGACAGGTTCACACTTCAAAACGACCTTGACAGATTAGAGAACTGGGCCAAAACAAACAAGATGAATTTTAACAGGGAGAAATGTAAAGTATTGCACTTGGGCAAACAAAATGAGAGGCACAAATACAAGATGGGTGACACCTGGCTTGAGAGCAGTACATGTGAAAAGGATCTAGGAGTCTTGGTTGACCACAAACTTGACATGAGCCAATAGTGTGACGCGGCAGCTAAAAAAGCCAATGCAATTCTGGGCTGCATCAATAGGAGTATAGCATCTAGATCAATGGAAGTAATAGTCCCACTGTATTCTGCTCTGGTCAGACCTCACCTGGAGTACTGTGTCCAGTTCTGGGCACCACAGTTCAAGAAGGACACTGACAAACGGGAACGTGTCCAGAGGAGGGCAACCAAAATGGTCAAAGGCCTGGAAACGATGCCTTATGAGGAACGGCTAAGGGAGCTGGGCATGTTTAGCCTGGAGAAGAGGAGGTTAAGGGGTGATATGATAGCCATGTTCAAATATATAAAAGGATGTAACATAGAGGAGGGAGAAAGATTGTTTTCTGCTGCTCCAGAGAAGCGGACACGGAGCAATGGATCCAAACTACAAGAAAGAAGATTCCACCTAAACATTAGGAAGAACTTCCTGACAGTAAGAGCTGTTTGACAGTGGAATTTGCTGCCAAGGAGTGTGGTGGAGTCTCCTTCTTTGGAGGTCTTTAAGCAGAGGCTTGACAACCATATGTCAGGAGTGCTCTGATGGTGTTTCCTGCTTGGCAGGGGGTTGGACTCGATGGCCCTTGTGGTCTCTTCCAACTCTATGATGCTATGATTCTATGATCTTTTTATCGATTGTTTTGCTTTTGTAAAAGTGATGTTTGGTCCAGCCACAGAGGGGTCTCTGGGTCTGAAGGCTGGAAAGCGAGTGAGTGAATTAAAGGGTCTCCTAGTGAGGATGAGTTTGAAAATTCTATGATTCTATGATACTCAAGATGTGGCCCCCTAGGTGGCCCCCTGAGGCTGCTGCCAGAAGCTCTATGGCCCATCTCCCCACACACTTGGCTTCCGGACAGTCTTCCCACTAGATCACTCTAATGGGGTACCCTGTGATGTACCTGTTTGGGATGATGTACCACTTCACCACAACCCAATATTAGATTAGGATTCCACCAAATGCCTTATCCACCAAAAGTTGTGACTATTTGCTATGATTCATGTGAAACTCCTAAACGGAAATACATTGCCATAGTAGCAAATCATCAGATATATTGCTTGGAAGCAGCAATGTCACTACAACATTCAATGTGGGTCATCCACCTAAGACTCCTGAAGCCTTTTTTTCTAAAGGGGGATACATATGGACAAATGAGTGTGGGTACTGTACACTGAGAGTGCTATTACACATGGAATGCCCCAGTGAGGCCAAGCTTTTTGAGTCAATTGAATTAAAAAATAATAATTAAGGTCATCTAGGTATGCTGTTAAGCCCTGTGATTTTACAGCTTTAAGATTTGAGTCCACAGAAGAGGATTGAAAAACATGGTCACACCAGTTTCCTTTGTTAAGTAGATGTCCTGCCATATTCACAGAAAACTGTGCCCCTCTCTAGATGGATAGCTGGATATACAGTAGATCATACACAAACAAACACAACATGTTCATTGAACATTCATCTAATGAAGTAGGGCTGTAGCCAAAATTGATTAAACTAACCAAAATTGATTGAACTAACACAGAGGTAATTGATAGGACACCCTTCAGAAAGGTAACCAAAGTGGTGGTCTCCAGATGTTGCTTCTATTGTTGTTGTTGTTGTTGTTGTTGTTTTGCCCCAGACTTCCTGGGCAGCTTTCAGCATATATAAAAACATAGTAGAACAGGGATGTCACAGGTTCATCGGGATCGACTGGTCGATCTCTGGGAGGGTCCTGTTGATTGCTGTCAATCACGGGCTCCTTTTCCTTTGCTTTTGCCTCAGAGCAGCCAGCCTCACCCCCTCTCCCTGCCCCCCCCAAAGATAGATCACTGCCAGTTTTTTTTCTTCCTGTGAGTAGATTGCAGTCTCTTGGGAGTTGGATGTCCCTGTAGCAGAACATTAAACCTTAAAAAGCTTCTCTATACAGGGCTGCCTCCAGATATTTCCTAAACGTTATATAATTGCTCATCTCCTTGACATCTGATGGGAGGGTGTTCCACAGGGCGGGTGCCACCACCGAGAAGGCCCTCTGCCTGGTTCCCTGTAGCTTTGCTTCTCGCAATGAGGGAACCGCCAGAAGGCCCTTGGCACTGGAACTCAGTGTCCGGGCAGAACGATGGAGGTGGAGACACTCCTTCAGGTATACTGAGCTAAGGCTGTTTAGGGCTTTAAAGGTCAGCACCAACACTTTGAATTGTGCTCAAAAACATATTGGGAGTCAATGTAGGTCTTTCAAGACCAGTGTTATATGGTCTCGGTGACTGTTCCCAATCACCAGTCTCACTGCAATATTCAGGATTAGTTTTAGTTTCCAAGTCACCTTCAAAGGTAGCCTCACATAGAGCGCATTGCAGTAGTCCAAGTGGGAGATAACCAGTGCAGGTACCACTCTGACAAGAGAGTGCACAGGCATCTAGGGTCTCAGCTGACACACCAGATGGAGCTAGTAGAGGGCCGCCCTGAACACATAATGGACCTGTGACTCCATGGACAGCTGTGAGTCCAAAATGACACCCAGGCTGTGCACCTGGTCCTGTATTATTATGCAAGTATTCACATCAATTTATCACTCAGTATTTCAGACCTAGACTGTATAGAACGTAGAAGCATAAAGGTTTTAAAGAAAGCAAACTCAGGAAATACTTGCCTAATCCCTCATTTTTTATATTTGAAGAGAAAATTATATATATCTATAAAATGTTCAGGACTGGGACCTATGTGTTTCCATGTACAGACAACAGACTTGCCTTCTGAGACAAGATCTTTTATTACTGCAATTATTTCTATTCCTAGCACCACTCCCCCCCCCCCGGCTTGTCATGTATGTCACAGTCAAACTTCACTTCCTTAGGGCTGACGCATGCCTGACAGGCAGGTCCCTGTTCTGAAGGCAATATAGAATACCACCATCTCAAATGGAATTCTTCAGAAAGATAAAACCTTAGGGAAGCAATGAAATTTTCTCAGTCAGTACTTTTCTCTCTCTCTCCCTCTCTCCCTCTCTCTCTCTCTCTCTCTCTCTCTCTGTGTGTGTGTGTGAGAGAGAGAGAGAGAGAGAGAGAGAGAGACTGGAATCCATGTTTAACAAATGGAAAAGGAAGAAATTCAGTAGTGGCTAAAAAAGTGCCTTTCTGAACTTACATACGTTTTCAACAAACAACAAAGGCTAAACAACAGAAATGAAATCATTTGACTGTACTGCATGTTAACTTGCTGTACATTAAGATGCATCACATGGCAAATTATTCCATGTACTGCTTTGCCTTTTAAAAAGTCATCCTAATTAATGGCTTTAGTTAATCTCATTCTTATTCATACGACAGGCTGTATTTATTTTGCAAAGAAAATGTTTAACTGGGGATAGCCTATTGAGGTCTTCCTTACTTGCATTCATCTGCCGTTTTGGGATATGGCTGTGTAGTAATAATTTAATACATGCACTGAGTACAGCAACTTTGATGAAAAGGGGAATAAAATTATACAATTATTGCATTAATTATACATTTTACATTTTTGTTCAATGGCCCTTAGCACTTTGCAGAATGACTGGGTCACCTGGAGAGGATTGGCATGAAAGTTTTATCTCATTAGCATTGAGAATGGCACACCTTGGACACAGCAAGCAGTTGGCAAATTCAGGGCTAATTAATAGAGGAGATAATATTCCACCTAAGCACATGGACTGAGAAGCTATACGAGTCAGCGGTGGATGTGGCCTTTTCCTCCTCTCCACTCTCCTCCTTTCCAGGTTCCCCCATGTTCCAGTGCCCTATTACCTCCTCCTTCACTGGGCAAAGTTATTCCCCTCTCCATTGCTACAGCAGAATCTTTGATTATTTCATAAGATGTTTTTTGCTGGAACTGTAACAAGCTTTGGAATTGGGGGAGCGGATTGGGAAACTAAGCTTGTTATGATTCCTTTATACGTTGGGCAGTTGCTTAAGTAAGTTGAGTCCAGTCCATTCCAAATGGGACTCTTCCTTTGCCTTCCCAATGTGCCTTCCCAATGCAGTTGCTCCTCTAGCTTTTATTAGGCCTGAAACAACAATGGACCCCAGGTATTATAGCTTGCCAGGGGTTCTAGGGCCTTCAGACCTAGGTGCTTTGCAAACTACATCTGGAGGGTGTATACCTTACATGTATACAGAGCACTCAGTTGCTCCTGTGGGAGGGGAGGTTCACAAACGGCTTCCAAGCCTCAGTGGTGGTTTGAAGGAGATGCGGCCGGCTGGATGTTAGCTGCCATATGCCTATCAGCTTGCCAGCATCAAGGTTCACAGGGCACCCTTCTACATTGCTCGGTGAAGCACCTCTGCCTCCTCTCAGAAGGGGGACAGGCACCACACCCAGTGGCTTTGCTAAAGGGTTTGCCAGGGGTGAGGGGCACGTGGGCACGTGGGCACCGGGCTCTCAGGGGCTCCAGGCTGAGAGTCTGGGGCCCAAGAGTTGGAGTCTGGGGAAGAGGCCGCCCGTTGGTTGGAGCGCCATGGTGGGCTCTTCTACTGTGGGTGGTTCTATGCCGTGAGTTTGGGGGCGAGCGAGGCAGCGAGGTGCTGTGGCGGCTGGCTGGCTCCACCCTCCTGTGTGCCTGGGATTGGCGTAGGGCCGTGGAGAGGCCGACAACTCTGGGCAAATGGGTAGGGTGCCGGGCGGACTTTTACACCCTGGTGCCGCATATGCTTAAGACAGCCCTGCACCCTTCTATGAAACCTTGCTGCAGGTGTGTTTAACAGAGGAGAGGAGAGACACTTTGCACTCTGGCCGACCATTCCTCACACTGCAGCTGGCAAGCTGGGCAGCTGGAACCTGGAGCATGATGGCATTGTACATTTTCATGTCTATAGGAAGAAATTACATAAGCAGAGGCATGGAGCCTCTTGAAGGGGCTCTACATATAAATTTGTTTTGGCCTTTGAAACAAACTAGGATTTGGAATTCTCCTTGCAGAGTAAAGCCCACACAGTCATTTTACTTTGCTCTTGCATTCTTCAGAGCTTTCTAAGTATCTCCACTTTATCTCTTTGGCTATAGGCCAGAAAAAAGTATTTTAACAGTTGCTACAGCAAGATTGATCTCAGTCTTGCTTCCTTTGCCTGAAACAGTTTTCACTGAGGACACATCATGGAAGAAGCTTTAATGGACAATATATTTCCCCACATCCATTATGCCTGCTTCAGGCTTCATTTAAATATGGCAACAATAAAACTATTTGTACTTAAATAAATTATTCTTATACAGCTTGAGCTAGTCAATGTGAGAAATCAGACCCAGTTCAATTAGCACATTATGACAGTAATGGGAAAAATATTCTGCCATGTCCTATTGTAAATCTACGAGATAAGACTCCAGCAGGACACGTAATACTATCAATGCTAATTGCACATAATTGTACATTGAAACAGCATTTAACAATGATTTCTGTGATATTCAAAATTTCACTTTTTAACATTTGCATTTCTTCAACATTTAATTTCTTCAACATAAAATATCTCCAGCTTGCAATGGGGTTTTGCAAAGCAGGGTGCCTTGTGGAAAAGAAGGGAGAGTGGAGCCTGGTAAAATTCAGGCCCAAGATTTGGATAGAAATGGGGGAAGCACTGTGATGCTGTCTGGTCCTGGTGGACACAAGAAAGGTGACTTCAAACACACCAGAGAGGCAAGCAGGGGGATGAGCAATTGCCCTCAGACTGTTCCATTAACTTTCTGGGTTAACAGATAAAATCTAAAAAAAATCCTTCCAGTTTAATGGAGGAAGTATAAAATTAATTTCAAAATCAGTGCATACAGAATGTCTTTTTCTCTAATCTTGTATTAACAAACTGGTCTCCTTTTCCCAGTTCTGGAATTCACCTGCTTTGAGGCAGCAGGATCAAATCCCAGACTGGGAAGGTGGAGAAAGCATAAAGCGACTTAAACCATTTTAGTGAGGAGGAGCAAGTTACAATGGCTCTCTGGAAATAAAAGGTTGGCAGTGGTAGTGGCCATAGTTTCACTGCTTGTGCAATACCACCCAAGCTGCTAGCAGGGTAAGTGTCTTAAAAGGAAAAAGAAGAAAAAGGAAGATGTAGAGGAGGTGGAAGAGGGAAAGGAAGAGGAGAGGAGAGGAGAGTGCTTCGCAACAATGGTTGTCCCCTCTCCCCTCCTGCGGTCAAATCAGCTTCCTAAATGGCACTGGGAAATGCTAACCCTATATTACAAATATCTCTCTTCAGAGGTTTAATTTATTTAACATTATAACCCACACATAAATATATCCAAAATGTTCAGCAAGAGTCACCTGGCATGCATACACCCAAATGCTAACTAAGCTCAAGCATTACATTTAGGAAGCCAAATTTCAAAACGAGAAACTACAAGCATACAGTATTATATCAAGTTTGTTATGATGAGGGCAGTTCACATCCATGCTGGGGAGGAAATAGTACTACTGGAAGAACTGTTTAGCTGGGATCTCTTACTATAATTTCCACTATATGTTATCCCTTTCCAACACACCCTTTTTAAAAAAAATAAATAAATCACTGCATCTTTTGTTAAGTTATTGAACAAACAGCTCACTTTTCCACAAAGGGTGATAGACTGAGAACATATATGGAAGCAGCTGGAATCTTTCAAACAGGAAATCCTACAAGAAATGATGAAATTGGCCATTAGAGTATAACACATTCAGTGAAAGAGGAAGCACCTATGGCTTCTGTTTTAAAGAGTTATCAGAAATCAGAAATCTCAATAACTCTTTTGTGTCTAAGGCAGGGGGTGTAAGAAAGAGGAATGCAGCAAAGAAATGCAATACATTTCCATATATAAAACTGAAATGCTCATCCATGCCATTATTCTTGATACCATTTTATCTTGGGTAAGTGCATTTTATTTTTGGCACCTTGTCCATTTCTGAGCAGGGTTGAAACTGTCAGCTACTAGCACAATGTTAGCCTTAGACTCTTGTTTGTTCTATTTTACAACTCTCTCCCATGCACTTTTTTTATAAAAAAAATAATCTGTCAATAGTACCAAAGACTCCCACAAGCCATAAAATGCTTCTGACATTCATGGTTGCTGTTTTTTATAGCCAGGGTTTCAAAGGACGCCTGCTGAAGATTATGTTGATTAAGCCCGGAGACACATTTCTATAAATCTGTGGCTTAAACAAAAAAAGAATACAGGCAGTGGGTGTGCAGTAAGTCACTGTCACAGTGATCAGCCCCAAACTGTTAGTAAACTAGAGCACACAGGGGATGAAATCCGGTGGAGCAACGTGCGGGATCACACTCGGCAAAGATTTGTTGACAGCAGCAATAAGCAGTCGCAGCATGAGAGCAAGGGGCAGTCTTTTATTTCAATTAAAAAATACATGCAAACAAAGGCATCTAGTAAATAAAAGTTAAGTGCATGTTATTCAATACCTAACTAACTCTTAAATAGTAACAGCCTCTTTAAAGTTCTAGCAAGAGACCTCTTATTTAGCAAGCTCTTCCTACTGGGCCTTAAGCATGCTCCTTCCAACATGATACAGCCAGATTTCTTTAAGGAAACAACAGTTTTACTGGAACTTAATATTTTCATAAAACGGAGACGATGGGAGCTTCCTTACTCTCTTTTTATTACATGTACCTAATTGTGTCTTCGTTTTATGGCTGCAATGACCAAAGAAAGCACCTTCCCATGCTAAAGTTTATGTGCTCCTGTGACAATTAATTAAGAATGAGGCTGCCAAAGGGAAAAGGTCAGAATCCAGTTACAAGCAGCGAGTGCAGCCGAAAGGGGGTAAAAGTATGAGCAACCCTAGTAATGTTTTAATTAATTCCATCCCCAGGACTGAAATTAGTGTCTATGTATGTTATGATACCTTCATTTATTCTGCATTTTAAAAATGTTTATTTTGCTAAAATCCCACACTTACATGGGGTTCTCATCTAGGGACCAATCAGCTCATCATCCATTTAGCTCCAGCCATGCTGCAGCACCAGGAGTTCCCAGACTAGGTAGGTAAGGTAACTAACACACACACGCACATTTTACCAAAATTCATTGGGGGGAGGGTGTGGAGAGAGTAAGTTAATGTTTATTTTCTTTATTCATGAACATATAAAAATAGTATGCCTTAAGCTTCTTAATGTACATACCTCAAGGAAGCAAGACTGGTACAAGAGTCGCCTACAACACTAGCAATCAACCCAAAAGCTGAGTTCCAAATGATTAAAATCAATGAGAACCAAGAGAAAGCCAACGTCTCTAAAGATGGTCTGCATTTTTGTGGGGTTCCTTTTTGCAGCAAAAAATGTGTCACTTAGGGTATGTGAAGTTTTCTGCAAAGATATCTCTGGCAGTGCTAGTGATGTTGCATTGGACAGGAATAATATTTGATTGCAAAAGATCTGTTACCTTTTTTCTAACCAAGAGGGGAGAGATTGCTGGATGTGCAGGATTGCTTATTTGCAGTCACTTGAATGGAGGGAATCTACTTTGTTAATCATTTCTTGACAAAGCACTTGCAAGATACAAGAGATTGTGGCGCCACCTGTGCATGGCCACTTTCAAAATGGCAGCTGCAGCTCTAAACACACGTCCTGTACACTTTAAAGAACTATCTGTCCCAGCACGTGCCCCCAACAGTAACATAATAAGCCAAAGTCATAACAACATTTTAAAATTGCCTGGCTAATTTTGCATTCCTACCACTCTTCATGAGAAGAGAAGACTCCCTGGAAAAGACCCTGATGTTGGGAAAGATTGGGGACACAAGGAGAAGGGGACGACAGAGGATGAGATGGTTGGACAGTGTTCTAGAAGCTACCAACATGAGTTTGACCAAACTGCAGGAGACAGTGGAAGACAGGAGTGCCTGGCATGCTCTGGTCCAGCGGGTCACGAAGAGTCAGACACGACTAAACAACAACAACAAACAACCACTCTTCAATATGCGCCGTGCATAGAAGAATTCTGAGTATGGAAGCAAGGGAAAGAAATATCATAAGTAAGAGATCAGAAGTTGGGGAAGGAGTTAAAGATTGATCATTTCCCAATATAAAAGCCATCCTTGGTGAGAGATGAACTTCTAAAATAGCCTGGTACAGCAGCCTAATCAAATATTTCTTCTAGTTTCAGAGTAAAATCTGAAACAAAGTGTGTGTGAACTCTGTTCAAAGCTATCTAAATTAATGAAAATTATTTCTTTCTGGGTGAGGGTATAGGTGGACTGGTACATTTGTGTGCCAAGCCTGAAATTACTTTATTTGAAATTATTTCACTTGACTGCTCAGCATTTCACAGCTAAGTGGCCCAATGCTGAGCCAAAGCAAGAACGTGCAATTCCAGTTGTTGTTTACTACTCAACGTCATTCAGGGACAAGATGTAGAATCCAGACATTTAACAAAGACAGATTACATGTGTGATCTATAATCTTCTTTTCCATATCACTGCACTCGTTGTTTTGAAGGGGCATGTATTTTACCACCTGAAGTACAAAATGTCAGATAATGAAAACAAATAAGGAAACCAAGAGGTGCAGGACACTGATTTCTTGATCCAAGGGATAAAAATTTGAATTCCATAATGTATGGAGCACCAGACTCTTCACCACAGGACATGGAAAACAAGACATATATGATTAACAAAAGGAGTTGCAAAACCCTATAATGGAAATATGCACTGAGAGGCTTTGCAGGAGGGAAATGTTCCTCCCATTCACATGCCTTAGGATCAAGTCATCATCCGGAAATTGCACTACCACCTGCATTCTGAAAGAGTGCAGTACATTGCACCACCACTGCTTCTATTATACTGCTGGATGTGGACACCAGGCTCTGCCAGTGATGTCTGTCTTTGCACCAGGCACAAGGATTCACAAATTTTCTGCCAGAGATTTGCTACTATAGGAATCAAAGTTTGCCTTAGAGCTGGATGCAGGTTGTTGCTAGCAGTGGAATTTGATTCGTGCCTGAAAACAAAGACCATACTTCTTTCCTGAAGTTAGTTTATTTGATGGTATGGGTGGCAAGTTTTTCTCTCATTCGAAATAAAATAAAATTCACTACACACACACAAAAAAAGGAAATAAAAAGTTTCACTTTACAAGTTCAGCTGTATCAAAATGAGGGCCTCTCTGGATGGCCCATTTATTGAACACTAGTCCTGATTTGTTTGCACTATTTTACCAAAGGGGAGACTATGTCTGGTCTTTAGTAAGCATTTATCCTGATTTGTTTTACAATGCAGTTATATGACACAGAACATTCATTCAGCATTCATCCTGATTTGCTTGTGGGTTGTTTACACACCCATTAGTTATTTGTTCATTCCACACTTTTCACTCCCCAAGCCACAAAAAGTCCAATATTTCTATTTTAAGTAGCTTTGTTGCGTAAGAGCAGTGGCAGAGTGCTCTAATCCTAGTCACACAAACCTAAAGTTCTGATATACACTTGAATCCTTCCTGCACAGTAGCAACAGTCTGGAGGCACCCTGATTCTCATGTAATGGAATGGTCCCAGAGAAATCAGCTCATAGGAAAGAGACCATCTCCAAGTCACATCCCTAGGGTCCTTCTTTCTCCTTTCATCGTGGATACTGAATACTGGCTATGGACAGGATCTCATTTATGCTTTCCCCATCATGGCCAAAATGGAGAGTCAAGCCTCTGGTTATGTCTGGAGCGGACTGGTCTTTAAGGAACCCCTTTATTATCACTTTGTGTTGAGGGTTTTCTGGGTCTATACCTCCCCAGGTTTTGATGGCATCCACTAAGCTTGTATAGTAGTCGGATGTTCATCTGGTCCTTGGAGGGCGGTTTAAACTTTACTCCAATTTACACATTGCTGGCCAGCTGCTCTGATGCCATCAATGATGGCCTTCTTAAAAACAATATTTAGGCATATATGGTGTTAAAGGAAAATGTTATGAAAATGATGTATAGATGGTACTTACCATAATCCCTGTAAAACTAGCAAAGATTTACCATAAGAGTGATAATCTATGTTGGAAATGTAAAGAAAAAGAAGGCACCTTTTACCACATGTGGTGGACCTGTCCCAAGGTAAACTCTTCTGGGAAAAGATTTACAATGAATTGGGGAAAAAAATGTTGAGATACACATTTATTAAAAAAACCAGAAGCCTTTCTACTTGGAAAGGCTAGAATTTTGTTGGCCAAAAATTGGAAGCACAAGAAGTTCCAACAGTGGAGGAATGGCAGATGAAGATGATGGATTTTGGGGAGGCAGCCGACCTGACCGGAAGAGTCCGTGACCAGAGGGAGGAGGAGCACCAAGAGGAGTGGAAGAAATTCAAACACTATTTAGCTAAATATGATAAGATAACATAAATAGAATTACTTGTGAGTACCAAATAGGCCTAGGATTTGAAAATGTGATGTGTAAAATACTATGTTAAAGTTAAAATGAAAAGAAAGATGTTAATTGACCAAGTAAATTTTATGTGAAAATAGTTTTTGAAAACTGTTACAATGATTTATATGGAAACCTAGCCAGGGGGATTCGAGGAAGTCACCTAACAATGTTAACAAAAGTGGAACTATTACAATTAGGATAAATGTTTGTTTGTTGGTTCGTTTGTTTTTTGATTTTCTTTTTTCTATTTGTTTGTTATAAATCTGGAAAATTAATTTTTTAAAAATGGGGGGGGGCAATATTTAGGCTCCAGAACCCTTGCTCAGTGTTATGACACCACTGTGGTTTGTTCTGGAGGTCCTGGGCAGAAAGGAAGGTTGCATCATCTGGCTACACCTAACAAGCCCCAACTATTTGGAAGGTTATATTAGACTGGAGTGGTGCATATGAAGCCAAAGCAGATTGCAAGCTCTTGACTCAAGCAGAAAATTATCAGTACTGAGGACAGCTCCTAGGGAGAAGATCTCCAGAACAGAACAAGAGAGCAGGGCAGGTTTGAAAACTGCCTCAAACCTCAGCCATCAGATGAGAAGTGGATTTCTTAAAAGGACTTTGAGTCACTCCTTAAATATTATTGTTCTCTTAGTGGCCTTGTTTGCACACAAATGAAGTTGTTTGTATCCTCTTCCTCCCAAAAGGCGTAAGGTAGCAAAGGGAAGACCAGACCCATTGAAGAAGGGGTTGCAGGGAGCTAGCATTCCTGCTCCTTTCTGAAAAATAACTACTCCCAGTTACCTTGGGCCTGTTGATGAGAAGGGGAAGCATGTTCTGGCCTCTGGAACCAGCCTGGAGTTTAAGAGCTGTCAGAATGTTACATCACATGCAGTCCAGAGAAAAGACCAGCAAGTTAAGATGAGAGTAGCCACACTTGGATGCAAATGTTTATCACTTATTGCTTCATTCTGGCATAGAAAAACTGATATCGCTCCTGTACCTCTTTCCTCTACTCTTTTTCCATTGTTTGCTTAGGATGTTAGTCTGTAATCCTCATAGGAAAGCAAGAGTTTTATTTTCTCATATACAGAGCACCCATTAACAACTCTACATAAAGGTAAAAGGTCAAGGTACCCCTGCCCGTACGGGCCAGTCTTGACAGACTCTGGGGTTGTGCGCCCATCTCACTTAAGAGGCCAGGGGCCAGCGCTGTCCGGAGACACTTCCGGGTCACGTGGCCAGCGTGACATTGCTGCTCTGGCGAGCCAGAGCCGCACACGGAAACACCGTTTACCTTCCCGCTGGTAAGCGGTCCCTATTTATCTACTTGCACCCGGAGGTGCTTTCGAACTGCTAGGTTGGCAGGCGCTGGGACCGAGCAGCGGGAGCGCACCCCGCCGCAGGGATTCGAATCGCCGACCTTTCGATCGGCAAGCCCTAGGCGCTGAGGCTTTAACCCACAGCGCCACCTGCGTCCCTGCGTCCCACCTGCAACTCTACATACTGAATCTTAATTGAGGAGGCTAATTTTTTGGTCAGGAATTTTTAAAACAAAAATCTATATAGCCAGAGAGCATGACCTGTTTATCTCCAGACTGGGCTTCATATTGCCTAAAGGGTTTCTGACCCTATGTCCTCTGCATTTGTGTCATTACCTGGGAAGAGGGATGGAACACAGAAAGATGCCTTCTAAGAGGTCAGACTATTTGTCCAGCCAGTAGAGTAGACTCTGATCTGCAGTGGCTCCATAAGGTCTCAGGCAACGGTTTCCATGTCACCCACCCTCAAAGATCCTTTTAAGTAGAGATGTTGTGCTGGAATATGGGAAGCTGTACATTCACAGAATCATAGGGTTGAAAGAGACTCCATGGGTTCTCTAGTCCAACCTCCGGCAATGCAGGAATCTCAGCTAAAGAGATGGCATCCAATCTCTGCTTTAAAAACCTCCAAGGAAGGAGAGTCTACCACCTCCGAGGAAGACTGTTCCACTGTTGAACAGCTCCTACTGTCAGAAAGTTCTTCCTGATCTCTAGTCGGAATCTCCTTTCTTGTAACTTGTAGCCATTGATTCAAATCCTCCCCTCCAGAGCAGGAGAAAACAAGCATGTTCCCTCTTCCTCTTCCCTTGAGATATTTGAAGATGGCTATCATATCTCCTCTCAGACTCATCTTTTCCAGGCTAAACAAACCCAATTCCCTCAACCATTCCTCAAAAGGCTTGGTTTCCAGACAATTTATCACCTTGGTTACCCCCTCCGCACATGTACTCGTACCACTGAACGGCATTCCGTCTCCACCAGTTTGATGCCTCAGTCACTGACTCGGATCAGGGCACTAATAAGACATTTTAAAATTCAGAATTATTTCTCCTGTGGATGACATGCTGGGGGTGTGCCATCAGGCACCTGGCCTCTATCCAGCTGAGTTGCTGCAGCATTCTGGAATGGAGAGGGAGAGAGGCACGGCAGCAGTGAGGTTGTCCAGAGGACTGCATTGGCTCTGCTGGTGCATTTGCACTGTGCCAGCCTCTTGGCTGCTACGCTCTTTCCCTTATTTGTCCTGGTATGCTGCACAGATTCAGCTGGATAGAGGTCAAGAGAGCAGCACAACCCCACCACACCATCCACTGCTGCTGCAATGTCCCCAGTGTGGAAGGACGTGTGGATCCAGAATTGGCCTCCACAGTCACTTACGGACTCATTGTTAAAACCAAGTTTATGGAAGACAATCTTACTCAGCTACGAGTGATCACCAAATAAGAAGAAGATTTCCAAGAAATGGCATCAGTGTAAATGGTCAGTGAACTGCTCCCTGTACAATTCTAACCCCATCAAATTCTGAGCAGTTAGAACTGCATTTTGTGCTTGTTAAGAGATGAACTATTTTTGAAAGCCCAGGAGTTTTAAAGATTTGAAAAAGCAAATCTCAATAGCATTCACTGTTTCTAATTAAACCTGCACAACAATTTGCTGAAAATTTCCAATGCCTAGAATCAAGAGATACCAAGATAGTTCCTATTGTTAGAGTAACAGGGAAAAACCTGAAACATCTTAGAATCTGCTTTACTATTCTTCTTCTTTCAGTTCAGCCAGAAAAGAAGCTGGTTTGGATGGGGGGTGGGAAGAAGGGAGATAAATGCCAACTCTCAAGAAAAGTGGCTAACATTTAAGAGCTTATTCATTTTGAAAATGCATGGAGTTTGCAAGTATAAAATACAAAATCATGTAAAATCCCCCCCCCTTTTTAACATTTAAGTACATAGAGTGGTACCTCGGGTTACAGACACTTCAGGTTACAGACGCTTCAGGTTACAGACTTCGCTAATGCAGAAATAGTACCTCGGGTTAAGAACTTTGCTTCAGATTGAGAAGAGAAACCGTGTGGCAGTAGTGCGGCAGCAGCAGCAGGAGGCCCCATTAGCTAAAGTGGTACCTCAGGTTAAGAACAGTTTCAAGTTAAGAATGGACCTCCAGAACAAATTAAGTTCTTAACCCGAGGTACCACTGTACAAGAACAAGCATCACACTCAACAACCTTCTTCCATGATTGTGGATCAAAGGCAGGCACTCACAGATATGGCCATCAGATCACCAGTGGCAACAAGGAATGTCATGCTGGTATGGGTCCTAAAAGGAAAACTTCTTTATATCTCACCCCACAAGTAGCAAAGTATTTTCACAGTGAGGCAAAGTGTGCTGCCAATTCATAATGGCACCATCCTATGTGTTACCGGTGTCCTCATGGGCTCCAGGAGAGGGGTTGCTATAAACACCCCCTGCCCCCCTGCCCATGGCTCCTCTCTGTTCTGAGAGCAGAAAACACAACAGAGACATGGAGGTTTTGTCTCTGCAGGGAAGGTTGTGAGAAGGTCAGCCTGGCTACTGGGAACAATGGTTGGCTATCAACATCAATGTGTTTTGGACTCTATTATCAAAAGGAAGATGTGCTGATCATGGACAGGTTACAGACTCTCCTGGTGTTGATGTCATCCATTAACAGAAAATAAGGGTGGAAAGGGGAGAGAGAGGGAGGGAGGGAGAGGGAGGGAGGGAGAGGGAAAGAGCACAAACTACTGCACAGATCTGTGCATGGGAAGCAGAATACTTAACAAGGCAATGGTCCATATACCGTCTCTGTTTTCAGTTCATAGAGTCCTATCTACATTGTCAGTACATTTCATATGAGACATTGCTGTCATATGCATTGTGAGTTTGGGGGTGGGATTTATCCATGAAAATCTTTTAATAAAAACTATTTTTTAAAAAAATTGAAAGGCCAACGGTCCTGGTTGAAGAGTTCTCTTGTACCTTCCTTCTTTAATAGCTATATGGGAGCAAGAAGTTGAGAAGGACAAATACTGCTGGCTGGATTCAGCTACCCTGAAGTGCCAGAGGAATCCAGTGCAAGGACTCCTGCTTGCTCAACAGGCCCCCCCCCCTGCCCTGCACTCACCCCGACACCTCACCCAAATCTTCTCCAGAGGTTTGGGAGAGCCCCCAGAACAGAATGCAGGGGAAAGAGAGGGGAGAGAACTCCATCTAGCATGCATAAATGTTTAAGCTGATGGAACAATCTTATTAGTGTGACGTTGAATTCCACCCTGTGTTTCAAGAAACCCTCATTCAGAATAACATGTTAGAGGAGAGACTGCTGTTCAGAGGCATCCCTTGGCCTTTTATTGGGCTCTGCTGCAGAGGCCAGATGTAGAAGAAGACAGGGTTATTATGTGTTTAACAGTAGTATAGAATACAGTGGGTGCTGCAACTTTTCTTAACTATGCATCTTCCAAAATGCCAGAGCCCCGTGCGCTTTAGGCTTTGCATAGCACTGCTATCTCCTAGCTCCCTCTCTTTCAATGTTACTGTTAAGACTCTAAACCTAAGAAGAAACCATATAGCATTTCTCATTGCATTGACTTGCCTTTAGGAAGGCCATGTGGATGTAGTTACTAGGGGTCTTAATAGACACAATAACAACATGAGTCAACAGTGTATCGTGCCCCAATCAGGAGAAGTCATAGTCCTACTCTATACTGCCTTGGTCAGACTACATTTAGAGTCCCATGTCCAGATTAAAGGAGGATACTGACAAGCTGAAACATATGCAAAAGAGGATACTCCATCAGGCAAGGCCTTCTTCCACCTGCCTTGCCCCCCCCCCCCCCGGGACTCCTCCAGGCACAGCTTCTTTATGAGGAAGAACAGTGAGGGGAGAGACTCCACCAGGCAAGGCCTCTTCCCACCTGCCTTGCCCCACCCTCCAGTCTCAGCTTCTCATTTTGTATTGTATTATGTTGTGCACTGTAGTTTGCTGTTGTTTTATTGATTGGAGTTTAGAAATTACTTATTGTAACTGATAAGTGTGGATTTCTGTTTAATTTTGAAATGCTGATATTTAATATTACTCTGTATTATTTTAATGAAAGTTGAATGTTATTTTATTTGCATATTGTATATTGTATTGTGCATATTGTCTTATTTATATGATGTTAGCCGCTCTGAGCCCAGCTTTGGCCAGGGAGGCCAGGATACAAATAAAATTATTATTATTACCAAGATGATCAAGGATCTGGAAACCAAGCCTTATGAGGAAGGGTTAAGGGAACTGGGTATGTAAAGAGGAGACTGAGGGGAGATTTGATAGCCATCTTCTAATATCTAAAAGGCTGTCACATGGAGCAAGCTTGTTTCCCCTGCTCCAGAGGCTATGACATGAAGCAATGGATTCAAGTTACAAGAAATGAGATTCTGACCAGGAAGAACTTTCAGATGATAAGAGCTGTTCAACAGTGGAACAGTCTCCCACAAGAGGTGGTGGACTCTTTTTAAAAGCAGCGGTTGGGTGGCCATCTGTTATGCATGATCTAGTTGAGATTCCCGCATTGCAGGGGGCTGGACGAGATGACCCTCAGGTCCCTCCCAACTCTACAATTATATGATTCTATGGGTAAGAATCTTTCTATTATAGAGGTCACATGACAGAAGTAGCAGCATCCAGCCAGTGATGGGCACTTTCCTTTCTTTGAGCAATGCCACTGGGACTAGGCTATGCCCTATTATTCCAACTGAGATGGGGTGGGTGGGTGGCCTGCCAAGCTGCTGCCTCCAATTCAACTGAGCACCATTCATTTTCTAGCTCATTTGTATAACCAGAAAGTCCTATTTGATACTACTACTGACATACATAGCTTTTTCAGTTTTGAGATGTATTTGCAAGGATATAAATACATTCTCACATATCTGCTTTGTCTTCATTGAGAATTCAACATCACCAGGACAGGATATAAATTTATATCCAAACCTTTTTTAAAAAAATCCCAATTGGCTTTACAAGTAATGAAACAAAGAGGTGATAATTTGCAGTGTAAAAGCAGCTGCTCCATTGAGATCAGATGATTATTTCTGGGTTGAAGTGAACGGCTGACTACAGAGTGTGTATCAACACTCACAGTCATTACTTAGTGCTGGGGCACGGTTGTTGTAACCTCAGGCTAAACTGACAACCAGCAATAGATCTAATTGACAGGATGGCTCTTTTCAGCTAATGGTTTGTTAAAATTGATGGACCTCGGCCTGGCCTCAATTACAGATATCAGCATTTTCAGAAAAAAACAGGGTACAGATGTCAGCAAAATATATTTTTTTTTAAAGTGTGGGATCACAGCCTTCACTCTAACAAAGCAGATTTGAATTGTGAGCTTTTCAACTATTTTGCCATATTCTGTGCTCCTTACATACAGTAGAAATACTTGTCAGTTTGCTTTTTTTGGTACAGAAAGTAAAATGTAGAGATCTATTCTATTTAATTCAAGATGGTTCTGGATACAAGCTGGAAGTTTCTAGCTGACAAACAAGCTTCTGTTCTGCCTAGAAGCAAGCAGAAGGTTCCTGATGTTTGGGTTGTTCCTTCAGAGAAGCTGAACAGCTGGTGCAAACTGGTTCTGTTATGTCTTTCTGTCAAGGTCATAGTGACTATAATAATAAGGCCAGAAGCAGCCTGAGTTTCACTTTCTGTCTCACTTTCCTTCTGGTGTGGTGTTCTGTACATAGTATGTTTAGCGTTAAGGTTTTAGTCCTAATGTAAAGTTTATGTTAAGTCTGCTGCAACTGGATTACTTATGGACAGTGCCATCCTAAAGATGTATGTATTTGTGACCGTTAAGCTCATTTGTCTTCAGTAGTAAAACTCTGCTGGATGAAGCTAATTGCCTCTGCTCTGTTTTTTGGAAACACCTTTCTGTTTTTACTGAACAATGATGGGACATTAGCTGCCACTGCCGTTGGAAACCAAGGAAGACTCCATGACTGCTTTTATGGCTGAAGTTTGGTGCTGTGTTTTTATCTGTTTTCAACTGCTTCTTGTTTTCAACCACATTGTAACCCGTTTTGGGATCATTTGATTAAATACAGATTTAGTAAACACATTTCTGAAAGTCTTCTTAGTCTCTTCCACAGAAAGATCATGGCCCAGATCACAGTTATTCTGAAAGTATTTCCTACACACACACCAAATTAGGGAAGTTTTTAAATGACTGATGTTTTAATGTATTTTTAATCTTTTACTGGAAGCCGCCCACTGTGGCTGGGGTAGAAATAAATAATAATAATTATTATTATTATTATTATTATTATTACCACCTTGCTTGCATGGAGCTAGAACAGGCAAAATGGCAGTGTACTGTAACTCATTTCATCTTCACAATTACCTTCAATCTGTACCCACAGAGAGTACCCACAGAAAGTAACAGGGGTAATAAAAAATGAGTTTTTTAAAAAGTAAGTAACAGGGATTGTGTGGTTGATTAACATATTCCGCTTTAAATTGTTCAGTGAATAGAATCAATCAAAGGCAGAGATTAGGTCCAGTTTAAATGTGTTATGGGGGAGGGGAATATTCTGGGTTTTAAAAATGTGCTTGGCATCAAAACTGAAGCACAAACTGTTTTTGTGGCCGACATTGTGAATAAATCATTCAAGGGTCCAGCTTCCTTTATACTCGACCTTTGGCATCTTCCTCATTTTGTAATTCCTACTGTGCTCCCTACTATAAGTTTCACGGCTTTCCGCAAGTAAGCCTCTAATTAGTAGGCGAGCTTAATGTTACTCTCAGATTTCAGGTGGAGCTGTTGGTAATATTGTTCAATGCTGCAATATCAACATGTGTGTTGGCACTTCTGAACTTTCAAAGCCTGCCCGCAGGCATCCACAGTGGAAGCCTTTAAAATTGATCTGGTTTAGTGAAAACCAGTTCCCTGAGCCTACAGCCGCCTCCCCCACTTCTGCTGCCCCCTGACGGCTTACAATTAAAGACTTTATCTTCTATTTCTTTCAGCTTTTAAATTCATTAATCCCAG
This sequence comes from Podarcis cretensis, assembly GCF_951804945.1. NCBI lineage: Eukaryota > Metazoa > Chordata > Lepidosauria > Squamata > Lacertidae > Podarcis > Podarcis cretensis. The sequence continues at coordinate 139,271,712 of NC_137170.1, read as the reverse complement.
ACACTAAATCGATGGTTTACAATGCAACATTATTCAATCCTCTGAATGCCAGTTTTGTTAAGTTTCACTTTCAGAAGGGCAGAACAACTTGATTTTTTGTACTTTTTTTTAAAAAAGTATTCACAGTGACAATGACAGAAATTCTTCAAGGCAGAATCAGAAATTGTTCTATTCTGTTATCACTATCGTCCCATTGATCCCCATCCTCTCAACGCTTCTGTTTCCCTTGCTCTGAAGATATAACTTTTATTCCCTGGAGGGAAAAAGCAGAAGCAAGAAGGATATGCATAAACAAGCCTTAATGACCCCTATGATTCCCTTGAGCAAAGTCCATCAATATATAGCGTGAAATGTTATTTTTTGGATTCCTAATTAAGGTTGTGACCAGCCTTTAAAATTCATTACACTCATCATTGAAGCCAAATCTTAATACCTCACCATCAAGTCCCCCAGGAAGCCGTGCACTTGGCTTTACAACCTAATAAATCCATTTTCAATTTAAGTGCATTTGCCACTAGAGCTTTGGATGCTTTATATACTGGACTGTTTTCGCTGAAATAAAACTTAAGCCAGCATTTCCTACACAATGCAGATGACGGCAAGGGGTGTGTAGGGCATCAAGATATAGAATTGAGATGTTAAAGTAGCTGGCAGAGGTTCAGTGCTTCCCTCATTCAGGAGAACAACAAACTAATATCTAAATTACCTGTAAGCAACAACAAAAATAAACTGTGGTGTTTATTGCATAGCTAAGCATTATTTGAAGGGACGCGGGTGGCACTGTGGGTTAAAGCCTCAGCGCCTAGGACTTGCCGATCGAAAGGCCGCGGTTCGAATCCCTGCGGCGGGGTGCGCTCCCGCTGCTCGGTCCCAGCGCCTGCCAACCTAGCAGTTCGAAAGCACCCCCGGGTGCAAGTAGATAAATAGGGACCGCTTACTAGCGGGAAGGTAAATGGCGTTTCCGTGTGCGGCTCTGGCTCGCCAGAGCAGCGATGTCACGCTGGCCACGTGACCCGGAAGTGTCTCCGGACAGCACTGGCCCCTGGCCTCTTAAGTGAGATGGGCGCACAACCCCAGAGTCTGTCAAGACTGGCCTGTACGGGCAGGGGTACCTTTACCTTTACCTTTAAGCATTATTTGCACCAATGCTGACTTTAGTCACAAGGTCCACATTTAATGGACAACACAGGGAGGAAATACCTTAATTCATGGTTATCCTTTACCACAGTTGCTTTTTGGCCACCCTAAAAAATATGGGTGTTTTTCTCAACCCCCAGAAAGACAATGTCAGTGCTACAGCATCTGCTTTGCATATATTTAGTTTTAGGCCGGACTCCTAACATCTAAAAGTAAAGGACTTAGGCAGCTGCACGGAGGACAGTCTCTGGAGAACTATTACTGATAGTGTCACAGCTCAGTGACTTTTTTGTGCAGAAGGTCTCAGTGCAGCTCCCGGCAGCTCCAGCCAAGGCTGGGAAAGGCTCCTGCCTTAAAGTGGGACAAAACTGTTGCTAATCAGTGCAGACACTACTAGCAAGATGAACAAATACGCTTCTAATTTTCTGTGCTGGGCTCGAAGGCCCCACAGTGGCCCATGCAGCCCAATCAACCAATGTACTTGTTAGTTTCTCTGTGTGTTGATTGCTATATCATTTTATGCCAACATAGGCTTATAAGCAGCTTACAAAGGATAAAAAACTGTTTCACAGACTTTAAAATATAAACATCCACAGTTAAAAACACAATAAAACAATTCAATTAAAGCATTAAAATATAAACATTCAGAATTAAAATGAACAAATGAAACAATCCCATTAATATGACACAGCAATTAAAAGAGAGAAACTCAGGTAGAGAGATGAAAGGAATGCCTCAGTCTGATGATCCCAGAAAGGGGGCTGTTCATTAGCTACCATGTCTGGTCACGGTTGCAACACTAAGTTTGAGCATTACAGTTGTGCCACTCAACTATCCTGTTTTAAGACTTTGTGATTGCAGGGGGTCATGACAAATCAAATGAATAACTTCTGCATGCCTTTGCTAGAGTATAATGGAATGAGAGTGTTTCAAAGTGCTTTGAGGGAGGCAAGGCATAGAAAACTACCGTAAAAAAAATGAAGGTTATTTGGAATCTTTATCTACTATCCTTTAACAATACTTTCTAGGCAAAGCTGTTAAAAGATCTGCAGTTTGAAGCTGCATGGAAACAATGGTATTAGGATATTTTAGACAGGCAGATTATGTGATCTGCAAGCAGAACTAAAAGGGCTGGGTACTACTAAGAAGTTGAACCTTTTAATGTTTAGAATGGGGGGGAGAAGGAGAATGGTTGTGTTCTCACTGCACCTCAGAGCACCAACACCCGGTCCTCTCCTGAAACTCGTGGTGGGAAGTCTTTTCAATCTACTTTTTAAATGGAAACAACAATTGTGGACATCCAGTCTTCCTGTTCTTCTGTTCTTTGGCCAACAGCAATCCTGGGGGGCAGGCGCAGCCAGCCTATCTTGGGACCAAGCACCTCCCACCTGGCCCAGCCAGATTGGCCAGGATTCAACAAAGGTCAGTGGTAGGAAAGCCTGCCAATCCCCAGCTGCCAGCCTGGAAGTTCCCCACGACCAGTCGCCTAGGCCCCCGGCATTGCTCCCACAGGAGGGAGCCCACCATGGGTAAGCCCCTATTATTCACATGCAAACAATATAGTGATAGAGCTCAAAGGATGACAATACCAGGACATGGATTAAATTCCCAAAAAGAAATTGTGTGAGTGTATACTTTATAGACTATTCCATAAGAAGCATGGTATGTCTCGTTGCAAGCTGAACTGAAAAAGTCTATTCATGATCTGAGAATTGGCCATTTGCAATGTTCCCTTCTTAGTAAGCATGCTCTGAGCCAGTCTTTAAAGGCCATACAGTACTCCTCTAGAACACTATGTGAATTTAAATAGCTGACATAGATTTGATCAGTGCCTCATATAATTCACGCACATGGTCAGAAACAAACCACGGCTTCCCACAAATGAGCAACATACACTTGTGCACACTGGTTTAGCTCTCTGAGAGCACTGCTCTCTTGTTGTGTTTTGGGTATCTTCTCCCTGGGAGCTGCCCTCACTGGCTTAGCGTTATGTGTGAACCAACACTTGTGGTTTGTTTCTTCCAAGGCACAAGCTGCCAACAAGCCAATAACAAACCTTGGCTTATGGTCATAGTTTGGTTGGAGAGAAAGAAATCACAAGCGCTGGTTCACACATAAAGCTAATCCAGGCTATAGTTTGTGTCCTCCCAGCTGAGCAAAGGGAGAAGCAGGGATGCAGGCAGGGATCAAGGCGGGCGCAAATGAGCCACGTGCACCAGCATGCTGCTTGTTCATGTTAAACCATAGTTTATTTCAGATTATGGCTTACTGTGATGTGCCAACTAAGACATTATGAACTCTGCCAACACACTTCCAAGTTTGTTCTCTATTCAGTCCACCAGCGAATGGTTTCTTCTAGTTTCTTGCATTCACATTTTGTGCTTGCAATGAAGTTCAATCATTAAAAAATTAAAACAAATGGTTAAATGGAAGTGTTTTGTATTATTTATTACCTTCTGAATATACTAGTAGTCTCTCCTTCACTGGAGGTATCTAACAAAAGCCTCGATAGCCATCTGTCAGGGATGCTGCCATTGCGTCACACATGGTAGAACCTGCGTTGAGCTGCAGGTTACAATAGAATTCTTCTATTCTATGTTTTTATTCTACTCTTCCTCCAAAAAATTCAGAGCAGGATACATTACTCTTCTCCCACCTCTGCCCCGTGCAACACAGACACCTCATTTTATCCTCACAACAACCCTGGGAAGAGAGTTAGGATGATAAAGCCTAAGGGACCCTGGTTAACCCAGGGACTTCCCTGGTTGAGTGAGGGCTTTATGTTGTGAACCATCCTGAGATCAAAGGATGAAGAGCAATATACAAATTTAATAAATAATAATAAGAATTTGAACCTGAGTCTCAAAATCCTAGTCTGACACTCCAACTCGCACTGAGTCTTTATTCCAAATTCCAAACTGAAGCAATGGTTTGTGTAGTTGATTGGCAGAAGCTTTCTGGAATCATTCCAAGTCCTACAAGGCAGTGTTTTCAACTGGAGACATCAAAGACTGACCTCAGACTTAGGCCACATACATTGCAAGGATGTATTTTACATTTGCACTATAGTCTTCTATTGCTGGCCATGAGGAAGAGAGTATTTACACTTATCAGAAGAAGAAGAAGAAGAAGAAGAAGAAGAAGAAGAAGAAGAGGAAGAAGAAGAAGAATCTTTCTTTGCATCAGCCACTAGCCATAGTAATAAAATAAAATGTACTGAAGATAGAGGTAAAATCTACATATACAAAATACATTCTGGAGGTTTACATCAATAATCAAATAATAGATCTTATTCTAATTGCCCCTGCACTTATCGATAGTTTTTAATTCTTTCCTGCCACTGCTAGGAAACATTTCTTGAAAAGGTTTGACAATTAGATGTTGTTTTCTGTTTGCATGAGACTGACCTTATAAGAGGTCAGGAAATAATTGCCCTTAGGATACACTATCCAATGATCTTGGAATAATTTATGTTATGTTTCACCTTCCTCTGCAAATTTTTTCTATCTGGATATATTCTGACTATATTTATCATTTTCTCTATGGCATGGCTTATGGTAACTACTAATGTTCTGTATGGGTGTGTCCTTGACTTTTGATACAAAATGCTATTAATGTTATTAATATATGTTTGACTTTAGAATAGTATTTAGTAGCCAGGTCAGAATCAGCATGATTGTGAGTTGCACTGTGTTATGGATAGCATGCAGCTCTAGTGCAAGATGTTGCTTAAGTTCACACCTAGTTACATCTAACATTAATTCGCTCGAAACATTTACCGTATTGCTCTCCAAAGTGCAAAGTGGCTCCTAACAGTGAGTGGGTGGGTGTTTGGGTGTGTGGGTGTGTGTGCGCACACACCCACACACACACAGTCCCATGACGAAGATGAAATGATGTTGTTCTTAAGCATATGGAGCTTTGAGGATGAAATGCTCAGAAGGGCTTCATTCATGGAAATTAAGTGGAACTATCCCCCAGGCTGAGGCCATGGGGTACCAATGTATCCTGTGTGGTCATCCAGAAGTTCCCCCTCTTGGCTAACATGGTTGCATCTAGCAGTTAACTGGCATAATGATCTCTGGCTGGAGAACAAGTCCTGATAAGAAGTAATGATTTTCGGGCAGTTTTAAGTGTTTTTATTTACAAAAAGAGACATCCAGAGCATGGCTTCTCACCTGCTCACATTTACGATAGTTGGTCAGTCTGAATTTTTGCCCCTCCCACAGCAGGAAGGATGCCAAACTCCTGCCTTTCCCCTCTTGCCCTTCCGTTGCCATCTGATCTTATCCAGATGCCTAGAACGGGGACTGAGAGGCTGGCCTGCCCCCTCTCCACTTTCACTTGACACAGACTCATAGAATCATAGAATCATAGAATCATAGAGTTGGAAGAGACCACAAGGGCCATCAAGTCCAACCCCCTGCCAAGCAGTGTTGCTGATTGCCTAGCAACACTCTGGCTGCCTTCCAACTCTTCCTCTGCTTGAGAGCTAACAGAGTCTTCCCTGGGAAGGGGGTTGAACTGCCCTTTCTCAACAATGTCAACCAGCTCTCATCTGCAGTCAGTCCCTCGTTCACTTAGTTTGATTTCTGAGTCTAACTCTTCCCCTGCACTCTGGGTGGCCATGTTCCTGAAAACTGGTAACTCAGGTAGTGGTTCTCAGAATTTAAAGGTTTAGCAACTGGTTTCTCTACTTTTTTAAAGTCAAAATTGAAGATTTCTGGTTTCCAAAATATGTGCAGATGTCAGCTGTAGCTCTACCTACATACCCGATATGAAGTCCTCTTTTTTGCACTCAGTGATTTAGGTTACGGTATATCACAGGACCTGAAGGTGACGGTAAAGTAGTAAAGTCCAGTAAAATAGTAGCAGCTGTCCTGCTGATCCAAATCCCAACAGGCACCCAGAACAAGCGGGAATGAAGTGCTCCTTGGTGCATATAGCCACAAATAAATAAAAGGCTATCATTAATATATCAGTAACAACATGACAATCAAGAGCAGCTGCAACATGAGACTGCATTCCCCACACTCAAATGCTGTAAGCCTTTCAAAAAAGGGCAAAGTTTTACAATATCCTCTCCAAATAGTATCACCAAAGCCGCAGAACAGCTTTGAACCACTCTGGAGAGGTTGCACAGTCTTAGAACAATCAAGGTAAAAACTGCTTGCTTGCCTCTTGTTGTGTGGCCACATGGTGAAGAGACTGCCTTGTATAATATGAACTAAGGCTGAAAGAAAAATAGCCTTTTCCATTACACCTTTGATACAAGTTGGCATCCCCTACCAAAACCTCAGCCAAACGTGTGTTCTTCTCCTGTTTACTCTCACTTTGGTAATACTTTCTGCTCCCAGTTCCCTGCACTGCCAGGCTGACAATTACAAATGGCCAGAGAGGATGGAAATTGTAATACAATAACATCCGGAGGGCCACAGGCTACCAATCCATGTCCTGTTGTGTCCCCTACATCCAAGTGGAAATTGCAAATATCCAATTGTAGATTGCAAGCACCTCAAAGTAAGAACCCATCTACTACTGCAACACTGTAAAGCTCCATGATGCTAATTATATAATTAAATGCATAAATAGATACATGAAGCCCATTTCAAGTTAGCGGAAGGCAGCTGCTCTCGTAAGGATGGGAGCCTCAGAAATAGCAGGAAAGATTTCATGATTTTCCAAGCTGAAAGTGACAAGTCGCTGGGGCTCTTGATTATATCCCATCTGCCACCTTTGTTAGGCCATTAAAATGTGTTTTTTTAAATGAAGAAATAAGCAGCATTCTCGAGCTAATGAATGTTAAATTATTAGTATAAACATGCCACCTTTTATTTCTGCCTCCAAAAACGTATTTTCTCTGTTTTGTTTTCTAACTAAATTGCTATAATTTATCACATTAACTTGAGCTGCTCTTTTTTGCTGAGACATCTGTGAGGGGGCAGTCTCAGGTAAAAATAAAAAACAACTGCATGAAATCCTCAGTAACTATTACAACAAAAAACCCACCCACGCCCACACCCAAATGGCGAGATTCTGTGGGTTTGCCACCTGCTGGCTCTTATTTCTTCAAGTTTAGCAGCCTCAAATAACATTACAGTCAGTTCTTTATTTAGAAAGCTAAAGTCAAAAGGAACAGCAGAGGGGTCCTTTTTTAAAAAAAGGAAAGGAAAGGAGAAATAAGCCCTAGAAAGAAGCTTGAAGTTAAGGGAAAATATTACAGGGAGCCGCTATCTCTGTGAACATTTACTGTATAGTCAGCAACTAGTTTTCTTGGAGGACCACTAGGAGATGTGAGTGAGGGGTGGTGGGGCCTGGCAGGAGGTTCTGTTCCCACTAGGTCTGCCTGCTCTGTGGTTTTTGCCTCTAAGTTGAAGAACATAAAGAGAGCCCTGCTGCTGATTGAGGAAAAGAGCACATCTGAGTCCAGCACTCTCTTCTCACAAGGGCCAACCTGATGCCCCTGGGAAACACTCCTGTCCACATCTGGGATTTCCAGTAAATTTTATTTAGAGGTATACTGCTTCAACTTCCTCAGACAAAGCATTTCTCAAGGGAATGGATTTGGATCAGGGCCTCCACAAGTTGCTCACCCGTAGCATACTTGCATGCAAGATATTGATAGTATATTATATTATATTATATTATATTATATTATATTATATTATATTATATTATATTATATTATATTATATTATAATTACATCTATTAATTCCTTTTCATGCAATTTTTTAATATTCAAAATTATGGATGTGGGTGGGTGGGTATATATATATATGGTCTGAAGCTCAACATCAAAAAAACGAAGATCATGGCCACATCACCTCCTGGCAAATAGAAGGGGAAGAAATGGAGGCAGTGAGAGATTTTACCTTCTTGGTCTCCATGATTACTGCAGATGGTTACAGCAACCACGAAATTAAAAGACGCCTGCTTCTTGGGAGAAAAGCAATGACAAACCTAGGCAGCATCTTAAAAAGGAGAGACATCACTTTGCCAACACAGGTTCGTATAGTTAAAGCTATGGTTTTCCCAGTAAATATGTATGGAAGTGAGAGCTGGACCATAAAGAAGACTGATTGCCAAAGAATTGATGCTTTTGAATTATGGTGCTGGAGGAGACTCTTGAGAGTCCCATGGACTTCAAGAAGATCAAACATATCCATTCTGAAGGAAATCAGCCCTGAGTGCTCACTGGAAGGACAGATCCTGAAGCTGAGGCTCCAATACTTTGGCCACCTCATGAGAAGAGAAGACTCCCTGGAAAAGACCCTGATGTTGGGAAAGATGGAGGGCACAAGGAGAAGGGGACGACAGAGGACGAGATGGTTGGACAGTGTTCTCGAAGCTACCAGCATGAGTTTGACCAAACTGGGGGGCAGTGGAAGACAGGAGTGCCTGGCGTGTTCTGGTCCATGGGGTTACGAAGAGTCGGACACAACTAAACGACAACAAATCATATCTCCTATCATTCTCCTCTTTTCCAGGCTAAACATCCCTGACTCCCTCAAGTGTGTGTGTGTGTGTGTGTGTGTGTGTGTGTGTGAGAGAGAGAGAGAGAGAGAGAGAGAGAGAACATCAGTCTTTATGATCTTGCAGTTCTCTCTCATTTGCAAGTTTTTTAAAAAATTCCTAGTCTATGTAATCTGGTCATCAATAATAGAATATATCATCAAGAGACCACACAGATGGTAATTTCTGTGGTGCACCAACTGTGATGCACTAACAATGACCTGCCCTTTTATATTCATTTTGCCACACTCACTGGCCCACCCCGGGTGTCATCCCGGGGGGGGGGGTGACATCATCTCGCCCCTCTGGGACGCTGCTGCGGGCGGCTATCCCTGCTCTCAGGTGCACAGCATGTGTGCCGCTCCAGGTGCCAGAGCAGCTAGCTCTGCCTCTGGCCATACTAGCCTTAATCCAGCACTGGAAGTTTAATCATAGTTAGCATAGTATCACGAAAAAGGCTGAAGCTTCATTTCACGGGGAGGGATATGTACCGTATTGTTCACTCTATAAGACGCACTTTCCCCCCCTTAAAAAGTAAGGGGAAATGTGTGTGTGCATCTTATGGAGCGAATGCAGGCGGAAGGCTCTGCTCAGCGCTCCCTTTAAAGAGCCGTGTGGAGCATTTCCTCCCTGGGGAAAAGCCCCACACTCTGTGCACTCTTTAAAGGGAGCATGCAGCTCTTGGGGGAGCCTTAGCCGTGCGCAGCCTCTCCCGGGCAGGGGATGAAGGCTCCCCTTGCCCGGGAGAGGCTGCGCGCGGCTATCCCATAAACTGCGTGCTCTGTCCCTTCCCCCACCTCCCGCAAAAGCCAGGGATAGCCGCACTCCCTTTAAAGAGCCGCGTGGAGTGTGTGTGTGGCTCTTGGGGGCTTCTCTCTCCTCGGGGAAAAGCCTGCAAGCGCCGCACACACGCTCCACGCGGCTCGTGAAAGGGAGCGCTGAGTAGAGCCTGGGAGGCATAGAGGCTCTGCTCAGCACTCCCTTTAAATAATTTCCCCCCTGCATTCCCCCTCTAAAAACTAGGTGCGCCTTATGGTCAGGTGCATCTTATGGAGCAAAAAATACGGTGTTTACTCAGTTTCCCTAATTAAATATGTGTTGGGGGGGTATTGTTTTAGTTTGTTACTATGTTATGTATCTTTTTGCTTTTGTATTGTAAACTCCCCTGTGATCCTCGGATGAAGGGCGGTATAGAAACTTAATATAACCAAATAAATGCAGCCACTTTCTCCACAGTGGTACCTCGGGTTAAGAACTTAATTGGTTCTGGAGGTCTGTTCTTAACCTGAAACTGTTCTTAACCTGAAGTACCACTTTAGCTAATGGGGCCTCCTGCTGCAGCTGTGCCACTGGAGCACAATTTCTGTTCTCATCCTGAAGCCAAGTTCTTAACCCGAGGTAATATTTCTGGGTTAGCAGAGTCTGTAACCTGAAGCATATGTAACCTGAAGCATATGTAACCTGAAGCGTATGTAACCCGAGGTACCACTGTAGTTCCATTTAACAGCTTGGAGTAGTGAAACTGTCTAAGTGGCAAAGCTGACTAGGACTGCTAGTCATTGTCACAAGGTAAATGACTCAATTAGCTATGCAGAAAGTATTTCATGTTGCACAGAGCAAAGTTTCGAAGTTGCTCTAGTAATTACAGAGCAGATCTGTACGTGTTACTCTCCTAGGCACTACACAAAAGGCATTGGCAACAGCTACACCAAAACAGACACACATCCGTTCCAGGGATCTATTGCATTCCTCCAAAGGCTAACATTGTCTTTTACAGAGTACAAATTAGAGCCCTATGGGAACTTGCAAAATCAATCTGACTAAAGGCCACAGCAGGACACCTGCACACAAACACCCTGTGTACCACTGGCAATATAGCTCTACATCACCCCCTAAAAATCTCTGTAGAGCTGTCATCTGTACACAGCCTCAATCTGTCATTGCAAAACCAAATGTCAGCTCACATGTATTTTTAAAGTAGCAGAGATGTCACTTACCCGTAAGAAGGAGAGATCTCGGTTATGTTCAATGCTGGTGATTTCTAGGTTACCCATAACTACCTCGCAGTTCTCATAGTACTTTCGCAATGCACGATACTGTTGCTCAAGATCAGACAAAGAGCTTAGCTTGTTCTCCGTGCCAGCACAAACTGGAAGAAAGATGAGGGGAAAGAAAGAATTAGAATTAATGCAAATATACAACTGTAGCAAGATATACAAGAGCAAGGTTTCTGTACATGATGCACTTGACTCCATTAAACCATGCCTCTTTACTTCATGTATTATGCTTGAAGCAAAATGGTAATATATACAAAAGTAAACTACAATCCAGTGAATTCATTTGAGCAAAATGTACAAAATGGTTCATGCCCGCAGGGTGTTTTCTCACTCTCCTGACTGTCGGCCATTTAGCCAACCTCTTCCACATTCAAATATGCTTTTGAAACATCCACAAGATTTGCAGCAACAGAACACATGGGGTAGATACAGGTGGGATTCCAAACAGAAAATGAGAAAAGCTTCATTACGTTCCGTGATCTGCATGTGTGCTACTCTGCATTGAAGTTAATATTCACAATGGGATTTCAAGCATGTGTATGATGCAATTCAAAAGTGGTGTATATTGAAATGGGATCAGAAGATCGGTAGTGATGCCTGAAAATATATCAGTGGGGCAGCCAGTGGAAACCTAGTACAGACTCAAATGTACATTACCTTACAGTGGCTGATGAGTGTGGTGGCCAATCCCAACTATGGAGAAATGCTTATAAACTGAGCTAGTTTGTGGTCATTCACTGACATAACTTTTGCACTCAAGAATCCAGGATAATGAAATAAATTCTGATGTCATCAGAATTCACTAAAGGTTTGTTTTAAATAGCCACTATAACTTAAAGGCAAAGGACCTAAGTAGGTCTGAATACGGTACACTGCAGAGAGGGTGTTTGGATATTACCAAATGAGAAGGAAAGACTTCTTTTGGTAGAAGGCTTAGCCAAAGCACACGTGGGGCACAGAAATACAAGTAGTTTCAGAATGCCAAGCAAAAGAACCTAGGTTTCAGTTATTTTGCACCTGAATGAAACAATCAAATTTATGTGCCTTCTGTGCTCTTCTCTTCTGTTTTGTTTTATTGGTGAATAGAGATGGAGTCCAGGGCAAGAAAATGTGCACCCTCTCAAGCTCACCACTGCAAGTGCCTCCTTAGTGCTACACAATAAACCAAGGCTTGCTGAAACCAAACACAGTGATACAGAATAATGAAGGACCAGCATGTACAGTTATCTCTTGAAAGCTTGTGTGGGATTACCAGTTTCATGTAACCAACAAGCTTAAGTATAATTACTGCATGAAGGGGTTAATGTAATAGAGTAAGCTGTTCTGCCAGACTTCTCTAGGTCACTCCCCTTCACCTTGGGAGGAAAGTCATCAAGCCTATTGTTCCCTTTTAGTCTACCTGAGAAGCTTAGCATGTAAAGATGTCTTAGCTGGTTGTTCCAAGCTCAGACCTCATGGCTCTTACAAGCCATTATTGTGTACCAATAATTAAGGAACTCTCACCACTGTAACTAAGCCAAGTTGTACTGCCTGTGCCTTCTGAATGCTGCATTGAAAAGCACCTCAACCTGATGTTTGGAGAGTAAGTAAACCAAACGTGTGGTCTTTTCTATGCTACAGGAAGAGGGAAGTTTGGGAACTCACAAGGTCATATTTTAAAGGTCTAACAGCCTATGTTTCCATACTTTACTTTGCTGCATATTTTGTGATTTTAAAGAAGAAGAAGAAGAAGAAGAAGAAGAAGAAGAAGAAGAAGAAGAAGTTGTTGTTGTTATTTATACCCTGCACATCTGGCTGGGCTTCGCCAACCACTCTGGCTGGCTCCAAACAAAATCTCTGCTGGGGTTCTCTCACCAGAGAGTACTTGCCCCAAACTTGGATCTTGGCATCTAAGAATTCTCTTTTCTATAGACCTATCTTTTTCTTACCACCAACAGCTTTCAGGATTATGTTATCAATAGTAGCAACAGTATGAACCTCTTCCCCTCACTTCTAATTGTAACTGCCTGCAAGCATCATCTACTAACTTTTTTTAAAAAAAGAATTTTGAATTATTATTTTTACCAGAATATTCTTGCACTGCCAATCAATAATTTTATCAGAGAGAAGAGGAGGTGGTAGCAGCAGCAGCAGTGTGGGCTACCCAAGTCATAGTGCTAGTTGCCCAAGAGAAGCCACCTGTTGCTGCAGGTCAGGTCTTGCTGCCCAGCTCATGTCAGGTGCAAGCTGAGCCCAATCCAAGTAATTGACAGTTTATGTTCCTGGCGAGTCAGGTGCAGTGTGTTGAGGTTGGGAAGTCAGCAAACAGTTATTTGATTTTGCAAAGACCTTGTTGACAATATGGATGCCCTGTCCCTCCACACACATGACCAGATCACACAGGCATTAGAGACTCATAAAGAAATTGATGTAATTTGCAGGCAGAAGAGCATTTTCAGGGGCAAGGGAGCTTGGTTCAAAATATATCCACATCTTGTGAGATGGGCAAATATGTATTGCAAGCCAGATTTTTTTTTGTAGCCAAAGGACAGAGAGAGTGCAAAAAAACCCTTTCCCCCAGGTCCAGACAGTCCCCAGTAGTGTAAAAAGAAACTGCATTTGAATGTAAAGGTTGGATAAAACTATGCCAAAAACTAAAATCATACAAACAGCCACCCAGATTCTGCAGCCGATTCAAAGACTTAGGATGCCCAGCTTCAGGAGGGGGGAAGGGAGTACGTTTCTTTCCTGATTTTATGGCAGATGTAGTATCCAAAAGGGGAATACAACCTCTACACTACAGAAATCTCTCCATGCAAATTTCCTCTTGGATTTTACTTACTTAAAAGTGTACATCTGAAAATTCTGGCAGCTCCAGCAATCTGGATTACTGGCCACTACTGCACAGTGAAATGGTACACACAGCAGCTCGGTGCTCTGAATATGTGTTGGCTCAGCGCCATGTTGCTTGCAAACATCCTATCCAGAAAAGATAAAACTCCATGCCTGGTCCAACAAGGATTCTCCAGGAATTCATTCATAAATCTCTTGCCTTTGAGAAATATGAGCCAGCATGATACTTTGGTCTATTTCTATCCTATGCTAAATAAACAGCTATTTGAGTTCTCCACCCACCCCATCCCAAATATTTTACCTCCAAAGAGGAAAGACTAGAGGCCAGATTGGTTTGCTTTCAGGAAGTATTTTAAATTTAGGAAAACAAGCATAGAGACACCTGGCAGCAAAAGTGCAATAAGATGTATTTCGGGGAGAACATTTTCTGTCTGTATCCTTTTGATACATTGGAGTAAAATACCAAAAGATGAGCAGAGCATTGCGGGAGAATTCTTTCAGTTTAGTGACAACCTTTATGACGAGAGTCTAGGAAATAAGTTCCAGCTTTACAAGAGTTTCTGAAGTCTGAGATGGAGCAGAAGTATATTATGCAAATCTGCAGACAGAAGAAACTGACACAATTGTTTCCTTGAAAAAGAAACCTGCAAGACATAGCTAACCATGTGAAAATGACCCCTGTGGCGCTGGAGAAACACAGGCCCTATTTATAATGACAAAGGAGTGCCTCCTTAAAGTGAGAATAGTGTCAGAATCCCTACTGGAGGTCAGAATCAGTAAGGTTCTCTACAAGATTGCAATTGTAAGTTTCATAAAACATTTTCGTACGGTATGTTTAGATATATTATGGCCTTATAAGAAAGCGCCTTGCTACTCTTTCAAGATCTGAGTAGAGAGACCAAAGATCTTCCTGTTCTGGAGAAAAAAGAACAAAATGGGATTTGGTGTAGCAGAGTATAAAAAGCCAGACAGAAACCACTAGAGCCCCAGAGAAGGTTCAATCGTGCTAATGCAGAGGGCTGCCATAGAGGAGTGGCATTAAGTGACAGTCAGGAAGCCCCAGCCATGAATTCACACAATTGCCTAATTTCTCATCAGGCTACAATAATAATACCAGCCCACCTTACAGTAAATTTGCAAGAATTAGTGCACTGTAGTGATAAAATATATTATACCATGACAACCTGCCAGGGTAAGTGTGTCTACATATGGAGAGAGAGAGAGAGAGAGAGAGAGAGAGAGAGAGAGAGAGAGAGAGAAGGAGGAGGAGGAGGAGGAGGAGGAGGAGGAGGAGGAGGAGGAGGAGGAGAAGAAGAAGAATAAGAAGAAGAGGAGGCTGGGAGAGAACTTTCCAAAAATTAGCAGGAAGTTTTTTCTTCTATAGAGTAGATTTTTAAAACTGCAATCTGACGTTGTACTGTCCGTTCTCTCACCACATTTTCCCACATATGTATCAACCTGAGATAAAGGCACATGAATTGTGTTGGACATGTATAAATTGCTATACAGTTGCCAAGTATTAATACACAGAGCCTTCTGTCTGCTTAGCAAAGAAATTAGGAGTCATATAGACTTGTACATATTTTTATTTTTTTTTATAAATATTTATTAAGGTTTTTTAAATACAAAAATGCAAAAAATAATAAACAATATAACATGTATCGTAACATATTTTCAAAGCTTCTTTGGACTCCCTCACGCCTCCCGCTCCCACTTGCATCATTGTAAAAGTTTTTCCAGCAATTTATCAACTTGTTTACATTCTTAAATCTCATTCATTTAATTTAATCTAATAATTCTCCAAAAAATTTATATTTTCCTCAATCTCGTTTATCATCCAGATTACATCTAGTTTAATGGTGCTCAATTGTTTATGATCTGGCATCCTTCTTAACATTCAACCAAATTACAGTGTTTTTGTAAATAAATCCTAAATTTCTTCCAGTCTTCTTCAACCCTCTCCTCTCCCAGGTCTCGAATTCTGCCGGTCATCTCAGCCAATTCCATATAGTCTATCAGTTGCATCTGCCATTCCTCCAGTGTGGGTAGATCTTGAGTTTTCCAATGCTTAGCGATGAGTATCCTTGCTGCCGTTGTTGCATACAGGAAAAAAATTCTGTCCTTCTTTATCACCCCCTGGCCGACAATACCCAGGAGGAAGGCCTCTGGTTTCTTAGGGAGACTTGTACATATTTTTAGCAGCCACCCCAATGCTTGACAACAAGCAAAAAACACTGATGCTATACATGGAATGAATTTGGCAAACTATGGCTAGTCCAAAATATGTTTAATTATCAGAAAGTGAAATGGCAGATGTTGAAGTTTGAACACATGACATCGTCCAACTTTTGAAATCTAAACGCAAGTTTTTTCCATAAAAATATCAGCACTGACACATATCTACTCAGAATTAAATATTCAATCCCAAATGTTGACACCTGCAATGAAAATACTAGGATGGTTCCAGACTAAGCTAATCATACAGTAATGACTACCTTCAATTTATTTGTATTTATGTTCTTAAATTTATAACACACTTTTCTTCCACCCACTCAGAGCTGATTTTGGGGTGCACATGGGGGGAAAGGATGGGGGAAAGTCCTGTTGTACAAGTGGAATTCCTTGAACAGGACTTCTGCTGATGGGACTTTTTAGCTGAATACCACCCTAAGTAAGGATCCAACACCAACTGAAATTCTGACAACAAAGCAGACATTAAACAGAAAATATATTAACCTGCTACTGTTTTCAAAAACCAAGGCTGGCGTGTGGCCTCTAACTATTTTAGCCATGCATTTTTTGCTTTATTGATGATGCTGTAGGAGCTGTGCGACCACACACTGCATCTTCCGCATTCTGCTCCTGCTTTAATGAGGTTAACTGTTTAAATGACAGATTAATAAATACAAAGAGTTCAATGGCATATTTTTTTATCACATCGTAAACCATGCATTCTGAAATTTATTGTATGTGATGGACCAAACAAGAAACATAGAGACAGAGCTACATTCTACAAATGATTACAGAAATATATAGTCAGTCTGCAGTTATCCCTTGATTAATTCCATTTTAACATTTAAATAATTGCAAATATTTTCAGGAGCACATTTTCGATAAGCCAAGGCTGGTTGTTTTCTTTTATTTTTAATTAACTTTACTTAATGCGACACTATGCACTTTTGTGCATCTCTCCTCATCAAAACTGCAGCTTACTTTTTAAATTGCTGGAGCTGTTTGTGTGCAAGAGTGTCATTTTACTTTAAAAAAAAGGAAAAGGGAAAGGGGGGAAAAGCTTGTTAAAGAGGGGCTCCGGAAAAGATTACCAGCCGTGCCTCTCTACACAAGGCCTTGCCTGAGTCGAGCACGACTTTCATTTGCCAATCGATTTGCCAATCAGGCGGTATATACACAAGGCATTGCTCACAAGATCAGGCCCATTGATTTCAGAAGTCCATTTATGAAAAGAGAACTGAAAATTCACTTTCCCATGTCAGCTTAACGACATGGAGCCCTCTTTTGAACACAATTGCAATGTGTTTGTAAGCTTTTTCTTATAAGGCTTTATCAACCTAAATTGTTTGGCTGATACAAGTAAAAACATTGCTCTGTAGTCTTGAAAGAATGTGTTAAACCACACATTGGTACCCTAAATGCCTCTATTCTGAAGCCTCACAAATGGCCTTTTAAGAAAGATGCCAAGGGGCCAGTGTGGGCACCATCACTAATCTTGATGTAACCACTTGTAACTTTAAAAAGGTTGTTCTGAGGCAGCAGCAACCTGAAAGCAGGAGATTGACTTAATGGTAGTCAGGAGTCCAAACTGGCCATTCAACAAATGAGGCATCTGTCCCCAGCATCAGGTCCCTTGGAAAAGGCCGAAGAAATCATCTTGAGGTTGCCTAACAGTTCCAGAAGGACTAAGTTGCCTCCATTTCTCCATTTCCTGCAAAGTGTCCACAGGGTCCCATTATCTCAGACTAGTCCTGTGGCATCTGTTTCACCTCAGCCCTCAGTCTGAATCAGGTGCTTTAAATGTGGCTGCTTACTTTTCAGCTCATGCAAATTGTCTGCTAATATGCGCAGTTAATATGTGCTGGTTCGAAACCCATATAGCATACCATGGTGGCAATTTGCACAATCAGGGAGAGATTCCAGAGCTCCTCTGATTACAGAAGATGCAGCCATGCTACAGTCTTCCACTCCATCAGCTCACATATTATTATGCTCCAACTAGCAGATCGCCTGCATTAGCTGCAGAGATTATACATAATGGCCACGTTTAGCATGTGAATCTGTGCTAAGTGACTGTGTAAAATAAAAAAAGTAAACCAAAAGAACAGTATGTTCTCCATTATGCAAAATGCAGCTGAAACAGATTTGCCACAGAAGACCATGCTTACTTTACCATCTCACTGCCTTCTCCCTGGACTATGTCTGCTACTTCTAAGAAAAACTTTGAAATCTTGACAAGACTCTCCCATGACTTTGCAAGAAAGCTACACATTTTGTTACCTTTCCTTTCATTCTGCAACAGTTATTGCAAGACCCATGTTCTGCCTTTTCTCGTGGTTTTGTTTCCCAAGTTGTTTCCTGATTTTACAGATGTCCTAACATTTCAGAAGGGTCCTGTAGGGATTTTACTTTTTTGAGATTGCAGTGTTACATTACCAGAAGGAACCAGCCTATAAACCAGCAAGCAATGGATTCTAATACAGAACACAATTAGCAAGTGAAGCACATTACTAAATACCAGTCGGTGGGGAAAACTGCAGCAGAGTGCTATTGCCCACATGTCTTGGTAGTGGGCGGGTGGAAAACAGGATGCTTAACTAGGTAGATATAACCAGGTAGGTAGGCCTTTGGTCTGATTCTGCAGGGCATTTTTATATATTTATGCAATACTGCTAAGCACCTGGCAAAATACATGATGGTGATGTTGAGTAGGGATGCTGACAAAAATTGCTATGTCTTAATGTGGTACCAAATACTTTCAAAGTTCCATACTGGGACTTATGACTGCTACATAATATAAGTATTTCTTCAAAGCTATAAATAATTTTGGGAACTAGTGGATACAGGATGTATCTCACACTCAAGTTCTGTTTGCATGACAGACTTCTGCATATGCAACGAAACTTCTCTTTCCTCTTGTGACACCTGGAAGCCCCTGCACACCCTCTAAAACTTGATCCAGAGAGTTGGGGACCCCTAAGGATAGATTTGTGGGGTGCACAAGAGGAGAGGGGAGGAAGAGGTAATCCTGTTGTATGAGTAGAATTCTGCTTGCACTGCATAGGATGCAACACTACGTTTGCTTTATAAGAAGTAGTGATACATGCAAATATTGGGAACTGTTATATCTTATTGAAGAACAAATATTTCAGAAATATTCTCTGTGTCATAGCTTAGTTTGTGAACATTTTTTTAAGGACACTGTACAATGAGAGCAATTGGTATGTAGTTGGAAGTGAAGCAAATATTTTTAGATTTGACAATAATGGACATGAAAAACATTTTTCTTCCTTGGTCAACAATTATTATTTTGTGTTATGGCCCATCTGTAAAGGTGTTCTTATGTTTAAATACTGCACTACTGTGAAAATATGCTGGAGGGTCTACACCATGCACACAACTAGCTACAAGCTCTCCAGGCTTTGCCAAAACCATCTTTCTAACTTAGGCTGGGAATAAATTAACTGCCGTTTCCGTCCTCCATCTCAATTTCTAACAGCCTTTTCCTTATTTTGTTCTAGCATTGTTTTGCCTTGAGCTTAAGTCCTTAACTCTAACATAGGTACCGGACTTGACAAGCAATTAGAGCAAGCAATTTCCACTCGTCAAACCTTGCTAGATTTGTCATCTGCCATCTGCATGATCATCTGGCTCTCCTTGCGGCCTTGCTGTGAATCTGGATCTACTTGCGTAGGAATAATAAAAAAGGGCACAAGACACCATTCTGGTGGGAAGAAAGTGACACAGTGGGGGAAGCTGATGTGAGAGTTATTTGCATGTTTTAAAATTTGTATTTCTTGATGTTTTATTATGGGGGGGGGTTGTCTTTAGGAACACTGCAGCTCTGCCACTGATATGAATATGTGAAGCTACTGTGCAATTCTAGATATGTTTACTCACATATAAGTCCCTTTATGCTCAGTGGGACTAACTCCCTTGTAAGCATGCATGTAAGATTGTAGCCTCAGCCTCAGTGCACAATTACCAAGCTAAAATTTCTCACTGTGAGACACAGCTCACATTCAAGCAGGCCTAACTGGGCATTTGAAGTGGAGAATTCTCATAACCTAAGTGACCATCAGACACCTAGGGGCCGCCCATACTTTGGGTTAATGAGGATTGTGAACCTCTTTCACTTACTTTAATTCACCCTTGTCCCTGTGGCATTCTCGTCCAAATACTGCCCTTGCACACTTTCCACTTCCTGGCCTGAATCCAGAGATTTCCTATGCTTTGCAAATCCAAACAGCAGAGGTGAATCACAGATGTAGGAGGATTGTTAAAACTGATTTATAGATTAGTTTATGGGTGTTTAGTATAACTATGTTGATTTTTAAAAACTGTATTCAGTGCCATTTGGTGAAAAGGTGGAACAGCAATTTTAAAATAAATCAATATCCCAAACTTTATGCCCATGGCACAAATACAAACTGAAATATGAAACACATATAGCCTTGCAAAGATGCAAATGACAACTCTTTGGCTTTCTTAAGTAATGGTTCTTTCAGAAATGCATTATGCAGTGAAATTTAATTGAGAGCCAATCATAAAGTTGGAAGGGACCTAAGGGTCATCTAGCCCAACTCCCATCCAGTTTGAAACCATAGTGGTGCCTGCTTAGCTTTGTAAACGTGCTAACACTTTTATTGCTGCACCGCTAGAAGGCAAGTCTATATTCTGCATATCACAGTAGTGTGGAAGTGGGAATCCCCAGGTAAAAACTCCTTACATATAGAAAACTACTATGTCAAGGAGAAGTATATGCTATAAACATTCTCCGTAGTACCTATTTTTTTGTGGTTGTGTGAATTAGTTTTGATTTTGTATTTAATCATGTGACCGTCCCCCTGCCACCCTTGCAGCAGCCTGAATTCATAAAAGCATTAACAATGCTTGAGAGAGAAGGCGCTATTGTGCAGATTTCACCATCATCCTCTGAATAAAAATTGTCAGTCACAGATCTAGAAGCTAGATTGCAAAAGCACCACTACTAAACATGCTTTGATGTGCAAATAGACAGAGCTACACATATAAGCAAATATATATTTAACAAGATACTCTGGGTAGGATTATTCCCCCCCCCCCATTGTAAGCATTAGCTATAAAATTCCTATTGTTCTTACATGTTTCTTCAGAAGGCATTGCAATGCACAGAAGCAACAGTTTATTCTAATGAGAGAGATATTCCTCACTGGGCTGAGCTGTATTTTAGAAAATGATGCTGAGAAGCTGCCGCATTGTGCTCATACATGGAGCTGCGCTGCCTGCCTGCCTGCCTGCCTGCCCAGGGGGGAGCCCAGCTAGCAGGTGAATCCCCCCAACAGCCACAGAAAGGAGGGCTGGGCTGAGGTTGCCCCTTGCTCCCCTCCCTCCATCTGCATCCGCTCACCATGGGACTGAGACACCAGAAACATTAGAGTTGTTTAAAATCTGATGTCCTGCTCAAAAACAACAACACGAATCTGGAGCAGCTTACAACCTCTTGTCAATAACACTTGCTTAACAATAACCTGCTTAGCTATGATCCATCCTAACCAAAGGCTGCTAATGCATCTTTCTAGATCAAAAAGCACTGCACAACCACTGTTACTCTAAAAGGCATTCGGGTGCATTGGAAACCTTGTGAAACAAGAATGGTTTGATTACTCTGGAATGGTAAAAGGATTAGCCATCTGTGGGTAAGGATGACCCAAAACCATAAAAACCATACAACAGCCTGATTGGGGGTTGACTTTTGGCCACTTGCCTGAAAAGTAAGAGGCAAGACTGTTTATCCATCCAAGCCTTTTAAAAGAGAAGCATCAGCTATGCACCTCAAGTAACAGGCAGCTAGATTGACTGGACTAGCCCCAGACTACTGGGATGATCTTTTGAATAGACTAGATGAAGCTGCTATTCTCTGCTCCTGGGCTGCCCAGCAAGTGAAGAGTGTGAGCAGTTATAGAAGAGAATGGAAGAGCTTCTGTGTCTTTATTTTTTGTGTAAAGGTGGGAATTTCAGAATACAGATTCTTTCACCCGTGCATCTGCACAGCTAGAACTCAATGCACCTGTTAAAGATACAGCAGTCCTGTATTTCTTTGTTCTTGGTTACCCTAAAATGCATGGCCAAGCCGGTATTTGAACGCAGGTTTCCTAAGCCTGTTGCCAACACTTTGCCAACTGGTCCAAATGTTTTTCACAATATTTCCAGTATTTCTGTATACGCTTTCATCTCATAACAATGATTTCTCCTCTAAAGAGCATTCATAAGCATTTACAGTTACTCCTCTGAGTTTACTGAGTGAAGCCATAACTCAGAAGCATAATGTCAATTGCTATTTCACATGTGCAGTGACAAAAAATAAAATAAAGATACCATGCACCACTAGCCTTTTAGGGAATGGTGCAATTGAACAGTTATTCCTGGCATAGGGAAAATGAAGATGTTTTCTGTTTGCTAGGCAATTTAAGGAGGGGATTTACAACTATTTGTAACAGCTATTTCCAAATGAACTGAGAAGTGCCTGAAAGCCTTTCAGTGAGCTACATTCTTTCTTCTGCTCCTAGAAACTAGCAAAACATCCAGCCATGGTATCACGCATACAGCCATCACCAGAGGTAACAGGACAAGGCATGGAATGGAGCAACTGATGCAAAGATGGGGTCCTGTCTTCCCCTGTGCTTTTGATAGTTGCATTGAAGTTACAGGTTTTCATGCCCCTGCATGCCAAACTGCACGACTCATCACCTGCACTCCAGAGGCTTAATCCTCTTTTGCCACCCTGGACCATTGTTTCCTCCCCACTCCCATCTTTCCATTTGTAGGTCTAACTGGTTACAGAAAAAGCTCTCCTATATTGTGACTGAAGGCTGGTTTTGAAGAGGGATGAGATGGGGGAGAGGGAGGGAGGGTAGACACAACAAACTTTGTGATGAATAATCACAAAGCACAACAGAGAAGCTCTTTTGCATGCATGTGAGAGTGTGTATAAAAGAAGAATAAATTCACCCAGGAGCTTCTACAACATCTGTTGCAATGCTGGGACCAAACCACTTGCAGTCCTTACTGAATTATGCTTCCTAGCTTCAGAGCATGAAGGGTTTTTCTTCCCTCACTCCTTTGTAAAGCTGGCACTCTCCTAGAGGACCAAGTGTCTGCTTAACTTGCACGACACATTGCTTTGGTACAGGAGCAAAGAATACCATAGCAACTCCAACAACACAAAACCTCCTTTGGGATTCAGCTTTTCATTCGCCTTTGAATGTGGGGGGATGGGGGAGGGAGACTGAACAGAGGGGTGCTTGAGGGCTGCAGACATTTACTTGACGTTAAATGTGTTTTAATTAACAGCACACAAAAACACTGAAATTTGTGCCCATTCATTCATCTGATATCAGGCTCAACACCATTCAAACCAATGGCAGCTTGGACAACCATCTCAGTAGGTCACAAGAGAGCTCTTATTTTCCACCTCAGAGTTTTAAACCACGTTTGGTAAATTACAGGAAACTTTTTTCATCTCACCATCATGGCTTGTGCAAGAGAGATGCCTCTAGTGGTGGCAGTCCAGAGCGGTAGTGATCAGCATTTAACTTCACCAGTCACAGATCAATGTAATTATGTGTAATTATTCACCATTTGATTGCACCACAATTACTATGTAGTTACAGGCTAACTCTGTGGTTACTTGTGCCATAAAATTAAAGCATTACCCTGAGATCCACAAATTACATAATAATCCTCTCCCAAAGTCAATTAGTAATTGCCACATAATCCATAGGTTACATAATGAAAAGGTACAAATATCTGTTGTGGGTAATTAGACTGAGTAATGGCCTAATTATAGAGAACCACGCCCCAATATTCTCCTCTTACTGCATTGCTGAGCTAGAAGAGGACTAAAAATTCAGAAAAAGAAAAAGAAAAGGAACTCTCGACAAACATTTGGGAAGTGAAGTGCTTAAGTATAAAATGTCCCCTTTAGGGCTTAAAAACCCTCTATTCAACTGAGCAAGGATGAAATTAAAATCAACTGACACTGATGTTTCTCCAAAGCTCCTCCAGCGTATTGGGAGCCTCAGCAGAAGATGACATTCTTTCCAATTCCCACAAGTTTAAGAAAGATTAAATTAAACTTACTGTAGAATATTTTCTGCTGATCAACACAGCAGCTCACAATCTGAATAAAGCAAAACAAAAATACCTTAAGCAGTTTTCCAATGGAGCTTTACGTTCCCTAACTGACCTGATCCAGCGGGAGGAGGGAAATAGGGGCTTCTTTCATCTGGGGGGTTACGAGCTGCACATCCTGATCAGAAGCTCCATCCTTCTACTCTGAAAGCTCCTTCTCCTAATCCAAGTTATGAAGCAGGCTGGTTGTGGTTATAATGGTCTGGTCCAGATGACACACCAAGCCAAACCATGGCTTTGTGTGACTATGGGAGCACGTGGTCAAAAAGGAGCTTTCAGCCACTTTGCTTCTTCTCTCCAGTCCTGTTTGCTGCTCATGTTGTACCACACTAAGCCAAGGTTTGGCTTAATGTGTCATCCAAACCAGGGTACATTGTTGAACTCTTTTCACATTAGCCATGGTTAGTTCTTGGTTGTGGCTCATGGTTAGTGAGGAGAAAGCCCTAGTCTGGATAACCAGCAAAACAGACCAAGGAAGAGCAAAGCAAGTTCAAGCTCCTAAGCAAGAGTCCGCATGGTCTCACTTGGCAAAGATTTGGCTCAGGTCCTAGAGGAGAATGGAGAATGCATTTTGTAGCCGCTCTCTACTTCAGGCACAGTGAAAGATGTCTAATAAGAAAGACTCTGTACACACATAGCCATTGATTGATACAAGGTATTTTGTGTTCTGTTTTTTATCTAGATCAGCTACTGGGGAAAAGGTTGGAAGAGAGTTTTTGAGTCTCAACAGCAAAGCCAAACCGCCTCCACCCTGTAAATTGTGTGCCTAAGCTCCCAATCCAGCCCCTGATCCAGAGACAGGTTAGCCTGAAGAAGAATTGTATGGAATGCTTTCCCACCAATGAGATGGTCTGCACATTTTCTTTGCCTTAGTCAACACTTAAACCTTTGTTGCAAGTTACTGTTTTTAAATGAGACATGCTATGGCACTGATTAGGCTATTAATAAAAGCCAGCTGCTTGATTGAAAGAGGATATCAAAACCGGTGTTGCTCCTCATGACATTTGCTTGCTCTCTCTCTCTCTCTGTAGTTTTCCTTGATTTATAGGGATTTTCTTCACCTAAAACAATTCCGTAATAAATTGCAGAAGCTCACCTTCAGTGGTGATGAATTCAAGGAAGTCAGTATCAAGCGGAAATCCAAGTACTTTCCCACCACCATTAGCTGATTCACTACAAATGGACTAAGCTCACACTTTGCCCTAACCAATTTTTTTTTTAACAAACTGAAAATCTGGTTAAACAGCAGGATAAATGACATGGGCACAACTTCATTAGGTATCCTGCTTCCTTCTGCATGTCCTGTTAGAAGCACAAAATTTGTCCAGCGTCGTCCCCTTTATAATAATAGAAAGATACTTGGGGACATAATAACAAGCTGGGGGTGCTAACCTGTGGCCTCCCAGATGTTGTCCGACTTCATCAGCTGTAATGAGCAGGGCCAATGGTCAGTGATGATGGACTTGTGGTCCAGCAACACTTGCAGGGACAGATTAGGCACCCCTGCATTACAATAAACATGCTGGGCAAAGGGGAATTTTGAGAGCTGTGTACATGTTCCATGTGCTGCACATTGGCATATGTAACCCATTAGCAAAAACTGCCAACTCAAATTCAAGCTGAATCTTCAGAAAACACAATGGCAAGGAGCTTGCCTGCTCTTAAAATTGCAAGCTGACAATTCTAGTGGTCGTATGAAATGCACTGATGCAGCAGCTATATTCCATATTCAGCAGATATAGCCATCTCTACAAGGGATGAATACTCAGAGAACCAGAGTCTTGCCGTCTAGAAACCCCTCTGAGATAGAGTGGGGCTGGTGCTGTGGGATATAATAGGAGACTTTCTATTGCTAACATCAGCAAGGTTTCACAGAAACCTACTGAGTTTAGATTGTATCAAATGGGGACTGATAGCAAGCAGCTGTTCCCTCCTCCCTGTCCTTCGGATACAGGATGTGGATTCACTCTTGGCAATTTGGTCCTCCCTCCCCTTGCATCTCCCTAGCAGCTTGCACAGGACCCCGCCCCACATTGTGCTTCATTTGGGACCTCGCAGGAATAATGATCTCCCAGCCCCAATGGGCTTGGTGCCCTGGTAGGGGTTAATGCCATGGAGATAGCTTGCCCCAAAGCCAGCAAGTCACCAGAGCACCCTGCACCCAAGGGTGCATGGAAGGGACCATTCTCTGTGATGAAGGATGGCACAGGGAACAAATTGGGGTTTGGCTTTCACTGGTGAAAGCGACCCCTGCTTCCGAGCCTATCAGCATGTTCCAAGTGCTGCCTACACTTTTCTGCACTTCCATCCAGTCCTGACCAGCGTTCCAGCTGAAGGTCACCGACAACATGAGAGTGGGGTGGGGGGTGGGGGAGCCGGTGGCCAGCCAGGTGTTGTTGGGCTCCTATTCCATCAGCCCAGCCAGTACGGCTAAAGGGTCGGGGGGGGGAGGGGGGATGAGAGCCATCATCCAGTTGCCTCTGGAGGACCACAGATTCTCCACCCCTGCCTTTGGGAGTCATGTCCCTTTATGTTCTTTTTCTTTTAAAGGCTCATAAAGCCCAGCTTGCCCAACTGCTCCTTTGACCTTTTTTATTCAGTCATGGGTTTTGTCCCCCCCCCCCACACACAAAAAAAACCATGTTTAAGGCTCCCAGAAATGGGAAGAGTAGTCAAGGGTGGGTGGGGACACCATCACCCCAGTTGCTTTTCAATGATGTGTCTTTTGTTTTCTTTCAGGGTCCCCAGTGATTTTTGAAATACTTAAAAAAACCCAAAAAACTGACAAGGTGTTAAGCAGGTGACGAAAATATGCCTTAGAAGTTAGTCAAGGGCAGCAGTATAATAAAGTCAAGGACAATATTAAGAAGTATTGGAACAGAGCCAAGCTATCGAATAACCTTGCTGCAGGTCAGTAGCACTGTATTTGAAAGACAAGCCCGTGAACCTTAATGGCTTGTTACTAATTCAAGTGAAGGGAACTCACATTTCCACAGCTGAAAAAAGCTAAGGTTTTCACTGTTATTGATGATGAACTTTCATAACATTAATATCCAAATGAAGGAGCACAAGAAATGCAAGACACTTGCAAGGCGTCCAGGCATTATTGTGTCCTCTTTCCCCCAGCCCCCGCTACCCAGCTCATACATACTACATGTTCTCAGCTGGAAGCAAGAAGCAGTGGTAAAACAGAAGAAAAAACGTTTACAACAAATCCAGTCAGTTAAGTGCTGTCTTGTCCATTATGCTCTCCACGATGCCACCTCCTTGTCCAATCTCCCAACCCCACCCCAGACTTCCACTACGCGTAAGGTTGAAATTCTAAACACATTTGTTAAATGTAGTAAGAATTACTTCCATGTAAATATGACTAAGATCCTGCTGGGAATTGATTTCCATGGCATTTACTCCCTGCAAAGTATGTTCAGGATCATAGCCTGGGTCCTTATCTACTGTATTCCATTTTGGAGGCAACGAAAGAGAGTATTTTATTTTACTGCGTTTTAAAACCTTGCCTTCAAAGAGTCCCATGCAGGTCACACATTTCACCCCTCACCTACATCCCTTTATCAAAACAAGAACCTTGTGTTGTTGGTTAGGAAGAAATGGTGGTGCGGATTGGAGTCTAAAGGGCAGCATGTTGACTAGTCCTGCTCTACCTCCTACACTGTATCTTGTTAGCTTATCTTGGTTACGCTAGATGTAGACTGCCGTTCCTTGCTAACTGATACCCACTTCTGTCTGATGAGATAGGTGTAGCCATACAATTGGGGAGTAGACTACCAGCTGCCTCAGGAGTTACATTTTGCTGTTCGATGCCACCAGAAGTAAATACAAGTGCACACAAGCTCTGGGAAAGAAAAGACCTTTCTTTAATATTCTTGTCTATTATCTCCTGTTGCCCTTAAGCAAATGTTAGGGGCCTTGCTGCTTTCTCCCCCATGGCCTAAATGGGGACAATGCAAAGGTCCATTTCATCTAACTTCTGAGGGCATTTGTGCATATGCAGGGGTTTCTGAAGGAGTCATTACTGCACGCTCACAGCGTACGGAATGTGACCCATTTAAGGCACAAAGCAAGACTTGTGACTGAACATTCCTGCATAATATTAAGGAGTTGTCAAAGCATGTGCAAACCAGTTGGTGGCAAGTGGTCCCGTGCGTGAATTTACCCGCTGCAAAGGGTCCTTGAAGCTACTCATCAGTTCTTGGTAAACGGCAGTGAAAGTCAGTGAATCTAATTTGACAATAATGAGCTTATGCATCAATGTACGTCCCGCCAACCTCCAGCTTTCCTTTTTAAAAATAATAATAATGATAATAATAATAATCAAGCCATAAGAGACTGGCTACTCAGTGTTACAACAGAAATCTGCTGATGAATGGGGCTCACTTCTGTGCCCTTCATTCTAACAAAAAAGACAGAGTGCCTGAATGCAATCACTTGCAGTTTGTTACAACTAAAACAGGGGCTAATAGGAAAGGTTTAATTAATAACAATTATCCAGAGCGTCAGTGTGATTCAGGCAATGTCTCCGAGCATGAAGGAGACGCTTGACACTTTGCTTCCATGTGCGGACGCAAGAAATTTCTAGGCAAAGTTAATGGAAAATGAGCGGATGACTGCTGCCGCAATTCAAATGTACTGTAAAATTATTGAAATGATGCCAATGTCACAGGAATGCGCTTGGCACTAACTTCTGCGATCATTAGCCCTTGCTGCATGTTAATAACGTTTGGTCAAATACCTCGAAAGCATGTCACAGATTTTCTTTAAAAAATAATAATCTTACAGGTAACTGTTTTCTGTCTTCATTATATGATGTACAGATAGAGAGACAGTTACCATTGTTCCTCTGGGGGTCAATATGCTGGTTTATCAGAGCTCTGAGCTTTCTGTGCTAAAGCCCCCGTGATCTCAGTAATGCAACACTCTGATTGCTCTGTGGTGACTCTGGATCTCGCCTGTTCATGTCAATTTCTCTTCTCGGAGGCGGCTGGGCAGGGAGGAGAAGAACGGTTTTTATGAAATTCCAATTGTCTAAAGCGGTAGAAACTGCTGTCAGTCACAGATGGTTTATTGGCTGAGTTCGCCAGCAGGGGGTCTCAGCTTGAACCTCTCCACTGTAATTAGTGTCATCGCAGTCAAATGCAATTTGTCTTTTTAAAATATAGGAAGAGGCCATGCTAATGGTCCAGCTGACACTTCTACAGCAAAGTCTCAACAAGCGTGCTGCAGCTTCTCAGTTGTTAGGAAGGTATGAAGACCATGACCTGCACGGTATGGCTTTGAACAGATTTTACTTCCTGGGGGCTGTGTGTGCATTTCCCTTTACAGAAGTATTTCCTCCACCTAAAACTGCAGGTAGAGTTTTACATTCTGTTGTTTTTTTTAAGAAGTACTGAACTTACTATTGAAGGGCCACAGCTCAGTAGCAGAGCACCTGCTTTGCCTGCAGAAAGTCCCAGGTTCAGTCCCTGGTGTCTCCAGGTAAGGCCAGGATTGTTTGTTGGCTGAAACCCTAAATAATAATAATATATTATCTATACCCTGAACATCTGGCTGGGCTTCCCCAGCCACTCTGGGCAGCTTCCAGCAAAATATTAAAATAAAATAAAATAAAATAAAATAAAATAAAATAATAATATAATAATACAATACAATACAATACAATACAATACAATACAATACAATACAATATAGAACTGCTGCCAGCCTGTGTAGACAATACTGAGCAAGACAGACCAGCAGTTTGACTCCGTATAAAGCAGGTGATTATACTGCCGTGAATATACAGACTCATGCAGACCTTAATAAATGTAGGCAGCACAATGAAAGGGGGTTTAAGATTGAGTAGCCTGGTTTATCTACCAAAGAAAGGAAAATGTCAAGCCTCCTCCGCACTTTCAGAGGTATTACCTAAACCACAGTAATATTCTGGATAATTGTTATTAATTAAACTGTTCCTATTAAATCTAGAAAGTTTATAACTACTGCCTTAAACAATGATGATTCATATTACTCATTCCAGCCAGATGATTGCACTCCTGTGAACAGTGACTAGGAGGCCCTGAATAAAGAGGGACTTATTCCAAAGTAAACACGTATAGAATTAAACTGCATGGCTCTGGACACTCAGGAGAATGTTCTTTGATTCCACTGCACCCATACAGGTATTTAAAGACTTATTCCATTCAACAAAGAGAAGGGGACCGTGGCAGTCCTTGCACTTTTGCATTATTATGATCATGCCTAGGACCCTTGGACCTATGGGGCTGCCTCTCCTGGCATGCCCTGCGGAGGACCTTACAGTCCATAAATAACAACCCTTTGGAGGTCCCGGGCCTCAAGGGTTGGCCTCAGCCAGGGCCAAGGTCTTTTCAGCACTGGTGGAACGCTCTGTCCCAAGAGACCAGGGCCCTGCGGGATTTGACATCTTTCCGCAGGGCCTGCAAGACAGAGCTGTTCTGCCAGGCCTTTGGGATCCTGCATATAAATTTTCCCTTGGCCCTTTTACTGGCCCAGGTAGGACCAGCATGGATAGCTGGCCCTGGTGAATATTTGATGTTTCCTCCCCTTATGGTCTTGCTTTATGGGCCACCAGTAAAACAAGGCTTCATTTTAAGCTGTATTTTAATCAATTGGGTGTTGTTGTTTTGTTTTGTTTTTAACTGTATTTTATATTTGATGTTAGCCGCCCTGAGCCCAGTCTTGGCCGGGGAGGGCGGGGTATAAATAAATAATAATTATTATTATACACCACCTTCTTCCCTGATGGGAAGCTTACAGATATAAACAAGAAACACTAAAAAAATGGGGGGGGGTCATTAAAAAACTATCAATATATTTTAAAAATGTTTAAAACATACGAATAATCACAAATCACTGTGACTGATGTGCTTTTAGCAATTACCAGTGGTGGATGGGTTTAATGTTCAGCTTTTACAGCCTCACTGATTTCCATGGAAAGCGGCCCAGGGTCGTGCTGGGAGGGAGGGAGGGGGGACATGGATGGAGTACACATTCAGCTGCATCTGCCTCACCCAGGAGAGCCCTTCAGTTGTCTGGAGAGGTCACTTCCTGGTTGGCATGGAGAAGAGGTTTTCAATGGAGCCCAGCGACGGAAGTGCGCAACTGCCCCTGTGTCCCCCATGTTACACCTCTAATTCCAGATTAGATATTTCAGACGCATTTTGAGAGCTGACATGGGTGTGCCTGCAATGCCACAGCAATGTTTCTGCCGTGACCTAACAGTTTGTGGTGTTGTATTGATGACCAATCTAAGTAGCTGCTGACCTAACAATTCTGAAATGGACAACTAGATGCCTCAAACTGGACTTTCCACCCCAATCCTAAAGATCAGGGCTTCAAAATGAGGGATGTTATACTCAGATGTGAGTATTGTTGGGCTGTAAGTGACTAATATGATTCATTTCTGTATACAGAATCCGATCCTAGCCTAATCAACACTCTGTACAGAAACTAACATGAGTAGAGCAAATTTCTCCCCTTTTCTTACTTTTATACTTTGCATGTTCCTCTGAATAAACTTCATTTCTCCTTCTAATCAAGTGATTAACTTTCACAGAAATCAACCCAACACTTCAATTTTTTGGATTATGCTTTATCTCTGTTGCACCAATTGCAAATATCATTATTGCCCACACAAATGTACTGTGCAGCCCTGGCTTTATCACGAAAGGGCTAGTTACCCTTTTTAGAGTGACCATACCCTTATTGATTCTGTATATTTGGTCACTTTCATATCTGTTGATGATGATATTAGTACTACACAATAATCTTTCATCTGCTTTTCATTGTTTATCACGGCTGTTATTCAGAGCCACTGCAATCCTGGAAAGCTGTCACTCATCTGTGCTATTGTTCACTCTTGAAAATATGGAGGAGCCCATCTCCCATGACTTATTTAATATATATCCATGGAACTGAAGGCAGAATAGTTTTTTCTCATGGTCAATGAATACTTTATGTATTCTACTGAACACAGTATTTGAAGTACAGTGTTTGGAAAGTTCTGAAGTCTTACTTTGATTAGAACACACAAATGTGCATGCACACACACAGAGAATATGATATTTGATTCTTTATCTACCTAAATCAAAATTAATCTAACCCTAATTTAAACATTCAATTTCTCCTGGCTGTAGGCTTTAAAACCAAAAGGATTTGCAATAATTCCTGTCTAAAATACTAACAGCCAGCAGGGTTTCCAGATTCAACTATTCAGTGATCAGGGCTTGATATTCATAGAATATTAATAAATATCTGAATATATTTGTAAAGGTGCTTTCTGAAGTTATAGCAATAAGCCTAAATTCTAACTTTACTTGCATATTAAAAGCATTAGAACTTTGTTTTCTCAAGATCACCAAGATGCTCATTTCCAGACTGATGTTTTATATAGAAATGTAAGAGCTGGATAATTTAGTTCAAAGAATGGAATATTCAGGCTTAAAGCTTCAACAACACAGACTTCAGAGGAGGCTTCTTTCATGCAACACACATTTACCTGGGGATTCATTAAATTTGTCCCGTTCCCCCCCCCCCCGATCCTCAAACACCAATCAAAGCCCTAGGGAGTATCACAAGCATAACTCTTTTAAAAACCGTGGGCATAATTTGGGCATGTGCATCCATGTGCAGGTGCTGTGCATGGCTTTGAATGGAGTGCAGATCTCTATTCGTAAACACCCAGCTAGCTTGTGAAAGTGTGCACACCTCCGACTGCCCATGTTCATCATCATTGTCATCGTCAATGTAAAAAGTAAACCTAACAGGATTAGTGGCAAAATGATTGTCGGCACCAGTGAAACTATGTTGGGAAGCAAACCTAAGAGACTACTGCAGCATCCTTAACAATCCCCCATGACTAGAAAGGGGGAGCATAGCTCAGTGGTAGCGCACCTGCACTGTGTACATGGGTTCAACCCATGCCATTGCCAGTTAAAAGGAACTGGAAGCAGGCGACATGAAATACCTCTGCCTGAGATCTTGGAGAGCTGCTGCTAACCCAGTATTGGGTTAGGTAAATAATAATAATCAGAGGAATTTGGGAAAGTATAGCTGGGAAAATGTGCTACTGGGTAAGAATGTAGTCAAGGAAGTAATGGGGAAATCATCTGCCAACAGTCTCAGGGAAAATCCCTTTTGTTCCACTGTATTCTTTGGTCTAGAACTTTCTGAAATTACAAGATGGATTTTGAAGAGTAAAGCTGAACCTGGAATAAACATGATAATTTGTAGAGGAAATATTCATACATCATGCACTGGTCACAATATTGATGTGTAATGGGTTAAGGGGCTGCTTGTGTGTAAATGGTTGAGTTCTCAACTCATGCAATCAGTTTCTAAACTCTCCCAGTCCGGGGAGCCATGGATGCATGGCTACCTCAATCGCTGGCAGAATCCGTCAGTGGGCGCTTCCGGAATTTACGCCAACATAAGAGTTCCTTAACGGAAACTCTCCTTCTGGATTCTCTGCGTGACAGTTTCCTGCGCGGAGTAGGCGTCCCCAGCGGAGGTCCTGAGACCTCTCCGCTGTTCTCACTGGAAGTATCTTGGAGCCATCCCTCCGACTGAGTTTCTGCGGGAACTCTCTCTCTCCCCCTGCTGGTTCCTTCCTCAGCATCCGAGGGTCTCCTAGCCTCCTTGAGCCCTTCCACCACCTGACTCTCCGATGGCAGTTCCCTGACATGATGGTTTAACTGAGCACTTAATCTAGTAGCAATAAATCAATGTATCACATGACATGCAAAATGAGAGCAAATCACTTGTTATCTGCTACCCACCAAGTACCTTGAATACTAATGCTATTGTTACGCACACCCCAATCTCCACGTGCTGCGAGATTCCAGGGGGTGCAGGGGTTGTGTTCCCTTTTGGACAAAGAGGCACAGCAGAGACTGTGGTGCCTTTATAATATATGATTTATTTACACATGTTATACAACCTGAGCCTAGATGGTGGGAGAATCCTCGTATTACACCCCAAGAGAGTCCTTTGCATCTCTCATAAGCCTTGGGTCTGCAAACAG
The DNA here is from genome assembly GCF_951804945.1 of Podarcis cretensis. Taxonomy (NCBI): domain Eukaryota; kingdom Metazoa; phylum Chordata; class Lepidosauria; order Squamata; family Lacertidae; genus Podarcis; species Podarcis cretensis. The sequence continues at coordinate 139,237,715 of NC_137170.1, read as the reverse complement.
AGAAACCAGCCATACTGTCTGTGTCTTTGTTACAACCTGACCCAACCAGCCCACACAGTGTTCTCCCCCCCCCCCCCCCGGTTTCTCTGGCTTGGCAAACCGCTTGCCAAACTGACACAGTTTTCCTGTTCGCTTGTGTCAGGCAAACTGTAATTCTACACCAAAACTACAGGCCTTCTGTCTTATCAACTATCCCCTATTTGCTTTGCATAATAACCCTGTCTTTGTTATGCTAATGACTCAGCCATTGCAATGATTACCTCTTGATGGTTCTTCTCCATGGCTTCTCTGCCAGGCGGTTTCTTGGACATGGAAAACTGGTTTAAACTCCAGGAATTTAGGAAACTAATAACACTATGTTTTTGTACTGGAAGAATAGGCTCAAAGATGTGGTTCACAGCTCTGTTGAGCAGGAAGTCAGAGAGGGTGGGGATCAGGATGATTCAGGGTCCTTTGGGTGAACAACAGCTGAACACTCTCCAGAAGTCAAAGTACAACACAAAACAAGTTTAAAAATGGCATAGCACTTGACTGAGACATTCCATACTGGGAGTTCAGTGGCCACCCAATAAGTGTTTGACTTGGGCCTACATTTTAGACATAACTTGTTCTTTAGCAGGAGTTTGATGGGGATGAAATTAGAGGATTGGGGGCAAAGAGCAATACCCAACTCTATCATCCTTCGCAGAACCAGCAACAGAAACAGGTTGTGGCAAAGCGTCTGAGAATGAAAGCTAGTGGGATTGCTAGACAAGAGCAGCAGTAGCCATGTGAACTTGTTCCGCACTTGGCTCTCATTGTCTTGACTGGTTCTTCTTCCTAATTCCCAATTATTCTAGTGTGAGGCAGTGTGGTGTAGTCTAACGGAGTGTCAGACTAGGACTGGGGAGACAAAGGTTCAAATCCCATTCTGCCATGAAGCCCGGTGGGTATTTCACAGGACTGTTATGAGAATAAAAGGCAGCGGGAGAAGAGACATGCTACACACACACACGACACCTTTGCAGTTTAGTTAATCTCAGACTGTCCTTTTATTTGGTGTGCTCGACAGTTGTACAAATGGTCTAACATCAGATCTGGTCTTTCTGTTTTTACCTCATTTAAAGACCTCACTAAAACTCACACAGCCTTCTATCACTCTCAAGAACCAGCATCTACAATTCCAGCCACGGCTATTATCAGTATGCAAAGTGCCAGACAAGAATAAAAAATGAATTGCAGCCCAATTATATCAGATAAATCAAATCTTTATCTCTTTTCCTTGTGTTACTGTCACCTTAGCAGTTCATTTATACTATCAGTGCAGCACATTCACCCTTGAGGACAGCCCTCCCTTTTTTGTTTTTTCGTTTTTGCACAGAGTATTCCAAACCTCTTCAGAGAATGCTAGAAAGGAATGCTATGAGAACAGAAGTAGCATTATTCAGACAGCATCAAAGGATATTGTACAATACTTTTGTGCTAGCTCAACAGAGTTTTTTGCTAACAGCTTTAGATTATATATGCGTTCACATACTACAATTGAATGCTACCATTCCAAAGTCTTGAATTAGTTACAACTTTAAGCTTATACTCCTTAACCTTTGCACACTTTTGACTGCCCTTTGTACACCTTTGACTCACCTTTTACCTGGCCTTTCCCCTTTCTCACAGTTCCTACCAGCTGCTTCCTACTCTCTCCCAAGTCACTCAAATTCAAATACAGTACTTCCCTGTTCATTTCTGCTCAAGCAACTTATCACCTTGAACTGCAAGAAATTAACAATTAGGGCTCAGTGGGTGATGGCAAGCTTCCCCTCACCATCACAAGGTTTCTGTAGTAAGAATCAGGCTTGGGCTATGTGTGTCTTCTGAAGGGATGGAATGGCGTGTCGATTTCGGTTCCCTTGATTTCTCATTTTTCTAGTCTGAATATCAGTTCTCCACATTTTGCAGCAGTTTGCAGTTTTTTATTTTAAAAAAATCCACATGAAAAATTGATCAGCGTTTTAGTGCAGTTTGGACCAATGCACATTTTTTTGCAAGCAACTTCCCCTAAGTGTTATTTTAAGCAATGTCTTCATTTTTATGCATGCTTCCCCTTACATTTCTGTAAAAACTGGTTGGAGAACTGCATTGCAAAATCTGGATAAGTGTGAATTTCTAAGGATAGCTGTGTTTTGGTTTGCCAATTGTTCCTTCCCTTCTGGAATAGTTTCAACAGCTGAAAGGATCATAGAATCATAGAGTTGGAAGAGACCACAAGGGCCATCGAGTCCAACCCCCTGCCAAGCAGGAAACACCATCAGAGCACCATCAGGGTCATTGGCAAAGATTTAGGCATACAAAATGCAGACTCTCTGAGGCAGACCTTTGGAGGACACAAACTGCCCGGTCCAGAACCTGGTGAAGGAGCCGCCCTCACTGCCAAAAGGGTCCTTTCTTTGGAAGCGGAAGATGGACAGTGTGCACCACATACCCCCTTGCCCCATTAAGTATATTCACAAGAAGATTTAGCTCCCAGAAGGTGGCAAGGGAGACTTCCAGTGTATTTTGCTGTCCAAAATCATTGTGTGACCTTGCACTTCTACTGAGGTGGTGATTTCTGAACTTCTTCCTGCTATTCACAATACAATACAATACTCTTATCTAAACTAGCTCCTTTCAATTTTCCATTTCATACTGGGAATTGAAAATAAAATAAAATCACATGTGTTAAAACATTTCAAGGCCTCCCCACTATTAAATTTATTTTTTTTTAAAAAAGGGATTCCTGATTGATCTTGGAACTATCACACTGTCCTGCCAAAGCTGGCTTTGACTACAAAGCTTAAACTATTGCCAATTCCCCCAACAATAACTAAACTTGTTTTTACATCAAATTGCCGCTGGGGAAATGTGAACTCAAGAGTGTTGCACTCCCTGCTATCAGTAACTTGAGCAACAAACCAACAGCATGAGAGAAATGCAAACATGCCCTCAGTGCACAAGGTCATAAAAGCTGCCTTATCTGTTAGCCTAGCAGCACGCAAAGCATTGATTGCTTCCCTGTGTGTATAACACCCTTCTTTTTTACAAGAGAGCCACTTTGAGTCATAGCTTCCTGGTCCCTCTTCCCACCCCTGTGAACACTGCCACAGCTGCTGCTCCTTCCATACATTCCTTTTGCCTAGATGAAGGCAAGTGAGGGACCAACTCTGGGAGCTTAGAATTTCTAGCTTATTATTCCTATCTTTGAAACCTCTTCAGCACTGCTTGTCTAGGAAAACACAGACTTGTACAATTTCTGCAGGGGAGCATCTAATTTACAACTAATTAGTAAACTTACTCTGTGTCAAATTTATTCTGCAGCTCTAGCGTACCCCAAAGACAATAACAATTTTCCTTTATTAAAAGAGAGAGGGAGAGAATATGTCTCTTTATCTCATCTGCTTTGAATCTCTTCAAGACTCACTACATTGCTTAAATACCTTGCTAAATAACTTGTCATACAAGCAGCTTTTCACAAAAAAGGAGGCCACATGAAAACACTTCTGCATGGCAACTGCTCCACAGAGCAACCCATTTTTGTTTCTCTCTGTACCCACTTGCAGAGTTGCCCCATTATGGAAACAAACCCACCCACATACACCAGTCACCAGCAGAGACATTTGGCAGCAAACTAGAAATAAATTGCACTGTGGGTGCTGACCGGGGCATTGAGCACGCACAAAACATCTTGCCATGTAGGGCAGCCAAACAGCCCAGGCAGCCCAAGCAGCTTCTAGAAGAGATGCTGCTCGTCTTCTCAATTCGCTGACATGCCATCATTTTTTCTGTTGCCATTGATTGTGCTTTCTTTACACTGCTCCTAAGCTCCTCTCTCCTCTGGACCTCCTCCAAAACCTACATTGTTCCCTTTCCAAAAATACTTGATGGGCTGGCCAAGTTCTTTATACCATTTTCTCTGTGTGATATCCAGCGGACTAGCTAATGCCTCATAAGTAGTTCTGCTATGCCCAGGGCAAAGTATTGAGCCCTTCTCTCCTGTGGCAGCAGAAAGGAAGGGAGGAAGGGAGGAAGGAATTTAAGCTGGGAGCACCCATCTAGTTTGTACTAGTCTTGACCCAAATACGTCTGTTTACTCATTAGAAATTATTGTGGTACCAGAGGGGTGAGAGCAGGGGGAGCATTTTCCCCCTCAACTTCCTGACTGCACCCCCAGCCATTATTCCCCCAAAGATCGCACAACCCTCCCACTTGTGCATCACCAAAAGGAGAGGAAACGCATCACTGACTGCATAACATTTAGCACACAGAATTATAGAACTGGAAGGGACCCCAAGAGTCATCTAGTCCAACCCCCTGTAATGCGGGGATCTCAACTAAAGCATCAATGACAGATGGCCATCCAAACGCTGCTTAAAAACCTCCAGTGAAGGAGAGTCCACCACCTCCGAGGGAGACCGTTCCACAGTGGAGCAGCTCTTATGCTTACAATTGTGCTCTTCAGCCTTGGATTACCAGAAGTTTTATTGCAGCTACCATCATCCCCAGCCAGCTTAGTCGAAAATTAAGGGTAAAGGGAGCTGTGATCTACCCTATGGTTGAAGAACACCATGCACAAACAGAAATGTCAGTGCTGTTTCTCCATGCAAAGAGGTGCTGAACTCACAATGAACGCTCCCTTGTTTACTTATAATGGCAATGGCACCCGCCTGAGAGGAACTGAGTTCTGGCTGAAAAAAGTCTGGTTATTATAATTCAAATGGAAATACATTTACACTGAAATAAGTTCCACTGAGTTTGGTAGAGCTTACTTCCGTGTAGGATAAAGCCTTAAGTCCAGCCATTTATATCCTGCTCAATTCCATCCCATTTGCTAGAGCGGTGATTCCTCATTAGCTAAGTACTGCAGGCCTCCTGTTTTCTTAAAAAGCCATGTCATGGACCTCCTAAATTTGTAAATTTTGTTATCTCTATGGTAGTTTTTGTTATGTTAATGGTGTCACAGAGCCCCTGGGTGGGTTACATGGACCTTCTGGAGTCTGTGGACCACCTATTCAGAACCACTGTGCTAAAGCATTTGATTTAGAAGCAAAATATTTCAAAGGTAAAACACTGTATGATATCATTGACCTGCTACTGTTACAACTATGGACATGACACCCAGTGACATAATTGCTCCAAATAATCTTCCTCTTCCTGGATCAATAATGGCTAGTAAATGTGCTAGCATACACACACAAACATAATGTGTAGTTATAAAGCACACACATTCTATGGTTATAAAGCACACCAATTAAGGGTGAGGACTGCAGGGCCTGCTCCCTTCCAGGGCCTTTTCCAGCTGGCCCAGGGGGCGTGGCCTAGGCCCTTATTTGGAACAAACTTTTTGGGAAGGGTGGGAAGTGTTCTGCCATTCTTCCCTGTTCCAGGTGGTTAATGTGCTTTAAAATGTCCTCAAGCAGTCGGTGGCAATTTAAATTTAAATTTAAATTTTTATTTTTTCCCCTTTTTTCCATTGTTGGGGGTGGGTGGGATGGATATTTAGTTGGGGATTAATTTTAGTATAATTGTTTTGTTTCTTTTTGTTGTTGTTGTTTTATTGGTTCTGTCTAGTTTGTGTTTTGTTTTTAAGGGGCGGGATCAGGGCTGCCTGGGAGTGGGGCCCCAGCCAACACGATGGCTGGGACAAGTTCCACAGGGGGGGAAGCACTGGGACATCCGATCTCGGTGATCATGGGCAGGAGGCGGAGTTACGCTAAGACCAGACCATGTCATTACCGAGGAGGCAGGTTTAGTCGTTGTTTGAAGACTATCCCTGCCTCCGGGTCTGGCCTTGACCAGATGGATACTGGAATCAACAGGGGAAACCTACATGACCTGAAGGTGTTGCTGTGTAATGCCAGGTCAATGATGAATAAAACCACTGCCATCCACGACCTGATTGTGGATGGAGGATTTGACCTGGCATGTGTGACAGAGAACTGGTTGGAGGAAGCAGATGGGCCTGTCCTTGCCGCTGCTTGCCCACCAGGTTTCTCTTACACACAGCAACCCAGGTCATGTGGGCGGGGAGGGGGGGTTGCAGTGATTTTTAGGAAGTCACTAGCTTGCACCAGGCGTCCTACTGGGAAGATCCAGCTTTCTGAGTGCATGTTCTGGAAGTTGGGCAATAGGGGCAGTACAGGATTCCTTTTGGTGTACCGACCTCCCCGCTGCACCAAGGACTCCCTGTCTGAGCTGCTTCAGGTCGTGGCGGATTTTCTCCTGGAGACACCTAGTTTGGTTGTCCTAGGAGATTTTAACATCCATGCCGACACGACCTTACAAGGGGCTGCTCGGGACTTCGTGGAAAGCATGGCCTCCATGGGGCTGTCCCTGAATAAGTTTGGCCCAACTCATAGTCATGGACATGCCTTAGACCTGGTGTTCACCTCTAGTGACGTGGGTGATCTGACACTAAGTAAAAGTGAAACAAAAGAAGTGCCATGGTCAGATCACTTCCTGGTGCAACTGGACTTCTCCGCGACCCTTCCCCTCTGCAGGGAGGTGGGACCAATTCGGATGGTCCACCCCCGCCACTTAATGGATCCAAATGGTTTCCAGAGAGTGGTAGGGGATGCTTTATCCCATGTTGATGGCCTTTCAGCTGATTCCCTGGTGGCCCGCTGGAATGCGGAGTTAACCAGGGCTATCGACTGTCTGGCTCCGAAGCGCCCTCTCCGATTGCATGGAGCCCGGACAGCTCCGTGGTTTTCTTCGGAGCTGAGGGCGATGAAACAATCGCTGAGACGGCTAGAGCGTCGGTGGCAAAAAACTCACTCCGAATCTGACCGGACACAGGTTAGAGCTCAACGTCGAGCCTACCAAGTGGCGATAGCGACGGCGAAGAAGACTTTCTTCACCGCCTCTATTGCATCTGCAGAAAATAGTAGCAGGAGACTCTTTCAGGTGGTTCGTAATTTAACGGAACCACCTTTACCACCGGGGCCTTGTAAAGACCCCAAGATCTCCTGCAACGATTTTGCAAAGTTTTTTGCAGATAAAATCACTCATATTCGGAAGGAGCTAGACACCACCGTGGGAGTAGTGCCGGGGCGGGAGAGTGCTAGAGCTCTGTCTGGTCAAGTTGCATGGAATCAATTTCAATCCGTTACCCCCGAGGATGTGGACAGGCTGCTTGGACGCGTGAAACCAACCACCTGTCTCCTGGATCCTTGCCCATCCTGGCTAATAAAAGCAAGCCGGGAAGGGCTGGGCGATGGGCTCTGCGGGGTGGTGAAAATTCCCTCTGTGAGGGAACATTCCCAGATCCGCTGAAAGAGGCGGTCATTAAACCGCTTCTTAAAAAACCATCTTTAGACCCAGCCAGTATGGCCAACTATCGCCCAGTCTCAAATTTTCCTTTCTTGGGCAAGGTGATTGAGCGCGTGGTTGCTGAACAACTCCAGGCACGCCTGGAGGATGCGGACCATTTGGATCCCTTCCAATCGGGATTCAGGCCTCATCATGGGACTGAAACTGCCTTGGTCGCGCTGGTTGATGATCTCCGGCGAGCTAGGGACAAAGGTGAGAGTTGTTTCCTAGTTCTGCTGGATCTCTCAGCGGCCTTTGATACAATAGACCATAACATCCTTCTGGACCGTCTAGAGGGGCTGGGAGCTGGGGGCACTGTTATACAGTGGTTTCGCTCCTTCCTCCTGGGCCGTGTTCAGAAAGTGGTGGTGGGGGATGAGTGTTCAGACCCCTGGGCCCTCACTTGTGGGGTGCCTCAAGGTTCCGTCCTCTCCCCCATGCTTTTTAACATCTATATGAAGCCGCTGGGAGAGATCATCAGGGGGGTTGGACTGGGTGTTCATCAGTATGCAGATGATACCCAGCTCTACCTCTCTTTCAAATCAGAACCAGTGAAGGCGGTGAAGGTCCTGTGTGAGTGTCTGGAGGCAGTTGGAGGATGGATGGCGGCTAATGGATTGAGGTTGAATCCTGACAAGACAGAAGTACTGTTTTGGGGGGACAGGGGGCGGGCTGGTGTGGAGGACTCCCTGGTCCTGAATAGGGTAACTGTGCCCCTGAAGGACCAGGTGTGCAGCCTGGGAGTCATTTTGGACTCACAGCTGTCCATGGAGGCGCAGGTCAATTCTGTATCCAGGGCAGCTGTCTACCAACTCCACCTGGTACGCAGGCTGAGACCCTACCTGCCTGCGGACTGTCTCGCCAGAGTGGTGCATGCTCTAGTTATCTCCTGCTTGGACTACTGCAATGCGCTCTACGTGGGGCTACCTTTGAAGGTGACTCAGAAACTACAACTAATCCAGAATGCGGCAGCTAGACTGGTGACTGGGGGCGGCCGCCGAGACCACATAACACCGGTCTTGAAAGACCTACATTGGCTCCCAGTACGTTTCCGAACACAATTCAAAGTGCTGGTGTTGACCTTTAAAGCCCTAAACGGCCTCGGCCCAGTATACCTGAAGGAGCGTCTCCACCTCCATCGTTCTGCCCGGACACTGAGGTCCAGCACCGAGGGCCTTCTGGCGGTTCCCTCATTGCGAGAAGCAAAGCTACAGGGAACCAGGCAGAGGGCCTTCTCGGTCGTGGCGCCTGCCCTGTGGAACGCCCTCCCATCAGATGTCAAAGCAATAAATAACTACCTGACATTCAGAAGACATCTTAAGGCAGCCCTGTTCAGGGAAGTTTTTAATCTGTGATATTTTAGTGTATTTTTGGTTTTTATGGAAGCCGCCCAGAGTGGCTGGGGAGACCCAGCCAGATGGGCGGGCTACAAATAATAAATTATTATTATTATTATTATTATTATTGAGTGAATGGCTATTTTCTTTTTCTTTTTTTTGTTTCTCTCTGCCTTTGAAATATTTATGATTTTTTTAAAACACACACATTATTTTATGACCTACAATACTTTCTTTCTCTGAATTGGTGTGCCCTGGAATTTTGCATAAATAAACTCTCTTTAAAAAAGCTTAAGGCAACTTGTGTGCTGGGGAGAGAGGGCTTTGCTTAATTTTTGTTTTGAGGCTTGCCATTTGCTTTGACATATCGTAGAAAATAAGTTTCATCCGACATAAAAAAAAAAGGTAAAGGTACCCCTGCCCGTACGGGCCAGTCTTGACAGACTCTGGGGTTGTGCGCCCATCTCACTTAAGAGGCCACCGACATACCTAAGTGCAAATTAGAGTGACGGCAGCACCTACAAAGACTCCCCTGAACCATTCAAGAAAGGAAAACAATGATGCGAACAGGGAGCTGGCTCAAAAGACCTCTTCAGATAAGCCAAAGAGATACAAGATGACAACTACAAAGTATGCAGCCTGTACAGTGAAGGTTAAATATGGGCTCCCATTGCCATTATTTATCCCCCGAAACAGCTGGGAAACTTCTGAAGTAGTTAATATATCACAGGAGTAGAGGAAGCGAGACTGACTGTATAAACATACCTCAGGGCTTGCTACTGTTCCCATTAACTGCCTGTCTCAGTAAAGGCCTGCTATTAGATAGATTCCTGCTGCATTCATGCTGATTGAACACTGCAGGCAGGGCAAAGAATTAGAGTGAGACACGTCTTTAAAGACTGTTCAGAAGAGGTTTTTGTGGGGTGGGGGAAGGGAGGAATATAATATAGGTGGCAATTTTATGAAGAGCCACATGTGGTTATACCAATCCCATGTCCCAGTGTATGTCAGCAACTGTACTGATAAGACTATCTGGACACTTCTTTTGTGTGTGCAGATAAAAGGGTAACATGAGATTCCGAGATATACGAGTTGCGCTGAAATGTGCAGGTCACCCTGCCGGCTTCAGGTTGAACCCATGAAGGTCAACACAATGCGTATCATTTGTGAAGAAGGATTTTATTTCAGAAATACAGAAGCTGAACTCCTACAAAATCTCCCAGAGGTGAACAAATGGCAGTGAAGAGTGCAAAGTGAATGAAAATTCATCACAGAGTTTTGAAGGCAATAGAAACTATTCAGGCAGGATTCTGCTGCTTGAATAAGAAGGCAGCTTTGAAGCATTTTTGACTAAAAGAGAACATTATGTGCACTGCCAACTCATGCCTAGAATGGCAAATATATAAAACTGAAATTATAAAACTGCCTATTTTTAGACAACAATATCTTAGGGTCCTTTTCAGTCATGCAATGGGAACAACAAAAGTTTTATTATTGTTCCTTATTTACTATTGATTCATTTCAAATAAATTGGCAACAAAAAGCCCTTCAAACCCCCCCCCCCCCCAGTACCGAAGAAGTGTGGATCAACATGCTAGGAGAACTATTTGCATGGTGATTCCCTGAGCATGTGATTCCATTACCCTCTGTTCTGCAACCATGCTAAGTTGTTTTTAGATCAGCCAGAAGGCAATGCGGAGTACATGTGACTTCCCCAATGATATACAATGTCAGTATTTCCCAGGCCAGCTTGATCTGGGTTGCTCAGGACAATTTTTGAAAAGATTTATAAAAGATCTGTCACATTCCAGAAGGGAAACTGTGTTTGACTGCTACTGAAAAGAAAAAGAGTCCTGTATGTCACCTTGAAATTTAACAAATGCATCAGGTGGCTTTCAGGTGGGAAAGGACAGAGCCTATTTTATCAGCTGCACGAGGTGCTCACCTAATTATGTATAGATATTAATATGCACACCCTGAGCACAGAAAGAAGAAGAAGTATTTGGGAAGATTTCAGTGTCATGCTCTTCTGATTGTTCCATCAGTCAGGAACAGCCCACCCGTGAGGCAATCCTGCCTCAGGTGTCAGGATCCATAGGGGCAGCAGACCTCAATGTAGATAATGATTCCCCCCTTGTTTTTGATGTAGATCTTCACTCACTCTTCTTCCCTGGTGGGGAGGAGAGCACCATTTTGTGGTTTGCCTCAGGTGCCAAAATGTCTTGGACGGGCCCCACCATCAACACAAGCATTTTGGCTTGGCAGACAGAACAATCCCTCTTCCGTCTCCCTGCACTGTTGCAGAGATTCTTCCTACTCCTCCAGATCATTTTTTGTGGTGCGGGGAAAGGAGGGGGGAAGACTTCTTGTGCCAGTGGAAGTTTCAGCTGACCAGATTCATTATTTGAATCCCACCCTATGTGTACATACCATTTTTGGAAGCCAAGTTCAGAAGGTCAAGTAACACAAAAGATGAAGCAAAACATTTGCTCAGAATCTGAAGTTTTTTTGCTTATGCTTGCAGCTAACAAAAGTATTGTGATGGGTGACATATGCAGGTCATGTCCTAACCAGATGATGACAAATCAACCTAAACTAAAAATGTCATGTAGAGTTGTCATACTTTGGAATGAACCTTAATATGTGTATGTGGTGGAAAAGTCAAGGAAATGATGCATAAGGGCTACTGTGAAATAGGATGAAGATCATGGCTTTGTTCTATATTATATGGAAACTTCCACTTTCTCTCAGTTTCTTCCAAAGACATTTGAGACAGGTATTGTGCCATGCTATAGCATGTAGCTAAATAAATAATGAAAGAGTAAGGTCATTAATCAATTTTTGAAAGTACAAAATTCAGAAAAAAAAGATTTCATAAGGAAAGAAGGTGTACAAGAAAAAGTGGAAGATGAGTGAGAACATGCTGGGAAAGCCTCAGTTGTCTTTGAAGAAGAATTTCCTGGACAACAGACTACAGGGTGGTCTACCTGTTTCATGGTGACACTTTGCCTTGGACTGAGTGGAAAAGGTTCAAGATTCACTTCCACCTAAAAATTAAAGCAGCAGACATCTCCCTTGCTGAAGGTGCAAGGTTTGATTAGTTGTATCCCCTATTGTGTTTGAAGCATTCATTTTGAACTGTATGGTAGCCCTGTGGTCTGAATTTATGTTCCTGAGTATACAGCCGGTATAAACCCTAACCCTGACCTAGGTGAATGCTTACAGTAGGTGTAAGCATTTATTTATTTTTAAACTCTGTGGAGAAAACAAGAGGTGTGCTACAACAGGACAAATAAATGCAGATTCCAAGCTGTTAGGAGTGTTTGACACCAACACTTGATGCTTTTGTTAGATTCAGTATTCATTTTGTGACACACCCACTGCTATCTACTGAAATGCTAAGGTTGTGATTTTCTTACTCATATTTTTTTTAAAATCTATAGTACATATATACTCAGAATTTCTTACCTTGATTTTGACCTCATATTTTCAAAGGATTGTCACCTACCAACGTTGTTTCGTTTTGTTATTAGCCAAAAGAATGAGCAGCAGTTTTAACAGCAGTGGTTGGTTCACTGTAAACTACAATCCTAGCAGAATACCTAAAATTCCACAGTTGGAGGCAGTGATGCTTCTGAATACAGGTGGCGAGAGGGCTCTTGAGCTCAAGTTCTGCTCCCTGGTTCCCCACAGACCTCTGGCTAGACCTTTGGAGAACAGGATGGTGCCCTAGGTGGGCCACTGGCCTGATCCAGCAGGCTCTTCTTATGTCCTTATATAAATCCTAGAAGTTTCTAAAAATTCCTGAACACTGTATAATTCTGTAAAGCTTCAACTGACAAGCAGAATGTCAAAGTACAGACAGACCTCGGGTTACAGACGCTCCAGGTTGCATTTTTTTGGGTTTTGGACCGCCGAAACATGGAAGTACCAGAACGGGTTACTTCCAGGTTTCAGCATTTGCGCATGTGCAGAAGCACTAAATCACGCTTTGCGCATGCGCAGATGCACCGAATCACAACCCACACGTGCACAGATGCACCACTGCGGGTTGCGGAAACTGCGGGTTGCAAACGTGCATCCTGCACAGATCCCGTTCACAACCCGAGCATCGACTGTAAATGGAAGGTTGCCATGCGTCCACAGGCAATACACTGACTACAACGTTGCCACTTTAAGGAACCCTATACAGTGCAAATTTCAGTACAAAGAAACTTCACAATTTGGGCATGTCAAACAGATGCCTTTGATATAAAAAGTATGGTGATAATTATACAGTATAGGCAAAAAAAAAAAAGTTTTACTGTTCAGAGATCTTTCTCTCTTTTAGATGAAGAAATGCAGCATCTGCCACTGAAATAATGCGCCAATTATTGAAGCATATAATGTATCCTCTTGGGAACAGTGAGACTGCTTTATTTATTCTTAGCCAACTGTGAAGATAAACAAACTTCACTAAAAGTGGTATTTACAAAATTCCATCTACTTAGAAAGCTCATATATCAGTGGGATTTTCTACAACGTCACTAACAGCATTTGAAAACACTGAAATCATATGTCCTACCCAAAAAGTACATAACCGGTCCTGGGGCCTATCTTCTGCTGCTTTCTTGGGGACAGGCAAGATTTCTCTGACATTTATGAGAATGAGTTATTGCTTACCTCTATTAACCTTTTTTGGGACACGGGTGGCGCTGTGGGTTAAACCACAGAGCCTAGGACTTGCCGATCAGGTCGGCGGTTCGAATCCCCGCGACGGGGTGAGCTCCCGTTGCTCGGTCCCTGCTCCTGCCAACCTAGCAGTTCGAAAGCACGTCAAAGTGCAAGTAGATAAATAGGTACCGCTCTGGCGGGAAGGTAAATGGCGTTTCCGTGCGCTGCTCTGGTTTGCCAGAAGCGGCTTAGTCATGCTGGCCACATGACCCGGAAGCTGTACGCCGGCTCCCTCGGCCAATAAAGCGAGATGAGCGCCGCAACCCCAGAGTCGGTCACGACTGGACCTAATGGTCAGGGGTCCCTTTACCTTTACCTTTATTAACCTTTTAAGGCTGTCAAAGTCCCCTCCCTTTGCTTGCTTTTTTAAAACTGAGATGGCACAAGGCTCTCTCTGCAGCTCCTGGCTGGCTACCTAAAATGCCTTAGTGGAGTTTCTACTTGCCTAACATGATGGTTGAAAAGGAAACTTTTGAAATGTTCAGCTCATTTAGGGTATATGAAACTGAAAACCACCATTGCAGCAGCAAAAGGATAAATGGAGATGAGGGTAGACATGATTGGAGGTGAGGGGAGGGATCCTTGAGAGAGATAAGGGAGTGCAGTTGTTAGACGTTTAGGCCCACTCTCACCCAAATCAGAGCTCTACTCACCCTCTGAACAGTCTTGAAATCTGGTCTTAGAGACCTTGTTCCCAGTAAAGAAGTAACCCTCTGTTTGAGTCAACTCTCATAAGAATGCAGATAAGGATCAAATGATGAAATAGTGATTCTTCATACAAAAAAATAGTAGCAGAGCACTTAGAAAATTAGGCATCAGGGAGAAGGTTTTAAAAAACCTAGGCTTCTCCATGACATTCTGGAGAACCGGGCCATTGTTTCCGGAGTTTCTATCATTTGGAATTTCTACTCAATGGAGTATTGAGGAGAGGACCAGCTCCGTACATTTTGGCAGCTGAGGCAAACTGCAAAATGGCGCTCCCCTTCCCTGCCAGGGAAGAAGAGGTGAGTGACGATCTACATCAGGAACAAGGAGGGAATAAAGATCTGCATCAAGAGCTCCTGGCCCTGTAGATCCTGATGACCTAGGCCAGAGATGTTCAACCTTTTTGAGTCCATGGCTCCCTTGACCAACTACATTCTTTCTGAAGCACCCCTATGGGGCTCAGGAGCCCAGTTATGTCACCCCTTGCCTGCAGAGCTGGCAGCTTTCCACCCTTTTTTGAACACCCTCCCTTGCGGAGTGTGCCCTCAGCCTCCTCTCCTCTCCTTGGGAGGGAGTCCTCTGTGCAGTCACTGGTCTCTGAGCTGCCCCCCCTTGCCCCCAAAGAGAGGTGCCTCTTCACACTGCCCCACAGAGGCCTGGGGCTTGTCTGCCCATTCCCAACAGCAAGGGCTGGTGGACTAGCTAGCTGGGCTCCCTCACCTGCTTGCTTGCTTACTCAAGGCCACCTCAGCTCCTGGCAACCAGCACCCCCTGACCAGCTCCAGAGGCACCATTCGCCCACGGAGCTTGTAGCCAGGGCTGCTGCAATAAACAGCTGCACAAGACTTTGGGAGGCAGAGATGTGAGAGGGCATCATAGGAGGAAGGGAAGGAAAGAGGGACAGAGGCCAATGTTGCCCATGGCACCCCTGCCCTAGGCAGTCACTTCACTTTGCCTCATGAGTGGGTCAGCCCTGATTAAGGGCTTCATAGGTTATTTATGTTCCTCACAAACATGTGTTATTGTTACACATTCCACCAGGAGGGCATTATCTACAAGCTGTCTTTCTTAGGCTCCATGATCACTGCAGATGGTGACAGCAGTCACAAAATTAAAAGACGCCTGCTTCTTGGGAGAAAAGCAATGACAAACCTAGACTGCATCTTGAAAAGCAGAGACATCACCTTGCCAACAAAGGTCTGTATAGTTAAAGCTATGGTTTTCCCAGTAGTGATGTATGGAAGTGAGAGCTGGACCATAAAGAAGGCTGATCGCCGAAGAATTGATGCTTTTGAATTCTGGTGCTGGAGTGAGCACTCAGGGCTGATTTCCTTAAGAATGGATCGGTTTGATCTTCTTGCAGTCCATGGGACTGCAAGAAGATCAAACCGATCCATTCTTAAGGAAATCAGCCCTGAGTGCTCACTGGAAGGACAGATCGTGAAGCTGAGGCTCCAATACTTTGGCTACCTCATGAGAAGAGAAGACTCCCTGGAAAAGACCCTGATGTTGGGAAAGATGGAGGGCGCAAGGACAGAGGATGAGATGGTTGGACAGTGTTCTCGAAGCTACCAACATGAGTTTGACCAAACTGTGGGAGGCAGTGGAAGACAGGAGAGCCTGGTGTGCTCTGGTCCAGGGGGTCACGAAGAGTCGGACACGACTAAACAACAACACCAACAAGCTGTCTTCAGTTTTTTATTATGAGCCCAACATCAGGCAACTGACTTTCTTCTTTGGCTCACCATTTCTATTTTCAGGTTTTCCACCAGCTCTGGTGGTGACTCTTAGCCAACATACAAAAACGTCTTATCCCACGCCACATCCTACCCACTTTCTCAAATTGCCATGTAAGGGAGCTGAGGAGCTAACTGATAACTCATCACTGGCGGGTGGTGAGGATGGCCTTCTCCTGTTGAAGATTCATTTTGAAAGTGAATTTGGAATGTCTGGGCACTTTTGTTTAGTGAAGCATGCTTTTAGATGCTCCCTGATGTCTTGGTCCTGTGAAAGGTATGTGAGCAACTTTCTCAGCAACTTAAATGAACTGACCTAGTGCTTACTGCCAAGAGAGAGAGTCTGTCATAAGAAATCACTTAGACCACATGGAAAACTGTAATTAGCATGTAGCACAACAATTGTATCACAAGCAAAGCAGACAAAAGATAAGGAGTGAGAGGGGCAAACATGCTGAAGTCTTTGAGAGTCTTGCCTTTTATAGCAATGTCAGGATAATCTTGTTTTGAATGGCTAGAGTCCCTTTGCCAGTACTGATGTGTTAATTGTATTTCTATACATACATAAACTGCACTTGTGCACTGATGAGACGAGCCAGAGAATAAGCATGAAGGCCAGAAGTGTGCTAACTGGTTTATAAAATAGCTAAATCATTGCAAGATGTTTGTCCCAAGGACCTTATATTGTTAGGACTATAAAGAGCACTTTGTTTTATGGCAAGGAAAATTTCTAGAGGGATATTGGCGATGTTATGTAGGGTTGTGTTTCCTCGGGGACTCAGAGGCAATTTGCTTTATGGAATGGATGGAAGGACTTTGAACAATGTAATTTACCCTGTCTGTTTTTAATGCCTCTTGGTTAAAGGAATGTGTTCTTTCTAAAACAGTGAAAAATGCAGAATAAATACCCAAAGAGTAGTGACAAAAAAGGAGGGAAACACTGAAGGCTTGAATGTCAAAAGACCTGAATCATAACATCTCGGTTAGAGCATAGGGTCTGCTTGGTTCTCAATACACATACACCCTCGCTTGCCAAGTGCCATCACTGCCCAGGACACAGAAGGCAGATGGGGCTGCACTCTCTCCTCCTTATATTGCCTGAATCCTTCATCCCCAAGGAGCCAGCAAAGGTTCCTTGTGGCTTGTCACAGAGGTGTACAAAAGTATGCATGGCTGGGGAAAGTGGATAGAGAAAAGTTTTTTTCTCTCTCTCATAATACGTAAGAACTAAACAACAACAACAACAATAATAATAATAATTCATAAGAACATAATACATACATAATAGTATGATAGACAGCCAAGACAGAGGCTTGACAACCATATGTCAGGAGTGCTCTGATGGTGTTTCCTGCTTGGCAGGGGGTTGGACTCGATGGCCCTTGTGGTCTCTTCCAACTCTATGATTCTATGATTCTATAAGGTGAATGCTGGAGGATTCAAGACATACAAAATAATGGACTTCTCCACACAGTGAATAGTAAAATTTTGGAATTCACTCCCTCAAGAAGCTACCGACTTGGATGGCCTAAAATGAGGAATAGACCAATTCATGTCTTCTCACCACTCATTTTCCAGTTCCACTGTTGGACACAGTCTGCCTCTGTGTGCCAGTTGCTGGGGAGAATGCTGTTGTGCTCAGTGCCTGCTTCCGGGCATTCAAGAATGGCCACTATGAGAACAAAATGCTGGCTGAGGGGCCTCCCTCAGAGCAAGTCTTATGTTCTTGCAGTGCTGTTGCATCTGCTGCTACTATAAGTGGGATGGAATTCACTCTGACCCTCTACTGGCAGAAGTACCAGCCACAGATTCCATGTTTGTTACAAATCGCAAATAGAAGCTCTGCATTTCCTCATTTTGTGCATGAAGATGTGTGGAAGGCACAGGGAGCATATCTGCAACCCAGTTTGCTGTTGAATCTGAAATCTGCTTCTGCCTCTGTCCTCTGCATGCTCATTGAGGCCAGCAGTGTGGGCACCTTGACTGTGAATGTCTCCTCCCTTCTCACTTACCCCTCCCACTCCTGCCCATCATCCAGACAGGCAGTAATAAGCTACACTCTTATTATTTGCTCCTCAAATGTGCAATTTTCATGCAATTCTGGACATTCCTGCTTATTGGGGCCAATTCTTATATTCCACAGCACTATAAAGGCATATCCCAAATATATTTTCTTCTTCTTCCATTTTAATGTACCAGTTGGCTGGTGAGTACAGGCAGAGCTTATGAATGGAGAGGGAAATGAAAGGGCCTAGATAAAAATTTTCAACTATATTAACATTTTTCTTATATTTACTTCATACAGGGGCTATTTCACTTTGTGTAATTACAGGCTTCACTAGCTTCAAGGAAATCAAATCTGTTACCAGCTCCAGCAGGAACCTTCAGAAAGTCAGTCCAATAAATTGAAAACATATATAATTTTTATTCTCTGTTTTTGTTTTTTAAGAAAAAAAATGCTTGAACCCCATGAGTTTAATTATATAGTAACTATAAAGAAAATATGTATACCAACAAAAGTTTATGAAATGGACCTCCATAATTATATGAATTCCTGAACAAAGCTAACATCTCACAAACAGAAATATATTAAACTGTTATGCAAAAGAAAAGAGACAGAGAATGTCAGGTTCTGGTTTATGTACCTTTTGTGACATTTCACAAACCCTCCATGCCTCGATTTTCATTCCAAAAACCTGTTACTATAATTAGGGTCACTCTTTTTAATAATTTCAGTATAAGAAGTGCTTTACAGTTCTTTTCTCAGAGTAGCTTTGGATGCCATATCACAAAAAAGAGCAAGGTCGGGGATGGGAAATGGCACACACATAAGATTCACAATCTTCACATCATCACCTTTGCTGCATTAGCCACACATCCACAGAAAAATGGGATGCAAACATAAAATTGCACCAGTCAACATTATTTAGTGCTGGCATTTCTTCCCCATCTTTCTAAAGAAACAGAAGTGGCTTGCAAATAAACAATAACAATCAAACAGTAATAAATATCTACCAATGCAATCCTATGGGGAGGCACTCCAGATGCTCTCTCCTGATCTTTCCACCAGTGCCAGCATTTCAGCCCCTCTTCTCCCCCCGTGCACTGTTCTGGAGGCTTCTCCTGGCACACACAAACCCTAGCCGGTTTCAGGGGGTGTGCGCAGGGAGGAGGGGGGACCCATTGTGCAAGGGAAGCTATTTCACAGGGCAGTTGAATCCCACCCATGGAGGAAAGCTTTTGTCCGCCACAGGGCAGAGAGGAAGCTCTGTGGGTGGAGCAGGAGGTCAGCCCACGGGGCATCCTTCTTGCTGCAGCAGAAACTTCTGTGGCAGCCCTCCAAAAACTGCTCTGAGCTCAGGCCCTGGTCAAGTCTGGTACCAGTTTTTTATGTTTATTATACCATCAGGCTGCAGAGCAGAGGGGGGAGAGAGAAGCAGGGGGCCATTCCATTGGCTTTGCTTAAGACAGCAGCTGCCTTTGGCTCTCCCTCAATTCCTAGCAGTGGCCGTTCTGTCAGATTGCAAAAGAGGGGCAGATGCGAACGAACAGGGCAGTAGCATCACCCCTGTTAAGAGGCTACTGGCTCCTCTTCTCCCTGCTTTGTGTGCTTTCCTCCCTCTTCCCACCCCACCTCCAGTTTTCTTTCGTGTTGTGTTTTTTAGGCAGGCTGGGTCTGCTGTTGTTGCTGCTGCTGCTGACTTCTATACTGCTTTTCGGCAAAAGAATGGGGTAAAAAAAATGCTTTCAATAAATAAAAATATTAAGAATTGGCAAATTGGCAAGCCTAGTATGGCAACAGGGCTTCAGAACACCAACACTAGTGAATGGGGCCTAAATATCCTTGTTTTGTTTCTCCAAGATCATTTCTGGACCTTCTGTATGTACTTTACAAGAAACTGCTGAATGTAAAGTGGGACTAGGAAGCACTAGCCTGGAGACCAAATCATTGCCATTGTGCATTTTCTGTATATCTGAAGCTCCCTCAGCTCCAAGCAAGCACTGCATTGATTCAGCCATATAACTCCAATTTGCAAGGTCAAGATAAATAGAAAGTGCACTTGAAAGAAACAGAACATATCCAAGTTGAATTCCAAAGAAGGCAGTAAGTTGTCGCTCACAATGCTAGACGTAGCCATGTGTGCTACTGAAATCATCTCTGCCCATCCTATTTGACTGCAGGCTTTCAATTTTTGGTAGGTGCCTGCCCGTAGTCTCTTTTCTGAACTGTTCCAACCCAGCATTTCTTTCCCTAACCCTCCATTCACAGTTCCATCTGATTTACTGATCTATTACCCATTTATATTAGGAACTTCTTCAGGGTGAAATTGAAGCTTGTCTCCATGAGAGGCAATAAAAAGCAACACAGTCAAGAATCACTGTAAGGTGATATTTTACTCCTTTAGCCCATTAAACAATAGATAAAACACTAGAGAAGTGAAATCACAGCGGTGATGTGATCTAAAAAATCACAAAAAACCTTCTATCCTTTTATTGTGGAGGAAAAGGCAACGGGAGGGAGGGGCCCCATTCCTTTCCTTACTCACAACCTCTTGCAGCTTCTCTTGCCTTTTTGTGACAGAAGGCCCACCCACACTTCCATGTATCCTGTGTTTGCAAGTGATTTCAAGTTATGGGTCCAAGGGTTGTTTCGTACTATCTTGCTTCTTTCCCTCAAAAACCCAATTGATGTTTGTTTTGATTCAGCGGTAAAAAGCGGGTTTTCCTGAGGAAAGTGGCAGGGCGAAAAGAAAAAACCTCTCAGACCCATGACTTGAAATCACGGGACAAACGGAAGTGTGGATGGCCCTTTACTGTGGGGTGTGTTTGGTTCCAGCCCCATTCCTTCCACAGTTCTGGAGTGGCAACCTCACCCTCCAGCCCAGGGTAGCCAATATGTTGCTTGACTACAACTCCCATCAGCCCCAGGCAGCATGGTCAAGAGCCATGGATGATGGGAGCTGTAGTCCAGTCATACTGCAGGTATCTGGTTGCCTGAAACCAAAATTTTCCGGCTTCCAAGCTTCCATTCATTCCAAATCACATCCACTGGAACACTCTTGGCCCTACACCATCTGTGCTTGCAAGTCCTATTGTATTAAATATATTTTAACAGTGGTTTAGCTAAATTGATTCTGAAGCCAGTTAGAAATCATCTCCAGAATACAGAGGCCTTTTCTATCATCCTATCAGTCACAGTCCAAACTGTGTTATTCCAAGACAACAACATGAGATAGCACAGGACACACACACACACAAAAAAAAACCACACATTTTCTGCCTTTTTCTCTTCTCCTTTTAGACAAATATTGGGGGGAAAGGGATAGGTTACATGTCTGGAATATTTCAGATATGTACTATATAGCTGAGCTGTAAAAGGAGAAGTTTCTGATGGAACTGACCTTTTTGCTCCTTTCCTCCGCCTTCCTCCTGGAAACTTTTGCCACCAGTCAGATACGCAGCATTTATGTTTCGTGACTGACAATTATCTCATAATGAAAAACAAGTCACAATTAATAAAGCTCAAAACTAATACCTGCTAAATTCATTTAATGATTTAATGAACTAGGGGAGAGCGTTATGGTGGGGGGCGGGGCAGAATAGAAATTTAAGAGCAAAGGGATTCCATTTCCAGTTAGAACTTAAAATCATTCTTGAGTCTTTGTTGAGGCTCCAAAAGCAGGGGCTTCATATTTTAATTCCCTACTTTTACAAAGGAACACCTCAAAGCCCAGCAAAGATCCATCTAGGGTTGAATTGTTGACCTTTTGGTTGCAGTGGCTCACCTGGTGGGCTGAGGGAAATCACATTTGAAGCCTTGTTGTTCTGGATCCATTATGCCTGCGTATGCACACACATAGTCAGTATTAAGTCGTGTGTGTGCCTATCGCATGCAGGGAGAACTATCACGATAGGCACACACGCTACTTAATACTGACTATGTGTGTGCATACGCAGGCATAACAGACCCAGAATAGCAAGTCTTCAATTATGGGATCAAATGTGTGCCCCCGTTTCTCCTAATTGCACCCACCTTCCCCTCCATACAACTGAGCCAAGCAGAAACGAAAACGACAAGCCTTCCAGCCTCTTTTTCTTCTCTGCAGGAGGGAGGAGGCGGTGGGGTGCCAGGTGTCTTCCCTGAAGCTGGCAGGGAAGAAGGAGCCATCTGGCTACCACGGTTTCTTACTCGGCTTACAAGGCCAGCCAAAAATTGTAAATCCCTGTGTATTTTGGGGTTTTCAAATATTTGCACCAATAATTATTTAACTGGCTTCCCCCTGTAGCCCAACCTAAGAATATTTTATTTAAAGGGCAGGTGTGCTTGCAAACTCAGGGTGGAAGCAGATCTGGGTGTTATGGAAGAGGGGCATTCCATGGACTGCCATTAGGCTATGCTATTCCACACACAGACTCATAAGAGGAAGCAACTCAATAACTCAACAGTGGTGCCCCTGAAGAAGGCTGTATTTCACTGTGTGTTAACCACAACTAATCCCTTTTGAAGTCTAACAGCTTTAGAAATAACTTTGTACGAAGCCCAGAATCCTGTTGTGCTGCTAAAGGTTTAGTTTTTTTGAAATCCAAAACCAATCCTTGAATGAGTGTGATTTCAATAGTTTTGGCTCACTTTTTAAATATGGTTTGCCTGTAGAAGTTACTCTGCAAATCAAACAGAGGCCCTTTAAAAATAATAATAAACTTAAAATTTTATAGTGGTTCTCACAAGAAAGCTGCACAGATATGCTAATGTAGAAATAAAAAACAGAGCTGTTGTTTTGGTAAGAAAATCTTAATATTCCATTCACATCTTGTAATGCTTGGGCCAAATGATAAGAAGCACAAGGCAGGAAAACTTCCAAAGCTCATCTAGTCCATCGCCTTCCCTAAGGCAATAACCTCTGTACAATGATAACAGACTCATAATTATCTTAAAGCAGATATATATATATATATATATATATATATATATATATATATATATATATATTGGGGGGGGGAACCAATCCATATGAGAAAGCCACAGATGGTATTGCAGAAGGAAAATAAGCAAAACAAACTCTAGCAAAGATTATAATACTGAAGTATAGCCATCACAGGCCTCTCTACATGTTGCTGAACTACAACTGCCATCACTGCCAATGGCCAGAGATTATGGGAGTTGTAGTTCAGCAATATCTGGAGTGCAAAAGGCTCCACATCCCTCTGGACCTAGAAGAATAGGAGGCTGCTTCCTCTACCTGCTTGCATAGTACCACCTTGGGACCTGATAAAAGCCTGCATGCCCCCCCCAACGATCCTGCTGGTAGAAAGGTAGCTATTTGTTTGTTTTTAAATAGAACGTGTTTTATTTATAATTTTTATAATTTATGCAAAATACAATTACATAAAATGATAGGAACACAATTAAATATTGTTGAAGCAGAAAAACATAGAATCATAGAATCCTGGAGCTGGAAGGGACCCCGAGGGCTATCTTTCGAGTGCAACCCCCTGCAATGTAGGAATCTCAGCTAAAGCATCCATGACTGATGGCCATCCAACCTCTGCTTAGAAACCTCCAAGGAAGGAGAGTCCAGAACCTCCCGAGGGAGAGCAACCATCCATGTAAACAACACTTATTTGACCCCAATTATTTCACAAGGAGAGGGAAACCTCCAGATACAGTCCTAAAGTGCACAGGGAGTTCTGTAATATGGGATAATTTTAAAAAGCAAGTGGTCCTCACTGAACCTGGTTCAAAAAGATCTTGTCATCTGGATGAGCCCTGGCTGACTAGATAAAACACTATAGCCCCCCACACTCTTACCTGGGAGTAAGGCCCACTGAACTCAGTGTGGCTTTCTTCTGAGAATATACGTAGTTATTTACTAGATGCAAGACAGCAGCACCAGATGACCCCACTCAGTTAGGATTTCACCCAGCGCCTTGCAGAGCCGGGGTGACGCTGCCGATGGGCCCTACGCCCCTTGGCAACATCCAAAGGCTCTGATCTGCTAGGCGCTGGGGTAGACTGCACCCTGCCCCTTGCAGAGTCAGGCCCAGCACTGGTGGCAGCAACAAGCGATTTTCACCTGTGGTCCCCTTGGAATATCCTGTGGGGCCCCAGAGGGCCATATGGCCCCCAGTTGGGAAACACTGCTCTATGGGAGCTACCTCATCATTCAATTCATATGTCTCACTTTACAACAGGCATAGTTAAACTTGGCCCGCCAGATGTTTTGGGACTACAATTCCCATAATCCCTAGCTAACAGGACCAGTGGTCATGGATGATGGGAATTGTAATCTCAAAACATCTGGAGGGCCAAGTTTGCCTGTGCCTGCTTTACAGGTACTAGTGCTTACAAAGGCCTTCTGCACAAGCTCCAGAATCGTATTTAGAAATGAATATTCTTTTGATTAAATTTCTAGCAGTGCTGGCCTTTCCATTAGGCTGAGTGAGGTGGCCACCTCAGGTGGCAGCTGCTGGGTGGGAAGTGGCAGGGGCAGGGCCATCTGTAGCATATGTGGTGCCGGGGTGCAAAGATCCGCCCAGCGCCCCAAATTTTTTTTGGGGGGGCAGCTCAAAGTTGTTGAGCTTTTAAGGAGGGGAACAGCGAAAACCGCTAACATGGAGGAAAAAAAACAAGCAGCAGCAATAATTCCGTCTTTCCGTTTTTGCGATCATGCGAAAATGAAAGGCATCACTAGGGGGCACCACTGGATATGTTGATTCTGGAGGTCTTCTGCAAAAGAAAATGGAAATGACCCATCGACCGCAATCACCCGGGTGTTGTGGTTAAGAGCTTAGGTGGCTTCAGCGCCCCCCCAGAATTCGGTGCCTGGGTGCACTGCACCCCTTGCATCCCCGGGTAAAGACGGCCCCGGGCAGAGTGTGTGAGGGCACAGCTATGCCTGCCACACATTCAGCCCTGCTGCACCTAAGGTAGCCTGTTACTCTCTTAACTGATGGAGAGAAGCCAGCACAGAAGTAAAATTCAAAGGCCAGTTTGGTTGGCTTCCAAGTGTGGGATTGGGTGTGTGCATGTGCCATCTGGTCACTCATCCCAGGCACCAAATGTCTTCAACCAGCCCTGATTCCTAGGTAGAGAACAAAGTCATGGCAGTGCCCCTGTGTCTGTCAGAACTCTGGCTCAAGTATATGTTGCACATGTAGTTGTCAGGTAGAAAAGCACCTTCTGTTTTAAGCACAAGCTGGAACAAATCTTTCTGAAAATTATGTTCAGGATTTCTGGCCAGCTGGCGCAGAAAAAAAAAAGTCTCATAAAGGCCTTGCTGAATTCCCTTGTAAAACAATATTTTCAAATTTATTCTCCTTTTCTTTTTAATAAAAAGCTATCTTGCATTCCCCCAAAATCAAATTTAAATATACAACAATAAAACAGGCATTAGTCTCCCTGTCAAAAATTGCAATCATATCTTCCTCAGGTGAAACATACAGAGCCTGCCCTAAGGCTAGAGTGAGCAAGGCTACAGTTGCCCATAATGTTCAGCAGGAAAGTCAGGAGAAATTTATCTTTGGTGACACAATCTATATTGCACTGGCAAAAGCACACAGCAGAGCCACTCAGAATATTTTAGATAATGCCTTGATGTAATTGATAGCATTAAAGCCATACGTCTCTTTCACTATTCTGGTACAATGATGGGGGAAATGCCAATAAGATTACCTGCCTCTTCGTTCATCTTGGATAGAAGCAGGAGAGCTCTTGCAAGCAAACCCATTCACACACATATGCAGAGTGCTATGATGGAGATTCACATTTAAACCTCTCTCTCCTCTCAGTCAAGTGCCTCGGTCAAGTGCTGTGATGGGGCAATTTCTCCATGCAGCATCAGGGTGGTGAGGAAATCGCTGTCTCTGCCCTTCAGAGATCTGCTGCTGAAGGATGCTGAGGAAGGCGGGGGGCTGGGGGGCCAGTTAAAAGGGCTTTGTGGGCCAGACACATCCAATGTGTCCACTCTATGGTTTCCTATAGCATTCCATGTATATTGCTGTATATTACCTTAAAAATACTCTGAAAAAAACAAATACAGTAATCCCTCATCTTACATGGGGGTTTGGTTCCAAATATTCCAGGTTTACATGAAAATTGTGTACAGTCAAGTTCTTGGAGCCACCACTTGGCTAGTGGGTTAGGGGGAGAAAGAGAGCGTCCCCAGCAGTCTCAGAGTCTGTATGCTGAGTGGGCTTTGCCCAGCAAGCAGGCAAAGTGCTTAAAATCTTGTTTTGCACTGGGTAACCCCATGCAAAAAGAATTTTTAAGCTTTCCATCTTGCTTGGGACATAACTTGAGCAATTTCAACCAGCCCATCTTCAACCATCTTCAAATCAACTGCTACTAAGATGAGGGATTACTCTAAATAAAAAAGATGAAGTATAATTTTCTACATAGAAAAGGGCAAGGAAACCCAAGCACACACGAGTACGTGAGAGTTGTTGTGATGATGACAGCTTCTCCTATTAAATATCTCTGGTAGTGGGGCTGAGCTAAATGTACTGGACTGACACAGTACTTGTTGGTTGGCAAGGGGAAAAGAAAACATAGAAAGAATTCCCTGGATGCCAAGATCCAGGTTTGGGAGAAGTATTTTTTGGTGAGTAAAACATGGAAAGATAGGCTGTTAGACCTTTAAAATATGACCTTGTCAGTTTCAAAACTTCCCTCTTCCCCTAGCATAGAAAAAGGCCACACGTTTGGTATGTTTAAAATTGTTTACTTACAAACTCTCTAAAGATTAAATTCATGTGCATTCCCATACAGCAGCCAGAAAACACAGGCAGTACAATTTGGCTCAGTGGTGGTATAGCCATGCAGTCTGAACTGGAGCAACAAACTCAGATCTTCCCACATTGAGCTTCTCAGGTAGACTGAAGGGGAACAAAGGCCTTTCTTCCCAAGGTGAGGGGGAGTGACCTAGCTTACGCTATGGCATTAACCCCTTGATGCATAAATTAAGACTTAAGCATATTGGTTATATCACAGTACAGTGGTACCTCAGGTTACAGATGCTTCAGGTTACAGACACTTCAGGTTACAGACTCCGCTAACTCAGAACTAGTACCTTGGGTTAAGAACTTTGCTTCAGGATGAGAACAGAAATCGCGTAGCGGCAGTGCAGCGGCAGCAGGAGGCCCCCTTAGCTAAAGCGGTACCTCAGGTTAAGAACAGTTTCAGGTTAAGAACGGACCTCCAGAATGAATTAAGTTCTTAACCCGAGGTACCATTGTACTAGCCCAAGCTTAGTGTTTACTCAGAAGTAAGTCCTGCTAAATTAAATGGAACTCATAGGCACTCACTCTTGCCCATTCTTATTGATGTGAAAATCACACATCCCCTTAAACTCTCTAAATGTACAATGCAACAGAAAGTGAAAATATCAATGAAAATAGGAAGGAATGTTTGATGCATGAGTGCTACAGCAGCTATCATGACAATGTTATATTACTAGGCACCTTTATATCAAACGACATGTGCAGTAGATCGAACAATATTTTATTACTTGCCTCTTCAGAGCTTTCTATTTCTGAGCATTTGATAAAATTCTGAATGCCTCAGCTTTTCAAGGGGAACAAAAATATGCCAAGGTGCCTTTACTTCTAAAGGCAGTGACTCTCAGCTAGGCTAGCAATCTGGGGAAAATGTCACAGTATGTTCAAGCAGCTAAGCGATTTCCCCTTCCCCTTCCCCCAACATTGTGTAAACGTGTGTGACGAGAACAGCAAGGTTTTGCTCCAGAGGTTGACACTTAATGCAATTGTGGAACTCTGATCTCCAGGGAACAAAAGATGCAAACTGCTATTGTCCCAAAGGAGCATAAAGGAGCTCTTTCAGCTGTAGCTAGTGTCAGTCAGCTCAGGGAGCAAGTCCCAAGCGCATTGCTAAAGTGGGTGTCCTTGCCAAACAACATGCTACTATGTACTGCTAGTAAATGAGTTGACTGGGTCAATCTCCCTTTGAAAATGCTTCATCTTAGAATGAAAGCCACCAGGTGCATTTTTACAGCTCTTTGAAATGGAATACCAGCTACTGAAGATTTGCGTGTTCAGGCCCAGAGAACTCCCTCCTAAATAAAGACACATTTGACTCAAATTTTAGTTTTGGTTTTTGGCAGAATTTAGGCCACAACTTTACTGATTACAGAAAAGTGAGTGCTTGCATAGGCTCTGGTTCAACTAGCTCCCTACCCCCTTGCAGGTTCCAGAGCCCTGTTCGCAACCTGAAAAGAACACAATCCACGTCTGCACACACACGGGTCGCAATTCGCCGTTTATGTGCATGCGCGTGATGTCATTTTGCTCGTCTGCGCATGCACGAACGGTGAAACCCAGAAGTAACCCTTTCCGGTACTTCCGGATCGCCGCGGGACGCAACCTGAAAGCGCACAACCTGAAGCAAACGTAACAAGAGGTATGACTGTACATGATTTTTTAGCAAAAGAGCTTGTTTTTATCATGATGGTGCATGCATAGCACATCCCTATCAATCTCATCAGATATGCATGTATTAGAAGCCTCTGAATGTGCAAATGTGTAGCAAAACAGACACAAGCTCTGTTCTACTCATGGTGATGTACTTACACTCTTATATGAAAAGTGTTGATGCATTCATCACAGCTAGAAAAATCTAACAAATAAAGAGATGCTGGCTATCCTGAACTTTAGATTTATATTAATAAAATCTTGGGGAGATGAATATTCTCCCCATATCACCTATAAAATACACAAAGTTCACAAACATTTATAACAAATCCATCAAGAAAATACAACTAAGAGACTGTTTTGAAAAAGTGCTCATCCAACAGTGCCATAAAAATTGCCAGAATTTATACTACAGAATGTTCCCAAATAACAACAAAAATTGTGGTTAAACTGGGATGTCTTAAAGCTGTTCTGCTGGAGAAAGCATTCCACAAACAGAATGAGCGGGGGCAGAGGGGAAACATTCTCGCATGGCCACTCCCTGACCTCTGGGGGAGGGGATGACACAGATAAAAGTCTCTGATGACGACCACATGCATTTATACCAATAGCAAATATTTATTATACTCTTTCTCCCTGTTTTTCCATGCACTGAGGCATTTTTTTCACAGAACATCCAGTTCTGCCCTGAATATTTGAATAGCAGCTTCCTGCTCTCTCATTTAATCTCCATGGGGTTTTTTTGTTTGCTTGTTTAATGTGGAGACAAAGCCCACAAAGCTCATTCAGGTAACAGGTAAGACAGTTCAACAAATGAGTTTGAGCCGTGGGTGCAGCTTCCCCGAGACATGAAGCACAGAGACACACCAGGTACCCTCAATGCCACTCCATTAGTGCATCCAGTCCTCCACCCAGGAGGGCAAGAATGTGTTTCTATCACATTGTTTTGCACATAGCAGGAGCTTGGCAGAAGGTTTGTGGCATACAATAGATTTCAAGCACTTTCGGTGCTGCTAATTATAATTTTCCAATGCATCCTGTCCAAAAGATTGGACAAAGAAAGAGCTTATGCAACTTATCATTAGCTTCATGGATCAATATCGTTTAGGAAATACAAAACAACTCTAGTTGTTTAAAGACAAGAAGTACCAGGAGGTGTCCCCTCCTTTTGTTGACAGCAAATCCCAGTATTGATCTGTCTACAGTGTAACTGCAAAATTTGCAGAAAGCAGGTGGACCTGCTGAGAATATAAATAGAGCCACTCTTCTTGCTTGGCTCTGTGTAAGGTCCCTGCAGCTCCCCCTGGGTAAGGCAGCCTATATCCTAACTAAATGATACATTCATCTGGTAGCAGAAGAATATAAAGAACTGACAAACTAGAACCAATTTTTCCAAAAGATATTTTCTCCTGTTATTCTCCGAGAATATCTTCTTTTCAATTGTCCCAGCTGAATTCCCTCAAACTCTCTGTGCCTTGGCTGATTGTGAAGCAGATAGCATATAGAACTATATATGAAGGTAGACCACAGTCCATTGTATTTAGTGATCTCTAAAATACGCAGTAGAATTCTGAAAGCATATGAATTAAGATTTATAGAGTATAGACTCAAGCTAAACAGTGTTTGCATTATTCACCCCCACAATAACCTTGAGTGGCAAGTCACAGTAACCTGACCAGCATCTCAGCTCTCATTGCCAAAAGCCTACTCACTGAGTCCCAGTGACTAAGCTCATATCAGAACCCAGGTCTCACAGATTAAAGTCAGAGCTTTATTCACTAGGAAACATAAGGCCAATGTGGAATTTCTTTCCACACAATCAGAAGATTTGATTCCATCCATTTTTTGGCTTAACTAGGACCTTGGAGTTTCTTGCACACTAGAGGACTTAAATTATCAGAGTACAGCATGAAAGGTTGTATTATCACCATTTAGTGAACTTGTGAACGGGCCATTGCTCTTCCCATGTAAAGCTTACCTTTGATCTCTGCAGACCAGCCACTCTTACATTTCATGGCTTTTTCACTTCTGCTTATAATTATTACTTCATGACCTGGACAAAGCTGGTTTCAAAGCTCATGCCACATGCAAAAGGCTAGCAGCCTTGAATGTGCCACACATTTATTTATCCATTTATTTTTAGCTGCAGTCAGTTATCTCAGGTACCTCTCTGTAGAGCAGACAGAAGTCAGTATAGAGGGGGCTCGTATTTTCCCCAGAAAGCTCACTCCCAGTCTCTCTTTCTCTAGGGATAATCTTACACTGTAAATAATATCCAAAGAGGCCAAGTGTAATTTAAAATAATATGTTCTGTTCTATCAAATGAATTATATACTAAACAACTAAGGAGGGAGAAGCACACAGGAAAAAATTGGTCAGAAAAGATTAACGGGAAAGATTGCCAATCTGAGAATGTGAAAAACCCTCACCATTTGCTGCCTTCATTTTCCCACAGAATAAGAGAATCCATTTAGAAAACTGGTCCTATTTATTGTATTTATTGTTGTTGTACAGCCCTGTGACATTTAGCTATGTCCTAGCAGTCTACAAATAGCTTAAATAAAGATTCCACATCCCTCAAGCATCCACTGGGCACTCCTGTGACCAGCTCAGCACATGGCAGCACAATTAAAAGTCCATCTGGGGTGTGGTTGTGACACAGGATGCTGGCTTGCATTGAAATTTGCCCTGAGCCGGCTGCCTTTCCCACCACACAATGAGAAGCCTTCATCAGACACCATGTTAATTAGATTACAAACACGTTTTCCTGAGAGGATTAAGGTAAACAAAAACCCTTCTAGAGGCAAAGCAGAAAATAAAATAAAAAAGCTTGCTCCTCTCATTTCCCAAGTGCTGTTAGATTTGTCTAACGTTCATCTGTTTACTCCTCCAATGATGGAACTGGAGTTTTGTTTTTCTTTCAATAGCAGCACAGCCTCTGTTATTCTCAGGTGGCAATAGGACATGACGGTATCTGGAGGTCAGTCAACATGGGAGTAATCAATGTTTGCATTAGTTCCCATCAGATGGCATCTCAGACATTTATTTTATTTTTTGCAGCTATGGACAAGCATCAGCACTGTCACAATGCATGCCATCCAAAATCCTGACAATTACACTGTGGGATATGAGCCAATCATAAGCACTGGTAGGAAAAGGAAACGTCTGCATTGATTGCTAAAGGAAGCATTGTTTACCATTCCCAGCAAGGAACATATAAATGGTACTTGCTCCCCCAATAACCACCACCGATTCGCTCCTACTATTTGAAGGTATGTATTGACCAAAAGCACAATGAAACTGCGCTGCTGTTTCTTATTGTGGATGAAGAGGGAAGTGTCCAAAACAGGCAAAGAAAATTGGCACGCCCTATAATGAAAGCTGGGTAAAAGCGGGTGGCTCTGTGGTCTAAACCGCGGAGCCTCTTGGGCTTGCTGATCAGAAGGTTGACGGTTCAAATCCCTGCAACGGGGTGAGCTCCCATTGCTTGGTCCCTACTCCTGCCAACCTAGCAGTTCGAAAACACGTCAAAAGTGCAAGTAGATAAATAGGTACCGCTGCAGCGGGAAGGTAAACGGCGTTTCTGTGTGCTGCTCTGGTTTGCCAGAAGTGGCTTAGTCATGCTGTACACCGGCTCCCTTGGCCAGTAAAGCGAGATGAGCGCCGCAACCCCAGAGTTGTCCGTGACTGGACCTAAGGGTCAGGGGTCCCTTTACCTATAGTGAAGGCTACAATTGCTCATGGATCTCCTAGTCAGGAGTCACCTGATGAGTCCCGTCAGTGGAAGCCTGAACAAGGACTTCTGGTTGTGCAGTGTAGCTTCCCCCTTCACTTTCCCCACACACGTCCCCAATGGCTCTGGGGGGCTGGTAGAACCCTCAGAATAGTGCATGGGTGAAAGAGAGGGGAGACTGCTTGTGCTGATGGATAATCAGAAGAATACCATGTTGTCTCTCCCCACCCCAGTCTCAAAATTTCTGTGCTCTAGCAAAGGAATATTTCCAAGAACATCAAAAGAACCTTCATGGATCAGATTGTGAGTCAATTTACCCCAGTATCTTGTTTCAAAAAGTGGTCAGACAGATGTGTCTGAAACGTCCAGACAACCTAGGAATCTGCACACAACACAAGAGAGAAATGTAAGAACACATATGCATATATTGACAGAAAAGGCAATGAATATTGCAGCATAGGAGTGAACAAATGTGAATCTTTAAATTCTCACATTCTGGATCTAAACCACAATTTTTCCCCTCAGAGAATATGCACAACGCTTTTCAATCAGCTCACGGTGCATAGAATGATCAAGCTAATAAAAACGACTTTAAGGGTGCATTAAATTTGGGTTTGGGATGGCTCTTGTATTTGCAGCATAAATGCTAATAAAATTATAAATCTGCTATTAACTTTTTATTTCCTTACCAAGTGATGAAGATTTTTAATGGGTGCTTTAAAAAGGCGCATATGACTAACTAGAAAGGTACAAGAGCATCAGTGAAATAAGAATAAGCCTATACGCTGCTGGGATTATTCGTCTGTCTTTCATGGGGCCTCTTCAAGGTGGACGAGGATTGATGTATAGCAAAGGAAGGTTAGTGTGTGTGGGGGGGGGAGGGAATACTTTAATTTAAATGACAACTGAAGCATTTCCTCAACAGATTATACTCTAGGGACAACACTTAATACGTAGTGTTAATTTTATAATAATTTCATGTCAGTGATACAGCAAAGCTTACTCATTAGGATCATACAGCTTGTTCATTGTAAGTTAATATACTATGTTATGCTTTGCTCTCAAACTAAAAAAAAGAGTGTGTATGTAATTGCCGCCCATGGAATGGATATCAGATGGATAACCCTTTCAGACATTAAGGCTCGTGCATTTCATTACATGCAATTAAAAACATATTTCAGTCTTGTGCATGAAATAATGGCAATTAAAGAATTATGATTTCTGGTTTGGAATGGAGCTTCTTTAGCTCACAGTATCTCACTTTAAAATAACACTTACTAGAAATCATAGGAAATAATCAATGATGCTATATTTCCAATTTTCAAAAATATTCTTCCTCAAAAGACTGTCCCATTTTCTTATCTCAAATACCGAGTCAAGGTGCTTCATCTGGTTTATGCTCAGTTGTTTGATTGCACAGATGGCAGCCTTTTTCACTGTTGCAGCAGCTGTCTCCTCTCTCTTCTGGAGAGGCACCAGAGCTCACCACAGCCTCCGGAGTTGGGAATCCAGGGACTGTGCACCTTCATATATGCCATCTTCTATCTGCAAACTGAATTTTCTCCCACACTGCACAAACTTCCTGGGCACAAAAGTTAGCACACCCAGGAGATGGATACTACCCTAATCATTTATCTGATGCACTATTTTTTCTATACAGCAGGAGTTGGGGAACCTCAGTCCTGGGCATTGTGTATGTGTCACATGCTGCTCTCCAGGCCTCTCTATCAAGCCCCCAAGACTCTCCTCAGTCCAAATCCCCATACCTGTGTCACACCTGCCCTCTTTTGCCTCTGGCCTTGCTCAGTATATAGGGACGCGGGCAGTGCTGTGGTCTAAACCACTGAGCCTATTGGGCTTGCTGATCAGAAGGTCGGCAGTTCAAATCCCCACGACGGGGTGAGCTCCCGTTGCTCGGTCCCTGCTCCTGACAACCTAGCAGTTTGAAAGCACCCCAAAAATGCAAGTAAATAAATAGGTACCGCACCGGCAGGAAGGTAAATGGCATTTCCATGCTCTGCTCTGGTTTCGGTGTTCCATTGCACCAGAAGTGTCTTAGTCGTGCTGGCCACGTGACCCGGAAAAACTGTCTGCAGACAAATGCTGCACCGCAACCCCAGAGTCGTCTGCGATTGGACTTAACTGTCCTTTACCTTTACCTTTTCAGTCCTTTTTGTAATGTGGAGGGGCAGTGAATATGCCATCCCCTAGCCTAGCTGTACCTGCAGCTGCATCTTCCAGGGTTCTTCATTGCACAGAGAGCCTCCATATGTAGAACCAGTTCCAAGTCGCAAAAATTATGCTAGGACATGGGAAAGCCAGCACGAGACACATGAAAATGGGGGTTGGGTCTACCAATGGGACTCTGCCTCTCATTGTGCTGTTTCTTCACATTTGTAACACCCAAAGAGGGTCATACTTTGGCAATCATGAAGGAGAAGAGTATTTTGCAATTGAGAGTCATACTGATATGACAACTGTATTGTTGTTAAAGCTCATGGCCAAACAAATATTGATTGGCTTGTGCACTTGAGAAATATGAATGGCCCTGAAGCTCAGATTTGTATGTGGTTTGTAAATTTAAGAAGGTATGTATGCTTGGCCAATCTTTGGCCATGATTGCAACAGGACATGAGAGTGGAGGCAGTTTCTTAGGCATGGTGGGCCCCCAAAGCGAGAGCCAGTTTATCCACCCAGCAGACTCATGTGGTGAAGCTGCCCTAGACTGTGCAACCTGACGCCACAGGTGTGGGTTCAAAGGTTTGAATGCTCTCCCTTTCTAGAAGATTAACAAAAGCACTTAGCATGTCAAACAGAAAGGGGTAAGCTTGGGGTATACTATTTCTCTATCTGCAGAGAGTTTGATGTGTTTTTCCCCATGTGGGGGAAAAAAGAAGTCAAGTCCTGAAGCACTTACCCCAGGGGAAAGTTTACCACTAGATACAGCTTTTACAAATTGGCACCTAGCACAAAGAAAAACATACTTTGTAGCCAATACTGTATTCTTTAAAATATATATTCTGCAAATAGGCATTGCAACAGATCAATGCATTACTACAAATGTTTAAAATATAAAGCTCTACATCTTAGCAGGACTACAGGGGTGCATTAAGCATAAACTTTAATTCAGGTTATATCTCTGTTCACAGAAGTTTACAGCTCTTTTGTCTTTCTGATTTGTCTTACTGGCAGGGCAAAAGAAGCCACTTGTGTGTAACATGGGCTTTATCATCACTCAAGAGAAAACAAGCAGTTTCCATGAGAGTGCTAGTGCCTTCACCAGTTATCCAAGGTTTCAGATCTCT
Organism: Podarcis cretensis; assembly: GCF_951804945.1. NCBI lineage: Eukaryota > Metazoa > Chordata > Lepidosauria > Squamata > Lacertidae > Podarcis > Podarcis cretensis. Next base: position 139,202,440 of record NC_137170.1, on the reverse strand, counting down.
CACTCTGGGGTTCATGCACAGAATGCAGATTAAAATATAACACACTAGTTGCTCAGCTTGTTTTTAATCACAAATGCATAGTCTTTGTTCCATTGGCATCTTCTTAGAACGTCCACAGAAGACCACAGTTGGCAAGACTTAAAAAAACATAATCTAGTAACTGCATTTCTTAATGAGACTGACAGAAGGTTGGATAGATAATTTGCTCTAAAAAAAGTGTCTTTAGGTAAAATAGGGGGAAATCAGATGAAATTCAGTTTTTCCAAAATAACCCATGATTTAATTATTTTTTGTCCACACCAAACTATAACCTTCTGACATTACCTTCCAAAACACATATTTGTCCAGGAGGAAACAACACATTTCTGGTAAGTGAATCTCCAAAGTAAAACTAGCTTTGTTCCACTCACTCACAGAATGGCTAGAGAAGTATCAAGATGTTTACATTGAAAAATTAGTCATATGGTGTACATGGCCCTGCACTGCCATTTGCATTGTGAAGCAATAAGAGCACCATAACCTTGTTTTTAGATTTTAAAAAATGGTTATGGTCAATTTATCTTATGCAAACTCTCTTATTTTAACTAATTTAAATGAATGAATGGGAGAAGGTTGCAACCCATCTTAGTGGGAGTCTGGAGGCAGTACTTCCCATTAAAATGAATTGGAAGATAGCTATGTTCAGTTTATTGAGCTTTTATAAGAGAACTATGTCCCATATAAAGGAATACCAGAGAAAAACAAAGCCCAAAACTACAATAACTGTAAGGTTTTATAAAAACAACAACAGAAGCACACATTGTATTTCACTGCTTCACTATGAAAATATAAGTTCATGCTCATACATACTGTGTCCCACATCCCCAACTTTCGTTAGTACAGATCAGACAGTACCTCAGCCTGGATCCACTCCCATATGTATGGCAGAGAGTACACCCCAGGTAGTGTGGTTGCTGACCTTGAGCCAGACATCCTGGAGAGTGAAGTCAAATGAGCCTTAGAAAGCACTGCAAATAACAAGGCCAGTGGAAGTGATGGCATTCCAGCTGAACTATTTAAAATTTTAAAAGATGATGCTGTTAAGGTGCTACACTCAGTATGCCAGCAAGTTTAGAAAACTCAGCAGTGGCCAGAGGATTGGAGAAGATCAGTCTACATCCCAATCCAAAAGAAGGGCAGTGCCAAAGAATGCTCCAACTACCACACAATTGCACTCATTTCACACGCTAGCAAGGTTATGCTTAAAATTCTACAAGACAGGCTTAAGCAGTATGTGGACCGAGAACTCCCAGAAGTGCAAGCTGGATTTCGAAAGGGCAGAGGAACCAGAGACCAAATTGCAAACATGTGCTGGATTATGCAGAAAGCTAGAGAGTTCCAGAAAGACATCTACTTCTGCTTCATTGACTATGCAAAAGCCTTTGACTGTGTCGACCACAGCAAACAATGGCAAGTTCTTAAAGAAATGGGAGTGCCTGATCACCTCATCTGTCTCCTGAGAAATCTCTATGTGGGACAAGAAGCTACAGTTAGAACTGGATATGGAACAACTGATTGGTTCAAAATTGGGAAAGGAGTACGGCAAGGCTGCATATTGTCTCCCTGCATATGTAACTTATATGCAGAAGGCTGGGCTGGATGAATCCCAAGCCGGAATTAAGATTGCTGGAAGAAATATCAACAACCTCAGATATGCAGATGACACAACCTTGATGGCCGAAAGTGAGGAGGAATTAAAGAACCTTTTAATGAGGGCGAAAGAGGAGAGCGCTTTCCCTCCCTTTCTCATAATATCAGAATTTAGAATAATCCAATGAAGTTGAATGTTCGGAAATCCAAGACAGACAAAAGGAGGTACTTCTTAATACAGTGCATGATTAAACAATGAAATATTATACCACAAGATGTAGTTGTGGCCACCAACTTGGATGACATAAGAAGATAAATTATTGGAGGAAAGGACTATTATTGGCTACTAGTCATGATGGCTACGGAGGCTAAATATCAGTTGCTGGGGAAGAGGAGTTGGGGACAGAGCTGTAGATATCATGTTCTGCTTGTAGGCTTTCCATGGGCACCTGGTTGGCCAGAGCCATAGAGGGTGCTAGATTAGAAGGGTCTTTGGCTTGACGTAGCAGAGCTTTTCTGCAGTCTCCAATCAAGTTGCAATGGTGGGGGGAGGGCGAATTACTTGCAGCATAGACTTACAACACAGACATAGACAATCACAACTGCAGGCATAAGCATATTTTGCCTACAAGATGCCACTCTCTTTTCTCCGTAAGCTTTTTCTTCTGAATAAGAAAAGTAATGTTATTTTCACGATTTGGGGAAAGGCACTAGAGAAATGGTTTTGAAGTACCAAGCAAGTTGGCCTAAATTTATCCTCACCCATACTAAGGTGGTAAGTGTTAGAAAACTGGATACTAAAAATGTAAAAGGTAAAGGTAAAGGTACCCCTGCCCGTATGGGCCAGTCTTGACAGACTCTAGGGTTGTGCGCTCATCTCACTCTAGAGGCCAGGAGCCAGCGCTGTCCGCAGACACTTCCGGGTCACGTGGCTAGCGTGACGAAGCTGCTCTGGCGAGCCAGTGCAGCGCACGGAAATGCCGTTTACCTTCCCACTAGTAAGCGGTCCCTATTTATCTACTTGCACCCGGGGGTGCTTTCGAACTGCTAGGTTGGCAGGCGCTGGGACTGAGCAACGGGAGCGCACCCCGCCGCGGGGATTCGAACCGCCGACCATGCGATCGGCAAGTCCTAGGCGCTGAGGTTTTACCCACAGTGCCACCCGCATCCCAACTAAAAATGAGGAACACCCAAATAATTGGTTTAGATTTCACAGAACCCCAATGACACATGTCTTCCTTCATTAATAACAAATATCACAGGTGCTCATAAGGAGATTCCCCACTTCCACTATAGCTGTCCAGCAGAGACAGTCCTTCAAATATTACCCATGGAACAGTGTTGCAAGCAATCGCACTGAAGCAGCTCCCATACTACAAATGTAACATATCATGGCATTCTGGTAAAAGGAAAAATGTGTAAATAAAAAGTATCCATGGGAGAAAGATTGTTTTCTGCTGCTCCAGAGAAGCGGACACAGAGCAATGGTTCCAAACTACAAGAAAGAAGATTCCACCTAAACATTAGGAAGAACTTCCTGACAGTAAGAGCTGTTTGACAGTGGAATTTGCTGCCAAGGAGTGTGGTGGAGTCTCCTTCTTTGGAGGTCTTTAAGCAGAGGCTTGACAACCATATGTCAGGAGTGCTCTGATGGTGTTTCCTGCTTGGCAGGGGGTTGGACTCGATGGCCCTTGTGGTCTCTTCCAACTCTATGATTCTATGATTCTATGAATTAGTGGTGGCTGCTTAATAATCACCTTGGACTGTGATGGTGCTAAGAACCAGCAACGTATGTCTGTTTTCATATCAATCAATAATTTTAAGTTAGAGGATTAATTTTAGCATCATCACCTAGCACAGTGTGGTTGCCAAGTGTGGTTATATTATGTCACAGATGCAACGAACAAGTTACTGAGCAAAAACCCTATCAGCCATTTAAAGGCTAGATGAGGGCTCTGTTTGCATTGCACTATACAATTGCACAACATTTAAAATCCACAAATAGAACTTGGCTCTCCCTTGGCTATCTGCCCTTTCCCCCTCCCTTTCTTTAAATTGATTTATTAATGTCCAGTATTGCTTTGCGGTTTTATCCTTTTAGCAATAATGGATGTAATATATCACAAAAACAAATTTTTAAGAGTACATCATTAGAGTGATGTAGCACTGGTAATAAACCCCCTTCACACTTGGATGAACTTAAATCAGTTTCTCTTTATTGATTTTTGGTCATAACATAATTTTTAAAGTTCAACTCAGTTAATAAAAAAGACTTGCTCTAGTGTTGTGTGTTGTTAGGTTTTCATGTCATTTTTTTTAAAGGAAAGGCTGTTATAATACTATTGTATATAGATTTACACATGCATTTTCCTCTGTGCGTTAATCATGATGAGTCATAGTTATATCATATATCTCTTTTCTCAGCCTGCATGTCTTGGTCAGTCTTTATTACCATTGAGCTTGACACGCAATAGATTTGTGTGACTGACTTTCTATCCTGTGAAGATAGTAATTTTCCGTAGGAAGAGACTCAAGAGTGTTGAATAACTCTGCTTCATCCAAGCATACAAGATCCCAATGAATTATGCTATTTGTACCTATTTGCCAATTAATATTAATTACACTTTTATTTTACCCTTTCTACAGAGCACTCAGGATGGCACTGTCATGCATGGGTCATTGGTCAGAGATCAAGGACATGCTTTGCATACAGACAGTCCCAAGTTTAACCGCTGTTTTATTTGACTAAAAAGATCCAAAGGAGCGAAGCTGGGGAAGTCAATTGCCTGACTGACATGTTGGAGAGTCACCACCAGTCACAACGACAGTGCTGAGTTAGATGGACCAATGGGGTCAGATTATGTTCAATTTCATGTACACTACACTACAACCATGCAAGTTACACTGGGCAGAGACAGTGGTCACCTGCTGGGTTTGGGTTCAATGAGCTTCATCTCTCATCAAGGTCCAACTCCAGCATTCTGCTCCCACCATATTCCTTCCCCCAAATCACACTGACTTTCAGCATACATCTGCATGGCAAGCACTGGCGGAGCAAGAGGAGTGCGGGGGGAGCGCACCGCCCCCGGATAGATGTGTAGGATTGTGCTACTTAACTCCATAATTAATTAACCACCTTAATTAATGATCACTGAGAAACAAAGTACATCACTCGGTCTGTGTCCTCCGTTGCACTAAGCCACCTCAGACAAGGATGGGAAACTTTCTTATTGCTGAAGGTCATATTCCCACAGAGATGACTATCCCAATGGTGTGGGGGGTCAGAGGCAAAAATGGGAAGGGCCAGCCCCTTTTCGCTCTCTCTCTGACATCCCATTCTCTCCCCTTGAGTCTTCATTTCCCAACCAGCAGGCCAGTGGAAGAGTTCAGATCAGTCTTGCTAGAAGCCTAATGTGAGAACTTGCAGAGGACTTTTGAAATTAGTCCAAGGGCTGTGTAAAATCAGGCTAAAGTTCACCCAGGCCTTGGAGTGTGGGAACTAATAGAATTTTAAACTTTTCATTGTTTCAGCAGATGATGCCCATGCCTTATATTAGAAAACTTCCTGAACTCCCCCCAGATTCAAAAGCAGTGTGCCATGCAGCACTGTGCCAGCTGTTCAGGAAAAGTCAAGTCTTCTTGCTCAGTCATATGCATGTTCCTTCTCTAGCAAGTCTCATTGTGTTCAGCGGAGCTCGCTACTTAAGAAGCATTTTAGGACTTTAGCCTCAGGTGGGTCACTGAACCAGCTGCACCATCGTTTGTGTAGGGCAGACACAAGGTAGAACTATGAAGACAATAAACAATAGTTGCTTCTCTAATTTCTGTATAACAATGACAAGCTGAAATGCAGCTAGTTTCTCTTGGTTTCTCAGATTCTAGAAATACCTTAAATTGTCAATGCAATCAGAAGAAAAACACAAATGCAAACTAGCATATTTTGAATGTCAAGGAGGAAAAAGTATTCCTCATTTTCCTTTGAACTATACATAGATATGTGCCATCATCAGGATAATTCTCTAAACTTTAAGCAGCACATGAGAGAAAATTGCGGCACAGATTTCAGAACATACCCTATAATCTTGCAACATATTTAGAATGGAAAATTAGAACCGTTCTAAACGACCAATTGTGTCAGTGAAAACAGCTTTTCATAGCAAAATGCCAATTTTCTGCTTTTGAAATCTGCCTTTTTTATTTAAAAATGATGCAGGAATAAGAAAATGTCACCTTTTGCATTGTGAGCAACAGCAAAAAATTCTTTTTAACACGCAAGAATTTTACTACTTACAGTTTTTTGTCAGTGATTTAATTTGTATGGGAAGCTTTATAAAAATGGGCATAAGCAGAGGTTAGTAGTTTAGCCAATGCCAAGCAGTGGTGATATTTTCAGGTGGGATTTTGTAATCCCATCAATGTAACTGATTTAAGGGAATGAAGATAGTCCGCATGAGAGACACTTGGCTTGGGAGGCGTTTAAATGTATTTATTATTTACTACATTTCTATACACATTTGCACTGTGTCCTTTGCATCAACTTCTAGTCTACACATTATTAGAGCTTCTCCAGTTATTCTTTAAAACCAATAAAATTATGGAAGTATTCTAAATTTTAATTGTTCTAAATTTTAATGAGATGAGCAGGCAGAATTGCGCTTCAGAGTTCCCTAGTGGCTTTCCTTACAGGCCAGGTGCTGGGGGAACATGCATCTCTCAGGTGCTGTTGGACTACAAACCCTCATCAGACCCTGCCAGCGTCACCAACAGTCAGCAGCTTCTCAGGTTTTCCATTCTTGGACAGTTATTTTAAACATAACAGGGCTGGTGTTTTTGTATGCACGGGGGGGGGGGGGGGGCGGGGGGGGGGGGAGAGAGAGAGAGAGAGAGAGAGAGAGAACCAGAGAAATTCCAGGAGGCAAGAAAAGTTCTTTACCCTGGGGAATAACAAAGGTGAAGCCATTCAGCTTAAAATGTCCTCTGCTAAAAATAAATACTGCTTCATTTCAGCCTTTATCTTCCTTCACATCATTTTGGCCATCTAATATCTTGAAATTTGGAAAGGGAGGCATCTGCCTTCACTTTAGGTGCTTTTAAGACATCCATATAGAATGTGTGAGCCAGGCTACAACTCAAAATGGCAGTTCTGAAGAGTGATGTATTTCCGGGCATCCCAAAGCACAACATTCTGGATTTTCTGCTATGCTCCTTTGGCCATTATTTACAACAGCAACTTGTTTTTTAGGGGCAGAAATATGTGGCCAAACATTGGGTTAATACTTTTCCTGTACTAAATCAGAATCTTAAAATAATGAAGCCAGAGTTTTCTTACTTGGGTCAAGAGACTGGCTACGTGGGAAATAATGGGCAATGGGAGGAAACAAGGTCATGGTGGCATTTCTGGTCAGCAGTAAAAACGATAAAGCTAAGGTTGCAGATATAAATAAAAATGAAACAATTACCTTGTATTGTTAGCTCTGCAGGAACAGACAGAAATGGGGGAAGACCAAAACATTAGAGTGTTGAAAAGAAAAAAAAGAAAAAATGAATTAGGATATTAAATCTTGCTGTCCTGCTAGGACATTGGAAATGGGCTCTAAGGGAATAATTAAACCCCAATGCTGAATGAAGTGAAAAGCAGCCTCTGTGGCAGACATGCTGCTCTTTAAAGAAGTGTAATGAAAGGTGGCATTGATGAATAGCTGATCTGTTCATGGCTTGAATGAGATGCAAATCCATAATAATGACCGCTCCCCACTTAAAACGGGGGGCGCCTTTTGCGTGGACGCGTGCAGCCCTGGATCTGGAGTGGTCCCATCAGCATACGCTTTGCCTTCCCTCAGGTGGGATACCTGGAGGTCCCCGCCTACCCCAGTGAGTTGTCCAATCCCACCTGGGGGAAGCGTTGCCAGGGAAACCAGGCCAGGTAAGGGGAGGGATTACCTGCCCACACAATAGAGGGTGGATCTTAATTGTTAATCCTCACTTGGCTCCAGAGCTTCTCCCACCCTACCCACCCTCAGTTAATGTCTTCTTTTGCAGGTTAACTTTTCTTCATAGGTTTTGCAGGTTAACCTGTCTCCACAGGTATGCGGGCGCTGCTACAATAAGGTCGCTGTTAAAGGGCCGGAAAGGAATTTCCCTGCATTGGCAGGTTTCGCCTTTCCCGTAGCAAAACGTCAGAACTTTGGCGGTATCAGGCCTTGGGCGGAATCCTTTAGTCCATCTTCCTCTTTGCGGCGGCGATACCAGGGTTCCCCGTTAAAGGGGTTTTTGAAGGGAGGCTTTGGCCGTACGCCGAAAGGTCGTCATTGCTCTCCCCTGCGGCGGCGTAACGGGGGCGGCTATCTCTGCTTGAACATATGTTCTCCAGAGCCGGCCCATCCCCCACACACACACTGGATAACCCTGATGCTCCCTAGGTCCCCGGCTGGGGACTAGGGAGGGAGAACGCCCAATGCCTGAGCCAAGGTCTACCCACATTTGAAATTTAATAAAGTTGTGGCCAATTTAATCCCATAGCACGTTGTCTAGAGTCGTTATTCCACATGACGGGGGGGACCGCTTGGGATCTGGGGACTCCGCCTGTCCACGCAAAGGTCCCCACCACCATCATATGGAAGCTGGGCATGGTGAATAACAAGGCAGCCCACGATACTGGCAGGGAAGGATCCTGTCTGCGGTTTGGGATTTATGATTTTAAGATTAGCCTAGTAGTGAATTGGAAACACACACTGCCTCTGCAGCCAAATATTCCCATGTTAAATTTGTTTGTTTACTTGCTTGCTTTTATCCCACTCTTCCTCCCAAAGGAGCCCAAAACAGCCACACATCATTCACAATAAAACAACATAATTAAAACACTGCAGAAGTTAAAATAAATCTCAAAAAAGGCAGCTGCTAAACAAACCACCCTTCAATTGCTAACACCTGGGCAACAACAGCATGCTGAGATTTCAAGAAAAGCTAGGCAAAATGTGCACTTCACAAGTGAAGGGGTTCCTCAGCCAGGATGCGACCACAGAACAGACCCTGCCTTGGCCTACCACTCCCAGGCTGCCCCAAACCCCCGGCAGCAGCAGCAGCAGCAGCAGCAGCAGCAGCAGCAGCAAGGTTTTGCGCCCGCCAGTCTCAAGGCCTGAGGGCTGGCTGGTACTTGGGCCCTGAGCCATTTAAGGCTTTGCATGTTAATGCAGAGAATAGGCCACTGTCTACAGGAACCATGAGGGTGCCATGATTCTCTTTTAAATATTGCTCTCCATCTAGCAACAATCTGTTTAGGTGTTCTCCTGAACAGCTCTGCTTGAATATTAATTGGACACAATAAAGTTTCCAATCTACTATTCTTCTGCCTAGTTTGAATCACAGAATTGTAGAGTTGGAAGGGACCCCGAGGGTCATCTAGCCCAACCCCCCGCAATGCAGGAATCTCCGCTAAAGCATCCAGGACAGATGACCCTCCAACCTCTGCTTAAAAACCTCCGAAGGAAGGAGGTTCATTGTTGCATCTCATTCAAATTAAACATTTATAAACTGCATTTTAATAAAAAGTGAAAAAAGTAAAGATACAAAAACATTTTAAAACTCACATCCCAATATTCCACCACTACAGTGACCAAGATACAGAACCCAGTATAGGGCATGCTGCCTATAAATCTGGGGGGGGGAGGTTAGGGGTATCCATATGCCCACATGGTGGCAATCCCTGTGGAGGTCCCCCCATTAGATGTAAGTCATAGGAATCCCCCACTGCTGAGTTAGCCTTTGGTGTCACTTCCAGCAGGCAGGCCAGAAGTCTTCTTCTGTAGTCCATAAAACTGTGGCCTTATTCAATCTAACTCAAGCTGTGTTGTCTCCATTATTCCTATTCAGTCCTCCCTGACCACTGGCCATGCTAACTGGGACTGATGGGAGTTGGAGTCCAAGTACATCTGGGGGCAACAAGTTCCCCACCCCCGCTGCTACAGGTGCCGCACCTGCCCAATAGTTGTGTCTGTTCCTACCTCAATACAACCTCCCTTGTATCTGCTTTTACAGCTGAAAAGAATGTGTTTTAATCCTTGCAACAGATAATTTTTGCTAAAGCACTGTAAGGTATTGTAAAGCTCCAAAAGATTAAGCTTTCCAACACGCAGCTGACCTGCCTCGATGAAAAATAGCAATAGGCAGTATATGTGCTATTGAAGTCTGCTGAATCCCTTGCATTTAAGAAGGAAGATTTGCTACTGATTGGATTATAATGTAAGTGAGAAATCTTGGGTATTAATGATAAACCACATTATTATGTGTATAGATGAATATGCGGTCATGGGGCACATTAGTTACTAACTTTTAAATGGAGATTATTTTTTCCTAATGAAAAAGAAGAAATAATCCCTTCTGGACGTGCTTCAGTTTTAATACTTTCTGTCTGACAGCTACATCTGTATGCTACTAGTTTTGACATACTGCGAGACATTTACCATTTGTAATGTTTCCTTCGTGGGTATGTCATTACTTTGCTTCATCCAAAAAGGAAAAGAAGGGGGGAATATTAACATTCTACATTAAATAACCAGGAGGAGAACCTACAGAAGTATCAGGAAAACCAATTACAGCTACAATTATACTAGAGCTGTTTGGTTCAGTTTTTGAAATAAATAGTAAGAGGGAAAATTTGCTTCTTTCATAAGACTCAGTTATCAACCATCTATCTTTTTTTAAACCCCTCAAAACGAGGCTTAGAGGACTGGTGCATGCACACAGACTGGTGACAAATACCACATTGCTCAGAAATACCCAACCTGGAATGTTTTCTTTATTCCACAACACAACACAACACCTAATGAAAATTGTAATATTACTAGAGCACTAACCATTCAACAATTAACCATTCATTAAAATATATAAAGAGAAAATTAAGTGGGCATAAAAATTAGCAACAGGTAGATTAATATCCCAAAGTAGCCCTAAAGCAAAGGGGCCACTATCAGCAATAGTAACTAGAAACCCAGCACACCAACTTTTATAACTAGGCTCCAATGGACAGAAACCCCCTCCAAGTTATTCAGCCAGCAACTCCCTTATGAAGACTGCTGGACAGGGATGAATTAGTCTATCAATCTCAGTGTCTCTCATCCCACCCCCCGCCAACTTAAGTTCTGTTCACCCTATTTCAAGCTCAATCTGTAATTTTTCTAACCTTAATTAAAGTAGGCACATAATTTTATATGAACTTTAGCTTGCATTTCTCTTTCCGTAGGCATGCTTGCACACTATCTTGCAAGCAAATTTCCTTAATATAATGTTAAAATTCAGAAATGTGGGTTTCAAAGGGGTAGCTGTCATTTGTTAACAGTTATTGGTCAGGGAAGTACAAATAAGGTAGCTCCACATTAAAATGCATCTCAATGGGGGGACCTGGTCTCTTTTATTCCAGACGCCAGGTCTACTGCCGCATTTTGCTAATTGGTAGGCCTAGCGCCCTAACTTTTTAACAGCTGAGGTGGGGCCATGCAATTTTCACTGAACAAATTTAATTGCATGACTGTCTCCCCCATGTCTACTCCATCCTGAGCCAGAGAGTGGGGCCATTGACAGGTAGCAAAGCACAGTCTTTCTCTTTCTCTTTCTCAGCTTGTAACCCTCAAAGCCATTTCAAATAGCTTTCTGGACATCAATGGGCTTCTTCCACAAAGACAGAATTGTTTTCCTTGTGCTAAAAAACGAGAGGTGACATCTCTCAGTTTAAACAATTTCAATCTTTAAACTATGGTCTGTTCTCAAGTCGATTTGCTTAGCTACAAGTATAGAAAAAAAGCAATTCATCACTCAAGCAGATATTGCAAAGGGATGCTAAAATACAGGGAAAGTAGAGCCTAGCAGTTACTAGACAGTAAATAAAAATGCATTGTGGTCAGATTGTTCAAAAGTGGTGTGGGTGAATCAATGTCATCGTACCATGATATAAATATTCATGTGACCAGACACTGTGTCTTGAAACTCCATTGTTGATCAATAAAAAAGTGTGTGTGTGTGTGTGTGTGTGTGTGTGTAATGGACCTTCATCAGTCTTCTCACTCTCAGGCAGAGATCAAAGAGCATGACCCACAGGCTTGGTAGCCTCCTGAGGTTGAGATGCTTGAGGTGGAGAGAGACAGAGCCTGAGAGCAAAAGAGTGGCAACTGTCTGATCTGGGGTGGAGCAGATGATATCAAAATAAGGGCAGGTGGGGCTTGTTAACCTGGGAAGGTAGCTCATTTAGGAGAGGGAAAACTCTGACCCTAAACCTTCTCTGCCTTTCAGGATTTTTTTGTGAGAAGAAAAGGCTAAGGAGTAAACCCTACACTAATCTGGAACAGAGTCCCTTGCTAGGTGGGCAGGAGCAGGAACCGAACAGCGGGAGCTCACCCCATTGCCAGGATTCAAACTGCCAACCTTCTGATAGGCAAGCCCTAGGCTCTGTGGTTTAGACCACAGTGCCACCTGCAGTAGTAGGTACTCTTCCACAAAACTCAGACATTATAATCACATGAAGTGGACCTCTAAAACACTCAACAATTTTTGTAAAATGATAACACATGTATTTCATGAGATCATTTAAACACACTTAGAACTTAATGATATATTATGGCTTCTGCTTCATGAAGGGCTTGTCCACATTTACTCTTGTCCCACTGTTTTCACCCAGGGAAAAACAGCACTCATTCAGAGCAAACGGCAATTATGGTTTTCTCCAGATGGACATTTGCTCCAATTTATCAGACAAGAGCGTGTTTTTCCTAGGAAAGGAGCAAGACAAGGCAAAACCTCTTGGACCTGTGCCTAGAAAGCACAAGGCAAGTGGGAAAATGCTTGTACCCGTGCTTTCTAGACATGGAACAAGTGAAAATGCAGACGAGCTCCAATAAGTAAATATGGTGTCACCTATGAAGACGCAGGTGGTGCTGTGGGTTAAAGCCTCAGCGCCTAGGGCTTGCCGATCGAAAGGTCGGCGGTTCGAATCCCTGCGGCGGGGTGCGCTCCCGCTGCTCGGTCCCAGCGCCTGCCAACCTAGCAGTTCGAAAGCACCTCCGGGTGCAAGTAGATAAATAGGGACCGCTTACCAGCGGGAAGGTAAACGGCGTTTCCGTGTGCGGCTCTGGCTCGCCAGAGCAGCGATGTCACGCTGGCCACGTGACCTGGAAGTGTCTCCGGACAGCGCTGGCCCCTGGCCTCTTAAGTGAGATGGGCGCACAACCCCAGAGTCTGTCAAGACTGGCCCGTACGGGCAGGGGTACCTTTACCTTTACCTTTATGAAGACAAAGGGACCTCTAATAATATGTGCTTGCTGTGAACTAGCTGACATATGTAAAGTACTGGAAAGCAAATTTGAAACCAAGAGAAATGGAACGCCTGGTATCTTGCTTAGTTGGATAAACAGCGCATCAAATGTCTGATCCACAATACAAATCAACTACTGGAAACTGGTGATCCGTAGCTAATTATATATTGTGTGCCCTCTCCATTTCTGTTTCTGATCTGGGTTATCAAATTTGCTTTCTTTTACTTATAACAATGATACGTTTATCCTTAAAGTAGCCCCCATCCCAGTATTCTCTATCCTCTAAATAAGGCTTCTCCTTCCTTAACTTTGGTAGGTTGTTTGTCAGTCTTTGGGACAAATTTCCTCGACAGCAGGGGCGTCTAACTTGCAGCAGGGGGTGCGGGTGGCACTGTGGGCTAAACCATTGAGCCTCTTGGGCTTGCTGATGGGGAGGTCAGCGGTTCGAATCCCAGCGATGGGGTGAGCTCCCATTGCTCTGTCCCAGCTCCTGCCAACCTAGCAGTTCGAAAGCACGCTGTGGCAGGAAGGTAAACAGTGTTTCTGTGCACTCTGGTTTCCGTCACGGTGTCCCGTTGCACCAGAAGCAGTTTAGTCATGCTAGCCACATGACCCAGAAAGCTGTCTGTGGGAAAACGCCGGCTCCATTGGCCTGACAGCTAGATGAGTGCTGCAACCCTATAGTCGCCTTTGACTGGACTTAACAGTCCAGGGGTCTTTTACCCTTACCTTTTTACCCAACTTGCAGCCTTTCAGGTGATGCTAGACTACAACTCCCATTACTCCTGTCCAATGGCCCTGTGGGCTGAGGCTGATGGGAGTTGGAGTCCAACAATATCTGGTAGGGCGCAGGGTCCTCAACCCTGCTCTTCGTAAATGAAAGCTGAGCATCTCCCCCAAACTATAATTCATTTATTTAATAAAATTTGTACACCACTTGATTGTAAAAAACCTGAACAAAACTATATCTATATAGCAATGCCTTTTGTGGCTTGGCTCTAGCATTGCCAGTTATCAGGTATCTTACTTGCCCAACTCCCTCAAGGTATTAAAACAAACCAGGTAGTAAGAACTGCCAACTTCTGATGCACCCAAACAAAGCACCACTCGCTTTTACGCCACAGCTCCACCCACTTTGGAAACTCAGAAACTGACAGCCTGTCTTGGTCTCAAGGCGACCCAGTGTTTCAGTGGATTTTATTGAATTATCCTAGCATGAAGCTTCCTCTTTCATACATCACCACTTCCATATGACTTTTGTCTTCTGCTTCACCTTCTTCTTGCCTCATGCAGAACACTGAACTTTCCTCCAACTGCCCATCTAAGCTCAATGCCTGTCTGTGTTCTGTACAGAGGCTGCAAGGGCAAGAAGAAACCAGGCAATGGAACTCAGCAGCTGCAAGGGGTCAGTGATTAGAATGAGGAATAAAATGCAGAAAAATTAAAACAATGAAAACTGCTCCATAGATTTTTGAAAGGTCAAAAGAGCAGGCTAGCAAAGGTGGGGAAACATCACTCAAAACTGACATTAATTCAGTCAGGTTTATAATCAATAAATATAGGTTTGTTTTAGACGGACAGCTATATTTTATTACATTATAAATCATTTATTTGCCCTCGGCCTTGTGGATGCTGTGCTTACAGAAATGTTTGCTTTGAAACCTGCATATACGTTTTAGCCAAAGCAAATAATAGAATCGTTGCCGTTGCCCATTTTTACTTGCTTAATTTCTCCAGCACTTAATTTTTTTTCAGAGCAAAGTCTGGAGTCTTGATTATTGATTGAAATTTGGGTCAATTATAAAATTAGCATTTTTTAAAGAATAGATTTCTGAGAAGCAAAAGTTCTTAGAGATGCTTTGCCAACTGTTAAGACCTCAGCAGAGAGAGCAGCTCAGAACTATAGGCTACTTTTGTTGTGCTTCCAAACACAGCTCTCCTCATCCCTGGCCACTGGGAATGCTGGCTGGGGCTGATGGCACTTGGAGTTAAAGGCCATCTGGAGGGCCACAGATTAGTCATGTCAGCATTAGAGAAAGAACAGCTGAGTTCTTGGCTGCCCCTATTATAATGTGTAACAGGTTGATAGCACAATGTAAATAATCACTCAGAGTCAACAGCAAATTTGAAGTATGCATATTACTCTGGTTAACTCCTCAGACATTGTATAATTGGCCTGTGGGCTGTATACACACAATAAAAAATGACAGGTTGGGGGAATATCAGTATCAGGCCACAAGTCATCAATTACACCGCAGTGTTTAGTACTCACAGTATTACTTATTTTTAATCCCACTCTCCCCTTCTTTTCCCTCTCCCACAAGGAACAGTGAATCAAGAGCATTCCAAAGACAATAAATAATCAAGTCCTCAAAACGAGGACCTGATCCCAGTAACATGCCACTGTGCCCCAGGAAGTACTGAGCACACAGTCAGTTTCTTCACATATCTTTCCAAATCATTCAACATGAAACTGAATTGTTTTCTAATCAAGAAAAAATAAAGCTGCATTTAATGAGCAGACCAGATGACATTTTTAATGGGTCACCGAACTGAATCAGTACCTTCGTCTTTCGGGATTACACAAGGGCAAACAAAGCAGTGACTTTGAAAGTACCAATGATCCCTGGTGGTGAGCAGACCATGCTTTGCTCTGTTATTATTTTGCTTCAGCACAAAACAGCCTTTAAAACAGGGCAGACTAAGTTGACATAAGCTTCTTTAGCACAAGCCAAATATAATGATAATCCATATGTGTGTGTGTTCATCTGCTCTCAACTAAATACAGGTTCCATCCCTCATATTTAACAGTGCAGCCTTATCCTTCAAAACTATTAACATGCAGCTGTGAAGTCACTAAGACCACCTTCTCACAATATCACCTGGCATGGGAGCAACAGTGTTATGAAGATGCCCTTGAAAGTGCTGAGTGGTGTGAGAAAAGTCAGTGCATTAAAATGGAGTGATAAGGTAACTCATTGCACCTTTCTGACCACAAAATCTTGTATATCCCAATGCACGTGTGTGTTTCTTTTGTAACTGATGTGTGATACACACAGGAGCAGACTATGATAATCTTTTGTAATATAGCACCTAGTGTGAGGCCAAAATTCAGTGCCCCCAAATGAAGCTTCTCAATTTTGCACCTCCTAAGTTTGAAGGGAAACTGCTCGCGCCACCCTAATTCCAGAGCTGATACAGACCCCTGATATATTAGGGATGGATGGAGCGATTTATTTCTGGTCCTTCTTCCCTTTCTTAAAGGTCAAGGGACCCCTGACTGTTAGGTCCAGTCGTGACCGACTCTGGGGTTGCGGCGCTCATCTCGCTTTACTGGCCGAGGGAGCCGGCGTACAGCTTCTGGGTCATGTGGCCAGCAGGACTAAGCCGCTTCTGGCGAACCAGAGCAGCGCACGGAAACGCCATTTACCTTCCCGCCAGTACCTATTTATCTGCTTGCACTTTGATGTGCTTTGGCGGGAGCAGGGACCCAGCAACAGGAGCTCACTCCGTCGCGGGGATTCAAACCACCGACCTTCTGATCGACAAGTCCTAGGCTCTGTGGTTTAACCCACAGCGCCACCCACGTCCCTCTTCCCTTTCTTAGGTCTGTTCAATCCTATTTTTCTATTTGTATCCCACCAAAAAAAAAAAAAATTGCAGGAAAATTAGTGATTAAAATAGTATTTACATTGTTAAGAGGTGGCCTGAGGGCTGCGTTTTTAAAAAGCCTGCTTTTATAGGTAAGAGGTACTTTAACATGCCTCTGCAACCATCTTCAAAAGAGAGCTGAAGTGCTCCTGATGCACCATCCCATTGGGTATATTTTAACCTCCCCCCACGCATGTTTTCCCAATGCCCTTGGGAACGATGGCATGTCATCATGTCCTGTTGCTCCTAGGGAAATCTCCAACCCAAAACAGCTGTTTGGTGCTG
Source organism: Podarcis cretensis (assembly GCF_951804945.1). Taxonomy (NCBI): domain Eukaryota; kingdom Metazoa; phylum Chordata; class Lepidosauria; order Squamata; family Lacertidae; genus Podarcis; species Podarcis cretensis. The sequence goes on along the minus strand of NC_137170.1, from coordinate 139,185,575 downwards.
CTATTGTCTGTGAGTAAGCCTTGGAAAAGGTTTAAACTTAAGGCAGCTCTCAGGAATCTTTGGAACAGTGGAAGTCTTGCAGAAATTGAAGGTTAACTGCATCCTTATTTGCACATTAGTTCAGCAGACACAGCTTTGGAATATGGACCAATCCAGCCTGGTCTATGCCAGGATCCCTCTGGTTGCCATCTTGGCACTTGGGAGCAGATTCTTACGGGCTTTCCTGGTACTTCCTAACTTTCATCAATATTTAAGTTCAGTCCAACCTTTCTTTATTTATCTTGAATCCTTGTGAGCTTTCTCAATAAATTGTTGTAAGCTGACAACTCACTCTGTGCCAGCTGGGACCAGATATCCCATAAAATCTAAAGACACTCTAAAATTGTATTGTACTGTTCATAAGAGGGACACAAGGCTTTCATAACATCCAAACCTGCACTCCCAATGAAGGTTCCAGTTTAGTTATCAGTGATGTGAAAAAGCTGTAACTGAGCAGTGCCACTTCAGAGTGCAGGGGGGGGGGGGCTGACATGACTGAATCTCTCCCCATACAAACAAATTCCTTCCATATAGAAAACTATACATCATTCAGAATGACTGTAACTGAGACATCTCCCAGACATGCTAGTTTTATGCGTGCGTGGATTTTTGTGTGTGAAGAAACATTCAATCACGTGAGCCTTCCATTGGCAAGGCTTCCATCTGAGTGGTACGACACAAACACAGATTTACCACCACACTGGAACTAGGTTGATGATTAATGTTTTTAAAAAAACGCCCCCCCCCCAAATGGACCGTCTAGGCAGGTCTCAGCATTCAGCATTCAGTGAAGGTATATTACATCACCCCACAGACCTTCCAGATTAGCTACACACACACACACACACACACACACACACACACATACTGTATGAACTTCTAATAATAAAAACACGAATAACATTAGTGTGGTGCAGGAGTCCTTTAGCTCCTTTTCCTCCCTGTTGTGTCCTCACTGAGGAGGAGGAGATGGTGGGTCTGTGAGTCAGCATTTTGTCTTTCCCAAGGGGGATGACATAGCCATGTGTGGATTTACCAGCTAAGCAGAAAATGAGCTTAGTATCCTGGTTTTTGGTGAAAACTTCAGTTTGATAAGCACAGCATATGCATTAACATACAGAAATTCTCTTTGTTCAGTTGGTGATTTGCCATTTTGCACATCCTAACTTTAAATCAACTTTTGCTTTTTAAAATATATTCCTGCCTATTCATTTGTATGCATGTGTATATGTATATAAATAATATAAAATGGCTACAATCTCACTAAAATTATGCAATGTAAAGTGACAATCACTTTAGTGGGCAACTTAAGTTCAAGCTTAAATCTGTCACAAAATTTAATGGGACTTTAAACTGCTTAACTGGACTGTGTATAACATTTACTTGATACTTACTCTATTTTTAAAAGAGTAAACAAAACTGCAAAATGCTATTTATTTCAACAGAACATACGTTCAAGTAGGCAGCTATAAAGGGCCAAACTAGACAAGGTAAGAGGAGAGCTGTCAGTGGATTTCCTCTGGTTTTGTTTGTTTGTTTAATTAAATAATTAAATAAGTCATTAGAGGGAGGCAATCAATAGTGCTTTCTTATAAGTTGAACCAGAAGTAAATCCCATTGAATTCAGCTACAAAACCACCAGTAGATCCTGGCTAATGAATTGGGAATCAGTGGAAGACAATCTGTATATTAATTGTATCTAATTAATATGCAACAGAGTATTACATGTACATTATAGCATACGGCAATATTATCCACTTGTGTGATGCGTGCACACCTCTTAGAATCCCAACTTTCCTTTAAAATAGCTAGAAATAATATGACAGAAACAATATTTGGAGTATCATGCTCACATAAAGGTGAAAAACTAAAATCAAAATCCATTAAATGTGTAAAAGATTCTTGCCATTTTGAAGTGAACCTAGCAAGATATTGCAAGGTATTTTTCACGTCTGAGGCTAAGAAATTTGCAGTATTGCGAAATAAGTGCAATATAGCTGCCAACTACAGCTTGGCATCTATACCATGTCCAAGAAAATGATATGCAAATTATGTTAATTACATGCAATTAAAATATCTGAATTAGCTAGCAGCAGCCTTCTTGCATGCCATACATTTCCCCAATGGCCCTGAGCAAGTTGCCAACCCCTGCTGTAACCAAGGCTTGTGCTTAGACATCCCTTATCACATGCAGTGTGAGTCTACCCAGGCAGACAAATCCAGACCTGAAAGGATATGGCAACGTTCCACACTATAGTCTGATTGCATTAGGCTGAGCACAGCAAAAGAAATAAATATTTAGACAGGGAAGATGATACCCTGAACACATCAAAGTGTCACTTCTGATAAGTGACAACTGAAAACACCTTCTTCCTCCTCCTCCTCCCTCTGCTCATATGAAACTCAGCACCCCTCACCGGCTCATCCAGATGGTGTGCTGAGAGCTCTCTCTCCCTTTTGTTCCTAGAAAGCTTAAACTCCACACCCAATCTGCCACATTATTTCTACGTCTCTCTCCTCTGATTCATTTATCATTGCCAATGAGTCTATTACAGTGCTTGCTCTCTTTCTCGCAGGTATTTATGAATAAACACACTTGTATGCAGTACTAAATTGGAGTTTTACTTACAGCAATCCAGCAGGTAATTAAGGAACTCAAAACCTAAGCCTGCCTAGGACTTTCTGCACTTAATAAAATGACAAAGCTTTTTATAATGCTTTTTAAAAAATAAAGAAAAAGAAAAAGGCATTATCCTTCTTTTTTCATGTTGTCAGGAAAGCGGGAAGATGCTTGATCACAAACATCACAATCTATGGAATACCAAACAAATTTAAGATGTGATTTCAATTCACAATGTTGCTTTACCAAGAAGGTGAATGCACCAATCTTATGATTGTCCAGGGCATACAAGAGAAGACAACATCTCCTTTTGAATGTTGAAACCGTGGTTAGGATTCAAGCCCTAAGCCCCCAAAACTATTTCTAGGTGCTTGTACTGGGTTTTTATGACAATTCTACCATGTGGATTGGACATTTCATTAACATCACAGATTACAATATTTAGTAAGATGTTAAATGTTTTCTCTCTTAAAAAAAAAAAAATCGCATAATTTCTGATCCAATGGATACCATGTCAACAAGCCAGTTTCAGAATATAGCTGGAAATGTTTTCTTTCCCAGCCCAAATACAGAAGTCAGCATGCTCAATTGAAAACCACCTGGAGGCTTCCGTAGCATTTGGCATTCCGACACACCCTTTGCATTACCTCACAACTTGGTAGTCTTTTCTTGGCACCAGAGTTCTGCTTCTGATACATGTTGGGCTTGGCATGCATGGTGATGCTGTCTATTCCCAAATAATGAACTGCGTCATTTGGAATACATATCCTCCTCCATTTGCAGCTATTAGATTTGTGCATATTTAAACAGAGCTCAGCCAAAAGTGAGGGAGGCTGAGCCAAAAAGAGGGGAAATCTGTGGTTCGGAACAATTGTGAACAGCCACAAAAAAGGGGGACAGAACTAAAAAAAATCATAGAAAACCTTTTTCAGAACAATGTTATTTCCTTGGAAATACCATTTCTAAAATGTTCCAAGGGCAGAAATTTGGCACATCCCTCTTTATGACTCCACTGAGTCCGCATTAGAGTTTTAAAAAGATGAGCAGAAATAAGATCTTCACTCATAACTGGAAACATTGACATCCAGGCCCACGTCCTGGCAACAGAAATACCAAATTCTGCACTTGACTATGCTTTTGCCTTCTGGACTATGGAGCAAGAGCTCTTACAGCTTGGTTATTATTTTGCTGAGAATGATACACTGCAAAATAAAAGCAATTAAAATGATGAGCAGAGAAAGAGAGACCTGTAAATTTATATGTAAGTGCTGTAAAATGAATTACCACCATGCTTGGTACATATCAAATAAGTAAATAATAGAAGTGTTATAGTCCTTTTAAAAAAAACACCAAACTGCTCAGCATTGTTTGTCTGTCAGTAGGAACACTGCCCCATTTCTCACATAAACTGCTGTTCCGCTATGTCTTTACATGCAGTAGAGCAGTGTTTCCCAACCTTGGGCCTCCAGCTGTTTTTGAACTACAATTCCCATCATCCCTGACCACTGGTCTTGCTAGCTAGGGATGATGGGAGTTGTAGTCCAAAAACAGCTGGAGGCCCAAGGTTGGGAAACACTGCAGTAGAGAAGTGATAGTATCATTCAGGCATGTACTCATCTTCCAGCCACAATATAACAACATTGTCCAGAGCTCCCTACCAGCATGGGCTTTGAAATACTGGATCCAGGGTCCTGTATGTTTTAGATAAGAGAACACTGGAAACCCAAGGTATTTTGTTACATCTGCTGTATCTGTAAATATATAAAACAGACTCTTCAGGGCAGGCAACATAACTGGTTAGCCTGCACCAGATTCTCAAAGTAGCAGAGTGGACTCCTCTTCAATCTCCAAGGCTGCTTCCAATCTCGCTAGCTCCACAGCTCTGAATTTGTATCCTAATCTAAGCATCCCACAAACTTTTTTTTTCTAAAAAACGTCCAACAGCTGAATGTATTCTCTTCCAAAGGCCGAGGAGACAAACTTTCAGCCACTTAGGAATATTCTCTTGCTAGGCACTGACCTCTCAGTTGTTAGCCAATAGACCAATTCACAGCAATAAACTAATAACCCTACAACAGCAACTACAGGGGCAATATGTTATAGGGGAAATTGTGTTGGTAATGAGACTGTACAAAGTTCTGCAATAGGTTTCAAAGAGCTAATGTGGTGTGGAATCTATGTATTGCTAAACAGGGTGCTATGATAGTACTCTAGATGTAAAACACCATATTTATAGAGATATGCCTAGCACCTCGACTGTCTACCTTAAGGCACCAGGTAAAAATATTTTGCTTTGCTATGCTTTTCCTGGTTGAATTTGTTACTAGTTTTAATGCTTTTACCATTTGCTTTACTATTGCTGGCCTTATTGTTGTTTTATTGTACTATGTCCTGATTTGTTTGATTTTATGTATTTATATATTTTTATATAAGCCACTCTAGATAATTTGAATGCTGGGACAGAAATCTATTGAATAAAATAGTAAGTAAAAATATACAAATGTAATCAATAAAGTTCAATTAAGCCATGCTTGCCACTCAGGTCTCTCTTATATTACGGGTTCTTTAGGGAAAACCATGCCTTAGATTATACTACACAATCATTGTGTTAATAATATAATATGAAACAAAGCTATTGACATTTATCTTGCATATGGAGAGATGATGGGCGATCATAAGTTACTGCAAATGCATAGTGACTTTGATCTTGTTGAAGCAAAGGGAAGCGCGAATCCCATTTTTGCATGCATTTTACATGCACTTTAAATGCATTTGTATGCATTTTAAAACATGAAAAAGTGACCTGTCAAGGTCAGTTTCACAAGCTGAACATTTTATCATAATGTGCCCAAAGCTCTGAGATTTCTAGAGAAATGTAGCATTCTGTAAGCTTGTGCATTCGGGGAGGGGGGGACAGATTCACACGAAATTAGGGCGGGAAACTAGTATTATGAAAAAGCTTATCAGAATAAAGAGAGCACCCCAGTGGGGCAATTCTTGGGGATCATTGTGAGTGTGGTCATAAATTGCTTGATTCTTATAGGGATTCCTTGTAGGATAGGATTGCCCATTTTACCAATACAAGAAACACTGCCCTTGTTTTAATGGGATTCACTGGTTCTTAGTGACACCAGCAAATAACACCAAGTCTGAGATGACTGGTTGACCAGAACCACTCAAAGCAAAATGCAAGAGAGGGGGAAATGGGTTGGGAAATGTTCTTCAGTCAATGGTGCACTTCATGATTTTTGCATAGTACAGTCTCAGCATCTAGAGTTAAAGACAGTCAGGAAAGATGCAGGAAGAGGACTTTTTCTCAAAATTATGGAAGGAAAAACTTCTAGTAATGCATAAGGCTTGGCAGTGCTGAGGCAGATGGAGCAGCAGTCTGACTCAGCACAAGCAAGCTCCTGATATCCACAGATGAGTGACATGAGCTCCCAGTCACTGTCTGACAGGCTGAGGCAGATGAAAGGGGCATCATGCTAACCCTTCTTGTATTTGCTTGCTGTTCTGCAGTTTGGCATGGATGGGCAGTTACTTCATGTGTGGGAAGCAGCACTGAAACTGACACAAATAATCTCTGGGCATGATTCTTATCCAGGCTGGAGTACAGACAGATGACACTGGGTTGATACTCTGTTTCCCCTCCAACACCATGCATTAATATAATAATAACAAACAAACAAACAAACAAGGGAAGCATCACAGCTATCAGGTGACATCTGAAATACAACAAACACAAAATTGGGGGCGGGGACTTTTTTTCATATGATCCATCCACTGCATTTATTAAGTTTGCAGATGATACCACCATAATGAGTCTAATTACAGGTGGGAATGAATCAGCGTATCGGGAGGAGGTTCAAAAAGTCTCGACATGGTGCCTAGAGAACAACTTGCACCTAAATATCAGCAAGACAAAGGAGATGGTGTTGGACTTTTGGAGGAAGAGAGGGGAACTAGCCCCGTTGTATATCGGGGGGGGGCTGTGTGGAGAGAGTCTCTTACTTTAAATTCCTGGGAGTTTACCTTAGTGAAGACCTCACTTGGAAATTCAATACAACCCAAGTGGTTAGGGAGGCCCAACAGAGACTCCATTTCCTCAGGGTCTTGCGAAAGAACAATGTCAAACAAAAATTGATGATCTCCTTTTACTGGGCCACAATAGAAAAGTGTACTTTCATACTGTATTAGAGTGTGGCAGGTGGCGCTGTGGGTTAAAGCCTCAGCGCCTAGGGTTTGCCGATCGAAAGGTCGGCGGTTCGAATCCCTGCGGCGGGGTGCGCTCCCGCTGCTCGGTCCCAGCGCCTGCCAACCTAGCAGTTCGAAAGCACCTCCGGGTGCAAGTAGATAAATAGGGACCGCTTACCAGCGGGAAGGTAAACGGCGTTTCCGTGTGCGGCTCTGGCTCGCCAGAGCAGCGATGTCACGCTGGCCACGTGACCCGGAAGTGTCTCCGGACAGCGCTGGCCCCTGGCCTCTTAAGTGAGATGGGCGCACAACCCCAGAGTCTGTCAAGACTGGCCCGTACGGGCAGGGGTACCTTTACCTTTACCTTTATGCTGGTTTGACAGCCATGGACAGGAAGTTCCTATAGAGGGTGGCGAATACAGCACATGACATCATGGGTTGTCCCCGGAGTTCGCTAGATGACATTGCAGGGACTGCTGCCTCAGGAGAGAGAGAAGAATTCTTAGGGACGACTCATACCCTGACCAGCACTTATTTAATCTCCTATCTTCGGGCAGGAGATACAGAAGTATAGTCAGCCACACCAATAGGTTAAAGAACAGTTTTTATCTGTGGGCTGTTGGGCTGCTGAATGGAAAAAATAGTGGAGCAATTGACTTCCGACAAGCACACAGAGCGCAAACAAGACTGAGTGTATGCGGGGGGGGGGGGGGGTCATTTAATTTCACTACACACAGGTGGTGTAGTGGCAATAAAGGTTTGTTGTTGTTGTTACCTCTCTGGAGGACAGCTTTCCTGGGGCAGCAGGCAGCTCAGATGGACACTGGGTCTCCTTCTTATCTAACAATGCTGCTTCTGCAAATTTTACAAGATTCGGAAACGCCCCAAATACAATGATAATAAAATGAGTTGCAGTGCCATGTTGTGATCAGGTGAGGAGCTGGGGGTATATGGGTACTGCTGGACCCAGGGCCATCTTTAGCAGATGTGGCGCCAGGGTGCAAATATCCGCCCAGTGCCCTCAAATTACCACAGATAGTGGGGGGGGGGGAGAGGGGAGGCAAAGCTGTGCTCTGCCAGCCATCAGGGGGTGCAACTCTCCCCCATACCGCTTTGGGAGAGCAATCCCCGCAGATGCTTGGGGGGAAAGCTGCATGCCTGCCAGCCATATGGTTGGCGGGGCGCAGGTGGCATGTGTGCAGGGAAAGGGGAGGCCACCAGGAAAGCCACGCAGCTCCCCCACTCGTTGGGGTGCCCCTGAGAGGCTGGCGCCCTGGCGCGATGCACCGCTAAGCCCTATGGGAAAGACGGCTCTGGCTGGACCTCCTACTGCAGCGGGGAAGTGGGGGTAGTGGCCAATAATAGAAAGCAAATGTGAAGCAGCAGAATAGAAACCAAACCCACTGGCAAGGTTCTCAGGAAACACATAGCAAAAAATCCTTTTCTTGAGAAACAGAAGCTTAGGTGTTATTGTTTTCATTGGTTGAAGCTGAAAGAAAGGTAGAAGGGTTTTCTGCACAAGGTTGCTAGAAAGAAAAAACAAAGAAAGGAAGCTGTTTCTATTTGTTTAGCTACTGATATCATCAACAACTTCAAGAAGCAAAAGACAGCTAGTCAGCCCCGGACACACAATGAAGATGCTATTTGATCAGACATCATGCAAGTAGCACCCAATGTGTCTGCCGCAAAAGAGACAGTAAATACTGAGGTACACGCAGGTGATGAGAACCTCCCAACTGAAAATACTGAAGCAGCTACCAGGACTGTACAACTTGAATGACAGCAAAACTACATATCTAAAAACTACATATCTAAAGCAAATCCTCTCTCAGATGTGTTAAAATTTGAGCTGCTCAAACAATGCTAGACCCTGACAAAAAGATATGACTTTAAGAGCATTTCACCATTTTTGGCTTTCTATATACTTTTCTTAGGGACGCAGGTGGCGCTGTGGGTTAAAGCCTCAGCGCTTAGGACTTGCCGATCAAAAGGTCGGCGGTTCGAATCCCTGCGGCGGGGTGCGCTCCCGCTGCTCGGTCCCAGCGCCTGCCAACCTAGCAGTTCGAAAGCACCTCCGGGTGCAAGTAGATAAATAGGGACCGCTTACCAGCGGGAAGGTAAACGGCGTTTCCGTGTGCGGCTCTGGCTCGCCAGAGCAGCGATGTCATGCTGGCCACGTGACCCGGAAGTGTCTCCGGACAGCGCTGGCCCCTGGCCTCTTAAGTGAGATGGGCGCACAACCCCAGAGTCTGTCAAGACTGGCCCGTATGGGCAGGGGTACCTTTACCTTTACCTTTATACTTTTCTTGGGTACAATACTGTATGTCATTACTGGTTTTTATTTCCGCAGCTGATTGTACGAGCATTACAGGGCACATTCACTACCTAGGTCTGTACCAAGTACAAAGAGAGCACTCACAAAATGGATGGCAATTCACATGAAGAAGTTATCCTTTCTGTCAAACAGGAAAAAGGTGTCATAGAATCATAGAATCATAGAATCATAGAGTTGGAAGAGACCACAAGGGCCATCGAGTCCAACCCCCTGCCAAGCAGGAAACACCATCAATTGAACAGTGACTTAATAAGTCATATACAAGAGCTATGAAGGAAAACCAGCAAGTTGTTAACCCTTGTATACAGTGTGTCATGTGACCTTACTATTTGTGGTAAGACCAGTAACACAGGTAACATGATAGACCTTTTAGAGCTTTGTACTCAGGCACAGGACAAAATGTTTTAGAATTCCGGCAATGAGTGAAGCTTGATTGGTGTGTGTTTGTCAAGTGTCCATAAAGAAAAGCTGAAGCCCTATAAAATACGTTATTGACCACTTTGGCCAAGATGCTAGAAGACTCCAGTTTTTGATTAAAACGTTTTGTATTATATTCACCTGTCCAATGAGGCCTTACAAATAGCGGAGGAGAGAAGGCAAGCAAAATGCAAGGGAGATCGTGAAACATACAGGAAATTGAATGCAGATTTCCAAAGAATAGCAAGGAGAGACAAGAAGACCTTCTTAAACAAGCAATGCAAAGAAATAGAGGAAAGCAATAGAATGGGAAGAACCAGAGATCTGTTCAAGAAAATTGGAGATATGAAAGGAACATTTCGTACAAAGATTTCCATAATAAAGGACAAAAGTGGAAAGGACCTAACAGAAGCAGAAGACATCAAGAAGAGGTGGCAAGAATACACAGAGGAATTATACCAGAAAGAAACGGATGTCTCATATACCCCAGGTAGTGTGGTTGCTGACCTTGAGCCAGACATCCTGGAGAGTGAAGTCAAATGGGCCTTAGAAAGCACTGCAAATAACAAGGCCAGTGGAAGTGATGGTATTCCAGCTGAACTATTTAAAATTTTAAAAGATGATGCTGTTAAGGTGCTACACTCAATATGCCAGCAAGTTTGGAAAACTCAGCAGTGGCCAGAAGATTGGAGAAGATCAGTCTACATCCCAATCCCAAAGAAGGGCAGTGCCAAAGAATGCTCCAACTATCGCACAATTGCACTAATTTCTCACGCTAGCAAGGTTATGCTTAAAATTCTACAAGGAAGGCTCAAGCAGTATGTGGACCGAGAACTCCCAGAAGTGCAAGCTGGATTTAGAAGAGGCAGAGGAACCAGAGACCAAATTGCAAACATGCGCTGGATTATGGAGAAAGCTAGAGAGTTCCAGAAAGACATTTACTTCTGCTTCATTGACTATGCAAAAGCCTTTGACTGTGTCGACCATGGCAAACTATGGCAAGTTCTTAAAGAAATGGGAGTGAAGAAGAAGAAGAGAAGAGTTTGGATTTGATATCCCGCCTTTCACTCCCTTTAAGGAGTCTCAAAGCGGCTAACATTCTCCTTTCCCTTCCTCCCCCACAACAAACACTCTGTGAGGTGAGTGGGGCTGAGAGACTTCAAAGAAGTGTGACTGGCCCAAGGTCACCCAGCAGCTGCATGTGGAGGAGCGGAGACGCGAACCCGGTTCCCCAGATTATGAGACTACCGCTCTTAACCACTACACCACACTGGCTCTCACCTGTGCCTGATCACCTCATCTGTCTCCTGAGAAATCTCTATGTGGGACAAGAAGCTACAGTTAGAACTGGATATGGAACAACTGACTGGTTCAAAATTGGGAAAGGAGTATGACAAGGCTGCATTTTGTCTCCCTGATTATTTAACTTATATGCAGAATTCATCATGCGAAAGGCTGGGCTGGATGAATCCCTAGCCGGAATTAAGATTGCCGGAAGAAATATCAACAACCTCAGATATGCAGATGACACAACCTTGATGGCAGAAAGTGAGGAGGAATTAAAGAACCTTTTATTGAGGGTGAAAGAGGAGAGTGCAAAATATGGTCTGAAGCTCAACATCAAAAAAACGAAGATCATGGCTACTGGTCCCATCACCTCCTGGCAAATAGAAGGGGAAGAAATGGAGGCAGTGAGAGATTTTACTTTCTTGGGCTCCATGATCACTGCAGATGGTGACAGCAGCCACGAAATTAAAAGACGCCTGCTTCTTGGGAGAAGGGCAATGACAGGCCTAGACAGCATCTTGAGAAGTAGAGACATCACCTTGCCAACAAAGGTCCGTATAGTTAAAGCTATGGTTTTCCCAGTAGTGATGTATGGAAGTGAGAGCTGGACCATAAAGAAGGCTGATCGCCGAAGAATTGATGCTTTTGAATTATGGTGCTGGAGGAGACTCTTGAGAGTCCCATGGACTGCAAGAAGATCAAACCTCTCCATTCTGAAGGAAATCAGCCCTGAGTGCTCACTGGAAGGACAGATTGTGAAGCTGAGGCTCCAGTACTTTGGCCACCTCATGAGAAGAGAAGACTCCCTGGAGAAGACCCTGATGTTGGGAAAGATGGAGGGCACAAGGAGAAGGGGGCGACAGAGGACGAGATGGTTGGATAGTGTTTTCGAGGTTACCAGCATGAGTCTGACCAAGCTGCGGGGGGCAGTGGAGGACAGGAGTGCCTGGCGTGCTCTGGTCCATGGGGTCACGAAGAGTCGGACACGACTAAACGACTAAACAACAACAACATTATATTCACCACAGCCCAGGCAGATTCTGTGTAAAAGGTGTGAAATTCAACCTTAGGGGCTTTTAATTTGGTTTTGAGTCCTACGGTATTGTTGTTCAACTGACAAATTGAGGCTGTATGTGTTTCTAGCGCCTTTCTCTGTGGTTGTTTTAGGGACATATAAAGCAATTTGCTAGAAGTTACTTCTGAAATGTATAATCCCAAGCGATACAGTAAATCACCAACAGGCACAACCCACCACTGATTCCTGCTGCTTCCCTTCTGCTGGTGTGTGGAGTTTGGTCATATAAAGTCTGCAAACAGCCAAGTCAACAACCTGTTGCTACAAGTCTTAGAACCTGCTCCCCACAGAGAATTATTTCTGCAGACACTCATATAGCCCAACACTGCTTATTTTGATTGGCAGCTTTCTACAGCCTCCGGCAGAATATTTCCCCTTTAACTGTAAATGCCAGGCTCTGGACCCAAGCTGTCTGTATCTGAACCAGCCTCCCCCAACCTGGTGTCCTCCAGATGTTTTGAACTATAACCCCCACCAGCTCTAGTCAGCATTTCCAAGCCGGTTGGGTCTGATGGAAGCTGTAGTTTGAAACATCTGCATGGCACCAGGCTGGGGAAAGCTGATCGAAAGGATGTGCTCTGTTGCTGAGTTACTGGCTCTCCATAGGCTAGCACCAAAAAGTAAAGATATGGAATCAGGTGCAAAAAAGCTGAGCTCCTTCCAATGATTCAACACAGAGGATTTACGGCTCTGTGGTGCCAAAGCTGTAAGATCACAGGAAGTTGGATTAGGTAGTCAAATGGCTGGCCCTGATTTTGGATTAGGTAGTCAAATGGCTGGCCCTGATATACAAATGACATGAGAAAACTTGGTATGCTTATTTGTATAACATTATTCTTGTTTATAAAACCCAATAATAATAATAATAAACTCAACCACCACAAAGTGATACTCCCACCACCTGCTTTATTTATGACAGACACTTATTTTCTGTTCTATATCCACAATACAGGCACAACCAAAATAAATCAACTTAAAGTGCAACTGCACATGGGCACATAGCAGTTCTAGGGAAAGAAGTTAAAATCAAACTAAGAGGTAATTTATGTTAATACGGCCATTACAACAAAGAACATAGCCTCAAATTACTTTGTTATAAGCACTCCAATTAATTGGATTAATTCTTCACTTAAAAGCAGACTGTGCACGACTGTAATCATTGACATATGACCCAGCCTTTTGCAAAAGATAAACTTGTTCCTTCTGTATGAGTGAGAGAAAGGGAGGGGACTGGCCTTTTTGGTTCACACTGTGCAAAATCTCATTCTGACAAGAAAAGGTCTATTTTTTTCATCTTGTGTCCTACAATAAGTTTAATGAAATTTTGCACTGGGCTCTTGCTTTGCATTACAAAAAATTAAAGGTATCCTCTGGACATCAACAGCTCATCACCAAAGAGAGATTCACAGTACAAGTCATGGATCAATAGGGAGAGTTGAAGCAGCAAAATCATGACAATGAGTAGAAAGGAAGGGAGGGATATTGGCTGAACTGTGATGTCACATTTCATTTTTCAGTATAATACGTTTCTAGATGTCTACCCTGCACAAAAAGAATATTTTCTTGTTTTCTCTAGAATCCACCTCTTTTCACCAAACTTCCATTTTTTGGACTTAGCTTTCAGTCAGGTGGCACACTTGTGCCTGGGTTCTACCACTTCTGACTGTAGGTGCACATGATAGAAAAACAATCCATATAAAAAACTAGATGACAAAAAGGGGCTCTAACCCAGCTTTCTCCCACACAAACCATGAGCAATTATGTTGTTAATTCCCATGTCACTGTCACAAAGGGTTAATAGAACTAACTTTATTATTTGTATTATCAAGTGCCTATGGCGGCTGGGTACCGTACCACACAAAATAATTAACTGGTCTGGTTTCTGCTGGCAGACTTACAACCTAAGGGAGTGGTGACACGTGAAGAAAAGTAAACGGGGTGGGGGTGGGGGTGGAGGGAATCTGAAAAGAGAAGATGAGGCGCCAAGAGAGACAGACAAGGAAGGAAAAGGAGGAGAGCTGTTTTATAAGCAATCATCAAAACAACAAAATATTTCGCTTTCCTGCTGGCTGTGCAGCTCACATAGAGATTACTAGAAAATTCTTCCTGCTAAAGAGCCCAGATCTAAATTCCAAAAACTTTAGAACTGAGCTACTTAGGCTGCAATCCTACGCACAATTATTTGGGAGTGAATCCCATAGAACACAGTGCAGAATACTTCTAAACAGACATGCAAAAGGTTATGTAGGCACAGAGATAATATGAAAAAGGGGGTGCAGCCTCTATAGCATCTCCTCACCACCCCACCTCCCTCCGAGGTGAGCGCAACACCACTGCTCAGAAACATTGTGGGGGAAGGGAACAGGCTTGTGCATCCTCTAAAATGGGGTGAACAATTTTTTTTCGCAGAATCTAAATTTGGGCTGAGCTCCAACTGCTTTGACAGGGGACACATCCATTTCCAGCATTTCTGTAATATTCTGAACATACAGTGGTACCTCGGGTTAAGAACTTAATTCATTCCGGAGGTCCGTTCTTAACCTGAAACTGTTCTTAACCTGAAGCACTACTTTAGCTAATGGGGCCTCCTGTTGCTGCTGCACCACCGGAGCACGATTTCTGTTCTCATCCTGAAGCAAAGTTCTTAACCCAAGGTACTATTTCTGGGTTAGCGGAGTCTGTAACCTGAAGCGTCTGTAACCCGAGGTACCACTGTATTGGCATAATTTTTCTTTATTTTTGCTTTCATGGTCCTCAGTTGCATTTGTCCCAACTGCTCTTTAATTTGATTCTGTTTTCTGGCACCCATGGTATCAGAATTTGATTTCATTGACAAAATCATATGGGTCACCAGAGCCAATCAGATCACAGGACAGTGAAGACAAATGAAAAGACCAGGGACAGGGGCAACAAAAAAGCAAAAGTAATGTGAAGCGGCAGGAGATAAAGAATAAAAAGCAGATAAACACCACCAGAATGTTATGAATGTTCAACAGGGTATCTCCCAACCTCTGTAATTAGTTTTGGTGGGTGAATTATGCTCATTTTGCAACCGATATAAAAATGAATATTTAGCAGAGTTCACGTTTTAATGCATAAGCATGCAAAAACAGCTTACGCATTAAAACCTGTGAGCTTTATTTAAGTTATGCCAGAAAGGTGAGTAGAGTATTGTAAGCACAATTCATTTGTACTTCTACTTCCACCCAGTGACCAGTCTTTGGGGTGAAGCTTCTGCCCTTTGTGGTGTGTTGGCACATCTTCGTAGAACACATGAGCTAATAAACATAAACTTTCAATTAAGTTTTTATGACTTCTTGATAAAACCTTGTGTGCTCATTTTGTATACCCCTGACAGAATTAAGGGCACCTGCTCAAATGCCTTGTTTATTGTTAATATTGCAAGACCTCATTTATGGATGTTATGCTCTGTTACCCAATTTTAATAGTGGCCAATGTCTGGTATGTAGTTTTGCTTGTTTATGGCAGTAGATTATTCTTATGGAGCAAAAGGAACTGGAGAATGCATGCAGTCTCACCTAACGGCAGGAAATGGGTTATACATTCAGCATCCCCCCCCATTGAATTTGGTATTATTCAGTGATGTAAGCCATGTCTGTAGTTATACAGCAACAGGGCTCTGCAACAAGAAGGAGTGCAGCTTCGGGCTGGATTTAGCTATTTTAAAATGAAGAACATAATCCTACACTGTCTTGTCAGTAGCAACTGAGTCCCTTCAAAAACAGCCACCGAGTGTAGCTTTTTATGCATACTTTCTGTGGGTTGCCTGATGACATGAAGAACAAGGAATGCCTCAATGCTAGACATAGTTTTGGCATATAAAAACAAATAGCACAATGGAAAGGGTATGGTCCTTTGGTGGCAGAAAAGTCAATAGCTGGCCTTGAGAAGTGGAACTTTCCCCATTACTTTCCTTATTTGTTGTGTGTGTCTCATAATGACCTGCCTTTTCTTGTGGGGAGGGTAGCAGAGACTAGAAATGAGCAACAGCCACCCATTTCCTTTTTGTTGCCCCATGCGTTTGCTCTGCCTTGCATTCCGTCCCACCTACATTCAGTTGAAACTGGAAATTTCTAAGATTTGAGACTTTGCACCTTGACCATATTCAGCTTCTGTCCCCCCCCCCCCCCGCATTGCCTCCACAATGGTTAAGAAAACAAAGATTGCTCAAAAGAAAAGAAAAGAAAAGAAAAGAAAAGAAAAGAAAAGAAGAAGAAATATTGGTGCATGTGTCCAACATCCCCCTCCTGAATGCACAGTCGTAATCAGTAATAAAAAAGGAACAAACTGAATATTGTGTCACCCAGGGCAACTGCACTCGCCCCACTTGTGATTTCCAGCAGCTAGCATTCAAAAGCACACTGCTTCTGACAGCGGAGATAGAACCCAGCCTGCATGAATTGGCTTGTTGACAGACTGTGGGTTGATCCACAGATGCTGATCCATTTGTGCAATGACTTCCACTTGTGCAATGGAACTGCCCCTACCCCTCCTCCCCAAGTGCCTCCCCCCCCCCAAATTCATTCTGGGAATTCTTCCAAACTTCCAGAGAGGATTTGTGGTGGGAGCTCCACTGCACAAGCAGAAGTCCTTGCACAAACAACTTGGTTGGATACAACCCTGTATGCTGGTGGAAGCAGCTCAAGCACTCCCTGCTTCACTCCTTCCTGGAGCAGATTTTATACTCAGTGTTATGTCCAAATACAGTGGTACCTCGGGTTGCAGACGCTTCTGGTTACAGACGCTTCAGGTTACAGACTCCACTAACCCAGAAATAGTACCCTGGGTTAAGAACTTTGCTTCAGGATGAGAACAGAAATTGCACGATGACGGCGCGGTGGCAACAGGAGGCCCCATTAGCTAAAGTGGTGCTTCAGGTTAAGAACAGTTTCAGGTTAAGAGCGGACCTCCGGAACAAATTAAGTTCTTAACCCGAGGTACCACTGTACACACATGTCTGTGATTTGGGGGTCTGCTCTAAACCTGGTTGCATATATGTCTCTAATTCTCATTGCATTAATTATTCAGACAACACTTTTGTGATTCCAGTTGCTGTTTTTTCCAGACCCAGAACTGGCTTCTGGGAGTCCTCTTATGGTTTTAGCTCAAAAAGCAAAAGCGCTTTTGTAGGAAAAGGGGTTTAGGCACTTTGCTCTCTCCCCAATTGTTTTTCCATCACTGCTGTTCTATTTCCACCACTGCTCATAGAAATGGATTTGACGCCCACTGATCACCTATAATAAATGTGTATGTCTGCCTGTCACAGTCAATGTCAGCAGGCCTTCTTCACATGAGTGTGTTTGTCTGGCTCGCTTGCATTATTGTGCATCCTTAATACTAGGAAAAGGCTTGCCCAATATTGTTGTGTTGCTCTAGTAAACCCTTTGTAATGAATAACAGTTGTGCGCTCTCTCTCCCTCTCTTAAACAGACACACATACACCCCAAACAAAAACTGTGCCGGAACGGCATGTCAAAAAACCAGCAATAAAAAATTCATAACCACCCCTCTAGGCTAGAAGAGCTGCTGCTTATTGTATTTACTGAGAGGCTGCTTGGGAGCCTAGAGGCTGGAATTCACACCAATCTACTCATAAAATAAACTAGATCAGCACCGTACAGATTAGGGCAAAAAGGCACATAGCAAGGCTGACTCTGCTTACACACATCGCAGCATAAAGACAACCACCACCACCCCAGCTGTGTTTGTGTATGTGCGCACCCTTTAAATGAAATTTCTTAAGCAGCAATAAACATTTCACACTTTCTTGCTGTGCTGTTTTCTTTCTCCCCACCTGTTCTCCTCTGCCAAGTTTTGCTGGCTCAATCTGTTCTTCTGAGGAATCAACAATTTGAGCTAAAACCCCCCAGGGTAGCAATATTCCAGCCCAAACAGTAGTATCTCAGAATGCCTTATGACACTGATTCTTCATAAATTCACAGTTTTCTTTATTTAGCAGCAGTTGTACTGGAAAATGGTAATGTGCAACTGATTGGCAAGCTGTTTAATCCATTTTCTTTTTTTAAAAAAAGATACTTAAAAAATAATAGAAAAAGGAAGAGGATTCAACACCCATTGCTCCAGTTTAGCAAATTGTATTATTCTGCAAGAAGAAAAATGATCACTGGCCCACCATCTACCGATGAGTAAAAATAAATACAGATAACTGTTTTTGGATTTGTTCCAGCTAAATTAGGTGATGATAGATGATAGATAGATGATAGATAGATGATAGATAGATAGATAGATAGATAGATGATAGATAGATAGATAGACAGATAGATAGATAGATAGATAGATAAATGATAGATAGATAGATGATAGATAGATGATAGACGATAGATGATAGATAGATGATAGATAGATGATAGATAGATAGATAGATAGATAGATGATAGATAGATGATAGATAGCTAGATAGATAGATAGATGATAGATAGATAGATAGATAGATAGATAGATAGATAGATAGATAGATGATAGATAGATACAGTGGTACCTCGGGTTAAGAACTTAATTCGTTCTGGAGGTCCGTTCTTAACCTGAAACTGTTCTAAACCTGAAGCACCACTTTAGCTAATGGGGCCTCCTGCTGCTGCCGTGCCGCCAGAGCACGATTTCTGTTCCCATCCTGAAGCAAAGTTCTTAACCTGAAGCACCATTTCTGGGTTAGCGGAGTCTGTAATCTGAAGCGTCTGTAACCTGAAGTACCACTGTAGAGGATAGGGAGATATAACCAATAGCTTTCCAATTCATTTCATTTGAGAAACATTGCCAGGTTATCATATAATGGACCAATCACCAGCTTCCATGCAGAAAACACACAAAGGAAGGTTTAACAATTCTATAAAACAGTGAGAAGTAATAACTGAACTTGTGATACTAAATGTTTCAAGATGATACAGTTGCTTCTCTGCATCAAATCCCACTAAATGCATCTTCAAAAATGGTAGGCATGGGTTTGAGCTTCTGCAAAGGTCACAGGCCAGCAGCAGAACTACTGTGTGGAAGCAATGCAGTAAGATCCTTGAACAGTCACCATAGTGGGGCTGGAGAAAGCAGTGAAGGTGGCCTGTTGTTCAGTATCAAGGGGAGTGCATATTTTTTCTAAGAGGACTGGTGGGCAGGGGCGAAGGAAGGCGTCGTGGCACCCGAGGTGGGTGTCGCTACGTACAGCGCATGCGTGTGACGCCGCATATGTGCTGTATAGCGGTTTGCCACCGGCGCCGCTCCAGCACCATTACGGAAGGTGCCAGGATCCCTCCGCCGCTGCTACAGCCGCAAACGGAGGATCCTCCACATGCAGCTGTGGGGGTGCGATGGCTGCTCGTGCCACTGCGAGCCCCCGCAGGATGACTTCTTGTCACCCCAGCAGACATGGAACCCAGGGCACAACGCGCACCCCCCCCCCAGTTGCCACTGCTGGTGGGCCAGACATGAGTTCCCCACTGTCCAAATATACCCCAGAGATTCAGCTTCAGAGGAACTAACTGGGAGCATACTCAATTCTTCCTTTGCAGGTGCAACTTACCACTTATGGCTGGAAAAGAAAAAAATGACATTATAGATACAGTTTGAATCCTTTGCATCCCTGGCTTGAACTTAAGCCAGGTGTATATATCTAATAAACCATAAATAAACATTAAGCCAGGGATGCAAAGGAAGAATTGGGAGTATATTGGAAGTATATTGCTGATACTTCTTCATTTTAGCTGGGCTTGGACTTCTCGAATCTGACATCGTATATCATGTCATGCCTGGAAAGGGTAGCGTGGGTTGCGAAATGTGGACTGCGGGCCAGAGGTTTCTACCACTGAGCTACACTCACATCATAACAAGATTATGGATTATCTATAATTTTACACAGCAGGGCTGGGCGATATCTGGTTTTCAATATCGTGATATATCACCAGCAAAACATTTTGATATATGGATATCACAATGTCTGGAATAAGGATGGAGCTACGTACGATGGGGCATTGACTGGCTCTACTGCTTTTCCTGCATTGTGATTTTTGCTGGTGCCTGCTCTTGTCATTTGCCGCCCCCTGCATGAAAAAGGGGAGAGCTGAGCCAACACTGCAGGAATCGAGAGAAGCATTGGCTGGTTTTATGATTTTTCCCACATTGTGAATTTTACATAGCGGACACATGCACACACACACACACACACACAGAGAGAGAGAGAGAGAGAGAGAGAGAGAGAGAGAGAGATGTGTCATGATTCACAATATATTGCCAGGTCAAAAATTATGAAACCAATAGTATGCTATGGACTTCAAACCGGTTTTGGACAATATATTGATATATTGCCTAGCCCTAATAGACAGACAGACAGACAGACAGACAGACAGACAGACAGACAGACAGACAGACAGAAATTTACCTAATGACCCAGTTGCTATCTGTGCACTGTTTGGAGAGAGAAGAACAATGTGGTACTTGGAAAAATGGAATGTACTAGACAACCTTTTTGTCAAGGAGACAACAGGCCTTGCTCAATGTTTCTGATGGTGCCAATCTAGTGTGCAGCACAGAACATCAAAACCCCCTTCCGTATCTTAAAAGTGGTTTTGGCTCCAGTATAGTGAGCTGGGGAGCAGACACAATACAGAACCTGAGAGGCAGGAATGTAGCTCTGACTTTGTACCATTGTCAACCCGCAGATCCTCATGTACCTGTCCAAATATACCCACCAAAGTGTCTTCTCCTGTCCAGATGTGCCATAAATTCATTTTACCTATCTATGTTACTACTGGGTCATTCCATGCCAAATAACCTGATTTTAATACTTGACCGTGCTCTCACGACTCAAGATTTTCTTCGGGGCGAAAAAATATATGTATGTAGATACCTATGATAAAATAATATTTTAAGATTTTTTGGTCCCAAATTGGGCACAGGAGAAGTTTTTCAACCGATTGGGCTTATTTTGATATTATTGATCGTACCGGGAATAAAATGACAAAAATTCACTTTGAATGGTCGGTGACCCTTTTCTGTGGCACTTAATACCATTTTTATACCTTATTTGGAAAGAGACCACAATTAGCTTTATTTTGATACCAAAATAAGCCCAATTAGTTGAAAAACAAGCAAAACAGGAGGTTTTTTCTACACTGACACAGAAATTGCATTAGCCTAAACAGTGTGAAAATTTCAAAAAATTCTCCTGCACCCAATTTTGGATCAAAAAAACTTACAATATTATTTTGAGGTTACTTCATAGGTATCTACACATAATATTTTTTAAAGAAAATCTGAGTCGTGAGAGCACATGGCACCAGGTGATTTGGCGTGGAATGGGCCTGCTGTAACAATCCTGAGCAATCGTATACTCCAATAGAGTGGGGCAGAAACATACCACAACTTCATTGATGCAATGTCTCCCATATCCTATAGTTCCTCAACCAGCATATCGTAATGTACTAGAATGCACCCTAAGCAATCTATGCAAGTGGGACACAAGAAATTCTTAGATCACAAATGTACTTGCACAGAAAAATTTTATGGAGAAAATACAAACCATGCCATTTTTCTTTCAGCCCCTTGACCAAAAAATTATGTGGAAATTATTTTTTAAAGACTACTATAGCAGGGAGAAAATATTTTAACCTACACTTCTCTATGACACACTAGCTTTTATGTGTAGGATACATTTTTAAATATGAGAACATTCTGAAATTATTTAGTCTGAAGTGGTTTGGTCTGAAGTGGAGGGCTGTACTATTATTAATGTTGTGTATGCAAACTGGCTCTTATTCCTCTATTAGTGACAGTTTTTGAAGCCCAATTTCTGCAAGAGCAGCATCAAATACTTCTTAAAAAACATCCTCCCTGGGGTCCCTAGGGAAAGCTCCTTTCACCTTAACAAATACCAGGTTTGAGTAAGAATTCTGAGTGAAGTTTCAGGGCAGGTTGAATTAGTTTATATTTTCTCTGTACTCGTTCACCCATTCCTAGCCATGATAGGAATGAAATAAACTCAACACACTATTTTATCTTATAAGTCATTGGAGCTATAAATTGCCTTTAAATCCAAGGTCTAGCCTATGCTTCACACCATATTCGGTCTTCTTGTGGTGTTGCAAACGATGAATGGAAAAGCTCTACACCAGCTCAGTTTTTAATTTAGAAGCACTGATATCTTAAATAAAGCTGTGATCCACAGCTCATTCCATGTCGAGTAGTTGTTTTCACATTGACTTCACAGGTGCTCTGAGTTTTCCAACTGTTTCCCCACCCTCACATGCACAAATGCAGGATGCACAGAACGAATGTCTGCCAACTCCATTAAGCACATGAATTCCAGTTTAGAATAGGTCCAAACGAGATGCTAGACACCTGTAAGATCTCTCGACATTTATTGCTTGATAGAAAGCAAACATGGGAGGCTGAAATCCAACGAGGAAGGCTGCATAAACCCCTTTCCCCACATCAGTTTCCCATTCAAAACTGCCCTCAGCCCACTCAAGCTGTTTTTCCACTCACATGGGAGAGAAAGCTATGAGTATCTGCATATTTCCCCTTACAGGTAAAGGAACAGCCTTCTCAAATATGTTTCATGGAGGATAGGAAGTATTCCATGAACCACAGCTGAGTCATGGAACAAATGTTTTGCATGCAGAAGGTCCCAAACTCATTTTGCAGGATCTCTTCCTAAAGGACCAAGAAAGACTCCCACCCTATGAACCTGGAGAGCCACTCATAGTTGTAGTGGAGAGTATTAAGTTAGATGGAACAATAGTCTAAGCCACTATACAACAGCCTCATGAATTCATGGGCCTCTCATTCAGGATACTTCAATTAGGGAGTTGGACAGTTACAAAATCATCCCCAATCCCAGGCTGTCATACTAATTTTCCTTGGTAATGGCAGAGGAAAAGCTGGTACCAAGTGGCCAGTGGTATATAGCACTTGTTTCCAGAAGTAGGTTGCCACCAAAATCACCATATAGTGGCAATACAATATGTGCTTTTTTACATGGGTAAAGCCATTTTGGGCTTCCTGCCAACTCTATGCCAGCTCAGTATTTAGTTTGGGAGCATGGCTACCTCAATTACAGCTACAAGCCATGGCTTACATCAACATGTTGGCCATGTTTTCAAGCAAACTTACCAGAAGTCCCAATTTCCACCTGCGTTTTCTCATAAGGAAGAACCCAAACGACAGGATGTGGAATGTAGAACTGATTGATCATTATCCTATTCAGTCAATATACTCATCAATATACTCATCATTCTTGATTGATCAAGAATGTGCTGGTGGCTACAGTTTTGCCTCCCACCACCCCAACCATCTTCCATTCAATGGACAGCAAGCGTCCACAGGGCTCTCTACGTATTCAGGGATCTAAATCTGGTGGGAATCCTTCGCAACTACAGCTGCAGTTGGCCACCTTCCAAAGATCAGAGGGCAGCCAAACTGGGCATGGGGGCAAGATAGAGAGGGTAGGGCTAGCTTCCATTCACCTGCTCTCCCTCAAGCTATTACAGTCACATGAAGGAACTGAACACCCATGCAGGACTCATGTCTAAGAGCATGAATTCAAAATTAGGGTAACGTGACTATTCACACTATAAATTCACAAACATTAATGATGATACTTTTATACCCAAGCCATGTAAAATGAATGATCATCTGGGTTGCTTTTTTAAATCAAACCCTGGAAAGTTTAAACTAAATTTCAAATCTTGTGAAAGTTTTGCTACAGTTCCAGTCTAATTTAGCTAGGCAAATATATATTTTGACACCAAGCCTTTGCTTATTTGAGAGAATGCTGAGCATTTTTACCAATCCTAGGTAGAAAATGAATTCATATCATTTGAAGCCAAATGTCACTTGACATTCAGTTTAAAACATTTCTTCAGGCATCATTCTCTGTTCTTTCACTAGGAAGAAATAAGTGCTGCAGCAAACAGGATAAAGAGAAATGAACTAGGGGGACTTCCGGGTTGGCGCCACCGACTAATGGCGGACTCCCTCCGAGCTCCGGAGGGATCGGCTCCGCGGGATCGGGTCTTGCCGCTGCGGCAAAGCAGGGACCCTTAAAAATCACAGGCGCGGAAGCCTGTGAGCGTGGGGACTCGGCGGGCACCTTTTGCGGCCCCCCAAGCTGCAAAGGAGCCTTTTTAAAGGCTCCAGAACGGTACGGGGTGAGCGGCGCGGTGCTGAGAGTCGACTGCTTCTCCCGTGGAGTGAAGTCGCACAGCGGTGGTCGGAGAGCGCTGACTTCTTCTTGTGAGCAATTGGACTCTAAAGTAACAACCCGTGAGTAGTACAGAAATTGGAACTTTAAAGAAAAATTCCTTTTTATGAATTAGGCACGATCGGGGAAGGTCCAAACAGGAAGTCAGCCTTCCCTCTCTGTAAACAATCTAAAGCAAAGGACCTGCTAACTATGGTCGAGAGAATCTTTCTTCTTTTTGCAAAAGACTTAAATTTAACGAAATAAAAAAATTCCTTCCAGTAGCACCTTAAAGACCAACTAAGTTAGTTCTTGGTATGAGCTTTCGTGTGCATGCACACGAAAGCTCATACCAAGAACTAACTTAGTTGGTCTTTAAGGTGCTACTGGAAGGAATTTTTTTATTTTGTTTTGACTATGGCAGACCAACACGGCTACCTATCTGTAACTTAAATTTAACGGTTTGGCATTATATGACTTTACTGGAAGCAGGGGAGCCTGCAGACAAAGAATTAATCTTGGGAGCTGAAGTGCCCCCCCCGGACCCGGGAGTGTTCCACGAGAGAGCCTGTTGAGCTACGGAAGAGTTTGACAGCTGTCAAGTTAGCTGTCAAGACGGAAAAAGAGAAATTTGTTTCTGTTGCTCTTGCTGGTTATATTTTGTTGCAACTTGTTGAAAACAAGGAAGGGCTGATACAAACTAATTGGATTTTTGGACTTGAGCTGAAAGGAACATTAAGGAGCTAATATCCCCCTAGAGGGGGTTTTGGGACATTACAAGAATGGCTGGAGGAGGGAAAATTCAGGTTGAGCTGAACAGAGCATTTGTTTTCTTGGGAAAGTTACAAGGCCAAATTGATGTTTTGGCTACAAGTGTTACAACTCTGGACTTAACAGTAAACACCATCATTGAATTTGATAAGGATCTGGAACAGGAAGCCTATTCAACTGGACAAACAGAGAAACTTGAGAGCTTTGAGAATTTGGAGAAGGAGATATATGTTGCCCCTAAAGAAAAGGAAGGAGGAGCCGTAATTTTGCAGATGTCAATAGAGAGCTGCAATTTGAGGCCTGACATGATGGCAATAAAGGAAAATAAAAATGTGATGTGGAAAGTCTGGCCTGAATTGGAGAGTGAAAAATGGAGAGATCTCCTTATGTGGAGATCTGAAGACCTAAGGATTACAAATTTGATTAAGGTGGAGGTTGGAGCTGTGGGGATAATTGGACTTGAAAGGTGTATGAAACAAGATTTGGACTACCCCATAGGCTCCACCTTTAAGTATGGAGGTCTGACCGGAAGAAATATGGACCTTGTTGGGCCGGAGCTTCTCCGAGACTTGCTGTTCAACATTAAGGACTATCAAAAAGACCGGCAGAGAGGAAGTGAGAGGGAATTAAGAGCCTCAGATGTTAGATCTCCAGGCTGATTGCATATTGAGACTGATAGACATTTTTTGGGGACGGAAACCGGGAAGGGGGTATGGGTGGAATAGAAATTGGGAATTTAAAGGGTATATAATTACAATTTGTTTTATTTTTTATTTTTTATTATTTGTATGAAAATTGGGAAATTCGTGGAAGGGAATTGTGGTTGATCTTAGAAAATGTTTAAAGAATAAATATTGATGTATAAGTTTGGTGAGAGCTAAGATGAGACAAAGTAAAATTGGTTTTTAAAGTGAATTAAATTAGGTGAGGACTTGCTGAGTTAACAACTTGAACTGGGATGCAGAGAGGGGAGGGGTGAGGAGGTCTGAGAAATAAGATAAAAGAAAAGTAAGCAATTGAAATTTTATGTGTTTTTAATTGTTTTTGAGTTTTGTATTTTTGTATTTTTGGTCTTTTTGATTTTCTTTTTGTTTTTGTATTTTGTATAAATTTGGAAATGCCAATAAATATTCATTTAAAAAAAAGAGAGAGAAATGAACTAGGATTCTTCTCCTGACTCCTCTTCCACATTTTAAGTTGAAAGTAGGTATGCACATACGCACATGCACACACCTGAATCACAGTGGCACCACACATGCTGACAATGCTCTCAAGTTAGCACATGATTGGCCAAGTCTAAAGCAGTGCACCTTTACTGTGCAGAGGGTTTCCAAAACAGGGATGGGCTCACTCATGGGCTAGGTCTGCTGTCCCTCATTGGAAACCCTGCATGTACTTAAGGTGACCCTTCTCTTCAGGCTCAGCCAACCACACATCTGCTAGCATGTGAGGTGTCCCTGAGGCTCTGCCTTCCTACAGAACCCCTTCACACAGTCGAGGGCAAATGCCTGAACAAGGCTTCAGTGAGAAGAAACACGATAATTAACGGATCAATTCTTTCCTGCATTCATCCATTATTTAAACCAAGGAAATGTATGATAATTAATACAATTGTTCTATAATTGATAAATGCTCATAAATATGAATACATTCATAAAATATTCAAT
Source organism: Podarcis cretensis (assembly GCF_951804945.1). Taxonomy (NCBI): domain Eukaryota; kingdom Metazoa; phylum Chordata; class Lepidosauria; order Squamata; family Lacertidae; genus Podarcis; species Podarcis cretensis. The sequence goes on along the minus strand of NC_137170.1, from coordinate 139,158,962 downwards.
TTTTAAAAATGTCCAGTTGCACTGGAAACTTGCAGATCAATAAAACCTTAGGTGTTTTGGATTGGCTTCTCTTTTCTGCTACAATGGAATGCATCATGCCACAGTGAATCACTCCAAACATTTGTGTCTAATATCTCAGCCTACGCCTTTCACTGTGTATTTAAAAAGCATGTATTTATTCTAATATAAATCTTATCTTGGGTTCAAATTACTGACTGCTGTTTTGAAAGTGTAGGAGGAGGAGGAAGAGAGAAAACTCATCTGCAAAACCATTTGGCTGCCAGCTTTAGCTAGGTAGACGTGCGGCAGGCGTGTTATCTGCTAGATTAAATATTTAAATATGCCACAAACTAATCCTATGAGTAAGTCCCACTGTGTTCACTGGTGTGTTGCTCCCAGGTAAGTGTACATAGGACTGAAAGAAAGAAAAACAGTGACATTTGATAAATATGTAATGAGAGTGACTTCAAAAGTAGAAAGCTTGACATCATAAAGATTTGATCAAGACCGTAGCCCTATGATCCCCCATGTGATCATATCAGCATGGAGGAGAGTATGGAGACTCACTTATAGGCCCCATAGCTTCTGTTGTATTCCTGTAAATCAGCCCCATTGGTCCCTCCCATGTAATGCAGGAGAGAGGTCTGAAGTGGAGAGTCTTCATCAGAACCTCCTGCCTGACACCTAGTCCAAATGCAATTCAAAGTATTGTGGCACGTTAAAGACATAAATTTATTATGGCATAATAAGTAGACTGTAGACCACGAAAGCACATGCCATAATCTATTTGTTAATCTTCAACTGACTCAAGACTCTTTATTGCCATTACAACAACAGCAACATGTCTGGAAACCTTAAAACAAAGCTACACCACTGTCGTGAGGGTTTGTGGCCTGTTTCTTTAAAAAGCCAATTTCTCTGCTTGGCTCCATTCCGAAAATAAAAGGTAGTCTGCAGTATCCCTATATGTAGAATCGGAATAGAGCAGAACTTTGTTTCTTATCTGCCCTTCTGATTTTTTCTTTTCTTTTAAACAAATTAAGTGCCTAAAGCTTTGGCAGGCATTTTTGTTTAATCTCCAGCTACAGAAAAACATTGTGTTATGTTAATGTGAGGTCCTGGGCGATGATGAGGTAGACAAAGAAAGGGAGCAGAAATCATAGGGCTAGATGAATGTAGGATGCCAGGCCTGGAACAAAATGTTCTACATGTCACAGCAGCAGGAAAGAATATTTTTTTCTTCTTCCACATTTAACAATTTGTGAATACCGTTTTGTTTTCAAGAATCCCGAGCTTTCGGTTTTCAACTTTTAATGTAACCACATCAGTGTGAGCATTTTGTTTTAACTTACTCATTTCATTAACAATTGCCCTTGAAGTTTGAAATGAAAAAAGCTATAGCATAATATAGCCTCCCAAAGGTTTCTTCTGGGCATAAAAATGATTGGTCAAGATCAAAATAATCAAGAGACCAAAAAATTGAAATAAACAATGCCGTATTATTTTTTTTAAAAAATCACTCTGCAGGGTTTGGGAGAAGTGGTTCAAGGATGGGGGTAAAGTACCAGACTGCCTGTGTAAGAGAGAAGATGTTTATGCAGGATCAGAGCCAATCTCCAAACTGCATTGACTGAGGGTGGTCAGAAAATCTTTCCTTTTAAGGATGAATTTTGTAATTGTAGAAAGTTACTACCTTTTATATTCCCTATAAGACTGCTCACCTGCAGTCTTCCAAACTCTTCCTTCCTCCTCCAATTTTTAATTCTCTGATACCCTTCTAATAGTTTACAGGATAGCCCAGGGCTACTGCCAAGCTACTGCCATGCCGCCCATGGCATGGTGCTGCTGATGCCCCCCACAGTGCCAATTGGGTTATGGTGCCCCCCTTGCCACCTGCTGCCTCATGGACAGCCTGTCACCCCTTCAGCCCAGAGAGGACTAACTGACAGTAGTGCTGTAATAGGGTAGGAACAGAGCAGCTGCTCTGCTCTGATTGGTGTCAGCTGGACACCACGTTTGATCTCCTTCAGTCTATATTGGTATGTTGGAAACGACCTTGTGTTGAAAAGCTGTCTATAAGTAAATATAATGGAATTCCAGGCATCAGCCTCAGTAGACTCTGTCGGGGCGCTTCCCTATAACAATAGATTTATCACTTAAGCATACTGTGCTCATGTATTCTTTCATCCTCTTCTCTGACATTACACTACTGTTCAGCAGCAAATGGGGAAGCTCAACAAAATGCTTAATTTATATCCACCAGCTATTCCCTTTTTTATTATTCATCCCCAGCACAATGAAATGCAGCTGATGCATGGCTGTGCTGCTGCTCTCAAATCCAGTTGCTGAGAGAGATAGAAAGAACAATGTGGAATTCGTCTCCAGAAGTTTTGTTCATTGGGATTCAGCTGCCAGTCACATTAATCCCAACACAAATGTTGAAATGTGATGGGAAATGTAGCTTGATTAAAAGAGTAACAACGAAGGACTGTAGCTTTGCTTAGAAAAAGTCCCAGGTTCTCTGGGCATCTCCAGAACATGTGGGCAATGATTCCCATCTGAAAAGCCCTGAATAGCTTCTGTCAGTCAGCAAAGACAAGGAGTCGTCACCGTGATGCCCTCTAGATGTTGCTGGACTATAGCTCCCAGATCATTGGCCATGCTTGCCAAGGCTGATGCGAGCACACAACATCTTGAGGGCATCACCCTGACTAACACGCCCCCCCCCCCCGTGTAAACAGCATTGAGCTAGATGGATTATTGATCTTCCTTGGCATAAGGCAGTTTGCTAGGGATGCTATTTACATATTCATAGAGGCTCACAATTTAAATGACGTTATTTCCTCCCCCACCTGTATATACAAATCTATTGGAGGGGTGAGGGATTGACTGTTGTCACTCCCATTGGTTAAATGCTCAAAGTTGGTACATATTAAATCAATGGCAAAGCTCTGGTTTTCCTCAAAAAAAAAAGTACTGCGCAGCTGCAAACTCCTTTCTAAAGAGTTTGGCATCCACCACTTCAATCAAGAAAATGCTGCCCATGGGTGTCTTAGACATAACAAGGGCAGTGCTTCAGAAAGACAGGGATGATAATGGATTATTTTAAGACAAGTACTGGTGTGTGCATTTGTTTGGGGAAGGAGGAAAAGTCCACGCCGGTTTTTTGAAAATGTGTCATATGGCATGGGGAGAGGTAGGCAGACGAACACAGTTGGTTCATTCAAAGGGCAATGAATTAAAAGCAGACCGTGTGCTTAAGGTCTGTGGCCTAGAGAGACAGGCAGAGCACAGAAAATAAAGATGGGGCAAACAAGATCCTGACCCTATTTGAATGTGTGTGAGCATGTGATTCCCCAAACAGAGCTGCCATTTCCCAATGGTGATTCACATGATCACAGTAGCACATTTGAAAGACACCAGATCCAGTTCAGTAAGTGGTGGCAGCTGGCATTACTGGGGGAAATGCAAAATAAATGTCAGCGCGCCCTCCAGGAAATATCAATGTGCCAGATGTTGCTGAACTCTAGCTTCAATCAGTGTGGCCAACGGTCAAATAAGGTGAGAACTGCGGTCCAGGATCTGGAGGGCAACAGGTTACCCACCTTTTCATTACTTCCTCCATGCAACTAGTCTTTACAGTGCTGAGATAGGGCCAACACACCTGGCAGCAATAAAGGAACTCTGTCTCCAGGAGTCCTAAAATTAGGAACTTTGCTGCCACTAAAAGTCTTTCTGTAACTGTGGCAATATACTAGGCTAGGGGAACTGGTAATGGGAACCAGTCAAGGACAAATGTACCAGTCTTTGCTGGTGTTAAGTACTCCATAATGAGACAACTATAACTCAGGCTGCTCCTCTCTTGAATTCCACCTCTGCCAAGCACTCAACAGGTAGCCTTAGGCAAGCCACAGATTTCTGATTCTCAGGTTCTTCATCTGCAATATGAGGATAATAATACTGTAGGCATCACTATGAAACAATGCATCTTGAATATGCTGTGGCATTATATATGCTTATTAATTATCACCAAAATAGATTATAGACATGGCTTTTTTTTTTACTACATCCCAGGTGGATTATATATTTAAATGCAAAAATCAATAAAAACTATGCTATTAAGACACTTATTATTAATAATATACAGAGGAAGGTGAATCAATCAGCCTCCACCAAAATTTCTCTTTCTCCACTGCAGGAGCAAATAGAGAGTCGTGCGGCTAATCAGTCCTAGCAGGCCTTCTGCTGTACTTCTGCTGCAATAGCAATTTTCATTTTCAAATCCTATCTTTCTAAAGAGAACTCCACCTTATGCCTCAAAAGTAGCAATCTCTCCCTCTGAGCAACTGAGATGCTGTTTTTCAATTTCACTCTATTTGCCTTTAAACACTTTTGCTTCACATTCCTTTCATTTGAAGCTGAACAACAAAAGACAGAGAGGCATGAGGGTCCCCCCCCCCCCGAAGATGCCTGCTTAATTCTTCTCCCACTTGCCTTCTTTCCGTAAGGGGAAAGGGGAAAATATGCAGTAGAAGCTAAAGAGGTCAACATTATCTCAGGCGCTCTTGGGTGGCAGGGAGATAAGCTTTGATCTGAAAAGGAAAGGGGGCTGTTCCTTTACTAAAGCTGACTCAAGGGAGCAAATGAGCAGCAACAGAGCCATATCACCAGCTTGTTCAGTTGTGATTCTGAAATGCAGAGAAATTTTAAACTAAATGGAAGCCAACTTATCCCCCAATCAAGTAATTACTGCAGAGAAGGAATAAATGAGTCATGCACAGAAAAGGAAATTCTACTACCCAAAACATTAAGGACAACAGTACATTAACACTAACACAGCATGTTTGTGCATAGTGCATGTGCGCATGTTATACTTCTAAGCATTGGAAATCCCCCTATTTCTAAAATGGGAATTCCTCTCAGAGTCACCTCGTTACAAAAATCTGAGGCAAAATTCAGACAAACTAGAAACAGCATGGCTCTGCTTAAAATGTAAACATGGAAATTTGTATAATTAAGGGGATCGCCAAGTGCATCTGGTAGATTTCACCTGGAATTGCAAAATTGTCAAAATGAAAGAACTGCAAGAGTAAGGTGAAAATGACTAAATCTGCATGGCAAGGTGCAACACATCAGCTCCTTGCTGTAATGTGGAAATCTTCAGGTGGCTGCATGTTAAGAAGCCGTAACTCCTGCAAGTTTGTGTGAATTGGGCTCTTTGCCTTATTTCTACTGTTCATGTGCCAATTTTTGGTCTTCACCCAAATCTTGTCTATTAAGTATAGTGGTTTGAAAGATAGCAGTTACCTAGTCAAATGACATCATGAAAGATTAAAACACTAGACAGGTGAACTTACCTTTGACCTCCAACTACCTCTGGCCTTTTAGGAAATTTTTTACTATATTTATTGAATTCCCTTCCTCCTTGCTTTCAATGTATTTATGCGGGTGTTTTCTTTTTTCCCCCTTTGGTTGTAAGTTGCTTTGAGCAAGATAAAGCAACTAACAAATTTAATAAAAAAATAAATAAATAAAATAAAATAAGGTGAGAAATCTTAATTGTTTCATTAAGAAATCTCATGTAGAAAGAAGCTTGCATGAAACTTTTGTTTTTCTGAGATCTCATAGTTAGTTAGCTTCCATTTTTGTACCTGGAAAGCCATGAGTGAGAAATAATTTTTAAAAGGAAAGGACTAAGAGGATACTTACCAACATCTGATTAGTCTTTCTACTAGTCATCTCCCTGCTTTTGAAATAAGCATTTTGTCACTGCATTAGAGGTGGCAGCACTATCAGTTTCAGTTGTGCTCTGAGAAAAATCACCTGTGACATAACAGCAATATTGCTGCAGCTAGAAATTCTGTTTAAAATTAGTTAAATATTTAAGTTACCTTAAATGTTCATCTAGATTTAATATACAGCTGTTGCAGGAAAGCCAGACCACCTCACGTGAGATGCCTTCCTTCCTCAGGGTGAGGCGGAGGAATGGATTATGTGCTCTGGAGCAGCAACAGCCAGATAGGTGCATGCACAGAAACTACGCATTTAGGTGTATTCAATCTTGGTTTGAAATAGAAAAATATTAAAGTTCTTTAGATATTAATGGAATTTATTCCAGGGAAGAAGGTTTTAGGTCCTTCCCAGTCCCTGGCCAGGGAACATATCTACATACTGAGATGAAGTTAAGCAGCAATTATGCCTTGGCAGAGACTTGCTTACCTCTAGACATTGTTTAGACATGAGGTTCACACCTGCATCACACCTTTTCACACCTTTTATATAAGAATCGAAGAATACTGTAAAGCATAATTATGTGCACAAGCCCCACAAATAGATAGATGGTGGTTTATACATTGTGATGCGTGTGAGTTGAATGGAAAATGTGAATAAAATTTGGCCCAATGTGTACATTCACCAGACATTGTGTAAAATGATTTGCACCACTGGATGGAATTCCACATACAGTGGAATTTTTCTGGCAACCCTTGTTAGCTGCTCTAACTTAGTTGGCTCCAATGCTGACATAACATTAACTTATGGTAACAGCAAACTGTGGATGGAGGCAGAATTAGTGCATGAATGAACAGAGGGACCCTTGTACGTTTACACCATATTCCCAGCCTCCAAACCATGTTTTTCAGACTGATAATGTTGTATCTGAACCAGATTATGTGATGGAAGGCAAATGCATCATGAGAAGAGAAATTATATTGGGCTACTCACCGAAGAGGTAAGCACACTTCCCTCACTTGCAATACAGTAAATTGGAACGGTGACTCAATGGTCATGCTAGCTTATCTGCAGGCTGTCTGTATTTTTATTTTTTTAAAGCATGATGACATGTTTTTTGTTGATGTGTTCATCCACTTCTTTAGAAATGGAAATACAGTGGTACGTCGTGTTATGTACCACCCCCCGAAGAATGATGCAGGTTACACGCTCCGCTAACCCGGAAGTAGATGCCCCTTGTTGCAACCTTTGCCCCGGGATGCGAGCGGAAGTCATGCTCCGGCGGCGCGGCGGCAGCAGAAGGCGCCATTAGCGAAAGTGCACCTCCCATTACGAGCGGCTTCCTGTTACAAATGGACCTCCAGAACAGATTAAGTACATATGTATGTTTAAAACTTCTCAGATGTTTGGAAGGGATTGTTTGCACAGGTGTCAGTTCTAAGTACGCAAGCTATTGCTGCAAATTCAAAGAATTTTTTTCCCTAGACTTAATCCTGGAGATGAAGAGTGCATTGCACTCACTACTCTATAAATGTTGCATCTTTCTCCACAATGACACCATTTTCTTAATCTGGCAGAAAGGTATAGTGCAAAACCAGAAAGGATAGAGCCAAGTTATTCCCAATGAAAGGCACTAAGGCCGACATTGAATTGTGATCTTGATTACAGAGGAAGCCATACAGAGAAATCAGTACATTGGCTGAGCCTTGCCTTAACTGCAATCCTTCAGCTGATCCTGTAGTATGTATAAGCAAGATTCAGCAGTTCACAAGATTCTGAATTCTAGAGGAATTTCGATGTCTCCCCCTTTTTACAGGGTCCTATTTCAGTTGATTTTTTTTATTGGTATTATTTTACTATTTATTTAATTTCTTAGAAAAGCTAGATCATAAGCCAGCTGATGACTTTGTAAATGCAAACGGCCAATGTTGTGGAACCGACAATCTAATGACAGAGTGTTTAGTGTTCCCTAAAGCGAGAGACAGATGAAGAGAAACGGCGAACCGGCCACCTTAGCATAATTAAGACAAGCCTGAGTGCTTGCTGTACTGCCATTACATTAATCTCACATCAGTGGCACCTGGCTAAAATTTATGAGATATGTAAAAAGGCCCTTTCTGACTGACCTTGATAAGACAGTGTTATCTATCACGTGGGGGTGCTGAGGGGGGATGAGGCAAGAACGTTGTATGAGATGGGGACAGATGAGAAATGATCTTGAAAGGTGCTGAGGGGCTACTGGACCAAGAGCTTGTTTACAAGATCAGGGATACACAAGGTTGTTCCACAGGTTGATTCAGAATAGTTATTTTAAAATAACACTCTGGCCCCCAGTTAAAAAAAAAAGATACCTGATAAGAAAGAACTCATTTCCCTGTGTGAGACCCTTGGAAGCTAATACCTTCCAGTAACAGCCTAGACAGGGGTCAGCAAACTTTTTCAGCAGGGGGCTGGTGCACTGTCCCTCAGACCTTGTGGGGGGCCGGACTATATTTTGAAAAATAATAATGAATGAATTCCTATGCCCCACAAATAACCCAGAGATGCATTTTAAATAAAAGCACACATTCTACTCATGTAAAAACCCGGACTGTCTGTGGGCCGTATTGAGAAGGCGATTGGGCCGGATTCGGCCCCGGGCCTTAGTTTGCCCACCCATGGCCCTAGAACAAGAGTGCAGGATTTGTGGCCCTCCAGGTTTATTTTCTTTCACAGCTAAAGTTTGCATTTGCTGTCTCTCTCAGATTACTTCTATTGTAGGCAATTCTACTTCCATGTTCTGGCACCATTTCAGGCACACGTGTCAACATGTTCCACAGATAATGGGTGAAAAGTAGTTGCATTCTGCTGCTACCGAGTAAGCCATTGGGTTTGGCTCAATGCTTTAAAAATTACTGCATAATTATAATGCAAGCATACAACATAACTATTTGTGACAAACGGTTGTACTCTGTGAATTCCAGGTCTGCCTATGAACGGTAAGGATTGGTTTATAAGGACTACAGAAGAACAGGCTCCCGGATGCATTTCTATCTGGGGTTTTTTATTTAAAACATTGCTGATTTTCCAAAAAATCCTTAACTAACAATATTTTCCTTTCAGTCTCATCCACAGATAAAGGATGTGTTACCAATAATATATTTGTATTGAAGTGCTTTGATACATATTGAGTTATCTACTAATGCCCTGAAGGCAAGCCTGAACGGAACAGCTTCAATAAAAACTCATTTGTACAGGGCTCAGGAAAAGAGTGAAGCAGGGTAAAGGTGGCGATTTTTAAATTCCAGCAGTCACTCAGGTTTTCAGAGGCAAGCTCTGGAAAGGAATAATGTTTGCAGAAGGCTGTGCCCGGCAGTTATGCTCTGTCTCTTAAGAAGAGCACCTTCATCTGAGAAAAGCCAAAAACTGCTGCAGAACTACAGACTTTGCACCTTTGCTCCTTCCAAAGTTCCACACTATCATCACTCCACCACAGCTCCCCACAGTGTATACACACGTACACACTCCTATAACAACAAAACCGAATCTGTTGCCACCTCCTCATTTTCTTCAGAACAAAAAGAAAAGGCTGAGACTTAGTTCAAGTAGAATCTGGGAGTGTCTCCTCTTATGACCAGAGGCCTGAGCAAATGTCCACCTGTGGAGGATATGACTAAACACTATGCTAATCCTGCCATTTAATTAATATACCCAAGTCAAGGGTCTAGTTACTCAAAATCTGAGGTAGGCTTCCTACAATTGTTTCAGAAAGCAGGGATGGGGAACTGGACCGGCCAGTGGACTGGACCCTGCGGGCCATTTTGACAGGAGGGCGGCACACCTACCAATCCCCAGACATCACCTGACATTATTTGGCCCGTGCAGTTTAAAACCATAGGGCAACTGGTCATGGCTTGGGGAAAGCAGCCTCATGGGCTGTCCTAACAGCCTTAGGACTTCTGCTGGAGCTGTAAGGCCCACAGGCTGGAGGTTCCTCACCAATGGCTCAAAGAAGAAAGAATAACTCTGAGACAGGTCACCCTATGCTGAACCTGTATCTTTGAATTTCCTCATGTGTTCCAACCCATCTCATTCTTCTCTGTTTGGGACAACTATACATCTATCTCTATTAGGGGGAAAAACTAAAAGGGGGAAATCCATGGCTGATCTCTGGACTTTTTGAAAAACTTAAAAGTTGCTGGAGAAGCAGGGAGGAAATTGGATTATGCCAGTGGTAGTAGGAAAGAAAGATTAACCATTGCACCATTTTCTCTTACTGCAAACATTATGGAAGAAGTTAACTTCAGTTGCTGGGAAAGACAGCATGTTTTATCCACCTCTCAACAGTTATGGGAAATGATTTTTCTCCTTCACCAGCACTCCCTCTGCAAATTTGGGCCCGCCCATAGCTGCATTTTTTACCATTGGGAGATCCTAGCATTTGTCTCCATTTCATTTGAAGGTTGCTTTGTATTCAATAGATCATGTTTATGGTTAATGCAGGACCACTTGTTTTCAAAGCATCCTTCAGGGATGTTTTCAGACTGGGCAGGAAGGGGTCGACTCTCTAAGCATTTTGTTCCATTTCTAGCTTCTGGTATAGAATCATAAAAGCTTCTTATTAATTTGCAAAAGGAGAATTGGCTGCCTTTGAGGGCTTTTAAATTTGACATACATTCCCCAATTCTTACTCCATACTCTGTCCATTAATCCACATTCCATGAACCAAGGACTAGAATGAGAACTGCTGCTGAATTGCACATCTTTGTTCAGTCTCAGTCACACTTTGAAAGCTCAAAAGGTTTCCACATAATATCAGGAACCTGACAATGGCAATTTGAGAATGGCTGCAACAGAGTTGTGCACTTCCTACTCCCAGCTGCTTTTCTGCATGCATATTATTTCAGCTTCCCTGATTAAAGTCAAGACCAGCTTTGACCTTTGGAATGCTTTCCCCCATCAAGCCTTACTGAAATATGCCAGTTTACCTCTCTATCCTATTGAGACAGAGTAATGTCTTTGCATTTTTATTGCTAGGTCTGAAGAGGAGAAACTTTTCAAGCATTTCACTAAGATCAAGATTAAATCAATGTAGAAGTCAAAGATTTATCATCAGGTCATTTCAATAAAAGGAAATTATATGGATTCAACAAATGATAAGAATCAGCACTTTCTGATACCTTTTTGATCATGCTTAATTGGTGGAGGGAAATAAACACTGATTGGTTTCTGATGGGATACCATTGCTGATAGAAGTTATTTCCACAATAAACTATTTTTATTTGCCACTACTGTGTTAAGATTATTTTAACAAAACATAATTACCCTGTAGAATACACATAGTATAATGTATTATCTTGAGTTAAAATAAATGTTGTTTCAAAATAATGGGCCAAGGGTCAGTCGAATAGAGAGTTTAATTCTTCTTTGAAGTCACTGGGACTTCAAAGAACTGTCCAAATTTAGCACCTGCTACTAAATTCAGTGTAGAACCCAGAAAATGAGCAGCCTGAAGGCCATACAGTCAAGCATCAAAATATCTGAATCACTATGTTGCCCATGTCTGAGTTCACACAAAAACGGAAATAGTCAAGAAGAGTAAAAGATACGTGTGCATCTTTTCAACACTGACATATTTGAAATAACATATTTTGAAGGAACCACCTTGTGACAGCCTGCCATTGCCTGTAAGAGGCAAGATCAGACTCCAAACAAAAAACAATGGCAAAATAAGTAGGTGAAACCAGAGAAGGGCTGGACCATATGGAGGCCACTAAACCAGACAGGGATGTCCACAGCCTGAGAAGAAGTGTTCCTGACCTCTCTAGCTTAAGATGAACCAGGGGATTCAGAAACAGAAGATGAAGATCACATCAAGATCCTTGTTTGTGCTATTATTTAATCTATGGCTCATGTGTGTTGCTGCTGCTGCCTGAGTTGCAATCCTACAGGGGGGTGGGGTGGGGAGTTTCAGAACCTGTATATGTGATGTGGCCTACAAAACAAAACATGAAGGGTGACAGATAGCTAACAAACTAGTGGCACTCTGGAAACAAGATCAGGTAATTCATGACCTGACCTAATGGACAGAGAGAAATTTGGATGGGGAGAATTTAATGAGTATCCAAGTAGCCCCTGAAGCAGAGCCCAAGTACCCCTCCTCTACTCGGCACAACAAAGACTTTTAAAAGTCTTGCTGCACCATTCAGGCATCAGTTCTTGCCTGTACCTCTCTCCCCTCATGCTGCTTCCTGGAGCAGATTGTGTCTGCCATGTGGCAGGGCAGGGACAGCATCTTAGAACAGCAAGCTATACCAGACTGAGTGCTTGGTCCTGACTTCTATCATCACTTAGAGGTGATGATGCTCTTCCAAATTTTGCAGCATACACTTGTTCTCGTCACTTCCATGTGTGTGTTTGGAAAGGTGGGTTTTTAAACTGAATAAATAAGAAAAGTAAATGGGGAAGTTACTGTGCAATGGAAAGTGCATCAAAGAAGGATGCGCTAACAAAAGGGGATATTTACACTTAAAAAGAGGTTATCAAAGTTGGTGCTCAACCTACTTTAATCAACAGGTTCAGCTAAGATTATTAGACCATCTCATGGGATGGGCCTGTCAGACCTTCTAATTTAAATATCCATCTTTCATGGCTTCCTTTCATCCCTACACAAAGAACCCCTTCTTCTCTTTCTTTCTCTCTCTCTCTCTCTCTCTCTCTCTCTCTCTCTCTCTTTTTCTTTCTTTCTTTCTTTCTTTCTTTCTCTTTCTTTGTTCATTCTACTTACTCCCAAGTCTGTCTCTGAACTCTCAGTCTAATTAGCTCTTGATAGATCTGCTGCCCTGTTTCCACAAACATTTAATTCTGCCGTCAGTCCTATTTACATTACAGCATGTTGCATTGTCTTTTACCAGACTAATTTTGTTTGAGTGAATGTAAATCCCATTAAGCAGGCACTATGTACCTATTAGATTGTGACATATAAATGGAAAACCCTCTTTATTTACAAAAAAGCCAGCATAAGGCCCAATTCATAAAAGATATCTGGGGCACTGCAATTTGAGAGCCTGGGCAACTGATGCTGAATATTGTCAGTAGGGATACAAGCATTAAAGTTTGCTCGGTTTCCCACCCTGTACATTCTGTACTATTGCATACCATATATGTTAATATACTATTTCAATGGATAGAAAGAATTGGGAGAGGGAATATGCCAACCCTGCTTCCACAAAAGTTTTGTTTTCATTTTGAAAATTGAACACATGGACATTTGGTGCAGCTTTTCTATGAAACCAAAACAGGACCTTAAATTCAGCCACTTTAAACTGCCACTTTTCATCTCTGTCCTTCCTAAACTGTGGTGATGTGAAGATAAACATATCCGCTTTCAACATTAAATCCCTACACAAGTGTGAATAGGAATGTTAAAAAATATGAAGAGGTCAACTGTTCTAGTCATTTTCTGACTTGGTCTGTTGCACACTTCATCAGAGAAAAATATCGCTGTGTCCTGCCATATTGCCTTTTCAAGAGCAAGACCACATGGGGAGTTTTCTGTCTGAAAAGGTGTCCATTCCCGCCCTCCTCTCTTGAGAAGACAGGAGCAGAATCTCCAAATCACAAAACGGCTGCAATGTGTCCTTAATGCTTATGCTCCTTGTGCATTCAGATCTATAGCCAGCTGTTCTAGGATCGGAGCTAAAAAGTGATGTGGGGTGACTGATTATATAGATCCATTTCAATCTAGCTTCCTTATTGGGTTTGGCACTGAAGCTGCATTGGTCACATTGGGAAGTGTCTGCTGTTGACGGTCCTGGCTCACTCTCACCATGGCATATTTCTGGTTAGGCTTTGGGGGCTCAGAACTGATGGTCCTATGCAGGATCTCTTGGGTTCCCATTTGCCCCCTCCCATGTTGTTTAATTTTTACATAAAACTGCTTCACTGGCACCTTTAATCTACAAATGCTTCTATTTCCATAGAATAACTTAGCAGAGAAAAGGGAACTGATTTTTTCTCTCCCCTCAAAACACATTTGTGCATAACATTTACTGCTTGCCAAAAGATGGGGCACAGAACCACTCCTGTAAACATTAAATTATCAAAAGACCACCTGACTCACTTTCTTCAAGTGGAAATAGATTGCAGTAGCTATGGTTGCCCAAGATACCTTGACAAACATGAAGCAATTGTTTCAGCCCCTGTCAGTTCATTTTAGAACTCCTTTGATAAAATACATATTCCACCCCCCACTCATAGCTAAAGGAACATCTCACATCCAATAATTAGCAAAATATGCACCTGGTTAAATAATAGTTGCCAAGTAAAAATTATAACTTGACAAGAATATTATAACTCTATATTTGGCATTACCTTGTGATAATAATAAAAGCCAGGTCATATGTCACCCCAACTTCTATAAGACTATGATTTTAATGTTGCCAAGCACAGAACATACTTTTGAAAGTTTCTTTTCTACTGATTTGTTGGAAATTAAATCAGAGAAGATCTGGCAGAAAAGAGATGAAATTATAGCTTTGCAGCTCCATGAGAAATACAGAACTGCTATCTTTTTTAATTAGGCTCATCCTTTGGAATACTCGTGTTTCAGATGTGACACATGTGTATTGGCAAATGAGGTGTATTATTTGCACCTTTATGGTCTAAAAATGTTGAGTTTTTGTTTTTTTAAAAAACACCTGTTTTAAGAATATTTCCCTGCAACCCGAGGCACGCCATCAAGGTATGCTGATACCTGCAATTCTATGCACACAATCCTTGCTTGCATCAAACAGCATATGGACGCACCCCATAGGAGCCAGTATAGCTCTCCCTTCACACTGCCAGGTGCACCACAACATGGTCAGGCTGTTCACTGTAAGGGAACATTTCCCCATGTCTTCCCTAGAAGTATCCAGCAGTTAATTCTTCCCCAGGCTCCTGGCATGCACACTACTAACTTATGAGTGAACTTGCTTTGGCTCCATTCAGAATCAGCTTCATTACTGCGAGCTTTCTTGTCAAGTCTTTGGAAAAATATTGTTTGAGTGCCCACCCTGAAAGTAGGCATCCTCTAGGCCTGATCACTCTGATTATCCTTTGACTGGCTCAGATATTTCATGTCACAAGGTGTGGGGCCTCCAACCCCTCTTCCCATAGTCTTTAAGTCTCAAACTGAAGGGTCACCATTCTGATACTTTCCTGGAAGATCTGTGATCTCTAGTGTTGAAAGTCTCTTCTCACCTGCTTGTTTCCTCTAGTTAGGCACAATGGCTGCCAAAAGATGGACATACCATCTTGTACTAACAACAACTCACATGGTTTACAAGGACAACACAAGCGTTCCACACAAGAAAACCCCTTTAGTTTGGCTTCACAAAACAAGATAAGGTATTTCAACATTTGAGGAGGGTAAAAGTTCTGATGGTTCCTTATTTATCACATGCCTCAAGGTTTTGTTGAAGCAAACTGTGAGCAAGAACTTTCCTGAGTCACCCAGGGAACTGAGTCACCGCCGGTGTCAGGTAGTTGGTTTTGGGATGCAGCACTACAGAGGCAGCCATCTGTCCAGGCTAATGGACCATCTGTGGACTGAAATGCAGCTAGTTTAGTTGGCAAAGCATGAACGTGTGTCCCCTAATCAAGCTATAAATCACAAGTAGGCCTTGCGAGTTGTCAATTAAAAATCTGATATAGTAAGTGTCCTGGCTGCCTGCTTGTTTTCAACCCCTTGAGGGTGACATTTGGTGGTACCATACTATCACCTCAGAGGTTTTATCTGTTAGCACTTTGAAGCATCACAGCAGTAACACAGTTTATACAACTGGCATGATTAAGTTTTTACAATTCCATAAGGAGAAAATAGAATTGGAAGAAAATGATCTCATTTGGTAACTGCATTGACTTAAAATGGACCATATAATGAACATTAAACTGGACCATATAATGGACATTAAATTATACAAGCTTTTAATTTTTCCTCCTAGTTATGATTTTTTTAAAGAAAAAAAATCCAGTACTTTAGGTTTCGTCAATTAACACATTCAAAAACATTACAGAAAGTTGCCTGTGTACTGTTTCTCCGGGTGTCACCAGAGTCCTAGGTAAAAAAGAAAAGAAAAGGTAAAGGGTTCCTGGACGATTACCGTAAGTCCAGTCAAAGGGGACTATGTGGTTGTGGTGCTCATCTCGCTTTCAGGCCAAGGGAGCCGGTGTTTGTCCACAGACAGCTTTCCGGGTCATGTGGCCAGCATGACTAAACCACTACTGGTGCACAGAGGAGCATGATGAGTGCCAGAGTGCATGGAAACGCCGTTTACCTTGCTGCTGCTGCAGTACCTATTTATCCCTTCTCCCCAACATGCTGGTAATGTTTTTGTAGAGGTATTCCCACCTCCAGTCTGACATGGTGCAATCGGTACAGGTTTATTGTAGACAATACTCAGCAATATGGGCCAGTGGTCTAAACCAATATAAAGCCAATTAAGTTATTTAGCCTTATTCATACAGTCCTGGACTATAGGCTCAGATACAAATAGATAACTCCAGAGCCCCTTATAAGAAACAGAGTAAGAAACACAGGTTTTGTGCAGCTGATAACTTTTCAGAGATAGCTAGGGGGCATTGCAGAAGTATGTTTGGAGACATGAACACACGTTCATGTCTCACTGATCAGAACTGATGTATCTGAAGAAGTGTGCCTGCACACGAAATCTTACACCAGAACAAACCTAGTTGGTCTTTAAGGTGTTACTGGGCAATTTTTTATTTATTTTTTTTACTTGATCAGAATTGGTTTGGAAGGTTTCAGTAGCACTTTAAGCTACTGAAATGCCCCAAAGCTATTGAGAAATGCCCAAACTGATTCCTAACACTGCTTCAAATAGATATACAATGTCAACATTGGTAGTAAGCAGTATCCTCCTTGAATTTTTTAAAAATTTGTTTATTTGTTTATTTAAAAATGAGGCCATAATACCATTGTGGATAAATAGCACACTCCCTCACCTCACTCTGAGCAAGTTAAAAAAGGTAAAGGCTGCATGCATATTCATTATTTATTCTGGTACACTTTCAAAACAAAAATAAAAATTGGCTACACACTGCCATGCACAAAGCAATGCCTCACAGTTTCCAGAATGATTTTGTTTTTATTGAAACATTTTTTGTTGGATGATCTAGTTCCCTCCCTGAAACATTTCAGTAACATTTTTTAAAAATTCTAATACTGTAGTGCAATTGACTAGACTAAAAACAAGTTGTGAACAGTTGTTTTTAGAACTCTGATGCCTGGGACTAGTTAAAATAGCTGCAATTACACGAAGGAGAGCTGCTCCTGCTGCTCTACTGAACTTACTGCCTGTATACAGCTTTAGGTTCTTTTTCTTTATGTGTGTGTAGTAGCTGTCCAAAACAGTAAGGGAAAACCTTTTGATCAGTCCTTCCTATTGGCAAGGCCATTGAATAAGAAGACAATCCAAGAGTAATGTGAAATTGGCCTTAAAACCACAACATTAGACCGATAGGGACGCGGGTGGCGCTGTGGGTTAAACCACAGAGCCTAGGACTTGCCAATCAGAAGGTCGGCGGTTCAGATCCCAGCGACAGGGTGAGCTCTCGTTGCTCGGCCCCTGCTCCTGCCAACCTAGCAGTTCGAAAGCATGTCAAAGTGCAAGTAGATAAATAGGTACCGCTCTGGCGGGAAGGTAAACGGCGTTTCCGTGCGCTGCTCTGGTTCGCCAGAAGCGGCTTCGTCCTGCTGGCCACATGACCCGGAAGCTGTACGCCGGCTCCCTCGGCCAATAAAGTGAGATGAGCACCGCAACCCCAGAGTCGGACATGACTGGACCTAATGGTCAGGGGTCCCTTTACCTTTACCTTTAGATTTCGATGGGAAATCTGTTCATAAGGCCTATTTCCTTCTGATCTAGAAAATAAACAAATGGGGACTCACAAAATAAAGCAGCGGGGAGCACCACACAAACAGTTCCCCACTTGCCACACTGGATGTCTGTCTGAAAACTCACTGAAATCGGAATCCATAATCCCAGCAGGGAGGAGAACAGATCCCAAAACTATAAACTACGGTAAATCCCATTAAGTTGCTTCTTTGCATTCAGGGTTGGATTTCAAATTACAGTTGTCTCTGAATATTAATTTGCCCTGATACTCACTTGGTATATAAGAGGAAACATTTGAGACTGCATTTATATTCAAGACTTGCCTATACAACTTCAACATTAACTAGAGTTTTCCCCCAGAAAGTAAGATCCACTTCATCTTTCTTCATTTAAAAATCCCCATTCAAAAAAGTCAACTGACATTCTAAAATGCTGCCAACTTGCATCACTGACCAGAGCAGCACTTTAAAAAAAAGGGTGAAAGTATCCCCATCAACAGATGAGGATGGCCTATATTAATTAAAATGCCTCAGAATTAGGGGATGAAACTGTAGAACATCAGAAAACTAATTAAAGGATTCCATCTCTGCTGACATCAGCCCTGCCAGGGGGTGGCTAGTCTCTTTGTGGGGTGTCATGGCTACACATGGGGTGTCATGCCACACATGGGTCTAATAGACTAGTAAAACTGCTGAATGGGCCTATCAACTCCCTTTAATATATATCAAATAAGAGCTGCTCACCTTTTAAGATGCCATATTCAATCAGGTAGAAGGCAGTTGGATAGCAGAAAGATAGCTATTGCCAACAAATACAGTGTTAAGGATGGCACATTGCCTGTGCCTTGTGGTCTAATGCTTTCTGAAGGGATAAATCTGTGTCTGGGCTCTGTCGCTTCACATTTTAGTGTACAGTAGATACTCAAAAGCTTCCTCCTTGACATGCTTGTTTTCTGCATGCAGGGAATTTTTAGTGTCAAGAACACTCAGTCATGTGAGCCCCCAGCTGATTGCTGCTTAACTTGGTGCAGATGTCCCATTCATTATCTAATGGTTCACTTTTGACACAGCAGTGCTGCAATGGGCATGGGTCTGTGCTGATGCCACACCTCACAAACAGATGGATCCAGGGAAATTTAGTCCAAGGACAAGGAACCTGTGATTCTCCAGATGTTGGAGGACTCCATCTCCCCCCGGCCCCAGCCAGCATGGCCGGTGGTCAGGGATGAAGAGGCTGCTAGGTACCCTAGTCTGGCTTTAGCTGCTAACATGCCATTGTGCTTATGCCATTGTGGTTTCTAAATGTACATCAACTTAGACCAGATCCAGCCAGTTCCTATCTTGAGTTATGCATGCACAACACGTGATTCTTTTAGTTGCTCAGCTGAGGCCAAGTTGAGAGGAGTCATTACATCAGCAAATTAGTTCACCCAAGCAATAGGCTCAAACCACAGGTTAATTTGAACTGTTCAAATATAATCACTTTAAAAAGGAAAAGATTCATTACTTTTGTCATGTTTGCTGGTCCGCTGCACCACTGCTGGATAGTTTGTCAATAAACAAATTACATCTTACACTCTGCCCTTGTGCTGAACAGCTCTCTTGTGAATATATCTTATTTGTTATTCATTGTGCCAACAAACAAATATATATTACATTTCCTCAAATGCTAGTTTCTCCCCACATTTCCCATTTAAACTACTTCACCTTCAAAACTGGAGAGCCGAGTGGCACTAAAAAAAAAAAAAGCTTTCACAATATTTTTGTTCTCCATTCACCAGGAAACAAATCTAAGAGAGACTGAGTAAATGAAAAACCCCCACCTTGCAACAGTTCCTCAAGAAGCCTCTCCCCTATGGCTCCCACTGGTGGATTTGTTTTGTCACTGCCATCCTGTGCCATTCATGCAAAGCCCTTCCACATAAATATCTGAAGCGTCCCCTAACTCCCAATATAAAATGCTTCACCACAGGCACAATTGAAGAAACACAATTATATTGATGTTTCAAGTAATAAATAATCAGACTGCAATTATATAACACATGCATAACGATTGGTTGAATTAACAGTATTGTCCCTCAGGCTAACACAAAGCTCTTATCTTATTCTCATGGCTTTGGGTGGATAATATTTAATCATCTCAATAGCCATCTTCATATGTTACATATTTGAATGGGGCACTGCATTTAAAGAAAAGCTGTGGTGCCGTACTGTGGGCACAGCTTTCTCTGCCCTGTGCTTGGCATCCACACATTTGGCAAGGATGTCTGGGCCACACATGGGTCCCCATAATCTTGAACCAGGGTCACAGGGAAGCTTACATACATAAACTTCCCCAGCTCTGAGGACACACATAAACTTCCCCAGCTCTGAGGTCCATGCCTAAGACGAGGACATCAGGGCAGGGTTAGGGATGCCTTTGAGTGAGGCCAGTGAGGCAACCTAGCAGTTCCTTTAAACACGTAGTGCCCCTTTGCATGAGTACCATGAAGAGGTGGGTAATGTACCATGTAGAGTTCAGCTAAAACTGCAGGTGACAATTTCAGGAAAATATTCATTAGGAAAAAAATTTAAAGACCTACTTTGGGGGCCACTTTTTAAGGAATCATTGCAGAAAAAAACAACAATTGGATTCCTGATTAGCTAAGATTGCCCTTGTGATCAGTTCTGGACATCAATATGTAGATAAACCTAATTGGCTACTAAATATCACAATTAATATGTGATTGCTGATTGACTTTAGTCACTGAAGGAAGAATGAAGCAAACAAGAAGCAGCAGCAAAGGAGGAAATCGCTTTTTGAGACAAAATCTGAAGCAGCTTGGCTCAATTGTTCTTATATCTGTAAGTTAAGTCACGGTTGTTGTTTTTAATAGTTTATCAAGATTGAAAAAATAACTATGGCTGTCTTCATGGGTGACTATACATGACTATACCATCATGACCATTCCATCACACATGGGGCGAAGTATTTTCAGAACATCAAAGAGGTAAAAAATAGTGACAAGGAACTCACTTAAACATTGGCTACACTGTTGGCCTTGGAGGTGTTTCTCATATCCCATGAAATAAAAATGATCAACTGTGCATAAACAATCAGAACTGTGGGATTTAATAAATAACTATCAATGGCAGCTTCTATAAATGAATGATATGTTCCATGCAGTGGGCAAAATGTAATGCAGAAACAGCTGCTGTGTGTTTTCTGCTACTGATCTGTAAGATGAATTAGAGCAGGCAGCTCTACCATGGGAACAGAAAGATGACAGGATTTGTGAGGGTTTCCTGTCGTGTGTGTAATCCCAACCCCAACAACTGCCGCAAAATGCAGTGTTATTCATCAAAACTGGGGTTTTATTAAGCTGGGAAGTCTCTGGAAATGGGAGAAATTCTTGGCAGGAATGTAGGGATGGAGAGCGATGGACTGGATGAAGGGAGAGGTCAAGGGACGGGGTGTTCGTCATGGTTCGGCAGAACTGGTTGACAGCACTCAGATTCTCTACACTGTCACCCAGATCTTTAAAATGGAAAGAAGACTCATAGTCCGCACAAAATAAAATAAAGTGTTTAGCATTAAAGATGTCTAACAATAAAAGGATGAATAAAAAGGAGGTGATCTTAACTGATGCAGTCTAACTAATCCTAGCACTAAAACATTAAAATAAAACATATATTTGCAATCTAAATTGAATCTGATTTTACTGAAGGAATTGTTCTGAAATCACATTTACTTTGGTCACAGCCCCGTTTAATGAAGACAATAGGTCTCTACTCATGTTATGTACCGCTGATAGCCTTGATGCAAAATGCATGTCAAATAGTAGTCGTAGTAGTAGTCCTTTTTAAGGAAATTGCCAGTCTGGTTGACATTTCCATCCAAAGCTTGATGTGTTTGGAGAGGTAGCCTGTTTGCAAAAAGTGGTGTCCCTGGTTCACTGTGGATGCTGGGGCTTATATTCATATTCCCCTCCCCCATGAGGATGGATACTCTTCCAGGGAGCTAGAGCTCCACCCGCATCCATTATCTCTACATATAAGTTTCTGTGGCCTTGGGGTGGGGGACCTACAGGACAGGGGGAGCGATCGAGCCAATGAATGATGTGCTTGAGTATCAAGTTGAACAAGTCTTCTTTGCAGCCTGCTCACAGCATGTTTACAAGCAAAGCCCTACTTAAACCTACTCATGAGTTGAACAAGGGTGCCCACTTTCACAAACATACTTCTTCAATTTCAATTTCTGGATTTCTGTCCATGCAGGAACTTAGAAGTCTGTGGGTTGCCTCACAGTGTGTAGAGCATACATAAAGCCCTCCAGTCCCACAATATGTGATTCTCTCTTGCACTCTGCCACAAGAACAAGCTGCATGGCAAGGCAGAGTATATTACTTTGCTTATTTATTCCTCAAATAACAGGCACTCTCTGGGCGATGCACAAAAAATAAAAAGAGTCTCAAATCCAAAACACACAAGTATGGCCTACCAAGTTCCACAGAATTAAAATGACCATATTTGAACACAGTATAATTCTACAGATTAGCATCATGGAGTTTGAAAGCCTATGCAGATAAAAAAGACTTGAAAGTGGGTACCAGGCAAAACTATCTGGGAAGGGTGCTCCATAACAAGGGCTCACTGCTAAGAAGGTCCTTTCTCTTGCCACTTGCCACATCTCACCTTCCAAAGAGAAGAAAGGCCTCCCTTAATTATCTCAGGTCATGCTGGATAGATACATCTGCGGAGAGTTTGGCTGAATCAGGTACAAATGGCTAGAGATCAAGCAACAACGTCATACCCTCCAACATTTCTCCGATGAAAATTTCATTATTTATACCCCGCCCAACTGATTGGGTTGCCCCAGCCTCTCTGGCTGGCTTCCAACATATATAAAACATAATAAAACATTAAAAGATATAAAACTCCACACGCTCCAACTTTTCTCCAAGGAAAATAGGGACATCCTAAGGAAGTGCGGGACATTCCTGGATCAAATCAGAAACCTGGACAGCTTCTGTAAATCTGGGACTGCCCCTGGAAAATAGGGGCTGCCCAGAGTGGCTGGATCTGCAATTTTCACCTATCAGTCCCATTTACATTACAGTGGAATGAAACTGAAAGACTGGCTTAAAAAACAACCCTGAGAAACTGAAAGTGTAAATGTGAAATTATTATTTCAGAGTAAGTCCACTTGATTCAAGAGAGCACATTTTATGGTGGCATAGTTCCAAGCTATTTGTAGAAATATCGTTTAACAAACAAACAATATTATTAGCCATGGGGAAACAAACAGACACTGTTTAGGGTTTATAGACCTATGACTCCTTATTTCATTTAATTTCACATTTTCCCTCATCAGCATAGGCAGACTATTTTGAGAAAACCATCTTGGAATCAGAAAATTTTCAATAAGCCCAATTTAAGTGTGACGGATTTCTTGTTTTTATTTTTGTTTCAATATGTCATGTATAAGCATGTGTAAAAACAAACACAACACGTGTGATGCTGCAAAGATAATTTGCTGTATTCATACTACTGCTGTGTGTTTTCCTTGACCAAAGTCAGAAGTTTGAGCATTGATACCATATAAGCTGCTTGCCCTTAAAACCTTTTATGGCCACAGGCCACACTCATGTTGCCACACTTTTCAAGCTAGGAATTATGAATAAGGTAATTAAAACCGGTAGTGAAAAAAACAACACATCTGAATATGAATGAAGAGTCAAAATGAAATAGCTCTGATTTTGATAGCTAGCAAACATTGCTATAATCATTGCAAAGATAAAATGCGCCTCTAGCCCCTTGATCATGAATATACATGAAAATCGTGCCTTTCAATGAGCACTTCCATATTAATTTTTCCTCCAATCAGAATACATACAAGAAGTAATAATACCATGTTTAACACAATCACAAATTCCTGTGACACAGTCTCAGAAACAGGTGTTTCAAACACTGGACACAGACAGCATATAGTGAATTATAAAAGAGTACAGAGTGCTTAATCTTAAGGGATTTAAAGCAAAACAAAATTTATCTCCTTCCAGTATTAGCTCTGGCAGTTAGCATTGGGGAAAACACCCAGGGAGATTTTTCAATGAATGTATTGTGCAGGTATTATCATCTATATAATAACAGAATCTATATGGAGCTTATTTCCATGGATAAAACTTATGTTTGAAATGGCCTGTTTTCTTGCCCAGGCCTATGACTCAGCCAGGCTAAATGCTGTTCCCATCCCAAACTTCAAAAGGAGGATGCAGGGAGATTGTTGCTTGTTGGATCAATGTTTTAGCTTGCACCCAGCCATCTAAGCCTCTTGCACAACAGCTTCACCTTGTAACAGTGCTCTGCTCATATGCCACTCTGATTTAAGTATTTGGCAAAAACCAAGCTGGAAATCTGAGTTCTTCTTCTGGCAGTGAAGGCCAGGACAAGACCATCTTCAAAGAATCAGAATGCCCCCATATTCTCAGGGCAAACCTAATCCAGACCAATAACCCTCGCCAACAGTTTACTCAGAACACGGCAGCATAGGGTAGAATAAGCAAACTAGTGCTAGGAAAAATCCTAGCCAATGATTCGTTGAGGCTACACTGGGGCTCTGCAAACAGTCCCCCAGCATCCTCTTATGCAAGGGCTCCATCCCCCTTCTCTTCTTTGCCTCGAAGTCAGGGGCACCAACTTGGGCCCCAGGTTATGGGTGCCCAATGGCGCCTGTGACATCACAATGCCATGTTGGGTCGACACTGTGGCAGCTCTTCCAAGAGAGACTTCTGAACACAATTTCTGGTTTCTACCAAAAGTTTCATTCGAAGGTGTGGCAGAGCCTTGGACGTTGCTTCTGCGACCCTGCGAGCTCTCAGAAGTGATTTCTGAGGCCCTGCCAGGCCTCTGAATGCAACTTCTGGTGGATACCAGAAGTTGTGTCAGAGGTCTAGAGGCCTTGGACTTGACCTTGCGAGGTCTCGGAGGTCACGTATGAGGCCTCGTAAGACCTCTACCGGAAGTTTCTTTCTACCAGAAGTTGCATTCATCATCTGGAAGGCCGCGTCAGTAACCGGAAGTCACGTCAGAGCTATTCGTGGGTGCTAAGCACCCCCAAAAAAACCTGTAGGTGCCTTGGCACCCAGGGCTCCCTAGACCTGGCACCTATGCTCACTGTTCACCTTCCCAAGTAATCTCAACTTACTTTCTCTCCAGTATGGCCATGTCTATGTGGAATTTGAAAATGGATTCTGCAGGAATGTGTCTGCAGTTACAGGATTCTTTCTAAGCAGCCTGTAAAGTTTGGGTCAACACTGCAGGTTTTGCTCCACCTAAAATTCTCAAAGGAGTAGCAAGGAAGAGAACAACATATTGTAGCTGGAATTTCGACATAGCAGACAGATGCATTCTTATACTCATCAGAAACAGGTTTGGGGTGATGAAAGCTCTTTCTATACACACACAGCAGAAGATGATGTGATGGATGGTTGCCTTGCTAGAAAAGGCAGTCATGGATGCCACCCTATTTCATTATTTAATTACACAGCCGCCTGAATACAGGGCAATAAAACTGCATTTTCATCCATAGCTGATTTCCATTTAGAGTCTGTCATGTTAATAGTGAAATAAATTGCTCTAATTGCCTGCAAACTTCATCAAATTCACATTTTCCCCTCTTTTTGTTCAATATTTATTAAACACCCATGTCATGACTAGCATGAATGGTATAAACAGGCCAGCACCTGAATAAAATTATAGCCTCGTATCAAATGTATTGCTTGTTTCGTTTCTGAATTTTAATTTATCCTGCAAACTTCAGAATGATGTACCCATTAATCATGAAATGTGAATAAAAGTAAACTGTTTCATAATGTACTATTTGCTCAGATATCACTTTCGTGCAACTGACAGCTCACCCACCTGATTCACTTCACTGGGGACTGAACTGGTGAAGTGATCAGAAAACAGGCATCAATTGACTGCCTGGTGTTGAAGAAAGTTAGAATTCTCCAGTATTGCCTGACACCATGCCAACCTATAGACCAGCAATAGAGAACCTCTGGCCCGCATGCCTAATTTGGACTCCCAGTGCTATAAGCACCTGATTTCACGGACATGTCTACTTTTGTGCAGTTTGTATGCATGCATCATCTGTTCACAGTCTGCTGATAAGGATCATGCCCTGTCCCAATGCTGCTAGTATTGAGTACAGTATTCACTAGTCAATGAAAACAGCATGGTAGCATTGAAGAAACAATTAAGAAAAAACCCAGGCACTGCCTTTACAGTCACCACCATCTTAGTAATTTAAAACACTCCATCTAAGCACATGTCAACAAAACCACCTTCCTAACCCCACACCTGTGTTAATGGCTGGGGACAGGGTGGCATGTGCCTTTCCTTCCTACAAACCAGCAGAGAGCACTACATCGCCAACCAAGCACACCACAAATTCCCGTACATTCCAGAAGATGAGACGAAACCATCTCCTTAACGCTCTGCCTTTCAAGGTGCTCCATTGCTGAATTCCTGTTCTTTATGCTGTGCAAGGAAACACAGCAGACTTTTTATGGTTATGTGAAAAATCCACAGGGAACCCGTTAAGGACTGATTTGTACTATCACTGCCACATTTTGGAAATGAAAACAATCTCAGAAGAGACTTTCCGGACCAGACCAAGGTGAGCTCATCTAGTCCAGGCATTATATTTCCAACAGTGACCAGGCAGCCCACAAGAAAAATAAATTGAGAAACTGGAGGTTTTAGAAATCATTTAATGGGAATTTTTGCTAGGTGGGAAATCTTTTTAAAAGCATGCTGTTTTCCATTTCCTAAAAGTTTGGCTTTATTATAGTAAGATAACTTTTAAATGCAGCATTAGTCATATTGCCCCATGGCTGCAGTCTTTCCAACAGTTTTCTGCAGACAGGTCTAATCCAGCGTCTCTCAGTTCTCAAACTTCTGATAACAGAGACTCAGTTCCCTCTCTCCCTGAATTTAAACTGGAGCCATGCCTCACTCTTATACTTGAAAAGCTTTACTTTTACAATGAAACCCTATACATGTTTATTCAGAGCCATGTCACACTGAGTTCAGCTGAACAGTCCCAGGTAAAGGTGTATGGGACTACAGTGTGAAAGTACCACCTACTCTCTTAAAACAGTATTGGGCTTGCTCCTTAACTAAGTCCTGAACAGTAATTCATGATGAAGCAACAGTTTCCTCTGTAGGCAGGTAAGTCCACTGCATCTCTATATTGGGAATGGCTGCATACTTCATCTCTTACAGCTGATATCAAGGCAAGGAAGAATTAGCCACTTCTAGTGGGAGCTGGCTGGAGGAGGCAAAATCAGTGCAGTGAATCACACAGAGATGCATTGGGCAGCTTCATCTACAGCTAGCTAATTTTCTTTTCCTCGTGACACACTCGCTGTTCCCATGAGTCACATGAGCATATTCTGGCTCATCTTTTGGAAAGTTCTGATCTAAATTATTTCAATGGCACTTACTGATTCACGCTTCTTCAACACATCACAAATATTTTTATCTAACACATCACAACTCAGCACATTACAAACATCTGTATCCTAGAAAATAAGGAAAGATGGTAAACTAAGAGACTTGTTTGGATAGTTTTCCCTGCCATTGTTTCCAATATTCATGCTGCCTTAAAAAAAAAAGTCAAGACTAAGGTTTTACCTTTTATTTTAAATCCATTTTTTCTAGTTGTACTTATCAATGGAAACAATGATCTCATTTCCTTGCCCAATACCTTGTCCATCCTCTTCCCTCTCCAACTCCCTCCTCCTTCCCCCAGCAAAATCATGCCTAGTTGGTGGTAAAGCCCTGTATGAACTACATCACTTTAGAATGGAAGTTTTGCCATAAAAAACTTTAAGAAACATAAAAACATAAACATAAAAAACTCTCTGTCTTTCACAGAGAAAATCTGACATTCTGAAGAAGGGTTCCCATCTAATCTTCTTTCTGACATGCTGGTTCTCTATGTGCAAGGAATTGGTTTGCATGTGGTGCTAGTCAATCCATGCCAAGACCCCATTTCTAATCTGACATTCTATAGTACATGTTTAGCACCTGAGTGAGAACCAAGCCTTAGCCTTTGAGTCCTAAACCCAGGGATGGGACTAGGTGTGGTGATCTGAAGCAGCCTCTACTAAATATTCATACACTTAAGAAAAAATACAGATCAAATTTGTTAAAAAGCATTTTGTGTTACTGGTGCTTGTAAGTCTACTAACTGCTATTTGCTGTTTAATGGGTTGGTGTAGAAATCCTCAGTCCATTATCCACTGCGAGAAAGACAGGTCACTCTCTATCACAGCCTTAAATGCGACACTATGACCCTCTCCCACTTAACAAGCCGGACGAGGCAGTCAATTTCGCAAAGGCTCCAGCTGCCACACAACCTTGGTGTGTTTGTGTATACAATACTAACATCATAAAACGATTTTAAAGACGTTCTGGTGCAAAACATTATATGGTGGCAATACCAATAAAATGGCAAATATTCTGAAGCTTCAGCAGGTCAGAATCATACATTAAATGCTCCAGGCTATCATGCACATGAGTGTATGCTGGTCATAAAAAATTTACCAGGAATAAATGTAGCATTTTTTCCTGTGAAAACAGTTTGTGTTGCCTCCTAAATAGTGATAAGCAGGACTGCATAAAATGCTAGGGGTGGAAAAGAATAGGAGTTATGGGCAGAATTGCTTTGAATTGCGCAAATTGCCTGGACACTTAATGTCTGCTGTATCCATGTGGCTCCTCCCCCCTCAAGCACACAATGGCTGAGATGTATGGGGCACGACATGGAAGGGGTCAGAGTGGTCTTCTTTCTAGAGAAGAATAGTATTACCAGCTGAGAAATGGAAGCTGTTCTTACTGAGCAATGAGCTCACACAGTCTCTCTGCTTAGCCATCTGACTGCAAGCATGAAACAGAGGCTGTGTGCACAACATACATATAAAGCACACACCCCTCTCAAAATTCCTGGGAACTGCAGTTTGTTAAGGGTGCTGGGAATTACAGCACCCTTACTACAGTTCCCAGAATTGTGTGTGAGCACTCTAAATATATGGTGTATGCACAACCTATGGCTAGAGACAGGTATAAATGGAGATAAATGGAGAGTTCACAACACCCTAATGCTACCTTCACACCTGGACTACAGGGTATTACAACAAACTGAATGTTCACCCCGTTCTTCACTGACTACTACTTCATTTTCTAGCACCGGCACCTCCTAACATCTCCTCCTTTAATGAAAAATGCCATCCCCACTTCTGTAATGAGTAAGGCGTACCCACATCCGGAGGCAATCTTGCTGCAGGTTTCCTCTGTCCCATCAGGGTAAAGTCATTTATTTGTGGACCAAGGAGCAGGGAAAGAAGCACAACTGGCGGGGTGGGGGTCTGGCTTGCGATAGGGTGCAGAAGGTTAATTCCACTCTCCCTCCCACCAGGGCTTCTCCACAAATTTGATTTGTGTCCCCACAGCTGCTATGTAAACTGACGAAGGCCAGAGGTATCACACCTGAAAAACTATGATGAACTGGTTTATAAAATACTTTTAAAGGCATCTTCTGTAAAAGCAAAACAGAAAGAAAGCAGGTACCATGATCAGAGAGATACTACAAACTAGGGACCATCTCTATGGTCATTCAGAGAATAGGCAGAACATCATGATGGCAAGTACTATGAATGAGGGTGAATGAGGGATAGGGATAGCAGAGCCAGTTATCTCATAAGTGCAGCAAAACAGCTGGCTGATAGCTCTAGGGCAGACTGGGGTGTTTGGAAAGGCTGTCTATTTCTTTCCCTTAGTTTCAACTGTTGTTGTGCTGTTTTCATGTCATAAAAGGGACAAACAGAACTTGTCATTTTGCCATTGTGCTTCCTGTTCCGTTTTACAAAGTTATCTGGGGTTGTTGCTTTTTTGTATTTGTTTGGAAACGCTCATGTTACATTTGCCCTATTTTTCAATAAGATTAAGAATTCACTGCAAAGTGATCAGAAGCACTGTCTTTTGTTTCTATGCTTATTTTGTGTGCACACCTATTAATAACATTATTTCTCACAACTGGGAGGGGGCACGCAAATTGAGCCTCTTTCCATGCTCTGTAAAAGGAGATGGCAAGGACCTCACCCCACGGAGAAGTGGGATAAGGTCATGTAAGACTACAGTATGAATTGATGGTGTAATCGAAAGTGGTCTTCTAGGTGTGTGTGTGTTTTTAAATCTCAGAGGACACTCTTGACTAGTGATTGAAATGCCATAAGAAGACTTGATCAAGAGCAAAAAACCCAGCAAGAGTGTATTGCAATTTTAATGCAAAGCAGTTTGGATGCCGGGTCCCTTGTCAGAACATCATAAGGTTCTCCCAGTAACAAGGAGCCCGTGGCTATTAATTTTTCATTCAGGAGGACATATTACCACAACC
Organism: Podarcis cretensis; assembly: GCF_951804945.1. Lineage (NCBI taxonomy): Eukaryota > Metazoa > Chordata > Lepidosauria > Squamata > Lacertidae > Podarcis > Podarcis cretensis. The sequence goes on along the minus strand of NC_137170.1, from coordinate 139,128,909 downwards.
TTGCAGGGAGTTATTGATAAGGAAAAATGAAAAACACAAAACACCCCTGCGCAGCATCTTTAATCATTGAGATTCTTTTCCCCTTCTAGGCTGTAAATTGAAGTAAACTAATTAGAAAAGAAAAAAGAAAACCCATAACATAGGTGATAGCTGCAGGCAGATTTCATCACTGAAGCATAGCTAGCTTAACAAAACTGACAACTGTAGTGTTATGATATATGCGCATCTACACAACGAAGGATCACAGCAGAAGGTCAAAGGTTCTGAAAGAGGAGGGATGCTCTCAGCCTGAACCACAAAACTCAAGCTGTATAAAACAAATAGATGACCATCTATTAAATATTTAAAAGATTACAATGCAGCTCAGTAGGAAAGCAGTCCCCTGAGAGGTAATACAAAAATAGTTACTGTATCTTATTGCAGCTTGTGACCCGCCCTGAAGCATCCTGCAATGAAGAGAATGCCTAATAATGACATTGTTATACTGTCTTGTCAATTTGCATTTGCCTTCATGCAAATGCCAGCATGCTGAACAGTGTTAATTACGCAGTATTGTTCTCAATGCCACTTCCATGTAGCCATCTGCAGAGATGTTAACAAGAGGTATCTGTCACAATTAAAGTTTCCTGGCAAATGCCATACCCCTCTCCCCATTGTCCTGCCAAAACAAGTCATTATAGTTCCAAAAGATGAGAGAAAAATCACCTAAATAAAAATCACTATTGCTGCATTAAATAGTCTCCCTCTGCTTTTTGTTTTTTTAAGGAGACATAAGACTGGAGTGCTAAGCGGGTTTTTGTGGCTTGGTCTTGTTATGAATCTGTATTAATTTTCCTGAGAAATAAATGAGCACTACAAGTGAATGTAATCAAGTGTAAGTAATCCTTCTTCCTTATTCAGAAGATGCCCAAGAAGTAGACGAGACACAACCTACCATCGCGGAAGAGATTAGGGCAGTCCTAACTTATACGCACAGCACCATGTGTCACTCACTGTCTAGGGAGCCCAGTAGCTTTTCAGGGGAGCAGCACATACTTTGCATTCAGAAAGCCTCAGGTTCAACCCTTGGCATCTTCACACAGAAACATCAGGAAGCTGGTGGGGAGGGAAAGCTCTGCCCACTAGGGGCTCGTGCCGCCTCCCAGCTCAGACAGCCATGGGGTGGGGCGCATGGGTGTCCCTTTGCCGGCCAAGAGAAGGAGGCACTGCCCCCATTGCTGAAGGTCCACCCCAGGCATGGCTTGTCTCTCCATGTCAGGAGCTCAGCCACACAGCCTTGATGAGGGAGCCTGTTGTGGGGGCACCTGGTTACACCCATCTCAGATTTTTGTGCCTGGGGCCACTGCCCCCCTGCCCCCCCCCCCACTGGCTCTGCCTGAGACCCTGAGAGTCATTGCCTATCAGAGCAGGCAGTACTAGGCTAGACAAGCCAATACAACAAAGGAGGAACTTATAGTACATATTCATCAAATATAGGGCTGGTTTTCACTGGATTGCCCTGGGAACTGAGTCTTAGCATGTGCAGAGATGTCATCTTTTAGGAAAACCTTTCAGCACTGGGCTAGTTAAATGTGGTGTTAACGAAGTACATTGATTCTAACAAGCCCTTAAAGTTCTAATTTGCTGAAGTTGAAATTGGGTTAGGAATGCAGGCAGCTACCATATGTTTGGGACATGGGTGGCGCTGTGGGTTAAACCACAGAACCTAGGACTTGCCGATCAGAAGGTCAGCGGTTCGAATCCCCGGGACGGGGTGAGCTCTTGTTGCTTGGTCCCTGCTCCTGCCAACCTAGCAGTTCGAAAGCACAAAGTGCAAGTAGATAAATAGGTCCCGCTCCGGCGGGAAGGTAAACGGCGTTTCCATGCGCTGCTCTGGTTCGCCAGAAGCAGCTTAGTCATGCTGGCCACATGATCCGGAAGTTGTACGCCGGCTCCCTCGGCCCATAAAGCAAGATGAGCGCCGCAACCCCAGAGTCGGCCACGACTGGACCTAATGGTCAGGGGTCCCTTTACCTTTACATTACCATATGTTTAGTCAGACGAATGGTCCATCTAAATTCTAACTCAGGGTTGCCTATGCTAACTGGAAGCAGCTTCAGACAGCGGTTGTCAAAGAACTTTGAGTAAAATCAGGGGCTCTTGTATTTCAGCAAAGTAGTTGCTAGAGGCCTAGAAGCAAAACTTTGGGAATGAAAAGGATCCTGTTACGGTGGAGTTGCGGTGGGTGGGCAGTTCCTGTATTTGGGGCAGCCTCAGCAATGTGCTATGTTGCCTCCCAGATCCTGATTTAGTGAACATGCTAAGGCACACCATCTCGCTGAAAAAGCCATACTGGCAGGTTCAGTGAGGCTACAAGCCCATAAGGGAGAGCTCTGTCACTTCCACCACCTCCATACTCACTCTCGTCTGAAAGAAAATAAGTTTCTAACCGTCTGTGTCAATCAGGTCCCTTGAAATGTATGAGACAGATGTTCAGATTTCATCGTATGCTTTAAAGTAAAGTTATGAAGGCATATATAGGTGAACTTTAACCTTAACTTTGTTTTTAAGAAGTAGTAGTGCATCAGACAGAAGGAAATGAGCTTTGTTTTCGGGATTTGTGGTGATCTTGCCAAGCTAGCAAAAGTCAGAAAAGCTTTCCTTTTACTTGGTCGCTGAGCATCTAATGGATATAGAGTCATTAATATGCAGAACAGGAAAAGCTGCTGAGCCCAGCTTCATAGTCTTTTTTTCAGAGAAGAGCTACAGTTTTTAAGAGAGAGAGGTTTTTGTGTGTATTTATCATTAAATAATGTAGGATGACAGAGATTTGTTTTAAAAAAATAATAATGCAGAAACATGCAAGTTAACAGCCAAGCCCTCTGTTCACATCATGTTTCCACCCCTCAAAGCTTCCACAAGTCGACAGAAGGTTTTTAAATATTTAAGTCCTGCCAATACAAATACGGCAATAATGATTCTGTATTCCAAATCGGTGATTAATTCTGTCTGCAAAGCCAGCCTAACAGTGCAAAGATCAGCCAGGAGGGAAATGCTAGAAACTGACACTCTTTTATATTATGTGGAGAGTCCCAGACTTCTCCTAGACTCTAATTAAAGCTAAGGCAACAGGCTAGGAATGGGAGAGAAATTAAGTTCACACTTCCTGAAATAACAGACAAATGATAGATGCAGCTCTCCAGTGAAATTTGTACTTCTCCTAATTTTTGCAGTGCTTTGGCTGATTAATATTCTACAGCCTTTTAAATGGGTCTATGGGAAGGGGGGTTATTGTTTTGCTCTTTTCTTTTACTTATTTTCATGTTTTTATCCTGTATTTTACTCTGTGAACTGCCCTGAGTTCTTATGATGATAGAAATTCTTATGATAGAAATCTAATATAATAAATAAATAAATGCAGTTTTTCAAGCAAAAAAAAGTGTACAAAAATGAGTATATTTGGGAAAAGGTGCAAAAAAAATGCATATATTGGGGAAAATGTTTGCAAAAGTTCCTCAAGTAAATTTGCATTAGAAGAAAGCCAAAGAAAAGCCGAATAATTTTTGTCAGGGCTTTTTTGAAAAAAGAAAATAGCCAGAACTTATGTTGAAATGTGGTAAACTGGGGAAATGAGAAACTGCAAGTAACTGATTCATCCAACCTTGGAATAGAGAAGTTTCAGCTTTAAAATTATATTAAAATTATTTATTTTTATTTAATTATTGATGAACAACATTGTGCATGCTTCATAAACAAAAATACAGGATAATGATCCAAACATAAGTACAAATGGTCAGATGAAGAATCACTACTGAATATATTTATCCATTTTTTAAAAAAATAATGGATATTTCTCAACCAGCTATGTTCCTTAACTCACATAAGCAATTATTAAGTCACTTAGATCTCCTGCCAGAGGCGCTGTCTTGTGCCTAAGATTGCCACATGTGTGTGATGTCATGCATGCAGTGTGTGCACAATGTCACATGACAGGGAAGAGGCCCAGCTCTGCCTCCTCTGCCCCCTCTCAGCTGATACTGAGGAGGCCAAAGCCACCGCCACCCCTAGTTGACGTGCCTGTCTCAAACTCAAACAATTGTAAACTGAAACCACTCGAGTCTTTTGTAGGAAAGTTAATGGGGGAATTGGCTCTCTAGATTTGGTCAAATGTGCTTACTACTTACAGAGAAAATAAGCAAGACTGTTCTACAGTTTGGAGTAAGCAGTAATTAAATGAAAATATGAAAGCAAAAGTGACACTTCTTTACATTGCCATGCATACAGGATTGTTTAGTGGGGCGGTTGACCAAAATATGGAGCAAGATGTGAAGCATTGGGCAGTCTGACTGTAAGGTAGCTTCGAAAAGCCTGAGCATCTTCTCAGTCTTTGTGTTGTGTCCTGTTCCAGACAGCAACTGAGGAAATAAACAGGGCAAGGAAGAAGGGAGACATTTGCCCACTTCTCTCCTGAAAAGCTGTAAGATGGCTGGGAATGAAAGCTCAAGGAATTGGGAGAGAGAAAGCATATAGAATCTGTAAGTGCTGCAAGGATGCACAAGTCTGAGGTCAATAAAGAAATATATAATTGATCTTACATATTCACATCAGACATGCATTCACTCCTTCTCCTGAACGGAACACAAATATTGAACACCTCACAGAAGTTGGAAGCCCAGTGCACCCAATATAATAAAAAATGACTACTTCTCCTATGTTCTCAGTTTACCCCCTCCTTTATTGGTATCTTTTCACACAATTCTGCCCTCCTTCTCCTTAGTACTATCTTTTGGGAAGAGTTAACATGGGGGGCTGCAAATGACCAATGGTGACTTCCCCTCTCCTCCTGCGAGGAGGCGGCAAACATTTGAGAACCTTCCTTAGTTGACCCCACCACACAGAACAAACAGAGGGGGAAGCACACAAAGTACTAATTAGCATGGCTCCTCAGGTCATGGCAGAAATTGAAGCAAGAACAGAGGAAGGGAGAAAGGTCAGTGCCCTTGTGTTGTTCAGCTCCTTAGTTATGATCCCTGGCCCACCTCTTTGTTGCCAAGGGATGCTTCTGCTATTCTTCCTCTTACTTGGTATGCCAGACTAAATTATCATCAGCATTAATTCTTTTGTTCCTTTTCTTTCCTAACAGATGTAAGAACCATTCATTTGGACACTGGCAATATTTCTAATTGTATAATGGGGCTGCTGGGTACATTAATTAGTGTATCTAAGTTAGGTTTTTTAAAAAAAATCTAAGCTGCTTTTTTGGCTTAAAAAAATATTTTCAGTTGCTTATGGCTGGAGGATCTGCTGCCACCATACAGATGTGCCAAAGAGCTCAGTTAGCCATGTTAAGTAATTAGGAAACATCTCCCTGTTTAAAAACACAGGAAAAACAATTATGGTTGCGCAATTGGGAAGGTGATTTAAACAGCATATCCAGGGTTCTACTTGACGTGAACACAGTGCAACAAAAAAACATGCAGTCTTTCCCTATGTAATAAAGTGACCACATTTGAGAATAGTGTCATGGACATGTGTCAGTGCATCTACCGCAATTCCAAATAAGCAGGTAATTTCTTTGGGAATCTGGTACCCACCAAGGCACTTGTTTGCTGGACCATCTCAGCTTTCTTTCAAAATAAAGAGCAAACTTTCTGTCCCATGAGGATGTGTTTGAAAATGCGCACATAGCAGTTGCAAAAGACTCAGGGGAGCAAACACCTCCATTTTGTTTGGCTGCCTGTCTTCTGTTCCTGGCAAAAGAACTCTTGACAGCTCCTCAGTTAACTGTACCTGCCACTACACACTACACACACACACAGAGAGAGAATTCAGACTAAAATTTAAGGCATATTTGACCATTTTAAAGATATGTCACATATGCTGAATGCAGAATTTAACATTTATTTGCCTCCAGATTCTGCACTCTTTGCTGTAACTGACGTTATTTGCCCCACGTACACTTTCTGCGCCACAGCACCCTAAAGAAGTGCTTTCTGCAAAAGAAGATGTGAGGCCAATTGCAAATGAGAGAATGTTTCAGGAGCAATAAAAAACGATCAAGGCCATCTGTATCGTGAGGCAACTGTGTGTAAACGGGACTGTAAACTGGAAGCTGGAAGCCAGGGAGCCCATGTGGATCGGAGGCGGCTGCAGGCCAACAAAAGGAGAGTATGTGGCACTGATTACTATACATGCTGCCAATAGGGAAATTGAGAGGTGCATAATACGAAGCTAATCTATACAAGAGCACTGCCAACCGTACTGAAAGCCTCTTGCTGGAGGCATTATAAGCTGCTACGAAAGCCTATGACACAAAGCAAAAGGTGCAGTGGATGTACAAAGAAAACAGAAGTATGGACAACACATGAGGCTTATTTTCCTCTGTAAGGGACTGCACAATTCTAATTTACACCAGCAATTTGAAAACTTGCTAATTAGAGCACTGTGGCAACCCACAAACAAAGCTCCATGCTATTCAACCGCCTAGTTCTCACTGAGGTTATAAACCTCAAGTCTGACCTACTTCACTCCAGACTGTAAAAAGGGGCTTACATACATTGAAGATCCCTCTTACCAAAGAAAGCAGAAAGGGAAATATCATCACCATGGGTTCTAGGCTAGCTCTGTCAGTTTTCTATATGGAGGGAATTGTTTTGAACTGTGGAGCATTCAGTCACAGGAGTCAGCAGCTGTAGTTTAGGGTGATATTGCTCAGCTCAGCATCATGGGGAGAACTAAATACAGTGGTACCTCAGGTTAAGTATTTAATTCGTTCCGGAGGTCTGTTCTTAACCTGAAACTGTTCTTAACCTGAAGCACCACTTTAGCTAATGGGGCCTCTTGCGGCCGCTGCGCCACCACTGCACGATTTCTGTTCTCATCCTGAAGCAAAGTTCTTAACCCGAAGTACTATTTCTGGGTTAGCGGAGTCTGTAACCTGAAACGTATGTAACCTGAAGCATATGTAACCCGAGGTACCACTGTAGAAAGACAGGCCTTGGCAAAAGGCAAGTATCTTTTCAAAGGTAACACCCTCCCTTAACACATGCGAGCTGCACAGCCAGTGTTGGTCCCTGCCAACAGGGACTGGTGAAGTTGGCTGGTGAAGCATCAGTGCAGCATAATGAAACATTTATACTCCACACAAACACACCCTGAGAAGTAAGAAGTTCTAGGAACTGGTGTACGGGCGATTTTACTTCTTAAGGAATAAATTATTGGAGATATGTGACATTTAAAATACAACCTACAAATATCTGTGTGTGACTGAGGAGGTTATGGGATGCAGAAGAAGTCAGGCAATTGTTGTTGTTTAGTCGTTTAGTCGTGTCCAACTCTTCGTGACTCCATGGACCGGAGCACACCAGGCACTCCTGTCATCCCCAACCCACTTAAACCTCCAAACTGCTCATTACAGAAACTGGTGGAGGCCAACAGTCAGCAAGGAGTGGGTGCTTTGAAGACAATGACCGCTCCCCACTTAAAACGGGGGGCGCCTTTTGCGTGGACGCGTGCAGCCCTGGATCTGGAGTGGTCCCATCAGCATAGGCTTTGCCTTCCCTCAGGTGGGATACCTGGAGGTCCCCGCCTACCCCAGTGAGTTGTCCAATCCCACCTGGGGGAAGCGTTGCCAGGGAAACCAGGCCAGGTAAGGGGAGGGATTACCTGCCCACACAATAGAGGGTGGATCTTACTTGTTAATCCTCACTTGGCTCCAGAGCTTCTCCCACCCTACCCACCCTCAGTTAATGTCTTCTTTTGCAGGTTAACTTTTCTTCATAGGTTTTGCAGGTTAACCTCTCCACAGGTATGCGGGCGCTGCTACGATAAGGTCGCTGTTAAAGGGCCGGAAAGGAATTTCCCTGCATTGGCAGGTTTCGCCTTTCCCGTAGCAAAACGTCACAACTTTGGCGGTATCAGGCCTTGGGCGGAATCCTTTAGTCCATCTTCCTCTTTGCGGCGGCGATACCAGGGTTCCCCGTTAAAGGGGTTTTTGAAGGGAGGCTTTGGCCGTACGCCGAAAGGTCGTCATTGCTCTCCCCTGCGGCGGCGTAACCGGGGCGGCTATCTCTGCTTGAACATATGTTCTCCAGAGCCGGCCCATCCCCCCCACACACACACACTGGATAACCCTGATGCTCCCTAGGTCCCCGGCTGGGGACTAGGGAGGGAGAACGCCCAATGCCTGAGCCAAGGTCTACCCACATTTGAAATTTAATAAAGTTGTGGCCAATTTAATCCCATAGCACGTTGTCTAGAGTCGTTATTCCACATGACGGGGGGGACCACTCGGGATCTGGGGACTCCGCCTGTCCACGCAATAACTTTTAGAGCACCTGAAAAACTTTGTATCCTATCAATTCTGTTCGTCCAAAACTCCTTTTCATAGGAACTTAATGAATGACCTTTTCTCCCATGATAATACCACATCAAACAACTGCCAGAGACTGCTGCTTTTTTGGAAGTTCGTGGAGTTTGCAGCTTCTTTTTATCAGCTATAACCTCCTAGAAGAACATGTGTTGCTTGTCACTCTTATTTGAAGACTACTGAGCTTCAAACACAAGAGACATTCCCCAATTTGTCAACCTACATTTCTTTTTCCCTGCCTGAAAAATAAGAAAGGCATCCTTAGATTAACCTTTGTGTCAACACATATAATATCCCTTTAATCACATACGCTGGAAATCAGGCCTGCCTTCTCACATGCTTTGACATTTCTTCTTGAATTTCAGTGGAGTGGAAAATAGACATTCAACTTATGACCCAAGTTCTTTGGGAATATTAATAACGTGCAGTATTTGCAAAGAAATCCTGTAACTTGAATGATGAATGTACAAATCAGCACCAAGCCAGCATGAGCACAATCAAGTTGCCAAGTAGACACAAAGAACAAAGGACCGATTTAACCCAGGGGACACCGATAGCCAGTTATCAACTGGCTCGTTATATACAATGAAAAATCATTTCATCACCTAGTAATTTTTACCGAGATTTGCCACAATTTTGAGCATGCTGTGCTTTTTAAAAGGTTTTCTTAAAAGACATTTAAGGACATTGCCTGTGCGTGCATAGCATAACCTGCAAAAAAACTGCAAAATGCCCATATTTGACATGGTCATCAGAAGATTCAGAGACTTTTAATTCTGCCAAACTTGTAATTTTACCATGCAAGTCTTGTTTTAGTTTCAAAGTGTTAAAAGCCTGCTTTGGATTCTGGGCTCAAGGAGATGGGCCAAAGCTCAGCAGTGAAGGAAGTGTACTTTGTGTGCAGCAAATCCCTTGCAATCCCAGTCCAAGAGCCTCAAGAAGCAGAGATTCAGAAGAACCTGGAGAGGGCATTTATTTCCTAGCTGAAGTAAACAACATGGAGCAAGGCTGAGCAGTGGTCAATGAAAGGTCAATGTTCACAAGTCATCACTACAAAAGATCCCTACCACTGCCCAAACAGTCCCCACTCCTCTTCTAAATCCAGTGGTTATGATCCATAGCTTCACTTGAAATGTAAAAAACAGCTTGAGGCCAGGAGAAGGAAGATAAAGAAAGGGGAAAATTTGCCCCCAAAGCCGTATCTTGCCCTCATGGGATGCAGCCCCTGAAGTCGGGTGGAAGTTTGGTGGTAATAGCACACAATGTGGGAACTGACTTAAACCTCAAAATTACTAGAGTTTGGAAGTTAGACTGAAATCAGCTATGACATGGCAGCCAAGTACTGTGTCTTGTTTTTACTTTAATGCAGCTGTTGTGGGCTTCAAATTTGATTATTAACAGGGTGAGTTAGGCTTTCCCTGACAGCCATTTGTCCACCAAAAACTGCCCTCCCCAAACAGTTTTTCTTTCTACAGTGGTAACTCGGGTTAAGAACTTAATTCGTTCTGGAGGTCCGTTCTTAACCTGAAACTGTTCTTAACCTGAAGTACCACTTTAGCTGATGGGGTCTCTGCTGCTGCCGCACCGCTGCCGTGCAATCTCTGTTTTCATCCTGAAGCAAAGTTCTTAACCCGAGGTACTATTTCTGGGTTAGCGGAATCTGTAACCTGAAACATTTGTAACCCGAAGTACCACTGTATGGGGGGGGGGGGGAATAATATGGACCTCTACATTTTCCCCTGATGGCAAAACAGCTGGGAGGCCCTTAGATCAGCTGAACAGCTAATCAGCCCCTCTGCCTCTGTTCTGATCCATTTCAGAGCCCCCTCCCTGTAGGTTCATTAAAAAGCATTTGAAAACATTGGTGGCATCCTGCAGGCCTCCCACATCACATCTAATTTGGCCTTTACCGTCCTCCAGATTGTCCGCTGCAATCTGAGGTGTGACAAGCAAAGTTGCAAAGATATGGAGAGCAACCCAAACAGGTTTGTAGGGTAGCTTTTTAGTGTTCTTCAAGTTTAGAACTACATGTGCTGTTAATCTGCAGCCTATTTTGGCATCTCACCACCATACAACGTGACATGAAAAATGAGCACAGCTTGGTGGACGTGGCAACTGACACAGCCAGACACTGCAACTTGTGGGAGTAGAGGAAAAACAGCCCACCTCCGATCTAAATGTAGTTACTTCTGTAGCGTCTCAGTTTCAAATGACGGTTTAGGATAAAATCCCTCAAATTCAGTGGAACAAAACTTCAGAAATGTTGAACCTTGCTGAATGTATGTATACAATTTTCTACTATTACAGTTTGATAGTTTTTATTTCACAATAAAAACGCAACCAACCACTGCACACCTACATACCTTCAAGGAGAAAGCAATTTTTAAAAATGCTTTTTTGTTAGGCAGAATTATATCTCCTGATCAAATAAATGCTCAACAAATAGGAGATCTTTCCTTACCATATAGCCTCAGATATTGTAATCAATGTGATCATGAAGAAGTGGTTAAATTGGCTGTTTGCTTGTAAGTAGCCCAACCAGTAATTAGACAGGATCTGCTGCAGCTGAATAAAGATGGGGGCGAAGTGATTGCGAAGCTTCAGACCTGAAGTTTATAAGTCTTAGAGGCTGGGGCGCCATCTAGGGGGGGCTGAAGGGCCAAGCCCACATTTTCAAGGAGGGGGCTGGGCCCCCTCAATATTCTGCAGCAACATGCACAGATGTCAGCACATCACTTAAATGTCAGCATGTCATGCTTGCATGATGTCAGCACGTTTCACAGTGTGAGCATGTTGTGCAGCATGCACATGGGAGCATGTTGCGTGGCAAGTGCATGAGACATGCTTAGAGGGAGGCAGGGAAGAGGGGAGGAAAGGAAATAGAGGAGAAAGGCTGCTCTGGAAGAAGGCTACCTCTGGTGTGCAGCATTAGGTAGTTTTGTCTCTGTCACAGAACAAGACAGTCTCTGGCAGTTGTTTGATGTGGTATGAACATCAAACAGTGCTATTTGTCAATCAATGACAGAATCATCATGGATTGTGACTAATGTGTGAAGGTGACTTCAAAATTAGGCGTGGAAATGCACTGGTTTTGGGATAAGGAGTAAGGTGAGCATACTCTAGGCTACAGGACCATAATATTTAGCTGGCTTTTAAAAGCTGTTATAAGTTTGATTCAAAGAACAAACAAAAAACAGCCAAGGACAATTTTGAATAGTGAAATGGAAACAGGAGCCATTCCCATCTGTTTCATGTGAAAACTGAAACTGACTACACAGATAGGAGCAGAGGGGGTGAAAGACTTCAAAAATGCAGCCTTTCGTTATAATATCACATTAAGCCAGCCTATCATGCGTAAATGTAACACCAAGGTTATGTCTAAATGCCCAGAATGTAGTTACTTATTTATGTCTTACAGAGATTCTGCCATCCTTTTGCTTTAGCCTCACTTCCTGAGTTACTGAGAGTGATAGCTGGTCTGTTGTAGAGGACAGGGTATTTGAGGATAAGTTATACCCACACATGCCAACAGGTTGAAGCTTGTGCCTGATTTAACAGTGTCAAGAGCTCTTGTTCCAATGTTTCTCTGGGGCATTGATGCCTGTGTACTGTGTGCCATAACCTTCCTGCTCTCTTTTACCCTGCTGTACTGGGTCTTGTCATAGCAGCATGTAAGGTTCACAAGTATTAATGCAGCCTGATCAACAATAGCTCAGAGGGATAGAGCTAGGTAATAAAAAGTTCTCTGTAATGGGATGTATGCAATCAGAAGCCACCTTGAACAAATGGTGCACCATGCTTCGCGTAGAAAGAGTTCCTCCTATCATTTTGGTGCCAAGTCTCAAGATGAGTTTGACGTCGCATGCAAACTCTCCTTAGCAATAACTCTGCTGGCATGTTTACAGCCACCTGTAAATATAGAACTTTAAGTCCTTTATATCTACTGCTTTTTAAATTTTTACTGTTGCTACGGTAATTGCTTTAATTTCTAATGTTTTTTATCTGTTTTTTATTTGTTTTTTGGTTCCCTTTTGTAAGCTATCTTGAAAATCTCGATTTAAATGCACAGTTTCAAATAAATAAATATTATTTTTTTTTAAAAGACTTTCTTGTGTTGCATATTAGTTAAGAGCACAGCTATGACCTGCAAAGCCCACAGTTCAGATATCTGTCCTGCATCCCAACCTGCTCAAATGCTTACAAGATTGTTGTAATAAATGACTCAGAACATAGCTCCCTGTGTGGTACCGTAGCAGCCCATCCACAAGGAGTGCAGGGGTAGTGACCTGCTATTATCACAAATGCTGTACTCTGCAACTGGTTATTGTTTATATTTGTTTGGTTACATTTGAATTTATTGCTGAATACAACAAAACATATTTACAGGATGACTTATACTTCTTTACACCAGTATACTTATTATAAATATGTGCACTGGGGCAATGCACAACATTTCTGCAGATTTTTATTCTCTGTTGCCTTCAACCCATCACTCACCACACTTATCACTCAAAGAAACATGGAAAGATAAGTGATAATAAAAAGGAGGAGGATGAACATGCATTATGGATCGGATCACAGGATGTTTTGGCTTTCTCAGCTTCAATGTATCCCACCACACACACAAACATGCAGATCCTATATCACATTCACAGCATGCAACAGAATCATCAGGGAAGGCTTTATTAGATGAAAATAAATGAGAGAGGGAAAAAAGATTTCCTTTCAATTACTCTGCTGCCATTATATGGCCACATGCTCCTGCAGTTTTTCAAATTAATATGCTTAGTTTTCTGAGTGGGTGATCAGAACAGAGGAATTCTAAAGGGAACTCAATTACCAAAGAAAATGATCACTCAAGCATTTGAGAAATCAGAACTACGTCTAATTGTGACTAGTGGATTATTATTGGTATTACAGAAAAGCACTTCAAACAAAAGCTTGGACACAGTCCTAGAAGTACCTTTATCATGTGCAGTGTGTTCATCAGTGAGAGGGAGGCTGCATATCTAATAGATGGGTCATTTGAGGAAAGTTGATGTTCAAAATGTGGGAGTCCTAGTTTGCATGCTTGCCCAAGAGCAAAGCTTAACAGGCCACTGTGTACATTTCATACCCTCCAACATTTCTCCGATGAAAATAGGGACACCCTAAGGAAAAGCGGGACATTCTGGGATCATATAAGAAACCAGGACGTGTTCTCTAAATCAGGGACATCCCTGGAAAATAGGGACACTTGGAGGGTCTGACATTTTATTCCCCTCACCCTTAGCAGGTGATTTGCAATTGACAAAGCTCTGCCATAACAACTTGTCTTCGGCTTATTGTGTATGCACAAGCACCTGAATATGTTCCCACTTAGGCTTCTTGGAAGTAGATACACAAATTAACGCCGATTGTAGAAATAAATGCATATATTCATGTGTTTGCTCCATGAGGTGGGATATGCACAAGGCTCTATAAGACCCTGTCGGGATTCCTATATTGCAGTGAACTGGATAAGCAGCCATTATAAATAGACTACTAATGGACAGTTTATACATTTTATTTTAAAAAATGAAAATGCTTTTTGTAGTTAAGTATTATGTATAAATGGGACATAATGCAAAGTCATTCCCAGTCTAATGTGATCGTGTCTTTCCTCAGGACACTTCTCATACTAACGATTCTGTGTTACATTAAGCAACCACCAACTGAGAACTTATTTCTAGATTAGCCTTTACAACACTTTTCATTCATTCATACCCTTAGAAAGCTGCAGTAGCTCATGCCAAGATGGCAGAGACGGCAACTTGAGAGCAAAAACAATTTAAGACAGCATTCACCCAAAGCACCACCCTTCTACAGTGTGACCTAGTTCAGTTACAGGTCATCCAGAAAGCAATATTGTCAGGATTATGCTGCCTTTTGTTACAGGTCAGCTACAGCCATTAGCAAAAACCAGAATGAGGTGCTCAGTAAGCACTGCAGAAAAACCGCCCCCCTTAGTGACCACTGTGTCAGGTTTTAGCCCAGGAAATATTGACTTGTACTGCTCTTTCAAAGTATCTGTGCTGCCTTTACCTTGGTCGTATAAACTACCCACTATGTCAGATGTCAAAGCGATAAATAACTACCTGACATTCAGAAGACCTCTTAAGGCAGCCCTGTTCAGGGAAGTTTTTAATCTGTGATATTTTACTGTATTTTTGGTTTCTATGGAAGCCGCCCAGAGTAGCTGGGGAAACCCAGCCAGATGGGCGGGGTACAAATAATAAATTATTTATTATTATTATTATTATTATTATTATTATTATTATTATTATATGTGAATTATTCATGATTTCAAGAAGGCTGTTGAATTTCAGCTACATCACAGAGATTCACCTATAGCAGTGAACAGCCAAAGTTGTTCAGGTTTACATTTTGGCTCAAATTTACTGATTTAAGGATACTTAATTGCTACTGTCGGCAATCATGCGACTGCCCCTTGCATGTTTGATGTCATATTGTGTTTTAATTAGTTGGAAGCGACCCAGAGTGGCTAGGGTAACCCAGTCAGATGGGCAGCATAATAATAATAATAATAATAATAATAATAATAATAATAATGTGATGAGGCCATAATTGTATGTAGCCAATAAGATTTGACTATTGGCTGATGCTGATAATTCAGAGGCCAATGCTTCTTGTACAGCTCTTAGGCAATCAGCAAGCACAAAATGAACACAAAATTTGCAGCCCTTTCCCCAAAAATGCCACCAGGGTGTGTGTCAGGTTTGATTGTGATGAAGATTTTCCACAAACTCATTGGTTCAGTCACAGCTCCAAATGATGAACTTGAAAGACAAAGAGCACTATGTTCTTAAAATGTAAAGTAGCTTGTCATATTTATATACCACTATTCCAGAGGCAGAAGCTTAGGTAGCTTAGGCTAAGAAATACTGACTTCCCTTGTTTACATGGAACTTCAGGGTGTGCAGAGAAATTTCACAGCAATAAAACACCATCTGCTTCTCTGTTGCCAAGTTCATCACTGAGTACAAACATTCTTATATAAAATTCATACCATCTTGATGGTAAGTCTTCATAAATAGTCATTTGCTATCTTCAGGGTCACTTTTCGCACTGGATTGCAGAAACACATAGGAATATTCCTTTGCCTGAATGGCAATACAAGCAACTAGGTCAAAGAAAAGAACCATGACGAACAGAGCTGCTCCTTATAGTAGGAGTGCTATGAGCCCCCCCACCTGCACCTGCCCCCCAAGCTTCATCTCCCCCCCCAAGCCACTCCCTTTGGTGCTGACTTCTTGAGCCAACTACACACTTCTGCAAAGGAGTTTCTTTGTGAACCTTTAACTTGAAACTGCTCCATTGCAACAGAGGAGAGAATCCCATGAATTTTTAAGAACCCCTGACAAATATCCTTAAGAAGCCACAAATTTTCATGTGCTGTAAGTTAGCGGATGATGCAGGAAAAGCAGCCATGATTGGAGCACAAGGCTTTGCTTAATAAAGACATGGAATGTGAAACAGCAATTTCGGGAACAACACAATCTTAGCGACACAAAAGCTGTATGCATTTTTTATTATGATTTGGTACATGCTTCTAATATGTACCAACAGTGTTTGGGAAGGCAGAAATATCCCTGGAAGCAAGCTGAAAGGTTTTCAACCACCCCTTTTCCTTAGAAGATAGCCATGTCTGATACTGCAAATCACACCTTTAGACAGCATACAGTTTTAGACAAACACAGTTATGCATTCAATATCCTTAAGATATCAGAATCCCCAGTTCACCATAAGAAGGGAACACTCCTAATACTTTTGCCCTTTCGACAGTGAGCCCAACAGTGTGGCTAAAGGCAGCTGCTGAGTTTTTGGATTCAGTCGTCTTGAGAGTGCTCTTAAGCTCAGCATAAAATTGACAGATAGATGCAAGAGATGACTAGCAGCTAGGTAATATAAACAGGCCATTATATTTATATCTGCTTTTTGAACAGATAAAACTATATTATCCTGGTTCATATTTCTTTCAGTTTGTCAATCTTATTCCTTCTCCACCTTATTCCTGATACCACCTTGGAATCAATGAACAATTTTAAGAACATGAAGGCCAGCAAACATACAGTTCTTTTAAGGTCTCTTTTCAGGGTTATGGCCTTACAGTCTGAAATGATAATATGGTTGTGGTTTCCTTTTTAAAAAGGATCGTGTCTCAATATTCACATCAGCATCTCATATTAATGCTGTTGGCACACAAATGCACCAATATCAAGCAAAGATTCTTTAGCCATCATGTAACTTCATGTCTTCAGGAATTGTATTCTCTGTGCAGGTGACCATCAGAGATCGTGATGCAATAAAAAAAATCAAGGACCTCAGAGCAAAAAGCGGGGGGGGGGGGGCACTTTGACGCTACTGATCACATGCTCAGTGTCAAAACTTTCAAACAGATTTAGAGGTTCACAATGCCTGTTGCTAGAGAAGTTAAAAGCGAGAGTTGTTGGAACAGTTGGTGATGGCATCCTGCTGATGCAAGAGATCATCATGACTGCAGAAGAAAGTTTATGTCTCAATCCACTGTAGTGGCAGGAGGAACAGTTCCACTAATGGAGACAGACAAGGAATTTGAAATTGAAGCCAATACATCATTGAAATGAACTAAAATAAACACTTAGCTGTTTTTACAGCATAAATGGAGATGCTAGGGAATAAGATCCCTATGGGGCAGCACATCTCATCATGAGGTTTTGTGTGTGTTTTGAGTGGGTGGTGGGGAGCAGCTGCCAATATGCTTCACATAAGTACCAGACGAAGATGATGGACAAATCTGCATTAAGGATGCAAAGGAAGAATGTCCTGCCAATTATTTCTTATTACTATATATTTCTCTCATGCTATTCCTCCCAAAGGAGCCCTGAGCAGCAAGCAACAAAGCCACAAAGTAATACAAATAGAATAAAACTTTTAATAATATCTAATAAGCAGGGATATATCATCACTGCTAATAATTTTAAGGCATCCAGGAACAGTACCCATCAACTGTCCTGGACATCCCGTTTTTGAGGGCCATGTTCTCATGAGATCACAGCCAGACACGTGTCTCGCATGAGATCGCAGCACCCAAAAAAACCCCCGTCTTTCACCGTCTGCTTCCCACAGAACTGCAGCCTCCATGAGTCCGAGGAGGTCCTCCGCAGGGAGTCCCGACTGCTTGCTGAGGAGGCTGTGGCTGGTCCTGGTTCATCAGCTCAGTCCAGGAATCCCATGGCAGGGAAGGGCAGGAGTCGGGCAGTGGACTCGCAGCCCCCGCATCTGGGGAAGTGCTGTGCTGCTCAGTCACTTTTGGCCAGACGGGGGTTCCCATCTCTCCTGCTGCAGTCCCTCCTGCAGGGGCCTTGGGGCCACCGTGTGGGCTGCTCTTGGGAAGGACCTTTCACACTGGCACTTACTCTGGCTACATTTGCCTTGCAGTCGTGACAGCCGAGGTCAAAATCAAGATTTATAATTCATATACGGAAATGGTAGGTCCATGCTGTGGTCACATACTATTACAGTACACTGAATTTGTTCTGCAATTAATGTGTATGGTTGCTTTGCCAATTTATAAAATAATAATAATAATAATAATAATAATAATAATAATAATAATAATAATAATTTTGGGTAAAAGATGTGGGTCGTAATATACAGCTTGATTCATGGGGAAAGTTGTGGAATGTGGATTTAAGATTTACTGCTTGCTGTTCGTTAAAAGAGAATTATATGAAAATGATGTACCGATGGTATTTAACTCCTACAAGACTTGCAAAATGTATAAGAAAATGTCTAATTTGAGTTGGAAATGTAAAGAGAATAAGGGCACATTTTATCATATGTGGTGGACCTGTAAATTAGCAAAGGCCTTCTGGGAAATGATTTATAATGAGTTTTTAAAAATGTTTAAAATAACTTTCATTTAAAAACCAGAGGCTTTTCTATTAGGTATAACAGGAGAAGAACTACAGAAGGAAAAAAAGGTCCTATTTATGTATGCGATGACAGGAGCAGGAATGTTATATGCCCAGGGATGGAAGGAAGGAAGAATCCCATTGAAAGAAGAATGCATATTGAAACTGACAGACTATGTTGACATGGCAAAATTGACTGGGAAGATCAGGCACCAAGAGGACAATAAATTTAAAAAAGAATAACTTTATAGAATATATGAAGAAGCACTGTAAACAATTAAAAACGTTAGCAGGATTGGATTAACACTTGTAATATAATTTGATAAAGGGTATTAAAAAGGAGATTTAATAGATGGGATAAAATATTTAGACACAGAAAAGAGAAAATTATTGTGGAGATAAAATTTATACCACGCCCATTTGGCTGGGTTTCCCCAGGCACTCTGGGCAGCTTTCAACAGAACCTTAAAAACAGAATAAAACTTCAAACATTAAAAACTTCCCTGAACAGGACTGCTTTCAGATGTCTTTTAAAAGTAAGATAGTTGTTTATTTCCTTGACATCTTGCAGGAGGGCATTCCACAGGGCGGGTGCTACCACCAAGAAGGCCCTCTGCCTGGTTCCCTGTAACCTCACTTCTCGCAGGGAGGGAACTGCCAGAAGGCCCTCAGCGCTGGAACTCAGTGTCTGGGCTGAACGATGGGGGTGTAGATAAATACCATGTGTTAACATTTTTTGTTAATTGCCATGTTCTTCTGGGGCACACCTATAAACACACATTTTTGGTTGGTCTTGGAGGCACTATGGCACCATTCACATAACAAAATCTACCACAGAGATATAAACATTTTCAAAAGTAAAGGGTCCATGGCTTTGCTTTTAAAAAAAGCAGGGAGTCTATAGTACTGAATGAATTGGGAACCACAGATTTATTTACAATTAAGCAGCATATAAAAGTTTGTTAAATAAATTGTTGTTGTTGTTGTTGTTGTTAGAAAGAGTAACAAGATTGAGAAAAACAGTGGAAGACTATGTCCACCGGGCCACTCCTTTTCAGTGATACTGGAAATTATGCTTCGTAATTACAAGAGGCCCTGACTGAAAACATCATCAGTCGTGTAATAAAATGTTCCGAACCTCTTGGGTAGCTCTAAGTATCTTAATCAAAATAATAAAGTTTACGCGAAAGCCTGTCATATTTCAGAGTCATTTGTACCCATAGTGCTTTGAAGCATGTGTGGCAGAGCCTCTGTGGGACGGGGGGGGGGTGCATCATAAAACTGCAGTAAATGAGAAGGACTAGCCTGAAGGTGCAATTAAAAATGAAATTATTCACAAGTCATCTCATGCACTTAATGCCTGCATGACTCTTCCTCATCAGGGAACTCTAGAATTGCAGGGGCATCTGCTTCTTTTTCCTCTCCAGTCTTACTGAATGCCTTTCTTCACAGCTTCCACTTCAAAGAAACAGAACCTTAATATCTCTTGTTCAGGCCAAGATGGAAACCCCAGGGAACAATACACAGCTCGTCCTTCATCGTTTTACTGTGGGCTAAATGCTGTATCCAACAACATAATCCCCTTCCCACACAGAATTCCGTTTGCGCAACGGAATTCCCCCCCCCCCACACACACACACAAATTTGCTCTGCGAGGTTGGAGGAAAACCTATTTGCTGGTGTTGAATAGGGTCAGGGCGTTCTCTTGCACAAGCACCACACATTCAGGATGCAACCAAAAGTTAGAAGCAGTAAGCTGCACACACCATGGATATTCTGATGTGAAGAAGCCAGCAGCTGAAAGAGGAAGGGTGCAAGGAATTATGGAGAGCTAGAAGCACATTCACCGTTGTGTATAAGTGATTGGGAATTAATCTGTTTTTCAGTTTCACACGACACTCTTTTAGCAGAAAGTATTTAATTTTTCCTTATGAAAGAGCATGTTAATAGGCAAAATGCCGTACCAATTTAAATAACTGCAAGGAATATTTCAGCTATGCTGTTCTGTACTTTCATGGCCCGTTATAAAATAGGGGAAAGTGTCATATTTCTTTCTTTGGTCTTCATTGCTTTCCTCTTTTGAAAAAATAAAAGCATAAGAAATCTAGTTTTTCTTGAAGGAGTGAACTGAGGTCACAGTGTAAGATGCCTCAATATTTTATTTTGCAGTTATGATAACTAGGTCTTTCCATTTGAACCTATTCCAATTTAAAGTATCCTCTATTTAAACAGTGACATTAATAGTAGATTGGAAGAATTCATGAAAAGCCACATCATTCCTGCAGGACTTAATGGGTAAAGTCTTCTGTGGTTGTTTTTTTTTAAAAACCCTCATAGTATTAAAAGTTTTGAGTAGGCTGTATCCAAAAAGGTTCACATTTGGAGAATATAAATAATATCATGATGAAACATTGCTTTTTCATTCCATTCCTTGTTTATCTACTTTCAGGACTCCCACATCAGAAATGTGAAGAACGTTTTATACGCCTGCCAGTAAATTACTTCAAATAATGAATGTATGTCTTGTTTTAAAAACAAAAATGACTTTAAGTTAATGGCCCTCTTGGTGTGGGAACAAATCCACTTTGTAAAACTTGTTAAGCTTTTTCTTTGAGCAGCACAGCTATTCATTGCTTTGAACAGACGCTTCCCTTATCTGCTGCTGTGGTTTACATAGCCAAAATGCTGCCCTTTCCCAATGCTGCCTGGAACAGAAAGCATTCTCTCAGGACAGAGATATCCTTGACAGTCCCACATTAGATGGGAAACATATCATAAGAAATGCTGTATCTGGACTGACTAGTCTGCTGACTTTAGACAGGTTTTTATCTTAGGACCAGTTCACAAAGCTGCAAAAGTTATCAAGGGATGTGTGATCACTAGATAAGCTTGGTAAGTTAGTGGGAAATATTGGCTTCCAATGATAAGAAACTTATCTCTGATAACCATTTCACACCACCAGAATTTCAAGTGATAATTGCAGTTATTGCAGGAATTGGCCCTGAATATTCCAAATAAGGAAGTGAGGCAATAGTGCATTTTTAACTGACAGTGAATAATCACATCTGAATGTACACACACACACCCCCCACTACAGGTTAAAGCTGATCACATGCGATAGCTATTCCAGATTCAATTTTATTTTCCATCTTCTTGCTTTGTGCACGCACACACAGAGAGATGGGGGGGGGGGCTATCACATAACGGAAGAACATGCAAATCATACTTTAACTGATAAACTAAGTTGTCCTTAAACAAGATCACAGATGTGCTTGCACTGTCCACTTCATGCTTGGCCTTTGCAGCTGTAGTTTCAAGGCTCCCTTTAAGAAGATTTTCAGCAATTTTTGAAATTTGCTTTTTAGCTGGCTACTCCACATCACAACCCACTCTTCAGCCTTCCCCACATAATTAGTCTATGTCACACTGCTAAAACTGCACAAAAACTGCAGGTAGGAGTTCTACAGCAAGTTTTGTCATGACCAAGTACAGCTCACGGAAGAACCCCGACCAAACCTAAGAGGAGGCGTGTAGTGGTGATAGGGGATTCCCTACTGAGGGGAACAGAAGCAGTGATCTGTGGGCCTGACAAGATGTCTCGGGAAGTGTGCTGTCTCCCCGGGGCTAAGATCCAAGATGTAACTGAACGACTGCAAGGAATCGTAAAACCCACTGACAAATACCCCTTCCTCTTGGTTCATGTGGGAACCAATGACACTGCAAGCAATAGCCTCCAGAAGATCAAAAGAGACGAAGAGGCTCTAGGCAGGAAATTGAAGCAATTAAATGCACAAATTGTCATCTCATCTGTCCTCCCAGTTGAATGACGTGGCCCAAGGAGAGAGGGAAAAATAGTGGAAGTGAACAGCTGGCTTCGCAAATGGTGTAAACAGGAATGGTTTGGATTCTTAGATCACGGACTACAGTTTCTTGAAGATGGACTTCTGGCAAGCGATGGGCTGCACCTCACAACGGTTGGGAGGAATGTTTTTGCCAAAAATCTCAGAAACCTCATCAGGAGGGCTTTAAACTGACTAATGTGGGGGAGGGAGACAGTGCTCCTGAAGGTAGGAGTCTATCAATTGATGAAGATGATCATCCAAATGTCATAGACCAAATGGAGCAAACAGCACGCAGACCTAGTGGTGGGAGGAAAAAATCCTTAAATAAGAGACACGGGGGAATGATTAATGGACTTCAATGTCTGTACACTAATGCGCAAAGCATGGGAAATAAACAAGATGAGCTTGAGCTCTTGGTACAGCAAACTAAATATGACATAATAGGCATCACTGAAACCTGGTAGGATAAGTCCCACGATTGGAATGTAATAATGGAGGGATACAATCTATTTCAGAGAAACAGACCAGACAAGAAAGGAGGAGGAGTGGTGTTATATGTCAGGGATGTGTATACCTGTGAAGAGATCCAAGATTTAGAACTTCAAAGCCAAAGTGAGAGGATTTTGGTCAAAATTAAGGGAGAGAAGAATAACAGGGACCTTATTGTGGGAGTTTACTATAGATCCCCACGCCAAACGGAGGACATAGATGATGCCTTCCTGGAACAGATGGCCAAGCATGCAAAAGGAAGGGAGATAGTAGTAATGGGGGACTTCAATTACCCGGATATTTGCTGGATGTCAAACTCAGCCAAGAGCATAAGGTCAAACAGATTCCTCACTGGCCTTGCAGACAACTTCGTTGTCCAGAAAGTGGGAGAAGCAACAAGAGGAACAGCCATTTTAGATCTGGTCCTAACCAATGTTGATGACCTGGTTAGTGGGGTAGAAGTGGAAGGATCATTAGGCGCGAGTGATCATGCTCTTCTGAAGTTTACTATACAGCGGAAAGGAGCAGCCAAGCATACTAGGACTCAATGTCTTGACTTTAAGAAATCCGACTTCATAAAACTTAGGGAAGTGCTGGGTGAGATCCCATGGACAGTAATACTAAAAGGAAAGGGAGTTCATGATGGCTGGGAGTTTGTTAAGAGGGAGATAGTAGAAGCACAACTTCAGGCAATACCAATGAGACGGAAACATGGAAGGTGCCTAAAGAAGCCAGGGTGGCTATCTAAAGAACTTTTAACTGAGTTAAGATTAAAAAAGGATGTGTACAAAAAATGGAAAAGGGGGGAAACCACCAAAGAGGAATTCAAACAAATAGCCAGCACGTGTAGACACAAAGTCAGAAAAGCTAAAGCACAGAATGAACTCAGGCTTGCTAGAGAGGTTGAAAGCAACAAAAAAGGCTTTTATGGGTATGTTCGTAGCAAAAGGAAGAACCAAGAAACAGTGGGGTCACTCAGAGGAGAAGATGGTGAAATGCAAACAGGGGACACAGAAAGGGCTGAACTCCTCAATGCCTTCTTTGCCTCAGTCTTCTCCGATAAAGAAAACAATGCCCGACCTGAAGAATTTGGAGCAAATGATTCAGCAGAGGAAACACAGCCCAGAATAACTAAGGAGATAGTACAAGAATACTTGGCTAGTTTAGATGTATTCAAGTCTCCAGGGCCAGATGAACTGCATCCAAGAGTATTAAAAGAACTGGCAGATGTGATCTCAGAACCACTGGCAGTCATCTTTGAGAATTCCTGGAGAACAGGCGAAGTCCCGGCAGACTGGAGGAGGGCAAATGTTGTCCCTATTTTCAAGAAGGGGAAAAGAGGGAACCCAAATGATTACCACCCAGTCAGTCTGACATCAATACCAGGGAAGATTCTGGAGCAGATCATTAAGCAAACAGTCTGTGAGCACCTAGAAAGGAATGCTGTGATCACCAATAGTCAGCATGGATTTCTGAAAAATAAGTCATGTCAGACGAACCTGATCTCGTTTTTTGACAGAATTACAACCCTGGTAGATGAAGGGAACGCAGTGGATGTAGCCTACCTTGATTTCAGCAAGGCATTTGACAAGGTGCCCCATGATATTCTTGTAAAGAAGCTGGTAAATTGCGGACTTGACTATGCTACCACTCAGTGGATATGTAACTGGCTGACTGACCGAACCCAAAGGGTGCTCATCAATGGTTCCTCTTCATCCTGGAGAAGAGTGACTAGTGGGGTGCCACAGGGTTCTGTCTTGGGCCCAGTCTTATTCAACAACTTTATCAACGACTTGGATGATGGACTCAAGGGTATCCTGATCAAATTTGCAGATGACACCAAACTGGGAGGGGTGGCTAACACCCCAGAGGACAGGATCACACTTCAAAACGACCTTGACAGATTAGAGAACTGGACCAAAACAAACAAGATGAATTTTAACAGGGAGAAATGTAAAGTATTGCACTTGGGGGAAAAAAAATGAGAGGCACAAATACAAGATGGGTGACACCTGGCTTGAGAGCAGTACATGTGAAAAGGATCTAGGAGTCTTGGTTGACCACAAACTTGACATGAGCCAACAGTGTGACGCAGCAGCTAAAAAAGCCAATGCAATTCTGGGCTGCATCAATAGGAGTATAGCATCTAGATCAAGGGAAGTAATAATGCCACTGTATTCTGCTCTGGTCAGACCTCACCTGGAGTACTGTGTCCAGTTTTGGGCACCACAGTTCAAGAAGGACACTGACAAACTGGAACGGGTCTAGAGGAGGGCAACCAAAATGGTCAAAGGCCTGGAAACGTGCCTTATGAGGAACGGCTAAGGGAGCTGGGCATGTTTAGCCTGGAGAAGAGGAGGTTAAGGGGTGATATGATAGCCATGTTCAAATATATAAAAGGATGTCACATAGAGGAGGGAGAAAGGTTGTTTTCTGCTGCTCCAGAGAAGCGGACACGGAGCAGTGGTTCCAAACTACAAGAAAAAATATTCCACCTAAACATTAGGAAGAACTTCCTGACAGTAAGAGCTGTTCGACAGTGGAATTTGCTGCCAAGGAGTGTGGTGGAATCTCCTTCTTTGGAGGTCTTTAAGGAGAGGCTTGACAACCATATGTCAGGAGTGCTCTGATGGTGTTTCCTGCTTGGCAGGGGGTTGGACTCGATGGCCCTTGTGGTCTCTTCCAACTCTATAATTCTATGATTCTAAGTAGGCTCCTGAACAGGTGATCCGGAAGAACATTATTGTTGATGGTCTGAGTGATCCCTAATTGGTTGGGATTACACAGAGTTAATAAGAGAGAGAGAAAATGTTCACTAAAACAGCAGCAGACGTTAACAAATACTGGGGCTGCGGAAGACACAATAAATCGAATTAAGGGATTTGGGAGTGTAGAATGGATTCTCCTTTCCTAAATTACTAGTTTCAAAGTAGAATTTTCAGCACGGACAGCATGTCAGTATTATTGCAACTTGTGCTGAAATCCATCTTTCAACATGTGGCTTTTCCATCAGCCTGTCTTTGCCATTCAGCACCCTTATATCACTCATGTCACGTGTCAAGATAATGCCACAAATATGAGGTAAACAACGCTAATATAATACAGCAGCTAAACTTTAAACATACATTATCAGTTCTGACCCGCTGTCAATTTGAGAAGCATACATGCTAATTTGTTACAGCAGCTGTTCCAGACAGTGCAAATGCCAAAGTATTGCAAAGAGTGCATTCCACTGCATATCAATTTATGGGGTCCCTGGAGGAAGGGAAACGGGGGGAGTTTGCTTAAAACAGATCAGACAAGAGGCGAGGAACAAAAGACACCTGAGGACATGAGCCTCTCTAGAACACCATAATCTGGAGTGTATCTTTGTGCTGAACTAGCTCAGTGGCAAAGGAGGGTGTCCTGCTTCCCAATTACCGGTAGGTATTGAAAGAAGCATCATTTTATGTTCCACCCAGTATTCCTCCTCAGACACAGCATTGTTTCCATTCCACTGCAATTTGTCTTCTGAGGTATTAGAAACTCAGATATATAAGCTAGGTGCCAAGCCAGGGTTACAGTTGCCAAAATGGAATGTTTAGTTGCCATTTTAAGCCAGACAGCTCGAAAGTGACTTGTTGGTTCCTGAAATTCATTCCGATTGTGCAAAGAAAATATTGTGGATAGAATTCTAAAGGATGTGCTGTTAGTGTGTGAAAGCAGGCAAGACCCCGGGATCCCCAGGCAGGCAGCTCCAGGTTGCGGTCAGGCGCCATCTTCACTTGGTCGCAAGTGGCCAATGGCCAGGTGCAAAATGGGCCTGCTGCCTGGTGAATTTCAAACACTGGTCTTCTGCCAAAAAGTATGTCTTATGTCTGGTATGAATAAACTACGTGATTTATGTAATTAATTACATAAATTACGTCATTGCATTATTCCATCCCATTCATTTCAATGCAGAGGAAACACAAGGCAAATGTGGAAAAACATAATTGTGTATCATTTTTAGACTGAAAGCAATTAACAGTGAACACCAATCATATTCGCTGGATTGATTTTGGCTCCAGACATGTCACAATTTCCATGACCATTTCCGTTTTTGGAAGAGTTCTCCAATATCCTTATTTGCAACAAATTGTTTTGTCTTGCCCATCATATAGAACATATGGAGCTCCCTTACACAGAGTCAGATCAATTCAACTAGCCTAGTGATCTCCACTCTGACCAGCAAGATCAAGGTATCTGGCAGAAGAGTCTTTCCCAGACCAGCTGTCAAGGAACCTTGAACCAGAGATCCCAAGGAACGAACTTAGGGTGCTATGCATATGAAACATGTGCTCCAGGTGAAGCCTGCATCTTATTCCGCTTGATGCAGAGCCTTCTCAGGCAGAGCACAGCTTCCCCACGCCATAGAGTGACCTGCTGGACAATCTCACAGGGAGGAGAGTTAATTTCAAAATGCAAATACATAAAACCAGAGCATGAAGCGAAGCCCACCTTGTATAGGCAGCCTCAGAGGCTGCAATAATGAGCCAGAGGGGAAGGGGGGCTGAAGCTTTTCCCTTCCTGCCAGTTTATACTCAAATGTGTCCTACCAGGCTGCATTCTGATCCATGGGGGAATGATAGAGAGTCTTTTCCCCTCTGAGATCAAAAGCAGTTAGGCAAGGGACATTTTGAGTGGACAAAGAGAAGGTTAAGTAGGTTCTCCACTCAAAGAGCACCTGTTTCTCAGGAGTACTGTATAAAACAAAAGCTGCTGAGATACTTTTTAAAAAGATCTTCTGCATATAGTCTAGCTTGGCTCCAAACAAAAATATATTCTGCAATAGAATTATGAACACATTCCCTGCTAAGTAGCAGTGATTAAAATTTAGCCCTATTTCTTGAAATTTATGAACAGAAGTCATTTTAGGTATCTGTTTTTGCACTCACTCTTCCGTGCCTCATAGTTCAAATGTTTTTGATTCAATCAGGTTCCTTAAGACCAAAAATGAGAAAATTTCTCAGACACGCACTGCAAACTCATACCAAATTTATTCAGCATTCAAGTTCTCGATGCCCAGCCACCCAAATGTTGAATTTAATTATCTGAATGAGATGTAATAGAAAAAGAATGTTTGCAAAAGGGCTAAGCATAGTACATTGGTTTCAAAACATTTTAAAGCATAAGTGTTCTCAGCATTGTCCTGGTTTACTTAATTAGGAATTGTTTGTTTTAAGCTTTGGTTAATTATGGAGTGGCAGAAAAGTTAGAGGAAGTGACTTGCATCAGCACAAGAAAAAAAAAACTTGCATGAAAGCAGTGAACTTTTCAAAGGGCTTTTGAAATATGGCTTAGCGGTTAGTCAATCATATACTACCAAGAGCACCCCCAGAGCTATGCATTTTATTAATTAACCTGAAATGGTGTGAGCAGAAAGTCAAATATAAGCATTGCTCTATTGCTACAAAGTCTGAACTCAATGTACAAAAACAGCTCTCATAGAAATTCACACTCACTACCACAACTTAATTTGCAAAATAATTTTAAACCTGATGAAGGTCATTAGTTGCATCTGGGATTTTAATTGAGTCAACAAACAGGGTTTGTTTTTTTTTAAAAAAGGCAGCTAACTTGTGGAAAATATCCATTAAGTGCATTATTATGTATGTATGTATTCATACAAATTGTGTTCATGCAAATTATATGAAAGCAGGTAGCTGTGTGGGTGGAATTAAGCAAAATTCGCAGGGACAGTAAAAACTATACCTTTATTTAGGACTAAATAATGTGTAGTGTACAAAGCAGTATGAACCCAAATGCAGGGTGTATGTCGACTAACACCTGAAACAAACTAGGGAGAGTCACATTAAGCGTTAAAATGATGACAGCTGAAGAAGATACAGCAGCAATGGCTTTTGCTTAATTTTTAAAGGTGTTGAGTCCCAATCTTAGACATGAATTGATTTATTAATTGATGAACTTCCCTATACATCTGCCTGCTTCATCACAGCAGCAGTCTACAGGCATTTGTAGAAGTAGACAGTTGCCACAAACAATAAATCATTGTTTTACTTTAAATCATGCATACACGGCAACCCCAAACACTTTTACTAGGCAGAAAGTGGAACTGTATACAGTAGATGTCATGCTGCAGGTAGGGATTAAAAGTTTAAACAACCCCCCCTTTTTTTATTTGATTTAAAACAATGTGCAGACACACAGGTGCATATTAGCAAACTCTGTAATGGGGATGGAACCACACACACACATCAAAAATTGTTGCCCAACTGCACATGTGCCAATTCTGCCATTATTTATTGTAGAAGTTTTCCAGGTTAAAGTTTCCCAGTAGGGGCTCATCTACATTTCCACTGACTTTTCCAGGGAAAACCTGCTTGTTCCTGCTTAACTGGAGCAAATGTCAATCAGGTTCTCCACAGATTGATGTTTGCTCCGTTTCAGCAGTAAAGAGGAGATTCTCCTTGGGAAGGTGGGGCAAACAGAAGACCTCTTGGACCCTTGATTTCTAGGCACGGGAGAAGCAGAAGTGTTGACTTAAAGAAGGAGGGGAAACATAAGTATAAGAAGGTGGAGTATAAGGCCACCTTCCTGTTAAGACAACAGCTCTAGACTGGTGACTGGGAGCAGCCGCCGAGACCACATAACACCGGTCTTGAAAGCCCTACATTGGCTCCCTGTACATTTCCAAGCACAATTCAAATTGTTGGTGCTGACCTTTAAAGACCTAAAGGGGCTCGGTCCAATATACCCGAAGGAGCATCTCCACTCCCATCATTCTGCCCAGACACTGAGGTCCAGCTCCAAGGGCCTTCTGGTGGTTCCCTCACTGCGAGAAGCCAAGTTACAGGGAACCAGGCAGAGGGCCTTCTCGGTGGTGGCACCCGCCCTGTGGAACATCCTCCCCCCAGATGTCAAAGAGAAGAACAACTACCAGACTTTTAGAAGACATCTGAAAGCAGCCCTGTTTAGGGAAGATTTTAATGTTTAACAGACCACTGTGTTTTAATATTTTGTTGGAAGCCGCCCAGATGGGTGGGGTATAAATAAATTATTCTTATTCTTATTCTTATATTCTTTTAGTGGCGATATGGGGATGAATGAAGACTTTCTTGTGACCACCATTCCCTTTGCTTTACTAAAGTGTTATGCTGTCTTAAGTATGCTTTCAGCTTGTGCTTGCCCAACCAAGTGCTATTTGTGCCCACAAAACCTGCATGAAATAACACCTCTAGGCACAATCAAGAGAAAGTGGCAGTTAGGAAAGGATTAAACTCTCCCTGCACTTGCAGTCCTGGTCCAGACTGGTGGACACTGCTGCTGTTTTTGTGAAGGCAAGATAATGGAAAGTTGTAAGCATGCCCTTTAAAGCTGAAAAACCACACTTTAAAAGGTCCAGCTACTTTCATCATCATCTGTACTGAAGTTTTATAACTAAGCAACTAAGATAAAAAGAACAAAATAATAAACGCAAACTAAAATGCAGCAGCTCAGTAACATCTGTCTAGACAGTTCTGGTTCACAGAATAAGAACCACATTTCTAGTAAATGTGATTCGTCCACATTTTGCAAGTGGCACAGCTAGGTAATTTCAGATCTTGAACTGAATGGTCCTATGTGAGGGATGCTTTGGGTGGCCATGTACATTACTTCGGCTGCGGCCCTTCCAGGCTATATTACTGCTTCTACACCCGTGATATGTTAGGCCAGTGGCAGCCAACATGGAACCATCCAGGCACTGCTGAACTCCAGTTCCCAGCAGCCCCAGCCTGCACAGCCAATGGTCACAAAGGATCAGAGTCGGAGGCCAAAATACATCTGGAGGACATCGCATTGGCCACCCCCGGGTTAGAACAAAGAAAAAACAATTGACCAGTCTCCAATAAAAAGAGAAATACTCTGAGTGTATGCAGCTTTTCATTCTAACTTCACTGATATCATAGCACCATCATGCATTTGCCTTGATTAAATATGTTCACTTGGAAATAAGCACCATTTTGTTGTGGGAAATGATGCACTTACAATAAAAAATATAATGAGCATCAGTAACTAACAATATGCCCAGCCGGCCTCTCTCTCAATAAAAATAAACATGCTGACCCATCTGTTGATGTGGGGCCCCATCATCTGCCACAGTCTGGTAGATCATTTAGGGACCCTTGAGCTGTGGGGCCCCAAATGTCCACCCTGAGTTCCAACCGTGGCTGCACCAGGGCATCTCAGCCTCATGAGCTTATGCAAAACCATAATATCAAAAACTTTAGACATCCATTCTTTGTGAGTTGTGTAACATAAGTCTAAGTCATTTTGGTGCAGGCTGCTTAATAAACTGCAAGGGAAGGAATTCATATTACCTTACATATTTTTCAAGGATGGTCAAGCTCAATTAATGCACACCAGTCCCACCCAACACTTTTTTTGGTGGGGGGGGGAGGGAGTTGGTTCCATTAATCTTTTGGAGATAAACGACAGTTTGTTATTTATCAATTCCCTCTGTGCCCTCTTGCACTTCATGACACAATCAAGTAGTGATCAGTTGCATTTTGCATTAGCTTTTTGGCATCGCTTTGCTGGCAGATGTTATTTCAAATAAGAACAGTAGCAGAGAAAATGCCTTTATTGCTCTCAGCAGACCACTTACAGAGGCAGCTGCATAAACTGGTGACATTTAATTGGTATACCTCTCAGACATCTCGCCCTTCACACCATCCAAAATTGTTGCACTCACATTCTGTTTCCTTGATTGGTTCCTGTCCCGATACTTTTTTCCTAATTCTTTTGTCTACCATACTAATAAAAGGGATTTTGCTGGTCGAGTATGAATCAGTCACAGACTCTGATTTCCAAGACATGGCTCCAAATCAGTCACTTGAGAATTTCGGCTTTCATCTAATGAAAAGAATATGTCTAGAAATCAGATTTCTGTCTTCCACCTGAGCCTTATTCAGGCAATATGCCTGGGTAAGAAATGGAAACATGCATAGGGGAGGCTGAAGGTATGCAAGCTGAGTCACCCCCTCCCCAATATCCCTGTGTGCACTGAACCTCACATGCTCCACCACATGTGTTTGAAAGCCTCAGCACAATTCAGGAGTCCTGCTAAGGCAGGATTCTTGGCTGTGTGGAGGCTTCCAAGCAATTCAGTTGAACGTCCTTAGAAATGCCCTCAGACCATCTTGCGTTATGTGGGACTGTGAGGGTGCAGTGCACGCCAGACAGGCGTTTATTGGTCTCATCCTTTCCACATTTTTTCCTCCCTTGTTTGCGCTGAAAAAGTGTGACTGGTACAAGGTCACCCAAGTAAACTTTCTGTTTGAGTGGGCAAATGAATCTCTGTTTCCCCCAATTCAACTCTGATGCTCTATTAACCACACTGACTCACTTTGCTGTGAATATATTGTCTATAAGGCATTATTGCACCTATTAGTTACTAGAACAGTGGTACCTCGGGTTAAGTACTTAATTCGTTCTGGAGGTCTGTACTTAACCTGAAACTGTTCTTAGCTTGAAGAACCACTTTAGCTAATGGGGCCTCCTGGTGCTGCTGTGCTGCTGGAGCACGGTTTCTGTTCTCATCCTGAAGCAAAGTTCTTAACCTGAAGCCCTATTTCTGGGTTAGCGGAGTCTGTAACCTGAAGCGTATGTAACCTGAAGCGTAGGTAACCTGAGGTACCACTGTAGACTTGATTTCATTTTGAAACTTGGGGGGCAGGGAGAGAACATTTGGGAAAGGATGAATTGGGGCTTCTGACATACAATCAGGTCATGTGCTTCTTCTGCCCTTCCACATGATGTTATTTACGTGGTCTTGTTTGCATTGACCTGTCTCCCCATTAATGTAGGAGCATTCATAGGACATCATATCATATCATTTTCCATTGCTTTCTCCTCTTCAATGGGAGGCTTTTGCATCCTTTTAAATTCAAAAAGTCAGGATCAAAAAATAGTGCATTTACAAGGGGAAAGCTCCATTACAACACTGGGGTGGGGTCCATATTTTGCCCTGGTGTGGACAAGCCCACACACAACTTTTTTTCTGTGCAAATTTGATAGCCAGCCTGGTGAGTTAATGAAGGAGGTCAATGACAACATCAGAATCTCCCTTTCCCCTCCTAGATAAGCCATGCAGGCAGCAAATTAGACCATTACAATTAACAAAACAGCAGTCAAACAAAACTCACACACAAATTTGTGCAGGCAAAACGTAAACCAAGTTTAGACATATTGTCACTATTCATCTCAAAGTAGCCTCATTATTCATTTTGTATTACAATACATGAGAAATTCTGGTCTTTTATGCTTGATAGCAGCAAACAAATAGTTGAGATCTCACTCAACATAAATTATTATAGTCATTTTTTATTGATCACAAATTCCCCTTACATTCAGTGTTATGGCTTTTACTGAACCCATGTCCAAAAGTTATTATTATAACACATATATGCAACAACCTGTTTGGGCAATGTTAAAGTTTTCCCTTTTGGGCTACTAGCAATTAGCAAATTACAATATGTAATAAACAATATAAAAACCGATCTCTGACTTTCAGTCAGAGTAACACATTTTCCCAACTGATATGTTTGGTCTGGTGGTTGGGCAGACCTCTGAACCTGCAAACTGTAGCAGGGGAAAATCAGTAAAGAGCTTACAAACATTTTAAACATTCTACATATAAAGCTCTTTAAAAGAGAGGATATGAAGCATAATGCAAGGGTTAAAGACATATGGGCTTCACTGTTGCCCACTTCACACTTCATGTTACACTTTGTTTGGTTTTGGCCGGAGAAAGCACATTCCAGCTGTGGGAGATGTCCTTCCTTCAGAATTAAGAGTATAGTTGTGCATTGTATTTCTCTGTGTGTGTGTGTGAGAGAGAGGGGGGGGGGAGATAAGGGTTGGGATGTTGGGAAGGGCGCTTGGGAGGAGGGGGCTGGGTGAATGGGAGTCAAGGAAATGGGGGAGAGGTTGAAAAGGAGCAGGGGAGGGGGAGGGGGTTAGGTTGCATCAGCATAGCTGGGATTTTTTTATAAGTTATGGATATTAAATTCTTCAGTTTGTTCCGTACTTCCTCCTTCTTCATGTAACAGGCAAAGCAGACAATGATATCACAGGAGGGGGGAGCTCTCCCTCTTCAGTTTGGGTCCAAGTGGTCTGTCTGCATGTTCAAAATCATCCGCCTAAGCTCAGGAACTGCACTTATGAGTTTGCAAAAGAAAAAAGAAAACTACCTGTGTAGGTTGGGGTTTTTTTGGCAGTTTTTATAGCAAGCACACATCAGTTTAGTAACTCCAACTATGGCTGTTTGTCTCTGTGCTTATTTATTCATAAATAGCATGCTTTCTCACATTTTTTTATTTCTTTCAGGTTCCATAGCCACGCCATGTGATTAATAGACCTTATCATCTTTTACCTGCTTGGTGGATTAGTAGCAAACCTTCCCAGCAAGATTTGAGCCAAGTAACCATGACTACATTTCAGAACAGGCCTGCAATCTCCAGTCTTTTCTATGAAAGCAGAAAAGCTGCTCAGCTTATAATTTTGAAGGTAAAATTACTTGTGATATATAGTGTATATAATTAATTTTGGGGGCAGGCCCTTGATATCAAAGACAGGCTAATGCTTTCCTGTTCCTGAAGAGTTCCTTCCATGTTTCACTATACATTGTGTTTGCTCCTCCATGCTAAGCTCTTGTAAATTCCTTGTAAACGCTATTCATTTTTTTCTGGCAAAACAGAGTATGGCACTTGCTCCAATACTAGAGAAGGAAAGGTGAAATCTTAAGAACCCCATACTTCTACCAACAAGGCAAGCACCAATTCAGCATTTCATTTTTCCGCCAATAATTTTTCCTATTTTTGCTTGCTTGCTTCACCTTCAAATCTTCTAGGAGATTTTAAAAACAAAAGTACAATTCAACCATTTAAACACCCGCCTAATAAAATGCAAAACTAAACCAGAATACTTTGTTGGTCCATTCCCTGAGAACGCCAGAAATCTTGACGGATGAGCAGCACAGACCCCCCCCTCCCGCAGAGAGAAAACTATCTAGAGGCAACCCCCCATTTGCACGGGGGCTGCGTTCTGAGGCACTGCATGCATCAGCAGGATGAGCAGCTGCCTGCTGGTGTCGAAAACAGTGCGTGCATCAGCAGCTGCATACAAGCCAAATGCACGCAAATGGGGGAATTTCCTGTATATATGCTTTTTTTAGTTTTGTAGTTTGCTTTCGTTATCAAATGCATTCCCTATGCTAGTGATGGCGAACCTATGGCACGCATGCCAGAGGGAGCACTCAGAGCCCTCTCTGTGGGCACAGGTGCCGTTGCCCCAGCACCAAGTTCATTACTAGAAAGCCAGAGAAATCGAAGCTCGCTGTTGTGACGCAGACACAGGGATAGATTTGTATTGGGTGCTTCATTTTTTAATTTTTGTGTGTGTTTTTGTAGATTCCAAGTCTGGAACATTCAAAAAGGAATACAGGGGGTGGGGAGCAAGAACAGACAGTGGAAGATCATTGAACGCAATGGAAAAGCGTTATGTCTTCTGTGCAATGAAAGTGTTGTGTGTCGCACATCAAGGCTCTGACAGCACTTTGACACCAACCACAAAAGTGTTGCCCAACTTGGTGAAACTGAAAGAAAAGAGTTTCGTGAAGGGAAATTGATGAAATTTCATTCCCAGTAACTTTTTGCAACTCTCTTTCTAGAACAGATCATCCAACAGCTTACAAAGTATCAGCCAAGGTTAGACAAATGATCAGCGTGCATATGACAGCAAAAATCACATTAATTGTTCCAAAGCATGCCAAATGCAAACTTTTACCTTTCAATAAAAAGTGGTTTGTATCATTGAAAGCTCTGTTGTACTTTTTTTTTAAGGCAAAATATGTTAATGTCCAAGTTGTTTTTTCTAAACAAAAACCTTGGTATTTCAGTTAAATTGCCGCATTGGCACTTGGCAATCAATAAGCAGGTTATGGGTTGCAGTTTGGGCACTCAGCTTCTAAAAGGTTCATCATCACTGCCCTATGGCATGGCTTTTTCCTCATCAGTCCATAACTTGCTTTATTTACATGTTGGACACTGACTTTATTGTCTGTCACTGATTTTGTTTCCTGCTTACCTTATTTATGTATAGGCTTAATTATTTTATTGTTGTTACTGCCCAAATTTATACTTATATATTTGTTTTTGAATTTATGGGAAATGTATTTTTTTTAATCACTTTACGAAAAAGGAAGAAGTTCTTGTGTAAGTGGCATCATATTATCATCCCATAATAACAGTGGGCGTGAGGACTTCCTTGTCCAACCCAAGGCCTGCAGGCAGGAATCGTGCACACCTCTTGGCCTGCAACTTTCCCCAGAGAGCTTCTACTCTCTATCTTAGAGGTGCAACTTCACAGCTGTTCAGTTCAGTTGTGTCTGGCAGGCCAAGGGGCAGAGTCTGGCAGGTCCTGGTGGTTCAGGTGTGGGTCTTGATGAAGAGGATAGAGACAATAAGTTCTCAAGTAAAGTCTGACTATCAACACATACTTCACAGCATGGTTACCACAATCTTTTTCTCAATTTTAGACACAGAGGAGAATGCTGTTAGGGATACATTGTGAGATAGCCTTCCCCACCTCCCTCTGCTTTCAACCTCTCACTGTAAGAGGGAGGTTAATCACTTTGAGATGCTTCAAATTGCTTTGAGATGCTTCATAGGAAGTGATTCGTAAATGAAAAATGAAATGAAATGAAACACTCAAATCTTCTGTGAAGACCCAAGACCTGGAACCTTTATGCCCTCCTTGATTAAATCTCATGGCTTGGTGTCGTGGTCTTCTTCTGCATCTACTATCTGTTTGCTTTGGTGCTTCCAACCAGCTATCTCTGCACACGTGGAACATAGTAACAGTGCTGGGCCAAAATATTTTGCTTATTTGTGGTGGGGTTTCTAAATATTTCAGGGATGGGGTGGGCCAATGAGAGCAGCCAAAGACTCCCCCTGTCACCAAAGTAACAGCCCCCCAGCACTGTTCCATTTGGGACAGTCTATTGCAAGTGGGGAGAGCCACATGGAGGCAGGGGGCAGGCAGGGCTGCTGTCACCACTTGAAGGGGCAGGAAAACTTTTCTAGTTAAACATACAAGTGCTGCCATCCTCATGGGAAAACTACTGTCCCCAACAAAAACAAATTATTTTTCCAACTTCCGGGTTGGCGCCATAGTTGAATGGCGGATTCCCTCCGGAGGGAATCTGCTCCACAGGGGCCGGGTCCTGCCGCGCCAGCGACGCGGGGACCCTCAAAAACCACGGGCGCGGAAGCCCGTGGACCTGGTGACTCGGCGGGCACCGTTTGCGCCCCCCCAACCCGTGAAAGAGCCTTTTTAAAGGCTGTGGAGCGGGGGATGGGGAGCGGCGCGGTGCTGTGAGTCTTCTGCTTCCCCTGTCGAGCGAAGCCGCAAGCCATCCGACTGAGAGCGCTGACTTCTTCTTTTGAAAATCTGGATTAAATTTGAACAACCCGTGAGTAATTTGGAAACTTGGATTTTGGACTAAAAATTCTTTTGGATTTGGCACGAGCGGGGAAATGTAAAAAGGAAGTCCGTTTCCCCTGCCTTGTAAACAATCTGAAGCAAGGACTAAACAATTAAGGTCGAAAGACTATCTTGTTTCTATTGGATTAAATTATTAATTACACGGATTGACTGTATAAGTAATTGTGCTGGAGGATAAGAGTTAACTCTGAGAGCTAAAGTCCCCCCCCCCGAAACCCGGGAGCGATCCGCGAGAGGAGCCTGTGGAGGAGACGCAGAAGACTTTGACAGCTGTCAAACTAGCTGTCAAAGTGAGAGAAAATAGAGAACTTTGTTTTTGACGTTTTTGCTGGTTACATTTGCTACAACATAGCGATAAATTGTTGAAAATAAAGAAGAATTGAAACAAATTAACTGGACTGTTGGGCCGGGAGTGTAAAGGAATACTTAATAACCAGAATCCCTCTAGAGGGGGTTCAGGGACACTACAAGAATGGAAATTGGCCGGAAGATACTAGCTGATTTGGATGAGGTTGCCTTTCTCGTGAGAAAATTGGTGGAGCAAAGTTATGTTTTGTCTACAGTCCAGGCAGCTGAGCAACAAAAGAAACTTGAGAAACTTGAGGAAGTGGAGAAAGAGATATTTGTTGAAAATGAGCAGCAGGAAGGAGGGGCTGAAATGGTGCAGGAGGCAAAGGAGAGCCGGAGGCCTGTCAACATGGATATAAAAGAAAAAAAGGTTTGGATGATGAAAATTTGTTTGGAATTGAAGAAGGAGGAATGGAAAGATCTCCCTCTGTGGAGATCTGAAGATTTTGGGACATTAGGACCTAAAAGGATTAAGAAACAAGCTTTGAGTTCCACCTTTAAATATGGAGGCCCGGCTGGAAGAAACATGGACATTTTTGGGACAGAGCCCTTCCGTGATCTGATGGTAATGCAAAGGACTATCAAAATAACCGGCAGATAGGAGCTGAGAGGGAATTAAGAGCCTCTGATGTGAGGAATCCAGGCTGATACAAGATGGACTAATGGACAATGGCTAAGGGATTGAAACCGGGAAAGGGAGGGAGGGGTTTGGGAATCCGAAGGGTGTACAAGCATACTTTGATTCTTTTTACTGTTGTTTTTTTTTTTTTTTTTGCTTTTACATAGGGGAATTTGTGTAAGGGAAATTGGATCGACTTTAGCAAAAGTTTTTAAGCATAATGATTATTATATATAAGTTAAAATTTCGATATATAAATTGAATTAAATATAACAACAAACTACGGTTAAAAATTAGGGATAAGAACTTGTTGAACAAATATTTGGACATGGAATACAAGAAGGGGAGGCGGGAGAAGTCGCGGAAGAAAGTTATTGAAAATTAGGATTTTAAATGTTGAATGTTTTTTCTTTTTTTGCTTATTTCTTTTTCTTTTTTGCTTTCTTATTTTCTGGTTTTTGTGTATTTTGTGTATTTTTTGAAATTATAATAAATATCATTTAAAAAAACAAACAAAAACAAATTATTTTTCCATCAAATCACCAAAAGTTGCCATAAATGTCCCCCAGTGTTGAGGTGGAGGGATATTATTCAACCCAGCACTACAGTTGTTGTTGTTGTTGTTGTTGTTAATAAGCATCAACAACAACAGAGAAGGGGGAGCTGACCACATAAGGCTTTTAGAATGGCTCCTTTCAGATAACATAAATACATTTTGTACACACTGATAAATGAGTACAGCATAACACTTTAAGGTCTTGTTTCTATATGAACCCTTAATTCTCATTTTTAGTCTGCTTTGTAAGCTACCAAAGAAAATTGTTATCTTGCTGTATCATGCCATATTTTAAAAAAACCTAAATGTTTTACAGCTGTCAAAAAGAGTAGGATGCAAACGTAAACCTTTGCTTCTGTGAAACATCTACATTAACGGGATAAGGAGAACCAACAATAAACTTAATACAAACCAGCTTTCTTAAGAATCAAAACATCAAGGCACTGTATTTGTATGTCTAAAAAGGAAAGTGTTCTCTTCAAAAGCCGCCCAAAAGGAAAGAGCCAGCAAGCAAAGAAACTAATTACAGCCCATGGGTCAACCCCACAGCAACTTATCCCTTTGATTTTCAGCAAAGGGACACCTTACACTTTATCCAATTATTTATAAAGTGTTACATATTATATTTAAATGTAGATTGCCATTTGGATTCCCCCCCCCCCGCGACACCAAAATGTAGGTTGTCTCTGCCCCTGCAACAACATTAGCAGCCCCACCCCATAAAAACAGCAGGGAGTCTTACGGCACCTTCAGGACTATGGAATAAGCTTCACCAGTTGTTCCCTGTAATCATGAGGGCTTGTAGCTTGAAATGTAAAAAAAAGTGTGGGGGGGGGGGACTTGAGCTTTATAGGATAATCTACCAATGCAGGAATGACTCTGGCTAATACTTCTTTCCAGGTCTATGATGTCCAACAGAATCCTGGATTCAACTGCTGTCACTCAGTTGCAATAACATTTCAGCTTTTGTGCTGAAGCAAGGTGTCTGCCATCAAACTTTCTTGGGTCAGAATTACACTTGGCACTGTTTCACTTCAGGGTGATCCATAAATTATAATTTCCCATGAAAATATGTTCTCTGGGGAAACTGTAGTGCGGACCATTTCACTTAAAAAAGTGCAGCATGCTGCGCCCCCAAACCTGTCCTCCAAATTTCTTGAAAGTTTTCTTTCCCCGCAAAAGCAGCTTCTGTTTCTCTGCTCCATTCACAGGGAGCCTTCGTTTTTGAGATTTCCATGAGTGTTGAGTTTTGAGCTTACCTTACAGTGCAAGGTGGGTCATGCCATTAAACCGTTCTCCGTTCTCTGCAGGCAGCAAGCCTATCCCACGTTCCCCGATCTGAGAAAGCCCCACGGGGAGAGCTCCCTCGTGACATCTTCTGTGGGGCTTTAATTAAAGGGCAGGAAGATGGGGAGGCTTGCTACCAAGTGCCTGAGATTGGTGTGCTCACTGATTGACTTTACTCCTAAAATAAGTTGACTTAAGGACATTTAATTATTTTTATCTTTAGAGAAGGCGCGGGAAGATACGTATATCTTTTTTAGAAAAGGAAGGACTTCAATTAAAAACAATGTCATATATGAATATCGTGTGGCCCTTATAAAGGTACAAGCTGTGTGTGGAAGGAGAATGGGGGGAGAAATTAAAGGAGATGGGTAGAAATACTTTGAGAGGCATTTGGGTGGGGAAAGGGAAAAATATGAAAGAAAAGGGCTTTTCTATTTAGAGCTTCTGGGAAGCAACTCCTGCCTCAAATGGGAAATTTTTCCCAATACTTTCAGAACAAATGTATGTACTTAAGCTTGAGGTAAGCTCAGCTAATTAACTCATTGCCACAGGAAAATGCTGCGATAAAGAATTTAGCGCTTTCCTAGAATGCACTAAATATCAGTAGAAAATGATGTCTGTAACTGACAGCTGATTATGCCAAACTCTGCTTTCACCTGCTGCCATTTTGTGCTTGGGTCTGCCCCTGCACCAGCACTCTGTGACAGGCGGGCCTCAATAATTTCCGGGCATCTCAGTGGAACAGAAAGTTTGAGAACAACTCCTCTACCACCCAGTAATATGATCTCTCCCCAACTAGAATAATCTCTTGAGAGATTACACTGAGGAAAAGACCAGCTAGTAGCTAGACAGGATCATCAGATTTTCCAGCCCATTTTTCCTTCTAGGCAAAATGTTTTATGTATTGTCAGGGCATTAATTCCACCAAGATAGTCTACTGATAAATCAGCTTTCCATAACTACTCTGAGTTTTCATTTTCATGACTTGGCTATTTCAAAATCACTATCATTATAAGAAATAATGTCTTTGGCTTTACAGATTCAGTGCTGGCACAGTACAATGTGTGTGTACAGCTGACAGTTAATTAACCACATAGCAATGCCAAAGCCCTATTATTTGCAAGGGGGGGGGGTGTCTATCTGTACCAGACTAACATTGTTCCTTCCACATCCCAAATACAAAAGGCATGAGATACTATCTTGCATTCTTTGTTAGTTTAGGTGATGGTGGAAGATAATAAAAAGTCAGTATACAGTGGCTTCCTGGCATGATGCCACCATACGCTTGAAGGCTGATCCCTCCCCACAGAAGTGGCTGAACACAATTGTGACCATGTTGGAACTACCATGCTAGATATGGAACTACCATATTTTTCTGTGTATAACACCCCCCCCCCATGTGTAAGACGGGGACTCAAAATTAAGAAAATGGGGGGAGATTGCCCCCGTGTATAAGACTACCCCCTCTTTTTAGACTTTTTTTTAGTAAAAAAAAACCCTAGTCTTATAAACAGAAAAGTACGGTATATTCAAAAATAAGCAAAAATGAAGGAGAAAGTCGGAGAAATGTGACAATGTGGTGATTGCCCCCCACCTCACATAGATCATAAAATGAACTCATGCTAAGAGGTTTTGCCTAATGGAGAGCTGTTCTACTTGTACATTTATATTTCATAATACAGCAACTGAAGCTTGACCAGTGAAATATAACTGCTTAGCTATGATGCTTATTTTGTGGAACAAGCACAGCAGCAGCTTTCTAAAGGAAACTTCAATATCATTTTGCTAAGTATTCATAAGCCAATTTCTCCAAGAGTCATTCCAGTGTTATTTTCTCCACTGTACACCAGGGTTACAAAAAACTCAAACTCATGACTGCATTTAAATAATAATAAATGAACAGTTATAATGGAAGATGCAGTAAACCTTACATATTACAGTAAACAGATTTATTACGGTATAAGCTTTTGTGAACTTCAGATATGTGAAAGTTTATTGCAGTTTACAAAAGCTTATGTCATAATAAAAATACTAGTCTTTAAGGTGCAATGAGACTCTTTGTTGCAACTGTTACAACCAAACTACCATGACTACACCTCTGGAAGTTACTACATTCTTTTTAGATGTACTGTTCTCTCTCTCTCTCTCTCCTGGATATACATTTATATGCAAATGCAAAACCAACAATATGTTATTCGCTTTGAAGAAACTTGCGAAACTCTCTTCTCATTTTAGCTTCGTGAATTTTCACATTTGGGAATGTCTTCAGAGAGTGTGCACCTTACTTTTAAATGAATTGTAAGAAGCTGCCACCAAGGATCAATACAAAAAGTGGCATTACTGATCAAGTGGAAAAGCTGGAGAGAAGAAACTGACTAATTTAGGAGAAGAAAGGGATGGTGACATGGTCAAAGGATGGGAAATGTAGAAGAAAAACCAAGGGGGTGGGGACAAGGGTGGCCAAGGAATGAAGAGACCAGGCTTCATCTCCTGAAGCCTGGCTTCATTCTCATCTAGCAGGATTGTTCCTCAAATAGAAGTCTCCACCCTGAAAGAAAGTTAAATCTGGGACACCAGAGGATGTTGCAAACCTTGGACTACACTGTCCTTTTGAGGAATGAAAGCCAAACACCCAAGAACT
This sequence comes from Podarcis cretensis, assembly GCF_951804945.1. Lineage (NCBI taxonomy): Eukaryota > Metazoa > Chordata > Lepidosauria > Squamata > Lacertidae > Podarcis > Podarcis cretensis. The sequence continues at coordinate 139,086,319 of NC_137170.1, read as the reverse complement.
TTATCTTCTATATGGCCAAACACTCCACGTTCCCGGCCAACTTAAGCTTAAGAATGCAACAAAGTTGTGGGTTTTTTAAATGATTATATCACATATATTTGCTTTGTTTCTTACTAATGTGGTAAAGATGAAGTAGCAAGAATACCATGACTAGGAGAACAACAACAACAACAAAAGGCCTTGTATATATCATACACGGTATTTGAATTGAAGGCACCTCAGAATGATTTCCTCGACAAAGCTGATTAATATATTGGAGAGAGCTCAGTTATGCTACCTGTGTTATCACTCCGGACACTATATTGGGTTAGTGCATGTCCTTACTTTTAGGAAAGAGACAGGTGTGCTGTAGAGCCAAAAGCAGCTCAACAATGCCTGTGACTTTCTCATAAGTAATCATGGAACTTAAGCCATAATTTCACTCTATTTCCACATTGTGATTTTAAGAGTCCTCTCAAAATACATATTTTAAATTTATATTTTCCTTTAACTGAGATGAGGTGAAAAATTTGATCAAGAGATATATTTCAACCTGCATGGTTAGCCTTAAACATGCGCATCAGGTCATTTCGTATAGGAATTCACTAAGATCACATTCTTCAAGCATCCCTACTATGCTAAAAAAAAATGGGCCAAGTGTCTACCAACTTCCGGGTATGACGGTGAACACCGTTTGTTTTTTGCTCTGCAGTTTGCTTAAGTTTTTATCGTTTTGAAGTCCTAATTGTTCTAAAATAGTTTCTTTTTTATTTGTCTGTATTACTGTAAGCAACTGCATATTTTTTTTATTGAGAACTTTTTATCTTATTGTCTGTTTTGGCCGTGATGTGCCTGCATGTCTGGTAAGAGGCGCCCTTTGCTTGGCATTCTATCTTTGCATCTTTTTGATTTAATTGCTGGATGGGATACTCTCCTGCTAGTTGCTGAACTGCCTAGAGTTCCTGCTTCTGTCTATGCTTCTTCTGGCTGAGGAAAAGATAATGTCTTGCCAGTGACGGTGTTTGCAACAAGAGAGGAAAGGTTCCTGTCTTTGTTTCTTCCAAATCCCCCCCCCCCATTTACCCCTGCAGCTTTCCTTTCACTGGTGGAGTTGCTACGAGGAGTTACTAAAATAATTCCTGATGTCCAGGGGCAAGATATGAATTTCAGGGGGGTGCAAAGTTGGAGCCATAAACCTTTACTATAAAACGAAACAAAGCTTTACAATAAGATAATTTATTATCACTTATTGACAAGACAGGCAAGAAGCATCGGCTCCCACTACATGCCTCTTCACCAAGCTGTCTACCTTGGACTCAAGAGTGGAGAGACACGAGGGTGTGCTATGAGTAGCTCAGGTCCTTGTGAATGTGGGTTATTTTATTTATTTAATGTGCTATTTTGTTCACACTGCAGCAGGCCTCCGTGGAGGTGCACTGCATGACTGGGCTCTTTCACCATCTGCAGTTGTTGCTCTTCGTTAGCAGCCAGTAAGTGCACAGGTCACTCACCCCCAGCTCTTGCTCAGTGCTGGTGGCCAGGAAATGCAGTGTACACCATTACGCAGGCCTTTGCTGCCCATCTGTGCCCCCAAACATTCATTTGAGGATTTCTCCACCCGACAGTCGTAGCTGGCAAAGAGAAAGAGACTAGCAATTCCCCACTGCATTACATTACTTGTTAAAAGCTGACAAGCAGCTTCTAAATGCTCTGTCTTTCAAAGCAGGCATGGTGCACAGTCCATTGATAGCTAAAACAGGCAGATAGCAAATATTTAATTCCAAGGCCTTCTGAGACACACAGTGACGTCATTAACAAGGTACTACCATGTGCCTGCATTATTCTTAAGCACTTCTTCATACAGCACATAGTCAAACTACAGCACTCACTCTAGCAGAGGCAGTAATGGCCTCCACTGGATGGCTTTAAAAAGCATTAGACAAATTCATGGAGAAGGCTATCAAGGGTGACTAGCCATGATGGCTCTGGTCTACTTTGCCGGCTGCTGGAGTCCGTGGGAGGGGAGAGGACTGCTCTTGTGCTCATGTTCTCCTCCCTGGTTTCCCACAAGCATCTGGTTGGCCACAGTGAGAACAGGAAGCTGGACTAGAAGGGCCACTGGCCTGATCCAGCAGGCTGCTCTTATGGAAGAGACATGGGGAAATCTATGGTATTGGACTATTAGATCATCTTAGGCCGGTCCTATCATTAGGCGGACATGGGGGTAGGGTCAGGGAGGATGAGCCGGTGTTCGCAGTGGTGCCACACCCTCACATGCACCAGCTGACTCCCCTGAGAGTGCCGCATCAAAACACATGTGTCCCAATTTTCACCAGAGTAATGTTGGAGGGTATGTATTCTCACCACAGCAGTCCATTGCTTTCAGGAAAGACTTGGGTGATTTTCCAAGGCAGGGCAAGACCATTGTGACTTGCTTCAGTTATAAACAATAAAAGTAATAAGTGAAAAAGCATCTAAGTATTCTTTTGAGAACATTCAAAACCAACATTAACATAAATATTTTACTAAACGCAAGCAAATTCTATGTAAATACTCTATTAGTTTTTTCCCCTCATTTTTGAAGCAGAATGTGTGTTAAGTAACAGCAGCACCCAAATGGATCTCAACCCTTTTCAGAAATGTGTTTGGGGGGGGTGCCCTTCTATTTACCATACTACAGCCTCATCCCTGTTCACCATGCTTGTAATGATAATATATTAAGAAAATGAAACTGCTTCTCTCATTTACAGCAAACTTTAAAGTCATTCTGTAAACTCAACACAGTCAGGGTTATACGAGGACCTAAAATTAGGGCACTTGGAATATGATGGACCAACATAGTAAATATGATGGTTTCATAGAACAATGGGGTAGTTTGCAGATAGTCAAAGAAGCAGCAACTGGAGATGGGCAAATGGTGCCCCCAACTTCAAAAAGGGGAAAAGGAAGACCCTGGTAACTACCAACAGGTGAGCTTGGCATTGATACCAAGCAAGGTCCTAGAACAGATTATTGGCTCAAAAATGCACCAGAATGTGTATAAAATGTATATTTTAAGATTAAATACATACACTTAAAAAAAAAGTGAATTAATGACATTTAAAATCCACAATACAGAGATGAATAAGAAAACATTGCAAAACTGACATGAACTGGAAATAGACTAAATAATCCATCCTGAATGGTAAACACATAGCTTTGATGATTAACAACATTCATTGAGAACCATTTAGCTTATAGCAGGTAAACACTGTGTGAAGCAAAACTGCTTTGCTTGCAAGCACTAATCGGAACAATGAAATGTTAAATTATGAAAATTTTAAGTGAAAAATTCGCCCCATGTGGTACGCAGGTGCAGTTATACAAGTTCCTCTATGTATGAAGACTGTTCCTTTATCTGTCATACCACTTCCTCTTCCTTTCTAGAATGTACTCACTGCATTTTTTTCTCTCAATATGAAACTAAATGCAACATTAAGTCCTCTCTTAGTACATGGTATAGGGAAGTTTCCCGCCTTTTATCAGAAGAACATAGAACATTATACAAGACTATCTTGCTGAAGATCAGTGTTAATTGTCCAGTGCCTGTGTAAAAAGCCTGGCTTTGAATTGGCAATGACAATGATAATGTCAGTCAAATTTAAAGGGGCAGAGAATTCCAAAGCTAGGGTGCCACCAAGAAGACAAACCACCAAAGTGCCACCATCAAATATATGGATTTCACTGTTGGAATGCTGTGGAGATCTTAACTCTTGGGCCAGGCTATATTAGTAGAAGCACTCCTTCTAGTACTTAGGTTTCAAGCCATTCAGGGCTTTATATGTCCTCTGTAAAAATATTGAATTTGGACCAGAACAGTATTGGCAGCCAGTGTAGATCTTTGGGAACAGTATGAGTCTGACTAGCAAATCCACCTAAAAGCTGAGCAGCCACATTTTGCACATTCAATACATATTGTCCTGCGGATCGTTCAGCTTTTAAAATAGTATGCTCACCCAGAGCATAAGTACCCGGTACTTTGGAGATGAGAAACTCTGACCACCATTATAGCAAGAATAAAGGCTTTGAAGAGGCCCAATTGCTTTCCAGCATATAAAGAAGCTTTTGGAACAAAAGTCATTCACAGTTCTCTATAAAAGAAGGTAATTTAAATACCACATTGTCAGGTTAAAAACAAGGGATGTTTTCATACTTTTAACTGTGAGCAAGTAATCTTTGGAATGGTTTTCAAAGACAATATCTGAGTAATAAACTTGCATTTGGTTTTCAAAAAGAAACAGGTTTCAGTGGCCATCTTTAAAAAGACATTTTAAATGCAAATTTATGTGGTCTTAATTACCCAGACTGCAGTCTGGAAAGTTAAGGTATACTCTGCACTATTAAAACTATATACACACTAAAGTCAACAATTTTGGCTTTGAGAACAAAGCAAGCAGCAGCCCTTTACAATCCCCTAAGGACCACATGAGCAATTTTAAAATCTTGTTTCCATCATGGACTGAAGTTCAGATCATGCTCCCTAAAGTGCCTCAGTTGTCTAAAAATGCTACACTTAAGGAGTTACTTTATATTACTGTTTTCAACAATATATAGTATTACATCAAAACACATTTCTTTTTTCCCCCCACGAGACTGCAGCCTTCCTATGGGATGGCTTTAAAACAGCCAGAGCTACGTAGCACAGCTGAAAAGAAGGTTTGTGGCTGTAGAATCCATTCACAGAAAAATGAAGCAAAAGAAGTTGGAAAGACTTTTTCATTTGTCTTATACCAGGGATAGGCAACCTAAAGCCCATGGGCCAGATGCGGCCCAATCACCTTCTCAATCCGGCCCGCGGATGGTCCAGGAATCAGCATGTTTTTACATGAGTAGAATGTGTGCTTTTATTTAAAATGCATCTCTGGTTTTTCTCTGGTTTTTCTCTGGCATCTCTGGTGGGGCATAGGAATTCGTTCATTCCCCCCCCCCCACAAAAAAAAATAGTCCGGCCCACCACATGTTCTGAAGGATGGTGGACCGACCCATGGCTGAAAAAGGTTGCTGACCCCTTGTCTTATACCAAGGACTCAGAGTGGATGAGCAATGCATTACTGAAACAGATGGGAAATGGGTTCTGGTCTCAAGCACACTTGAACCACACACACACAAAATCTGCTCATGACAAACCTGTCTGCATGACAAAACAAATACAAATGTCATTCTGGTACCAGAGTTCAACCACAAAATGGTGCCTTCCTCCCCACCAGGTAAGGAGGAACAAGGGAATATCTACATGAGGAGCAAGTGAGGGAACAAAGATCTACATTGTGATTTGCTGCCCCTTTGGATCTTGCCACCCAAAATTTAGACTGGTGGGGAAGAAAGGAATCGCAGATGGGGAAGGAGCAAGAGACAAGAATAACAAGGGAAGAAGCAACTGCAGCTGGGATAAGGACTGAGTGGTTAAGTCAAGAGTTTCACAAAGGTGACCTGGGAAGAAATTCCTGGCATAAGGGGAAGCACGAGAGAACGGACGGACACAATCTATTAAGAGAAGTACAGAAGGTCACAAGTCATGAGATCAGATGTGTAACCCATCTTCCTCTATCCCTTTTGCCTCACCAGCATTTTCCCCAATTCAGCTCAATCTGCTATACAGTAGTACCTTGGTTTTCAAACTTAATACATTCCAGAAGACCGTTCCAAAACCAAAGCGTTCCAAAACCAAGGTGTGCTTTCCCATAGAAAGTAATGCAAAATGGATTAATCTGTTCCAGACTTTTAAATACATACCCTAAAACAGCAATTTAGCATGAATTTTACTATCTAACAAGACCACTGATCCATAAAATGAAATCAATAAACAATGTACTGCAGTCACATAATCAATCAATCGGTAGCTGAACTGGGTTCCACACAGGCACAAAAACAAAACAAAAAGAGCCACAAAAACACAAACACAAAATAGCAAAAACAGACAGACCTCAGAGTAACACTCAAAACAAAAGTGTGGCATTCAAAACAGAAGTGTTACACTCAAAACAGAGCATGTTTGGCTTCCGAAAAAAGTTCACAAACCAGAACACTTACTTCCAGGTTTGCAGTGTTTGGGTTCCAAGTTGTTTGAGTACCAAGGTAGCACTGTATCTAATGGCCTAAGCAGGTCCTCTTTAGCTACCTGCAGGGCAATTATAAATGTTCCTGCGGTGGAGGAGTTGGGGAGGGAGGGACAGACAGAGAAAGACGGCTTGTACATATCTCTCCCACTAACTTGCTAGAACAGCTTCCCAGGAGACTTGTTTACTAATACAGAGGATAAGGGACCTGGTTTAACGCCATCATCATTTACTGCACAATTTCACAGCAGTTTGAGAAAAACTCACTCTACTGTAGCAGTGATTACTGGCCATGATCTCTGCATCTGTTTTCCTGTTTAGATCCTGGGAAATTTGCATTTCTTCACTTCATCCAGACTAGTAAACAACACAAATGGAAGATAAATCAATTGTTCTCACTTTTTCTTAAGTTCAGAATATCCTGCAGTCTTTTTCTGCTGTTTCATAAATTAGAACACAGAAACTTTATTTTGATTAGGTTGTACAGTATTATTGCTTTAAAAAAAAATTGTGAGGGAAGAAAACAGCCCATAGTGTCAAAAAGAGCACTGTTTTTACCTGATGGTTCATATCCGTGAGTATCAGCAAGAAAGGTAAAAATAACAACCATCCAGTACAGTATATGACGAAATAGCCAGGCATAGATTCACAATGTGTCCCACTGGCTAATGCTATTTTTCTTTGCCATTTCCTGGCAAGGAGAACTGGAAAACCCTGGCTTAATTATCCCCATCAGTCTCCCAGACAAGAGTTTTAGCTGCTGTAAACACTCCCTTGATAGCTGATAAGAAATCTGCTGAAAAGCTTTTTGTGGGGGGTGGACCGGGGGCCTCATGGGTACACCCATTAATCATAGAGCAGTACTGTACATGTGTTGCCTAGAGAAAAGACATGGAGCTCCACACATCCTGGCCAATATAAGGACACAGAATACCTGGGTTCCCTGCGCGGGTTGGGAATATACAGATGGTGAAACATGATGGCAGGTCACTTAATACACATCCACCTTGGAGAAATATACCTGTGTGCCGTACACCCCCCCCCTTTTTAGTCATTAGTCTCCACACGTTTAGGATTGTGGAGGGAGGGCTGCTTCACCTGTGTCCGTTGCAAGCCCCAACCCTAAGGTGCCTTTGTATTGGGGGCATATCTGCAGCAGGTAAGTTGCCCCGTGAAAAGTGCCGAACAAATGCTTCAAACAGATAAGGAGGAATGAGTCAGTGCTGCTTTGCTGAACAGAGTTTGGCTGCAATTTACTCTGGATTGGTAAATTGAGGGGACACTTTGTTATTATGGTTGTCAACATTTCTCCTAAGATCTTATTGATTATATTCCATTACTGTAATTTGGCAGGTCTTTTAAAACTCAATTACACTCTGGACAGTTATTGTTCTAAATAGCAGAAAGTTCCACAGGGTCAATCGTGCAAAAGGGAGGGGAACTATTTTAATATTTCATATAAACTGATGAGAGGTTTTATTACAATCAAGTTCTCTATACATTTTGTTATTTAAAAAGGGGGAAGGGAAGGAAAGCTTCTGGAGGGCCATAAGGTCCCCTCTCCCGAATTAGTCAGCTGTAAGTGCTAAACAACAAACAACAATCACATAAAAAGTTTCTATTCATGGTATGCACACCTGGAAAAGTTAATTTTTAATACAAATATAATTTACTAGGAAAAGAAAAGGTGGGGAAAACAATTCCATTTCATAAACAGCCTTTTATGTGCTTTTTCCAGGTTTACATGTTATTCTTTTTAAAACATGTTATTAGTTTTAGAAATATCCTGTAAATTCACACTGCCATTCAAGGCAAGGTTAGCACTCTGTTCCAGATAAGCCATCTTCACATAGATAAGACAACATGCAGATTGAATTCAGTCTTTGAACACTGAATAGTTTTAAAATAATAGAAAACTGTGTATAGATCAAAAAGAGAACAGAACCTCACTCTCTGTCTTCTGTATAAGGCAATCGCTGTGTGAAACATTTAGATAGATAAATGAACCCATTCAAAATCAAAATTATCATCATTAATCATTTGTTTGGTGGTGCCAGCAGTATACGAGGCAATTTCCAGAAACACAAGAAGGGGCAGTATATGCTCCCCAGATATCACACACATCAGACAGGTGTGTGTGTGTGCTTATATATAGGTGATGAAAATAGAAATTCTCAGTTTGATGCATAGGATGTCTTAAAGCTACTTACCATTTGGGGTTTTATTGAAACCATAACTGCAGAAGAGATCTCGATTGCATTTTGAGTCTCCATAAACTGATCAGCTGAAATAAGTTTCCCAAAGCTCAGGATAAAATCAAGCCAAGGTGAAAACAGGCCCTGCAGAAACAGCTGGTGCAAAAAGCCAGAAAACAAGTGGAACACAGCTGTGGTCAATATCCACAATACCCTTGACCACCAGTTATTTATAAAATGCTCCCAATGCCATAAAAATTGGGTCATTGGAACCCTAAGGCACTATAGCAGTTATTTTGGTCTGCCTCAGAAAAAATCCTTCACTACATTTCCCAAACTGTCACATGGAAAGACACCGGGTCCGTTACCTTGCAAATATTTCATTTTTGCATTTTAGGTTCTGTGCAAAACAAAGAGAGAGGACATGTCCCTGCCCTGATGTCATACCACAGGATAACATGACAGACGACACAGCGATTTCTCCAAGCAGTTCTTTATTTTGTAAGCTGGAATAGAAACTGAACTGCAAACAGCTCAGCCGGCCTGCTTTTATAGGCAGCTGGCAGTCAACATTGTAGCAAGAACAACCCAGGGTTCCCGCCTAAAATAACTGACGTGGACCTAAGTGAAAACTACATACACAATACTCCTGGTGGCCTGAGTGAGAACTTCAATACATAACACCCCTCCCCACCGAGATAAGGCGTTAGTTACAATCGTAATGGTTTCCTTATATACAGCACTACACGTAATGGTTCAGTTAGGCACAAAAGCATATCGGTTACATTTCCCATACTTAGACCAACAGTGTTACATGTCCAAAAACATAGTCCTTTAAATATGGTCTACTGGCCTTGTGGATTTCCTGGGTGGAGAGTTCAACAGCTTCTGAGGCCACGGCCTCCTCAGTGGCTTTCTGCAGCGTGAGGTCTGGCTTGGCGAGGAGATGCCGTTGCAGACGGATGTCCCGGACCCCACAGATGATTTGGTCCATCAGGGCATCATCTAAGTCTCGGAACTCGCAGTGCATTGCAGCCTGTCGGAGGGTGGTGGTGTAGTTGTTGATTGACTCCCCCTCTGCCTGGTTCTGGTGGTAGAACGCATGATGGGCAGCAATCTTGGACGGCTTTGGTGCGTAGTGGTTGCGGAGCTTCTCTTGAATCGTGTCCCAAGGTGCTGCCTGGACTGCTAGAGGCGCAACCAATGCTCGGCCGTCGCGAACACTTCAGGGCCACAAAGGCTGAGGAGAGGCCCCGCTTCTGCTCTACAGACCCTCTTGTCAGTTCATTTGCTTGGAGGTAGCAGTCAAACCGAGCGAGGTAGGAATCCCAGGATTCAGAGGCTGGGGCAAACGGCGGTAGAGGCACGAGTGAAGCCATGGTTCCGATGCCGACGTGGAGGCGATGGATGGTACACTGTGCTCTAGCCAGAACGGTCAGCTCTGTATTGGTTCTGCTCCGTGATTTTGCTCAGTGTTTCAGCTCCGTGATTCAGCTCATCTCAGAGGGTGGCCGCGTCTGGCTGTGCTCTGATGTCCATCGATCCCACCTTCGTCGCCAGTGTTAAGTTGTGGGTAGACATGACAGACGACACAGCGATTTCTCCAAGCAGTTCTTTATTTTGTAAGCTGGAATAGAAACTGAACTGCAAACAGCTCAGCCGGCCTGCTTTTATAGGCAGCTGGCAGTCAACATTGTAGCAAGAACAACCCAGGGTTCCCGCCTAAAATAACTGATGTGGACCTGAGTGAAAACTACATACCACAACTTAACAGTGGCGAAGGAATTCTTGTGACAGGATGAACACCTTCCTTGTTTATTTAGTTTTAAATGGTTTGGTAGATAAGCATCTCTTGACGCCTGCTTGCCTGCCACTACTACATTGCCTTCCAAAATGCAGCTGTAGTGGAGTGCTGGGCTGGGACTGGAGAACCTACAACACTCTATGTCGCTGCACTATAGCGCCCATCAATCCTGACCACCGGCTATACCGGCTGGGGTTCAAGGGAGTTGTAGTTCAACAGCACCCGGAGAGCACCAGGTTAGTGAAGGCTGCTCAGGGCAAGTCAGTGTGGAAAGGGTTCCCTGAAGTTAGAACATTTGAGAAACTTAAGCACAGGGAGGGAAATACCAATATTATGGTGAAGCCATGTGAGTTTTGGCTCTCTGCCCACTACCAAACATACGTTCAGAACTGGCCGCCTTCAGGATAAGTCCAGAGTGCAGCAACAAGAAGAATGCTCTCTCCAGGGAGGCCTGCCCAACACCAACCTTGCCACTGTTTCAGTGCCAAAAACCTTTGTTTTCTTGTGCTCCAGTGGCAATATATTACACTGTTCAATCTGCTTTGATAATGTTTATGTGATTTTTATTATTATATTATTGTTTAACTTTTGTTGCAAACTGCTTAGTTTGATAAGGGTGGTGAGAAGTGTCAGGGGAGCCCTTCTCCCCGCACAGAACTGTCACAGTTTCCAGAGATCCCTGAGGAGAAGGACTGATTGTTAAACTGTTCTAAAAACTGTAGCTCTGTAAGGAGAATAGGGGTTTCCTAACATACACCCAGCATCCTGTACAAACTACACCTCTTAGGAGTATTTGAGGGAAACCATGACTGTGGCAAGTGGCACAGTAACGCTATAAATCCACAGTGCAGATGAGGCGCAGTACTCAGCTTGTTTGCTTTTCCATAGAAGAAGATACCCTTTTCCTCTCAGCAGCTCAGGTGGAAAACTGGGGGGCTTTTCGATTTTCCCTCAGCTTCCTATCCATCTCCCATTTCCCCAGTCAAGCTGAGGCCTTTCCACAGAATAACATTCAAATACTACATGCTCTAGCAGAGCCGATAAATGGCTGGGCTATAATACTGTTATAAGTTTGGGGGAGAGAAAGACACCCCCCCCTAAACACCCAATAAGTTAATGCATGCCAGGACCTAGCAAATGTTTGGAGCACTGAGGGGAGTTACCTGGCATAGAGGCGTTAAGATGACAAAAGGTGTTGCTGACCCCCATCAGAGAGGAATCCCTCTTTAAAAGAAGGCATGGGATAGCAGATGGGGGAGAGGCCTTGCTTGGAGCAGGGGGTTCCTGCCAGCAAGAAAGGGCAACAAAGGGCAGAACTATCTTGGCAGGCTGGCTGAAGGGAGGCGAGTGAGGGGGCTGTAAAAAGGAGCCCACCACAGAAAGACAACCTTGACTTTTGTTGCCCCGCCCAGTTCTGCCTCTGGCTCCGCCCACCAGGTGGGCGTGTGGCCCTTGGGAGATGGCTCAGGAGGGAAGGCGGCCCTCCCGCGGGAACGCATTCAGCACCCCTGCTGTTTGAACTGAATCTAAGATAAAAGTAAATTCAAACATTGCTTGGTGTTCCTATTTCTAATAAGTAAAAACATGAACGAATGACTAATTCTTATCCAACAATCCGCTGAATGGAAACCTGGAGGTATTTCAAAAAGGGCAGCTTTTTCAAAGAAAATGAAACTACGGAAGGGGAGGATATTATATAAATAAAGACAGATTTCCTTCCAATAAATACGTTCTCAACTTTCATATTTATTTCCCTTAAAAATATTATAAAGAAGGGGAGCTGACTCCGCAGCACGGCATTTCATCTTATTACAGGAAATTAAATGTGTAGCTGTTTTGCAAAGGGCAAAGAATGCCAGGCTGCTTTCTCAGGAGGCAAAACAAGGCCAGGTCCAGCACCGCTTGGGATGGCAGACTCGGCTGTGTGAGCAGACTCTCAATAACACCCCCCACCCCGCCCCCACCCCCACTTGCACACTGCTCTACCTTTCATGTCTGCTTCGCATTTTGTGCATGCCAGCAAACTCCATTCACCCTCACTTTCTCAAACGGAAGACAGGAAGGAAAGACTTTTAAATTGGGAGGCTCTGACTCACATTGGCTTTTAATACAGTGCTGCAGAAGGCGCTCAGCCACTGCTTTGGGGGGTTATGAAACCTCAAAGCTCAACTTTTAAACTGATATTCAGATTACAACCAGACTGACTGGGGGCATTTGCCTGCTTGCTAATGTTTTATTCAAGCAGAGCTACTCTTTAAACATGCTCAGAGATTGCAACTTACACCTGTTCCTTGCTAGAACACAAGGCAAAATACCAAGGCTGACATTAATAATAATGGCCTTCCCTATGTGTTGCTGTCTCTTCAATATTCTGAAGAGAGGTGTGCAAAGAAAATCACTATCTTTCATGTTGAAGAAACTGTGACAACAACTACAATATTGCCAAATGTCTCTGTGTAAAGAAGTTGACCAAAAAGATAAGACATTAATGAGAATATATTTGAATTTAATGAAGCTGGGACACGGACACACCCACACACCCACACACCCACTGTAGGCAGTACAACAGGGGCCAGCAAACTAAGGCCCACGGGCCGGATCCGACCCAATTGCCCTCTGGATCTGGCCCGTGAACGGTTCTGCCATCGCCACTTGGATAGGCACAATCATCATTTAAAATAAAAATAAAAATCAGGCTCCATTTTTTGTGATGTCCCCCCCCGCCCCCCTCACCCCAGCAGCGTCTCCTCTGTCCTCCTTCCCTCTTCCTGGCTTCTCCCTGCCCTGCGGATGAAGAGGGCTGGGCTTTGATAGGAAGCCTCACCGCCTGCCCGCCAGCCTCCGTGGGCTGGAGCTTGGTGCAAAAGGGAGAGGTGCTGCCACTGCCGCCGGCTCCCAACCACAGGCAGAGTGGCAGAGGAGGTAGGCAGGGGGAGGGGAGAGAAGCCTCTGCTGTCGCGTGTGTGAGCTCTCGCACACGCAGTCTGGCCCGCCACTAGGTCTGGGTGATGGTGAAGCGGCCCCCTCCAAAAAAATTTGCTGACCCCTGTAGTACAATTTCACTATTCCCAGTCTGCTATTTATTACAAGTAGTAGCTGCTTCTTCTCTACAAAGTTCTGTCCTCAGGAATCTTGAGACTACATAGGAACTTCCATTTTTCATAAATGAATTTATTGTTTTTGCGGCTACAAGAATGTCCTCCTAAATCATTTATAAATAATAAACTCCCACACGGCAAATAAAAAACAAATGTCCAACTTTGAACTGGGCCCGGAAACTGATTGGCAGCCAGTGCAGTGAGGCCAGAATCGGTGTCATGCGCTCAAACTGTTTTGCCCCAGTCAGCAACCTGCCATTGAATTCTGCACCAGTTTGAGTTTCCAAACTATCGTCAGAGGCAGCCCTTCATATAACTCATTGCAGTAAGAAACAATATGGATTTTGGAGTTTTAGCTGTCCTAGTGAAAACATACCCTAATATGGATTGTGGAAGAAAGTGATTCCATTTTACTGCCTCCACCACAGCCCCTAGATCTATTTATCTGCAATTTTGCAGGATTGTTTGTTTGTTTGTTTGTTTGATTCAAGGGCAAATTCCAAACCAATTGCCCACAAAACATTAGGGTAGATTAAGTGATTCCCAGTTTTTTAGTCACTTGATGCCCTGGAGGGAAAATTGCTGTAAGATATTCTTTAATTTTTAATTTTATTTAATTCCAAGAGAAAATGCAGAAGTTACAGACTTTGCATTTGTTGTAATTGGGAACATTTAGTTCACTCTGGAAGAGTTCCCATGCCTGCAAATTTCACTCACTTTGGCCAAAGGAGGGAAGTTATAGGTTAGGGTTAGAGTCTCCATTAAAACGATAGAGGAACGCAGAGCTACATATCCTATAGAACATTTTGGAACCCAAATTACAGAACACAAAGTGCACCAGTGTCAGGACAACATAAGAGTTTTCAAAAACACACAGATACACGCACAAGGCAAATCTTGAGGCTACTGCACCTCTCTTAATAGGGTATCTTAATATGGTTTCATGAGAAAATTATATGCATTCCTAAAATTTCTTCTCACGGCCCTTAAAATGTTCTCAAAATAATTGCTTAATGGGGTAGTTTAATTGGGTCAAGTTGCCCCATTAAACAAGGCTAAAAAGAAACATTTAAATCATGGTCTCATTAAAAAAACCTTCTTTCTTAAGAGTATAATAATAGAGGTTTAGCCACTGTAAGAGCAAATGCATATCCATTCCCCCTCTTTTAAACTGACACATTTTAACAAATTTTATAGATCACTTGATTGTAACAAAACCAGCAATTTACAAGAAATACCATATAGTCATGATACATTTAGCACTTCGGAATTTTCCTGATGGTGTTGCATCATTTTTGTTCTTAATAATGAATTGGCCAGATTACTTATTGAAAACAATAACACATTTCGATTAGGAAACCAGTCAATCTCATTTGGATCAGTAGCCATGCAGAATAACAATCTCTGACGTAGCACTACTGTCTGAGACTAAAATGTGGAAATTTCTTTGCAGCAATCAGTCTGCACAACCTGGAATTGGTTACAGGTGTCAAATGACCTGTATAAACAATCACTCTATGGTGCCCTGCAGATCAGTTCTACTTCCTTACTAGTTAATTATCCAAGCTATTAATTGGCTTTCTGATGGAGCTGCTTTATTGACTTAATCAGCTTGACTTTCCTCCTTCAAAATAGAGCTTTCTAGGATGGACCGTATCTTAAAGGTAGAGCATCTCCTCTGCATACAGAAGGTCCCAGGTTCACTCCCTGGCATCTCCAGGTAGGACTTGAAGAGACCCGAGTGTGAAATTCTGGAGGGCTGCTGCAGAGGATGCAGAGGATCCTGAGCTAGATGGACGTCACCCAGGGAGGCTTCCTCTGTTCCTTCTACAAGACGAAGTTCCATATGAGCCACAACAGTGAATCTACAAAACTGGTTGTGTGGGTGGAGAAAGTTACAGCTGATGTTTGTTTAATATTTATAGATGCATCTTTCTTGAAAAATATGTAGAAAGATAAGCTCTTTTGTGCATAGTTTTTTTTTAAATCTTTTCTTGCTCTAATGAATATTACAATGAAGATAATTCATTCTGCTTATATGTGCATTTGCTAGGTACAATGTGCTGTAAGTACATGATTGCCGACATTTCTTTTCAAAGTAATTTAATTCTTTTTAAAGGTTAGGACAAAATTAAGATTAAGACTTTACCTTCTCAGTACCCTTCCTCTACTTTATTGTATTTTTAAAGAACTTATTGC
Source organism: Podarcis cretensis (assembly GCF_951804945.1). Taxonomy (NCBI): domain Eukaryota; kingdom Metazoa; phylum Chordata; class Lepidosauria; order Squamata; family Lacertidae; genus Podarcis; species Podarcis cretensis. The sequence goes on along the minus strand of NC_137170.1, from coordinate 139,070,949 downwards.
AGCAATAGCAGAAAAGAACAGCTATATGGCAGTCATAGAAAATAAATGTGTTCCTTGTAAGTGAGTAGCAAATGACCCATACTAGCATGAATAGAAAAACACCCTTCACCTCCTGTCATAGAATCCTCAAGAAACAAGTTGGGAGGGCCATCTTTACCAGGGATGCAAGGGGTGCCCGCGGGGCACACGGGCACTGAAGCCACCTAAGCTCTTGACTATCTACCTGTTATGAAATAATAATTTTGATCAAGCTAGAAAAACAAAATTCATATATACCTAGGTATTACCGAAATGTATACTTACTGTTTCACTAAAGGACTTTCGACTTTGTGCGCTCATTTACCAAAGATGCGCCGTGCCAGCAGTGGCGCTTGTCATTCACAACGACGGTGCTTATCAGACTCAAAGACGGCGCTTGTCATTCTCAACAGCGCCGTGCGTGCAAAATTAACTCTTACATCAAAATATTATGTTCCATGTTGTATTGAGCTGCTATGCGGCAGCAGGGTCAGCGGCACCCTTGACACGACTGGCAGGCAGGCAGCGCAAGATCAGTTGTGTCAAAGGTGCCGCTAACCCCAAGTAGAAGATTGCAAATTGTGTTTTAATTTCATCACTTACAGTTCAAAGTCATTTAAAGAAATCGTTAAAAAATATATGTTTATTTTTGCTAATTGTTGGCATTTTCTTTGACCAACTACTTAGGGCTCTACTACACATGCGTTTCAGCACACGATTTTAGTTTTCCATTTCCGCAAAAACGCACCTAGAGCACACACTATGAATACCGTGAACTGCATTTTTTCTTCATTTTGGGGATAAACTGTATTTGGGGGCGCTTGGTGGATCTTTGCACCCTAGCGGCGCATATGCTACAGACCACCCTGCAAGTTGGAGTTTGGGACTGCCTAATCCCAAAATGTGCTACAATGGCATCTACTGTACAGTGTAACAACAAAATATACAGTACAATCCTATACACCTACTCCAAAGCAAGTGCTACTGAGTTCATTTGGACTTACTCCCAAGTAACTGGTTATAGGATTGCAGCCTCAGTGGCCCTTTGACTGCCTCCTGATGTAGAAATCCCCTGTATCAAAACAGAGGAAAGTGAAGGGTTATCTTCATGGGAAGGTGGTCAAGGGGGCACAGAGGTTACAATCCTATACCCACTTAATGTCGGGATCCATCTTAATATTGCGTTCTAACAATAGACCCAGAAATGTTGAAGTTCACCTTGCTGCAACCTTCCAGATCTATACCAGAGTTAAGGGAGGGCACGAACCAGGGTTTTTATGCTGTTTTAGAGTGCACAGATGCTGAAATGTTGTATCTGCATGTCTCATCAATTTCGTGCTGTAGCAGTATGTTTGTAGTGGTTGTGGATTTTGCAAGGTGGTCCCTAATCTGAGTTATTTTAGTCGGTGCTAAATTGAAATGTAAAGCAAGCTTGAGAAAATCATTGTCAAAATCTAAAGGGCCTTCCTTTGGCAATTCTTTAGAGACTGTAAAATTGCCAAGAAGCAATTTGATTCTTAGAGCAATTTATAATTGGCTAGGAACATACATGTTACCAATACTAGAAAAATTGCCCTTATTTTTATGTGTTTCATTTGCTTTTACAAGCCAAATCTGATTGGTTAGATAGGATTTTGATGCCATCACATCCAATATGTGTTCAATGGCTGCCTGCGATCACTCAGAAAATTGAAACAGAAAAATAAGGTTATTGAAGCTGTAGCAAAGGGGCAAAATAGTGGCTGTGAAGTTAGAAACACTGGAGGAAAAAGTTCAGCCCCCTCATCACTACTTTTAAAGTAGAAATTGTACCCTGGTGACTTCGGAGTCTGGAGTTCTTTCACTGTTTTTCAGTATTAACAAGCTGGATCTTACTACCAACCCATAGATAACAATAACAATTTAATTTGTGTGCTGCTTAACCAAAAATGTTCAAGGAGGTTGACAATTCTCATGAAAAGTATCACATTATTTGGACTTCAGATTTCAAAGATGGTTTTTATCCAAAAGCTAAATACATTGCCCTAATTGAGAAATTGTAATATTTATTGTGCAATTTTAATTAACTAGCTGATTAGGTTTAAAATAGGGCCAAGAGCTAAAAAATAATAATCAGTCGACAACCCTATTAATTACTTCTGCTAGCCCCATAAAAGCATTGTTATATGGAGTCAAGTAGGAGTCAAAAAATTCTTATGGTTTTGTCAAACATTTAAGAATGTATCATCTTGTTTTGTCTTTATTCATCCTTTAAGACAATCAAGGAAAAACAACATTATAAGGTTATACCAAAACCATCTGATCTTGGCTGTTACTGTTGCTCTTAATAACTTAATGTGAATTATTCAGCCATTTACTATACTTGAAAAATTTTAATATATAAGCAAGAATGGCAAGTATTTACTGCAGATTAAATCATCTCGGAAACTAATTACTACGACAACAAGAACTGGATTTAAAAGAAGATCTTGGTGTTTTTAGGATTATTTTAAAGCCATTTGTTAAACAAACAGGTGACAATATAGTGTGATTGATATTGGCTGGTTAATTTTTATGCAATAAACACAGTTATTCTAAAACAGGATATTTACGTAAATTACAAGGACAGATCTGTGGTTTCCATTAGCCAGTTTCTAAGCTAATATGTGACTATAGTTGTGGAGATATGTACCTTAAATCCAAATTACTATTTTAGATGTAGTCGTTCTTTTTAAAAATATGTAAGGATACATACATTATACATTTTTTAAAAAGTATCTAGATTGCTTGGGGGCAAAATAGTTGATCAAAACATTCAGATAACCAAACGCGCAGCACCATACAAACGAATGTATTTCTAGTGTTACACAGATATATAAAGAAGATCCAATTTAATTTGCTATCAAGACATTTAGGGTGTAATCCATCTTGATTCAGATTAATGAGCTTTTTGCCTTTGGCTTCAGTTCCACTATCCTCTCACCATGGCTCAGTTGTCATTGTACATAAGGATTCTCTCAGACCATTCTCCATACATATTAGCTATTCCAGGCAGCAGACTCCTAACTGGCCACTAGAAAACAGCCATCTGTCTTTTTTAATGTATGCAAATACTTTGCAATAATTATGTTTATTGCATAATAATTAAGCCGCTGAGTGTCTGTTGCTGCAGACAGTTGATCCATGTACTGAATGATACAATACAGGTAAGGCAGATAACAAGCAAGCTTTGGAGTCATATAGAATCCATCAGTCAGAAGAGTTTAAGAAGGGGTCTGAAATATAATTATTTGTATATTCCTAGAACCAGCTGAATGGAGAGAGAGAGAGAGAAAGAGAAGCAACTCTGATGTGATTATAGGTATGGTTCTTTTTAAGCAGTGCTTTCCTCGTGTGCTCCTGCACATTGGTAAAACATGGCACACACAAAATCTGAAGACGACAGTATGTGCAATCAACTTAAGATGGCCCATATTGCAGGGTTTGATCAGTGCACAGAGAGGGGAGGAATACAAGGAAGAACTGGATGTACTGAAAGCTGCAGCAAAGTGCAACATGCCTAGTGCTCTGTACAACATTCAGAAATAAAATTTTAAAAAGTGGAGCTGTGGAGGATTCCTGTCACGTTGGTTCCACGTCTGAGGGTGGGGGAAAGACCTCAGGGAAAACCCAGGGAGAAAATCTGATGAGGAGAATTATGGAAGCATTTCTACATCAACACAAGTTTGAGATTTAGTGAGCTCCCATCCTTCCAGCATAAGGCTCCAGTATAAGGCTACTAGCTAGGGGTTAGGACAGATCATATTGTATGGAAGATGCCTGGGAGGAATATCATCTTCCTCAATACCAGAGTCTGAAAAAGGAACTTTCAGAATCTAGCAAGCGGGGGTTTTTGTAGCTCATGGCTACTTAAATTTCTTCCCAGCACCACCTGGTTTGCCAGGACCCAGCCTTGAGGCAGGAGAAGATGGCTGCATACAAGCCCTACAGTGGCCATAGCGGGATGTCCTTCTGCTTCTCAGCATACCAATGAAGATAACCACATTTACTTTCTATTGTATTTGGCTCCGGGGAAAAGTAAAGAAGCACGTCATACACAATCCAACTACTAGGAGTGAAATATGAATTCCTGCCTTCACCTGAGTAATCATTACTAATTAACAGCAGCCTGCACAACTTTAAATTATGCATACAAGTAATGGCATTATTTGTATAAAAAATTACTACATTTTAAAAAGACTTTCCAAAGTAGACATCTTATGTAGTTATGCAAGCAAATGCTTTGAATATGTATAGAGTTCTTAAATATTGCAACATTTTGACTCTTGCAATCCATCTCTCGTATTACGTCGCCTTTTTTTAAATATTTTAAACCACCACTTTAATTTTTTATTATAAATACTGCCTACACTAAAGGCACACATTCAATTGCTATTCAACATTTCAAATGAATAGGTTAATCTATGTGAACTTCACTGTTGAGCAAAGGCTAACTCTGGCTGTCATTTGTCAGTGATCAAAGATGCTTGCTGGATTTCCTTATTTCAAAAACTGATGCAAAGCCTAATACCAATAAGCCAACTTCTGGAGGGATATAGTTGACCTCCCTGGTTTGTGATGTTGCAGAGCCAAGATTACACAGAAACAAAAGCCCCAAAGCTCCCTAGCCCCTGTTATTTCAATAAAGATTTTGCTGCGTACTTTAAGAGCCACATACTCAGTGCATATACAGACCAGGGCTATTGCTAACTAAGCAAGGATCAGTCAATACTGAGAAGTGACAGCCTGAGCTTTGCCCTGCCATACTCATCCTCTAATAATGTCAGCGGATGCAGTGTCAGATTGGCTCTATAGCAAGTGCTCTTTTCAAGCTGTCAAAACCTGTAAGGGCGTATTGTGATCCTATCTGCTTTTGCACCAAGCTGCCCTATTACAATCCTCTTTCATGATGGTCTCTTATTCTCTTAAGTGTCACCCTTTCAGACATGAGACAGTTCTAACCGATGGTTAATTTCTAAATGGAGAGGGACTCTTAGACTGGCTAGAAGCCATATGAAAGCACACCATCTAAACCGAATCATCTGTGAGTTGAGGGTGAAGGTGGGAAGGGGGCAAAGCAGCCCCCCTCCCAAATACAGCACTGCATAGCAGGAGGGGGGGAGAGGTCACAGCAATATCATGAGAGCTCACAGGTGCACACATAGACACCCCTGGCCTGTGATGGCTCTGCCACCCATCCTTCACGGCAAAAACTTTCCCCACGCATTCAGAAGCACTGGCTGTGCCCTGGGTCAAATGAAGCCTCGGTCTCTTCCTGCTCCTGAATCAAGTTTTACAGGGTCATTAGTCACAATGTTTGCTGCCTTAACAGTCCCACATTCTGATTCTGTAGTTGTATTATGATACAGTGTGATGGCCTGGGAATCTGATTCAGAGGCTGAACCGGAGGAATCCCAGCCTGCACAGGGGTCCCCGCCTCCAGGGCCGGCTGAGCCGGGGCAGGGGCTTGAATCTGAAGGGCCTGCACCTGTGCCGGATCCTCAGGAGCTGACACCAGCTGAATCCGCTCTGGCTCCGGAGGTGATTGAGGACCCATAGCCTGCAGGTGCTCCTCTCCCAGCCCTGTCAGGGGAAGGTGAGGTTGCCTCTGGGTCCAGTAACCCTGCAGAGGCTCAGGGCAGAGAGGCGGAGGGAACTAAGTTCTCTCAGGAGGAGTGCTCGCCTTAAGGCCAGGAGAGGCAGGTCACCTGTGGGCCAGGACCACCCCTGGCCTCAGAGGAGATAAAGGCCAGTCAGCCCAGTCCCAGGTTGCGGGAGCAACATCGCTGGAAACCTGTTCCTGACCTGCTCTCCTGAGTTCCTAACCACGCCCGACACCTCGCTTCGCCCCTGACGGACAGCCTCCTTGCCCTCGACCCAGGACCGGACTTAGACCACGCTACACAGTAACCACACCCCCCCCCCCGGGACCAGCACATACAGTGTTCCTTCTGGTCATTTAAAAGCATTTCTAAAGTGCTCAATGTTTTTTTTAAAAAACTCTTTCAATAGTATACATATAAAAAACATATCAGTTACAACATAAATTCAACCTAAAACAACAGTATAGCAATATATAAAAGCAAATAAAACAGGGATTCAAAGGATTCATTCATGAAGCAGTCCAATCTTATGTGCTAGGGAAGGCATTGGCAAAAAGATACATCTTTATGTCTGAAGCTACAGATTGTTCCTGCTTCCGCTTGCATTTCATACTCTGCTCTGATAATTCTCTCATCACAAAAGTGTGCATGCCCAGCCATTTCCTATTTAGTCTTCCTCTCTGCATGAATTTCCATAACATGATGAGTGAAATGAATTCCAAAAATGGTCCAAGGTAGACAATGCAGATTGTGGAATTTGGTGACAGATAACACATGCTGGCCAACAAGGACACTGTCCCACAACTTTCAACAATTCACCAACTCCGGCACAAAGTTTTAATTCCAGTTTCACTTGTCTGTTAGGAACCCTCTGGTGCTTTTAAAAGCCAGGGGCAACATTTTTCAAAAAAGTTCCAGTTGACTAGCACAGCACATCTATAAAGCTGTTGACCCCTCCTGCCCATCTAGGGATATAAGATTTGAATGTTGTTGCATTAGATTGATTTGGTAAAAAACCAAAAACTTCTCTCTCTCTGCTCTTCTACTGTAGCACTGGATATTACCTTCCAGGGGCTTCCCATGCTCAGACCCCTACAAGCTGCAAAAACCAATTCTTTAGATAACATTAATTCTTTGTATGCTTTGTGGTGCTTAAGTGAAACTTTGAACACTATTCTCTATCAGCCTTGCCCAGCCTGGTGCTCTCCAGATTTATTCACTTTTTTTAGTCCAGCTCCCGTTAGCCCCAGCCAGAATGTTGGCTCCTTTGTGTGAGATGGGTGGTGGTGGGGAGGCTGGAATTATCTTTTGCTTGTAGTGTCACATCAAACAAGTAAACATTCTTTCTAAACCTAATAATTTACAGCAAGCAAAACTGCCCAGGCCCAGTGGCTACCATCTCCGTAATGAGCTGAGAAGCTGCCTTTCCTTTCCCCGAAGCGAGACATCATAAAAAAGTAAGTGACAGAGCTTGTGACCCTATCTAGGCAGTTTATGAACATGATTTGCAGACAGGATGAGTTACAATGTTATTGTAGCACCTCATCAAAATTCTTCTCCAGCAGTTCGCGGCGGCAGTGACTTAAGACAAGTGGACTGCCCTGAAAGTGGCTGGGATCATTTCCAGGGGCTTCTTCCACCCCAGGCACCAAGTTAGCCTTTTCACTTAACCTCTTTTATTTCTCTCTCCCTCCTGGCAGTGCAGTTGCAGGAGCTGCACTGGGGGCAAGAGTGTCTCAGTAACTTGACTGCAAAGCGACAAAAAGGCTGGAACACTTTTTGCCCTGTTCTCTCACTTGCAAGTGAATTGCTAACATTTCTCGGAGTTCAGGTTCAACCGAGGCACTTAACTACAGGAGCTAAATACGTAATGGTCAAAGAAGTATCACGTTCCATTTTTCTTCCTCCTTTTGCTTTCCCTTTCTGTTTCCACTTCCACTACGGTGCTGTGGAAAGACTCTATTTTATTTTTACAGTCCCTGTTTCTCCAGAGGGGTCAGCACATCAAAAACGTATTTAAAAGCAAAGTTACAATAATTTATGCAGGCATAATTATAATTACAATATCCATTTCCACCTGCAGTCAATTTTAAGTAGATAATTGAAACACGTATGGGCTGGCGATGAAACATCTGGACAGTATGAATTGAGGAAAGAGTTACAACTTTATGAGAAGGCAATGATGACAAAGACCTCAAGAAAGATAAGGTAAAGGTAAAGGGACCCCTGACCAGGTAAAGGGACCCCTGACTAGTCGTGACCGACTCTGGAGTTGCGGCGCTCATCTCGCTTTATTGGCCGAGGGAGCCAGCGTACAGCTTCTGGGTCATGTGGCTCGCATGACTAAGTCGCTTCTGGCGAAACCAGAGCAACTCACGGAAACGCCGTTTACCTTCCCGCTGGAGTGGTACCTATTTATCTACTTGCACTTTGACATGCTTTCGAACTGCTAGGTTGGCAGGAGCTGGGACCGAGCAATGGGAGCTCATCCCGTCGCGGGGATTCAAACCGCCGACTTTCTGATCGGCAAGTCCTAGGCTCTGTGGTTTAACCCACAGCACCACCTGCATCCCTCAAGAAAGATAGTGTGCAGTAAATTCATACCAGAATAAACAAAGTTTCTTATTCTGGTAGTTGTTACATGACTATAACATTGTTCATATATATATATTTGAAGTTTGAATGACTGAAGCTTTAGGCACCATACACCAAAAAGTTGAAGAATGTTGTTGGTCCACCTCACTTCAGCTTTATTAAACTGAGTGGTGGAAAGGAATGCATTTTTTTATCGTAATTAATATTAAAATGCCTGAAGAATATGGGGGTAATCTAAAGACTTTTCAACAAAGCTAGCAATTCTTTTTTCCGGAGTGAGGAGAGCTTTGCACATCCCTGGTGTGTCATCACATTTGACTTACAACAAACACAAAGCAGGTTTAAGATTCATCCTCTGCTGACATTTTTAGAGGCAGCCAATGAGTTCTGATAAAGCTAGAGAATTTATCTCCAGGTTTTACCCGTGGACTTCCTGACAGTAAGAGCTGTTCGACAGTGGAATTTGCTGCCAAGGAGTGTGGTGGAGTCTCCTTCTTTGGAGGTCTTTAAGCAGAGGCTTGACAACCATATGTCAGGAGTGCTCTGATGGTGTTTCCTGCTTGGCAGGGGGTTGGACTTGATGGCCCTTGTGGTCTCTTCCAACTCTATGATTCTATGATTCTATGATTCTATATTTATTAAATTTCCATACCGCCCTTCATCCGAGGATCACAGGGCAATTTACAATAGCAACATATTCTCTTACAGAATGAAAAGGTGACCAAAACTCACATTTTGAAATAGCTCTGGAACCACTCAAGCACTGTATATCCAGTATGAGCAAAGCTGTAAAATATAAAACTTGTCCAGGGTTGGATCCATGTACTTTAAAATTCATTTTTGTTCATTGAATTCATTGTGAATAAGATCTCAAAATGTTTTATCCACTTGCTATATGCACACACTTCATCTCATCCAGAGAAATTGCAGAGATACTACCCAAAGTACACTTTAGGCAAAGTACACATCTGAGTAACGTTTACACCTTTCAATCACAGGTAACGTATTTCTTGCCACAGTGTTCTTGCCTTTCCTAACCTTTAGAATTGTTTTATATTTACTTTTAAGCTTTTCAGAATGTGCTTTGTGAGCCTCTAGTAGGTGAGGAACTGCAAATCTATTGTATGTTAATGCATACAATTGTATTTTAATGCAGACGCTCTGCATTTAAAATGGCTCTTGAGGATGGCATGAAACAGGACAAATACCAGCCACCTGTCAATGATCCCCCATATTTTTTCCATGTGGAGAACACAGACTCCAATTTCGGCAATTTCTAGTTTTTGAGTCCTTGATCAAATATTCTGAATTATATTTCCTTAGTTATTGTAGTTATTCTGAAATTTGAACACTTGGCCTATTAATGCACAGAAGCATCTGCTTTAACACCAGACTATTTGTCCACTTAGCCCAGAATTGTCTACTCTATGTCAGGCAGTGGCTCTCTCAGGCAGAGAGCCTTTCTACAATAGAGTATATAAATATCCAAGCGATTCAGCAACTTCCCGTGGCTATCCTAGCGCATGAAGATGCAAAGTGGAAAACTGGAAACAAAAGGTTTTCACACATCCAGCACACATCTTCACAAAACATCCACTCCACACACATACCAGTGCAGCTGCGCCTTCCTCTGCTTCTGCTGCTACCGTAATAGCAGCAACAACAGACTTGTTCCTCTCTTCACAGAACCATGGTGGCATTTTAGACCAGAGAAGAGGGTGGTAAGTTTGGGCCAGGCTAGTGACAGGCCCCTCTGAGCTGCTGAAGTCCTCAGCCCAACTTGGTTGACCAGTGGCACCAGGCCTGTTGTCAAGAAGGACTTTTGGGGAGAATAGATTCAGGTAGGTAGCTGTGGTGGTCTGGCGCAGTCTAAATATATTTTTTTTAAAAAATAAATGTCCAGTAGCACCTTAGAGACCAGCTAAATTTGTTCTGTGTATAAGCTTTTGTGTGCATGCATACTTCTTCAGATACACTGAAACAGAAGTCACCAGACCCTTATATATAGTGGGAGGGTAGGGTGGGTTATTGACTCAGTGGGTATAGTAAACCTGTTGATGACTGCAATTAGCCCTACAGGAAAAAGGAAGGGATAGTGTGCAGATGATTAGCATATGTAATGAGACAGGAATCCAATAGCGAGATGAGCACCACAACCCCAGAGTCGTCTGCGACTGGACCTAATGGTCAGGGGTACCTTTACCTTTTAAGCTGCTACTGGACTTTTTTTTATTTTTTTTATATTTTGGGGAGAAGTTATGGGACCCACTCAGCAGAATGAAGGGGAGGACCTCTTGTCCACATTTTGAAGTAAGATATATTTCCATCTAAAGGGGGAAGGGGGAAGACCATGAAGTACAGAGGCTAAATTTGCCTAACTACAGCACTGCTAGGAATTACAGAAATTTGCTAAAGGGGCTACTAAAACCTCAGAATCACCACCTATGGTCAATGATGCATTTTGAAAACATCTATCTCTACAGAGGCATCTGGAAACATAAGATTCACCATTTGAGGACAGTAATATAATAGATATATAGGCACTTAATGGGATAACCTCTTAACAGGATAACAAATGACAGCTGGATTATTTGTAGGTCCAATACAAAAAACAACAAACCCAACCCTTGACAAAAATGTCTAGCAAATGACAAAATGGAACTTCAAATTAACATTCACTAATGTGAACAGGACAACAGTGCCTTTACTAAAAATAAATCTGGAGAGTCAAAATTAGTAGCTGCTTGTGGATCATTAAACATAAATTAATTCCCACTTACTGACTGGATGTCACTCTGAATGATATGTAACAGAAAAATGGGATTTTAAATAGGTATTGCATTTCTTTCTGTGGGTGACAGAAAATGTCTTGAAAGGCCAAGAGTCTTGAAATTGATGCATTGTGACAATACTATACATTATAAAAGGCAAAATTAGAAAAATAATCTTATTTATTTATTTATTAAATTTCTGTGCTGCTCTTCCTCCAAAGTGGCAACCAATACAACAACAAAACTAACAAAAAAGAAAACAAAAACATTTTAAAACAAGCAAATATCTCCACAGCTAAATAATTTGCCAGGAACTGCCGCTAACTTTCAGGTATCTCTTGAAGACGTATCTCTATAGGTCTCATTGTGAGCACTGAAGGTAAAACCAGTCATGTCACCAAAGAGCCCTTCATTCGAGACTGGATTATCCACTAGGATTAATAGGCGCAGTGCCTTCATTAAACAATTAAATTTGCCATGGGGTTTCAGGCGGTATCCGCGGCATTCAGAAGTCGCAAGACTTCCAGCAAAAAGAAAACTAGGTCATTTACTCACCTTCCATTTTCCTTTTCTCATTAAGACATATGGCAGACCTTTCACTTTCAATTTCCCCTCCCCTCCGTATTGAATTTATGAGTACATATTTATATTCATAAAGGTTATATGAAAGTCAACATTTGAAATGTAAGCCTTTAAGTATTTATGTTAAGGCCTAATCAAAAAGTACTTTCATGGGAAATGTCCCAGGACAGCCAAACTAACCTAGTTCCAGGCTGCTGGTGCTGAATCCATTTCCAGCAATGCAAGCTTGGTGAAATAATGTAGGAGTAGATGTTTATACGATGGTTAAATGTCAAAGCTATTAATACAAGAAGCTATTAGGATATGTTATGATATATGAAGACCTAAGTCATGCAATTATTTTACAGCTTATTGACTCTCGTGTACACATGGAGACCTGGAGAAGGCGGCTGAAACTACAGGAGCTTCAAATCTAATTCTATCAATGGAAAGCTACAGAGCTCTCTCTGTCCTCTTCACCCTAAAAGCTCAACAGCTATGCTGATAATTTATCCTATCCTGAGAAACTCCCTGACAAGGCTCCCTAAGGGTGACCTGCAGCTAAATTGCTCTGAAACACAGAGGAATTCAGGTACCTTACCAATTCCATGCGCTTCAACTTTTCCTGCCACCAATCTGAGACACAACCCCCCCAAAACCATGCCGCCGCCGCCGCCGCCCCTGCCTCCTGCCTCACCTTTGCCAGCTTTCTCTATGCCTCTGCCTCCTCGGCCACTACAAGGTATGTCAGGCTGCCACTGTCACTGCAAAGCCTCCAGGACCACTGCCGCGAGGCCTGCCAGGCCAGCATGAGGCTTGCCAGGCCAGCGCTGCAAGGCTTCCGCCGTACTTCTGGAAGCCAGTGCACTTCCAGAAGTACGGCAGTGGCTTCCGGAAGTGCGGCCACAGCAGAGGTGGGAGGCCATGGCAGAGGTGGCGGGAGGCCAAGGCAGCTCGGCAGCAGAAGCAGGACCCCTGGGATTTCAAACAGAAACCAGGGCGGCTTCCGGGATGACCCAGAGCAAAGTTACATCACACAGGGTTAATGTGGGTAGACATGGTTAGAATTACACTGTTAAACCTTACAGCTCTATGTAAGGAAGTCCAGGAAGTCAGGAAACTTCATTTTTGTTGCTGAAAGCCTCATTTAGCACCTTTTTCATTTGATAAGCTTTTGTAAATTTTTGCATGAATTCACAGGCTTTTATGCCATTTTGGTCCTGATGTTTGTTATCAGTGTCTTTCTACATCCACACCATACATTTAAAGCAATATTATTCCACTTTAACTGTCAGGAGTCCCAAAGGATTCCTGGTAGCTGTAGCTTCTTAAGGGTGCTGAGAGTTGTTTGGAGTCCCCTATTCCCCTCACAGAGCTACACTTCCAATAGTTCCCTGCGAAGAGGGACAACATTTCCCTGCGAAAATGTTTAATTTTCCTTTCTCCCCCTCACCCACCCACACAGGCATGAATAGAAATCCTGAATAGTACTTCCAATTCCTGCCCATTTATCCCTGATTTGAAAATGTGTCCATTTGTGTTTGTGTTTTCATTTGTTTTGAAATGAATGTGCTACCCCAGCCTTGCCATCTCTCTGCCACATCCCATTTGCTCAGATTTCAATAGAGGAGCTTCAGAGGTGAGGTTTCAAAAAGGTTGGGAATCAGAAGGACAATAGGCAGGTTAGCATTAGTCTGACGGAAAGTCCCTGTCTGTTTCAGTACCAAAAGTTGTGGAAACCTAACCTGTAACACCTCTGTGATAAGTTCAAATAACTGAAGTAAATCTAAGCTGTACATTAACCATCTTATTGAAAAGCCTCTGAAATTCATCTCTACTGAATTAAAAAAATAGATATATTATACACACACACACACACACACACACACACGTAGTTTGCTGATTCTTTAAAGATTTTCAACTCCCTACACATCTCTTTTTCACCATTTTTGCTTGTGAAATAAATCCTTCTTCATAAAGCTCAAAATGCCAGTTTAAAGGGTGGGGGGCAATTTTAAATAAAGGCGAACTGTACAACTGTTCTGGGGCTGAGTGATATAGCTCTCAGTATACACCCAAGAGACACTATTTCTCACAATTTAAATGCTGTTTTTGCAAATTCAAACATATTCATAATGGTGTCATCAGTTTGTGCAAATTACCCATAGAATGCACACCAGGAGCTCAGTGACTTGTCTCTGTTACATCTTAATTAACACCAGTGAGACTCCAGCCAACTTTCTTCCTCTTTAACTGAGGAAAGCTAAGGAGAATAAAGTTTACACTCGCCTCCTCTCATTGAATTGCTGCTGCCTTTTTAAACACAGAATCTCTTTTTGTTTAAACTACTGCTACTTCGTGACCTTGAATCTTTCTGCATTAGAATTATTCGACAAATGAGTCCTGAAGAACAAATTTACAAATTAATCCTGAAGTAGCAAAATGACCGCTGCGTAAGATGAGTTGCTCTCCCAAATATTTACCTAGATGTTTGATTAATTCCCCCAAGCAAAGGGAGAGCTAAGAAATGGAACAGGGGTGATATTCTCCTCACCACGTCAGAGACCCAATTCCCCACTGCTACCACGCAAACCAAAAGCTTCCATATACTTGTACAGCTGAAGAAAGTTGACTGCAGAGTGTGATGATGCATCTTCATTTCAGGAAGAAGGCAAAGAGTTCTCATGCCGCTTTGTGCTTGCCAATCTCTACAGCCATCGATTAAATGCTACAGGGCTAGGCAGGGTTTTGAACATTGCTATCTAATCTAACTGGCAATGGCTCTCAAAGGACTCTGGCATAGGTCTTTTGTACTTGAAATCCTTTCAGCAGAATATTCCAGGGATTTGCCCAGGGACCCTCTGCATGCAAAGCTTACATGTTCTACTACAGAGTTATGGCTCCTCAGCCCTTTGCTCTGGGAAATGGGTTGTGAAATGACTATTCACTTGTTGTGCGTATACATTCATATGGCATCATCGACTAATGCAAGTGTTATTTTGAAATGGCATTTTCTTAGCGCTTCATTCCAATGAAGAGTTGCTGAGAGTTTACCATTTCCCCTCAATATTTTGGGGGAAATATGACCTCTTTGTTGGTCCCTGCGATGTTGCAGCCACCTTAAGCACCACCTCCATCATCTGGAAACCCCTTCAATTCCACAGCCCTCCCCAGGGCCGTCTTAAGCATATCCAGTGCCGTGATGCAAAGATCCCATCCCCAAAGTTGTTGATCTTTTTTAGGAAAGGTTCCTCTCCCTACTTCACTTGGGCAGAGCTAAGGATGGCTGTGCTTCCCTTCGGCCCACCAGGAAGCCCCCGCTTGCTGGTGGGGAGCTTTGACAGGGAGATGCTGGGGGAGGCTGCAGCATCCCCCTCAAAAGCGTTCCCACCTGCCTCTTTGGGGGGGGCTCCCCTCCGGCCATGCACAGGAGGCTTGGGAGGCAAGTGGCACGCCTGGGCCATGCAACTGAGCGAAGGAGAGCACAGCTAGGAAAGAGGGAGGAGCAAGGAGGGCAAAAGCAAGCTGGCTGTGTGACAGAGAGCAAGCGCAGCACAGGGGAAAGGAGGAGGAGGAGCCTCACGTGTGCCTCCTTTCCTTTCGTTCCCATCCCCAAGAAGGCCTCGGCTCCCCAAGAGGGCGCGTGGGGGGAGGGTTGCTGTGCACTGCGCTCGCCCAGCTGCCCAGTTTAGTGACACCCCAACCTCACAACACCGCCAGCGAGCAACTATTGCGTTGCCCAGGACACAGAAGCACTGTGCGTGCCCGGGGCAAGCAGATTCTAGGAAAACAGGAAGCTGCCGGCAAAGCCGCGCAGCTCCCCCACTCGCTGGGACGCCCCGAGAGGCCAGTGCTGTGGTGCAACGTGCCACTAAGCCCTGTGGGGAAGACGGCTCCTTTTTCTCCCGCTGTTTGCAGCACTGGCATATTTTCAAGTTTTTAAAACAATACCAAGAGAGAAACCCAACTATATTTTTGCAGGAAGGTTTATCTAGTGGTACCAGGGCTACCACTCCACTTCCGAAAAGAATAGCTTCATCATGCCACCAGTGCTGATTCTCAGAATGCTGAAAGCTGAAAAGAAACAGCAGCCCATGTACATATCCTAAAAATCCATGCCTATATCTCAAAAGCATGAACAGGATTTATATAGGGACACTTTTTAGAATGTTGTAGGCCTCCCTCCCTTCCAAAAAAGAACCCTAGCTGAATCTTACATATGCTGATACTAGACAGTAAGTGTAGCATAATGGATGGTGATCCCAAATTGACCGCAGTTCAGGTTGTTTCGTAGTTACAAAGCCTGCCAAACCTGATAGATATGGGCATGTATGTAGGCAGATTGGAATTTAGTAGCCCCCACCCCCACCCCGCAGCTGTCAGACGCTGAGTTGGTCAAGAGGACTTTAAACCACAAAGGCTTTGTATTCAAAACACATCCCCACCATTAAGTGCCCAGCAATGCTTAACAAACTGCAGTGCCCAGAAGGGAATGCATGTGCTTCAAATGGGCTTTAAAGCTATCATATGCACAGGCTGTGGAGTCCAAGTTATTATTATTTATTAAATTTATATACCGCCCTTCATCAAAAGATCTCAGGGCAGTTCACAGAATAAAAAAGTTTAAAGTGGTGCAACAACAAAAACAGATATTAAAATACGCTTTAAAGGTATAGTGTTTACTAGATAGGGTTGCCATATCTTGAAGAGCAAAAAGAGGACAGCCTGAACCGCTGCCAGCCTGAGCCAAGGCAAGCCCCCAGCTCCTATCCGATTGCTCCGCTGCAGCGCTTTCGCTTCTGGGGCACAGCGCCCTCTTAAGCACTGGCATGCTCCCCCCCCCCCCGAAAAGTGACTGGGCATGACTTTGATGCAACTGAGCTGCATCTTAAGTTACAAATGGATTTCAGGTGGAATTTTGGAATTTATGGGGTTTAAAACCTTAATTTGTGCAAGTGCTTTTGGGTTTTTGCACTGTGTGTGTGTAAATGTGCACTGAGCGGAGGTTTATACTTCTGCAAAGCATTACCACTAACTTGTTGAAATGCGATTTACAAAATTCTATTATCATCCCAGCAAGGTCGTTTAGTCTAACAGCTGAGAGGGGAAGAGGCAAATTAGCATAGTCTTGCAAGTGCCAAGCAGACTACATAACAGCTTTGCACTTAAAATAAACTATCAACAGCACATAACAAGCATAAATAGTCCTCTTGACAATGAGGATCGCACAGGTTCCTGTGCCAGCTCAGTTCTACTCTCTCCCTGCACCTCTGCCCCTTTACCCTCTCCTTCCTACACACTGCTAAAATGAAGGATGCACAAAGCCTGCCACTTTATTTCTGCTGTTTTCCACTTTTCCATGGGTTTTGATATTCTCAGTAACTCTGCAGTCTCAGATTTCCTTGCTTTTTAAGAACTGTGAGCATAAATACACACCACAATGCACAGCTACACTTAGATGCTGTACAGTGCTTTCAATGGAATGCAAATCTGAATGTCCACAATACTAATCCTGCTTTACCAAACAATGGCCATGAGGGAGAGGGCCTGTTCGGTTGTGGAACTCTTCCGTGGGCTGACATGCTTCAATTTTTTGGGAGGGCTTTAAGAATATATCTCTTCCAAGTGCCCTATTCTTATTTTAATTAAGTATATTGGTTTTACGTGTGAAACAACCATTCATGTGGCCAGTCCTATTTTTCTAGAAAGAACTCACCAGGAACACCTCCCTTGTTCTCTTATAATGGCAATGGAGCCCACCTGAGAGGGGCCGGAACTCAGTTCTTGCGAGAAAAATGCCCTGCATCTACCCTATTCTTGGTTAATATCTTCTGGCTTGGACTGTGAGCTGCTAGGGCTAAGAAAAGTGTCTTCATTGGCCATCTGGTACTTGAGAGGAAGAGGCAGAGAGGGCAGAAAGCTTTCCCACAAATTGTTGTTGGTTTATTTAAAAAAAAATGAGGAAGGAAAACAAAAAAGGCAGGTTTACACAAAAAGCCAATCTTCAACAGTTCACTCAAAAACTGCCTTTGTGTTTTTCAATTTCAATACAGACATTTTGTAGGAATTTTCAATGCATTTTATCCCAACTCATTAGATCTAGTTCCTCCCAATGTTTTGAATTTTGTTAATAAGTGGGTGCTTCTTGTAAATTTTGGCACTGCTCACTGTGGAAAAGTGTCATATAACAAAACAAAATTAAATGAAGCTAAACTAAGCTAGAACTTGACAGCTTAACTTTCCAGACAAAATTGAAATTTTTGAGCAGAAATGGTAGGGTGAGGAGTGGATCAAATCGAGGTGAACAAGTGCTATCTAGTGACACCCTTAAATGTCATCCTATGAAACCAAAGATTCAGCGAGAAAATAAATAATAATAATAAATAATAAATAAATTTCCCAGGATAATTTAATAGTGTAAAATAGACCCTAAGAGCCCTATGCATCTCACACTTTGCATTCTCTTACACCAACACCCATCCCAACATTTTCCATTCTATATCTTTCAGACTGAGTCCATAGGGCAGATACATCTTTATTATCTGCTAGGCTTGCATTTCCTATGGGTTGGAGAGTACAGCAGCAAACCATAGCTCCACATAGATTAATAAGATTTTACCAAGCACCGAGTGCTTTAAAATCAATAGGCAGCTAGGTCTCACCACACTGGCTATAGAAAATCTTAGCACTTTCGAATGCCTGAACCTATTTGTTTCATGTACCTGCAGAAATGAGCACCCTATTTGGATTGTGTGATTCTCAACACGGCTCATTCTTTGGCCTATAAAAACAACCCATGTTTAGAAATGGCCCCTTTGTGAAAGCATTTTGGAAAGCTGGGAAAATCTGAGAAAGCCAGTGTTATACTCATTCTCATCTATCCTGAATGCAAGGTTATTAAATCAGAACACATAGTATCTTATTTCTGCCTCAACTGCTTATGCATGTTCGTACTTGGTAAAGGGACTTATAGTAACTTGATAAGCAGCTCCTCAGAAAAAGCCTTATACACTAAAAATTAACTGTGCTTACTAACACACAAAATAATTTCAGTTTAAGGTCTCCTCCACAGAAATCAGCGGCATCTCTATAATTCCTAACATTCATATTTGCAGCCGCCCACAGCTATGTCTCAGTGCAGAATGAAAACTGCTCTTCATTCTGAATGATTAGCTTATCAGAATTCCTCACTGGTAGCAACTAGCTCAGATCAAAACATCAAAAGCTACTTTGTGGGTTCAGTTTTCTTGCCTGGCCATGGCCAAACCACTATCATTCTCATTCTATTCGCCTGCCATAAGGCAGAATGAAATCAGGATGGTAGAACACGCAATGTTGTGCCATAGAAAACAATTTAATAACAGGGATTTTAAAATAAATAAATAAATGCAAGAACATTATACCCTGAAAGTGACAGGATATTTTACCTCTGAATAGCATTGTTATTATCATACTGGTGGGAAACTGGCAAGTGGCAAGTCTTGGGGCAAATTTATCCATTATTTATTGTCTGTTTTCCCTTTCCCCAGTTTGCTAAGACATCCATTTTACGCTGCAGTACAGGGGGAAGTCTGTGTATGTGTGTGCTTGTGTGTGTTCCTGTCTGTACCTGCCTCCTCTCTCTCACAGGTCCACACATTTCTGTCTCTTCCTCCACTCCCCCCCCCAACCCATCTTCTCGTCACGCTAGTGGAGGAGCATGGGAATAGCAGGCCCATGAAATAAGTGAGAAGCAGCAACCACCTTGCTGGAGAAAGAAGATATGGGTGAGGGAGGGCAACTGCCTGGTCAAGCATTTAATGAACTCTCTAAATCAGCCCACAGAAGCATTGGGGGGGGGGTAGGATTTTTGAAAAGCAGAGAGGAATCTAGGATGTGGGAGCAGTGGCGTAGTGTGGGGGGTGCAGGCGGTGCCGGCCGCACCGGGCGCAACATCTGGGGGTTAGGGTTAGGGGATAGGGTTAGGGGGCACAAATCCAGGGTTAGGGGGCGCAAATTACTTGCCTTGCCCCGGGTGCTGACAACCCACGCTACACCACTGTGTGGGAGGAGTCAAAATAATTTGTGCAAACAGTGTCGTGCTGAGAGTTTTCCTTAGCAAATTTCACCTTCCCATAATGTAAAATAGCTGATGTCTCCATTAGGAACACAATGACTGGCCTCTTTGATGTTTGGAAAAATTAAGGGGACTTGCATTGCATTGGGGACTGGGATTCTACAACATTCTTTACATGGCAAAATGCTACACCTCCTCTGAACACAAATTTAACACCGCCATGTCATGAAATGTAGAAGAGATTACAATATTCATCATGAGGGTTAGCTTTTGCAGTCAGCAGCCTACTGATTGCAAAGGTCTACCATGGGTGTAACTCAAGGAATTATTTGACCCAGATTCCCTGATTAACAATCTGCAGGACAAATAGTACAATCTTTTTCCTGTGGGTAATTTTGTTGCCATTACTGCATCAAAAATAGCTGCTCTCTCAGTAGTTAGGTTTAAAGCGAGAGGGACATAAGACTGCATGAAAACCTTGTCCTGCAAATTCTTGATGTAATTCTAACATTGTCTATGACTTTAAGAAAGTAAATGCACTCAGGACATGCTCAGGGTCCACACACTATTTCTGTTAGCAAAGTCACTTAACTAACAGCACTTACTCTTAATACATGCTCATAGTAAGGCTTTTCTACTACAGTATAGCCTTAATGTTGATTACTTTACAAGACTCAAAATAGCTGGCAGCGCACTGGATTTCACCAAGAAGATCAGTTGAGCTGGTCAATGAGCACTGAAAAGCAATCGTTGCAGTCTTAATTAGAGGTTTCTGCAACTGTGTGCTAAGTTGAAAGAGCAGATATTGATTCAAACACTGCAGCTAATGTTTTTTATTGTCTCAGCTGCTCAGAGTCAAACCTAATGATCATTATTATGCTTATATGAATTGGAAACAGAAATTGTGTTTCACATGGGGAGCAGTGAAAGCTTTAAAACAATACACTCAGTTTGGAATTAGCATCTTTGTTGTTGTAGAAAAGCAAACTGTTAAAAGCTAAATAAGACTGGCAGATTTAAGTAAACATGTTTATTTCCTAAGTTATGTGAGCATTTGAGTATGTACTTAGATAAGCATCTCTTCTTTTCCTAATTTACAGGGAAAGATTTAGGAACTTGACCAAAAAAATCCTTATTTGCCTTCACAGGCAGCTGACATTCTGCCCAGGCTGCTCTTTTACCATTCTCATGGATAATAATTTGTGGTAGGGCAGATTTTCACACTCTTTTCCATGTCATGATATATGCAGTTTATCACCAAATTGCTACTACATGTAGACTGGGTCAGGTGTTTTCTAATGCCAGGTACAGATATTCATGCGGAATGACTTTTTACTTGCCATTTCAACAGTTGCTTTAGAGTATTAGCAGTGGAATACAAAAAAACAAACCATAGGAACACACATACACACACACAACACAAACAGCTCTGCATGTTCAACCTGAACCTGTCTAGATGACCTGGTTTATGGCACAATCTTGAGAAAACTCTTTACACACAGCTCCCTCTAGCTTCAAGGTGCAGTTTTCTGAGAGCACTTGACAGCTCTATTGCAGCTTGACTGCCGTCTAGCTTTAAACTGAACAACGTGGAATTCAGGGTATTCACACACACACACACACACACACACACCATGTGCTCTCCTCTGTCAACTGTGAACATAGCATTAAGCCTCCCTTGCCTCCATGACCCATTATCATTATGCAGGGATGCTCCCTGTTGCCTCAGCTTTAATAAATTAAGTACATAAAAAGAGTCTGATGGATCAGGCCAGAGGCCCACCTGGTCCAGCATCCTCTTCTCCCAGGGGCCACACAGACGTCTGTGGGAAACCAGAAAGCACAAGATACACAAGACCATTTTCAAATAAGATATATAAGATGCACAACTGCTTACAACCAAAAGGAAACTTCAAAGCTCCCGCAGGGTGAGGACATTGCTCCTTCTTGACAGCAGGTTTACTAAGCAACTGACAATTGGATTATTTCTCAGGCTTGGCAGTCAAAAAGTAGGAAACCTTTTGTGTTCAGAACTGATAGCTAAGGTGAGCTGGAAGTTGTTACCCTTCCATGCCTTTTCAAAGAGTTCATATAACAACAATTTCCTCCTAGGAAGTGTATGCTGCCTTTCAACTTTCCCCTCTCTCCTTCCCGCTTCCTTCATTCAGCTAAGAGTGTGCAAGCTATGGGAGCCAAGGGCCAGCTGCAGAGGCTCCACGGGGCCAGAAGTGTTGCTTTCAGGTCTTGCCTCAGGTCAACTTTAGGGATGCATGAGTGTAGGACACCGGAAGTGGAACACTCTGGATTTCTCTAGTGATTCCTTCCTCACAGTATGCAAACATGTCTAAGGATGCATGCATCTTCTTTTTTCACCAGATGTTAACTCCTTACCAAATTGCCCTATTAGCAAATCTCACACGACACATGACCATAATACATACTCTGCAAGAAGGAATAAAACTTCTAGGCTGCAGATATTAACTAACCAACCAGAATGGTTATCAGATTTCAGGGTTTCTCAGAGATAGCCCCTGTCTCAGGTTCTCCAGGGGAAGGACTAAAATCTCAAGGTGAAGAAGCAGGATATTTTCTACTTGGCTCAAATGCTTTAGCAATTACCTCAACTTTCCCATATCCAGTGCTTTTTTCTTAAAAAATGTTTAGGGGTACTCTCATTTTCCTACTCATACTGAAATACTGCCCTTCAATGAGGCCAAACTTAGATTCAGGAATTTTTTAGGGGTATGCGTACCCCTGCACCCCCCCCCGAAAAAGCACTGCCCATATCTATCAGGGTTCAATCCTAATCCACCATTGTCAGGCTCTGTCACCCTCTCAAGGCACCACCAGGTTCTACCCTGACGATACCAAGTTCTGCCCTTTGATCTACCTTACCCTTTAGTTGCCAAGCTCTAACTCCTGATTTTCAGGGTTGAAGCCTCAAGAGATATGAAAACCCATATAGGTGGAAGAAGCCAATGTCAAATATTTTAACCTGCATACTGGATGGGTGCACAGATGTGGAAGAGGAGTTTGGATTTGATATCCTGCTTTATCACTCCCCTTCAGGAGTCTCAAAGCGGCTAACAATCTCCTTTCCCTTCCTCCCCCACAACAAACACTCTGTGAGGTGAGTGGGGCTGAGAGACTTCAGAGAAGTGTGACTGGCCCAAGGTCACCCGGCAGCTGCATGTGGAGGAGCGGAGATGCGAACCCGGTTCACCAGATTACGAGTCCACCGCTCTCAACCACTATACCACACTGGCTCCCAGTAAAGGAGTGAAGGTTAGTTCATATCCACATAGCTCAGGCTACCAATGAGTAGCTTGATAGCATATTTACAAAGAAGTGAAGTGATTAACAGGTGAAACCAAACACAGTTCCCAGGCAGCACCATGAGCACATAGGCACCAATATTATGAGCTTGATGAGAGCTCTCAGAAAACAGATAAGCTTTCCTGGATGCTTGCTGGAAAAAAACTTGTCAATACTGAGATAGTTCCAATTTGAGCTGAGTGGAGTTTGCCATTGGTACTGCTCCTACACCAACCTTCACCTTGGTCACCCCATTTTGGA
This sequence comes from Podarcis cretensis, assembly GCF_951804945.1. Lineage (NCBI taxonomy): Eukaryota > Metazoa > Chordata > Lepidosauria > Squamata > Lacertidae > Podarcis > Podarcis cretensis. The sequence continues at coordinate 139,047,751 of NC_137170.1, read as the reverse complement.
GGCAATCCTGCTCCCCCCCCCCCCCATGAATAAGTTTCACTGCAGTCAGCCAGACACACCTATACACAATTGAAAGCAGGATTGTAGCATATGCCTTTAAGAGCTGAGACACTATAGTGTTTAAGCCAATTGCTTCCATGTTGTATTATTAAGGGGAAAAACAGGAGGTTCCACACATTGTCTCAGTGCAACCAGGCCACTAGGCATATAAAAGAATGAAAAATTTGTTTCATGTTGATTCTTAGTAATAATACTGTGTCTGTGTGCAGTAAAAGATAAAAGGTGAATTGAAATATTTAATAATGGTAATGAAAAATGTAATTGACATACCCTCCAACATTTTGTGAGAAAAATTCAGGGCACCCCCCTACCCCACATCTTAGTCGCTCACCCCCTCCCTGCTGCCAACCCCTTCCTCGCCTGCCTGCTCACCACCTCCTTCCCTCTCCCCTCTTACTTTTGCTGTCCTCAGCCTCTTGCTCAAGAGACACCACATCTCCTGACACACCAGGCCTGGCAGCTGCTGGAGATGAGACAACTGCTTTCACTTATGGAGCCTCCCGGGCAGGCAGGAGGGGCACCAGTGCAAACTATACACCCTATACACTCAGAGCTAGCACTTCAGAGCAGACGGTAGGAGATGCTCAACTTTGGTTTCAGATGAAGCCAGGTGGCTCATGGCTGAGGACAGCAATCATCTGCATGTCATGGGTGACTCAAGTTGTACTTAACTGAGGTGCTACAGCCCTCACATTGGGGACTGGAGCTCTGGACTGTTTTTTATCTGTTCCAAACCAGTAGTTGTGCACTGTGACACCATCATTATTTCCAAGGAGGAAAGAAAGAGGAAAGCCTGGACACTTGTTTTCTTCCAGACTTAGACACAGGCAATAAACAAGAAAAGCTGTGGGAATAGAGGGCCAACATTCTCAGATAACAGCAAACATTCCTTTCAGAATTTTCCCCCAAGTTGCTGACGGCTCTTGAAGTACACTGCCGCTGCCACAACTAGCATCTGTTTGACTGTCTATATTTACAGGGGAACATTGTAAACTTATTGAGCAGCAGGCTCATAGTCTTATTAGTCAAGAGGGATGAAATTTTATTAGCATATTACACCATTTCAACAGATTTTTTTTTAACGGGCGGGGGGAGGGAGTAAAATTTAATGTTTGCAATTTGCTGAGTGGGACAGTGTTAAACCAGGAGACACTTTGCTCATGTGCTGCACTAGAACTCACATTTGTAGCTCTAAAGGTGCCCTAAAACTGTGAAGTGCTGCTATTATGTTAAATGACATTATATTGCTTCATTCCCCAATCCTGCCATATCTACAATAAGGCACTTAAAAGAAATGTTAATGCTCCATTTAAGAGTATTTAATAACCAAATATATTGTTAGGATCATATAGGGCCCACATATTCTGATCCAAATAATTCCATGTGCTAGTGATATTAAAAGAGTCCTGCAGTGCAGAATTGCCAGAATTTTCTGCATTGATTACTTCATCCCACCCCTGCCTTCCTTTCCGTGGGTATGATGCAAGAAATGTCCTTAATGATTTCATCTGAAATAGAGAGTATGTTTATGGCACAGTGTGTTCAAAAGCTGACCTCTGATGAGGCAGTTGTATTGTCACAGTGCAGATCTTCATCTGCATCAACACCTGACTGAACACAAACAGTCCAAGAGATCATTCCAAACCGGATTCAAGCTCCAAGGTGTTGCCTGCTTTGTTTTGGAACATAAAAAGCGTTATTCTGCTCCACTCAGAGTTGTATTTCATTTCAGAAACATGCCTCTATCTGGATTGAAGAAAGTAGACTTTTATGATGCTGTCAAGGAATGAATGTCAGATGAGGTTATTATCTACAGATGACTTGAATATTTTGAAACAAAAAGCACAAAATGTCATTTATTCTGATTCGAGAAAGCTACAGGCTGTTGGGAGGGGGCTGGGGCCATGCACACAAAAGCTCTGAAGATTCATTTGGGGGGGGGGCTGTATCAAGAGGACTGGTAGCATTATTAACATGTTGCAAGTTTCCCCACAAGATATTTGTCAGAATAATATAGCATGAACTGGCAGTAGTCTGCTAGGCTGATCCTCCTCAGAGAATGAAATTCTCTTCAGGCAGCAAGAGCGGAGCCTCGGCATACCTTCCAAAAGCATAATGTGCAAATCAGTAGCACACATGGATATTTCCTGCAGTCAGATTCACTGGAGCGCCAGAGTTCATCTTAGGGTACATATCTGACTGCAAGTAAAATTCATGTGCCAGGAATTCACACGCTGCATTTTGATCAGGTAGCTAGAAATTCAAAAATACCTTGTAAAAAAATGGTGCCCTAAGTGGCCTTCTGTAAGGAAGCTCCATCCTCTGGTGCGTCTCAGGACGGGACATCACAACAGCATAGCAGCAAGACGCTCATCGGCATCATCATCAAGCTGCCCAAGGGATTCTGAGGAATATCAGTCTGCTTTGGGTAAAATTCACTAAAATAACTCAGTGGTAGACCAATTGATTTGCGTAAAGTAGACCCTGGCATTTCCAGGCAAAACGTTCTCAGATAGTGGTGCTGAGAGAGAGGGCTGCTGTCAGAGCAAAAGCATTTGGCCAGCTGACCAATGGGCTGACTCAGCACAAGAAAGAACTACAGATGTAGCCTTAGCCAGGTTGTGAGGCAAAACATGGCTCCGGAATACTGACAGGGATCAGCTGAAAGGAGTGCTATAACTCCTTCTCAGGAGTGACTTGCTGAGACACACCCCTGAAGAAGAGTTAAAACACGCAAAACATTTTTGGTACTAAATCATCATTTAATGGCTCCCCTCCAAAAAATAACATTAGAAATATGGTTGGTGTCCCCATTGCATGAACACCTGAAATTCTCCAGCACTGGGGGGTTTACATGAACTGCATTACATGAGATCTTCCCATTACAGCATCCGCCTCCCAAATGACTTTTTGATGCTGGTGCAAATGTTTTTGAGCCCTCTACGTGATGTTGTATTTGTGCTAGGATCCCTTTCAACAGGCATAAAGAAAAGTTATGATATTTTCTGTTCAGCCTTTCTCTCCATGGTGGTACCAGTTAGTTTCCACCAAACTTGATACTTTTGGAAGAAAGGAAGAACGAACATCATATGATTTTCAGATACATCACTTTGGCTTTTGAGTCAGACAGCAGGTTTGGCATCTTCTGTCACTACTGTAGTTTAACTTTCCTGCAAATCTGCCCAACTGACTCCAAATAAAATGCGTTTGTTGACAGCTCCTGCTCGTACAATCCACCCAGCTCCTTTAAAAGTTTACTTTAAAACAACGTATGTTAAAAGATAAATTCCAACTGGATCAAAAACAAAATATTCTGGGCACATCTGTGTATGATGACCTCCCCCCAAAAAAACTGCTACAAAGAATCTATTTATACCCCGTTAGTGCCTTTCTTTCAAACTCTGCATAAACACAAAGAGCCCATTCCACAAACTTGCACTTGTATAATACTTTCCTTTGTCTTTCTCGTCATCTACCCACGGCTGCGTTAGCCGATGCAACCATCAAGAGTGCGCCATGAAGGAGGCTGCATTTGTCATGCTGACATGAATGCCAAGGGATCAAGGGGAGTGAATGGCGAAGCAGCCCTTGAGCTCTATACCCTGCCAGCCCTTTCCATGGGACCCACCTTCCTACGCTGGGCCCCTGCCTCCCACTCACACCTATTTATCTGCCATGTCGAAATGAAGGGGCTTCTGGGAGGAATGGCAGGATGGGCCAAGCTGACGGGAGGATTAAGGCTCACACAGAGCTCTCCCAGCTTCCTGCCTTTGAAGGGGCTGCACAATACGGCACTGTTCACACACAGCTACCCTCTCAGTTCTTTGCCAGAAAGGACCTGCTCCCCTTTCTGCAAAGATCTGCCATTGCATTGGGAACAAACGCGGGGCTGGCCGGGAGAAGGGCATTGCTCCTTTTGACAATTTCTCTTCGCTTCATTAAAGGATGCTACAGCACCTGAATTTAAGCAAGTATTTCCCCTATCATTGCCACTCATGCACTGAGCCAATATTGTATTTTCAGGTTTTTTAAACAGACACACAGAGAGACACAACCCCCTGCTCCTCAGCAAAAGCAAGCAAAATAAACCCAATTGACAACAACAGTACTGCACATTGTGAAGACAATCACTATGCTGCTCTGAAAGCTGTACAAAGAACGGATTGCACATTCATACATATTTAAAGTACAATTACCTCTGCACACCACACCTAGAGATTTGCACAACTTGAGAAACACCTTTCAGTTCCCTTGACATTGCCACCAGAAAGCATGCTACTTGAGGCAGAGCCCAAATGGTGTTTGGGCTGTGCTGTTGCTAGGGCCAACATTTTAAAATGTCTTCTTGCACTGTTCAGACACTAATCCTGCCCTCATCCCCCAGTTATCTCCACCACCACCCCAATACCACCTGAAGTAGGTTGGGTCGCCATGTTGCATGCCAGGGTTGGGCTGTCCCTTGAAGTTCTTCAGATGTTCCAATTCCTGTTCTAGGCAGTACCTCTACCAGAATCTGTCAGTGCTCAAATTATGGGGTGGTGTTGGGAATCTATAAAAGCTTTCATGGACTCTACAAGCCCTAGCCCCTGGCTCCCCAAATTTTAGGTAAATCATGCCACTCCCACATTAAGTCTTTTTGAAATCAGGAGCTACCAGAACTGGCACAAAGGTGGTGGGATGAGCCCCACCTTCCCCCAGTATTAGAGAACTGGAATCATATTAGGGTATATTTTAGAAAATGGGACGCAGGTGGCACTGTGGTCTAAACCACAGAGCCTAGGGCTTGCCAATCAGAAGATCGGCATCAGAAGGTTGGCAGTTCGAATCCCCATGACGGGGTGAGCTCCCAGTGACCAGTCCCAGCTCCTGCCCACTTAGCAGTTAAAGTGCAAGTAGATAAATAGGAAAGATAAACGGCGTTTCCATGAGCTGCTCTGGTTTGCCAGAAGCTGCTTAGTTATGCTGGCCACATGACCTGGAAGCTGTTTGTGCACAAACGCCTGCTCCCTCAGCCTACAGAGTGAGATGTGTGCGCAACCCCAGAGTCATCCGCGACTGGACCTAACGGTCAGGGGTACCTTTACATTTATCTTTTAGAATGTCTATCTTCACAATAGTTCAAAACAGCCTTTGGGAATCTAAAAACAAAACAAAAAACAGTAAAGCAAAAATCTTCAGAGGCTTCTGTGCAATGAACACAGATTATCAGATGGTGGGCCTATCCTGTTCCTGCTGCTTTGCTGGGGAAAAGTGTTATCTTTCTAAAACAACAACAACAACAACACACAGCAATGACCAGAATTGTGCCTTTGCTGACCTGCTCCCCACCCCACTCTCCCCAGGGCAACTCTGTGGGACTGAGAACAATATCAGCCAAGGGTAATCTCCAGTGATCTTCAACAGAAATAAATGTGGTTATTAACTGATGACTATAGAAAACAGGTTTCTTGCAGCATTTGCAAGTTTCTTTTAATGCAGAAGATAACAATCCATGCACGGGTGTTCCCGCCTCCACTGAATCTGAACTTCTAGTGATAAGCTGGATTTGCTGCAGTTTCTTTTGCTCCAAATAATGCTTGCCATAGCCCTGATAAGATTTTATCAGGCATTTTGTCCTCCCGTAGGGGAAATAAGCCTACAGAAGGAAAAATATAGCAGTTTGAACAAACAGCCAAATTAAGAAGCTTGTATAATTCTCACAATATAATGTCAAAAGAGACATATTCGGATACACAAAAGTAGATGGGATTGGAAGCTTATGTATTTGAGATATAAAGATTATCTGGCCCCAAAGGAACTTCAGCCTCACAAATTTTTACACCCCCCCCCCCACAAGAAACGTGGAATAAAATATAGAAATATAAATGGCTGATCTCCCACAGGGTGGCTGGCATGGTGACAAGAGGGAAGGACAAGGTCCATAAAAACTGAAATTCTTCACCTGCACAGTGATTGGGGGGGATCCTAAAACAACTTTTGTACACTTAAAGATAATGTGAAATATGTAAGAAATAGACCATCCCTGGGCAAAAAGTAGTTTGTGGTCCATGACAAAGTCCACACAAGGCAATGAACAGCATTATAAACTCCCTAGAAGGCTGGCTAAGGGGCCCCTGGGTGTTTTGAAGCTCCCATTCTGCCCACCAGATGCTCTTTGAAGAAGTGTCAACACAAGAACATTGATACTGATGCCTTTTCATATTATGAACACAGGTGTAGGAGGGTATCTGGAGGAATCTTATGGAACATCAAAACTGCCCTCAGTGAAGGGATATGAAAACATTCACTTTTGTAACTGGCTGGTACTTTTTTGTCCCTTCCTACTCAGCAGTGGGTGGCACTGTGGGTTAAACCACAGAGCCTAGGACTTGCCGATCGGAAGGTCGGTGGTTTGAATCCCCACATTGGGGTGAGCTCCCGTTGCTCAGTCCATGCTTCTGGCAACCTAGCAGTTCGAAAGCATGTCAAAGTCAAGTAGATAAATAGGTACCACTGACGGGGAAGGTAAACGGCGTTTCCGTGCACTGCTCTGGTTCGCCAGAAGCGGCTTAGTCATGCTGGCCACATGACCTGGAAGCTGTACGCCGGCTCCCTTGGCCAGTAAAGCCAGATGAGCGACGCAACCCCAGAGTTGTCCGCGACTGGACCTAATGGTCAGGGGTCCCTTTACCTTACTCAGCAGCGTTATGATGACAGTGCTATCTCGACTACTATGAAGGGCAAGGTTTATGCTGACTAAATACAGACACCTGCCATGGAATTTTAGTTTCCCAAATAACACAGATTTCATTTAGATTAATGTGAGCATTTTGTCTTTGGAGAAGGAGGAGGGTCGGTCTTCTTTTAAAATATCTTTTCTCAGTATTCCGGAAAGATATTAATAGCTCCTACCTCACAAGGAAACGTTACTTCCTCTAAATTACATCCCTTTTATACTCCTTTGCACAGTATACCACACCTTACAGGTGTTAAATGTATTTTCATCCTCATATAACAAGCAAATGCCAATATATGACAAATATTAGTCAACAGGAGTGAGTGTGAGGTGCCAGATCCTCAGAAAAGTAGCAGCCATGCAGCATAGTACTGGGCAATGTTTCAATACATCACCCAGAACCGGTCTGAGGGCCAGAGAGCAATGGCAGTCTTATCACGGCCGGGGCTTGCCTGCGCCTGACTCCCTCCGCCGCTCCCACTGCGTGCCTGTCGGGGCCGATACAACTTCTTCGTCCTTCAGCTTCTCAACATTGCGATGTATCACCATATTGTGATGTTGGGCTGGTGATGCATCACTATGTTGCAAAGCTGATCCCACCCAGCCCAAGTGCATATGTAGGGATGGACACAGGTTTTCACAGTAACCCTCCTTTGCCTGCATGCACAGTAGTACAAGATGCTGGGCCAGTAGATGGAGGGTCTCTGCACCCCTCCAACAGATTACTTGAGCCCAGAGTAGCGGTGCTGATACGAGACAACCAACCAAAGTACATCCCCTGAAGAAGCGCATCTCTCCATAAAAATGCACTGGCAACGTCACATGTATGCCATGTTAAAGTTTTCATGCATCTGGTATACTGGAGTCTAGAACATGAACACCAATATCACAACAAATCTGTTCCTCTTTATGTTGCCCCAAGGCTCCTTATCGTTTTTACTTGAACAGTCATGTGGCTACAGAAGATTTTTACAGATTTTGAGCCAAGTAACACATTAAATCATAGAATTGTAGAGCTGGAAGGAACCCCAAGGGCCATCTAGTCCAACCCCCGCAAAGCAGGAATCTCGACTAAAGCATCGATAACAGGTGGCCATCCAACCTCCGCTTAAGAACCTTCAACGAAGGAGAATCCACAATCTCCTGATGATGTTACCCATGCCTTTTTTGAGCTTAACCTGGCTACTTTTATTTTGGAGGGGAAAGCAGCTGTGAGTTCCCAGTTAAGAACATGCTCTGAATCAGGGCCCTGAGTTGGTTTTCTGCTGAAAGTTGTAAATCGCCCCCACCATAACTCTTTGGCCCCCAAAGTGCTGTTTGCCGCAAACTTGAGGGCAAACCTCAGAAGAAGAAGAAGAAGAAGAAGAAGAAGAAGAAGAAGAAGAAGAAGAAGAAGAGGAGTTTGGATTTGATATCCCGCCTTTCACTCCCTTTAAGGAGTCTCAAAGCGGCTAACATTCTCCTTTCCCTTCCTCCCCCACAACAAACACTCTGTGAGGTGAGTGGGGCTGAGAGACTTCAGAGAAGTGGGACTAGCCCAAGGTCACCCAGCAGCTGCATGTGAAGGAGCGGAGACGCGAACCCAGTTCCCCAGATTACGAGACTACCGCTCTTAACCACTACACCACACTGGCTCTCAGCCCAAAATGGGGAACTTAAGTAGAAAAACAGGTCAGGATGGGACCACATTCTGCATTGAGGCCCTACAGTTGCTTTTCTTCCAAAATATAAACACATTTTTTATTTTAAAAAGTGTGCTTAATATCCCCTGGAGTTTGGTCCCTTTTCATCTTCTCCCCACCTCATCACTCCCTATCCTTCCCCCCTTGTGTGGGCAGGGACCATCCTGTGTTATATAAGCCACTCTGGGAGCCTTTTCGGCTGAAGGGTGGGACACAGAGGCTATGAGTAAATAATAAATCAATAAACTAACAAATAAATTTGCAGTTTGCTACTTTTGCTTGCTCGCTTGCTTTTAAATCAATGCCACAAAACGGGGAGGCATTCATTGATCAATTTCCTTCTGCCTAATCGGCTGTATTTGCTTTAGCATTTCAGAAAACCCACTAAAAATCCACACCTTATTTATACAAGGGTTGTAGCAGAGAGCTCCTGAAAGGACCAGCCTCCAACTGTGCCTCTAACAGGGCATGCAGTGTGTGAAATAATGGTGTTGCAATGCCATTTACCTCAGCCGAGTGTCTGTTTCTTCTCCACCTGCCACTTGTTCAAAGCTAAATGATAGGGTGTGTGGGAGATAAGAACAGACAGCCATAAAATCACAGGAATGATATACAGCAAAGTGTGATACAATGGCCTGCCCTTCCTCAATTGCTAGCTGTATCACTGGTATTTTAATACATCACTGACACAAGAAGGGTGTAAGGCAGACAATGCCACTGCCACCAGAGGATCCCCACCCTGTAACTGGAATTACAGTATCTTTAACGCCTCTGTAAATCACTCAGAGAACCTGGTTATATGGGTTGTAGTGTATGCACATGTAATAACAAACATACTGTACAAATATACTACACAAGGATGTGGGTGAACTTTTATCTTCACAGGTACCATATTTTTCACTCTATAAGACACACATTGTCCCCTCCAAAAATTAAGGAGAAATGTGTGTGCGTCTTATAGCGTGAATGCAGGCTCCTTGGCTTCAGCAACGTGAAGCCTCCGAAGCGCAGTGGGAGCTCCGGAGGCTTCGTGTTGCTTTCGCTGAAGCCTGGAGAGCGAGAGGGGTCGGTGCACCCCGACCCCTCTCGCTCTCCTGGCTTCAGGGATAGCTGCCTAAAGCCTCCGGAGCGCAGCGGGAACTCCAGCTGCAGTAAGGAACATTGTTGTATATATTGCAGGTGTGCTATCAAGAATATCAGATAGTACACAAAACTGCCACATGCCATTGCCACTATGTTTTAGGAAGGTGAAATCCCACCTGTTGTGCCCTGTTTTGAACACCATCTCAATTTACTCATACAATTGTTTTACTAATTTTTGGCTACTGGTTTTTAAACCATTTATTTGTTCATTTCTGATGTTTGATTTTGATTTTAAGGCTGGGCACTGCACTGCATTTTGTGAGGTTTGATTTTTGTTGTGAGAGTTGCCACTGGAGGGATTCTGCAGGCATGCTCACTCTTTCTGTCACACTTTTGAACATTTCTGTCATGCTGGTCTGCAACCATTTGGTACACGCTTCAAGGGGCTTCTTCACAGCACGATCCCAGCCAGTCAGGGATCTTGCAGTGAACATGATGACATCATCATGACACCACATATCCAATTGGGTTTGGCTGCAGGGTAAAGTTGAAAGTAAAGGGCCCCTGGACAGTTAAGTCCAGTCAAAGGCAACTATGGGGTTGTGGCACTCATCTTGCTTTCAGGCCAAGGGAGCCAGCCTTTGTCCACAGACAGCTTTCTGGGTCCTGTGGCCAGCATGACTAAACTGCTTCTGGCGCAACTGAACACTGTGATGGAAACCAGAGTACACGGAAACACCATTTACCTTCCCGCTGCAGCGGTACCTATTTATCTACTTGCACTGGTGTGCTTTCGACCTGCTATGTTGGCAGGAGCTAGGACAGAGCAACGGGAGCTCACCCCTTCACAAGGATTTGAACCGCCAACCTTCTGATCGGCAAGCCCAAGAGGCTCAGTGGTTTAGACCACAGCGCCACCCACATCAGGCCTCAGGACCAGCCCTACCATTAGGCTGCCCTTGTCAGCATCATTTATCGGAAACATTTGCAGTTCTGTTTCATAGTGATACTGTATATAAATGTATGTGTAGAGTACTAAATTCAATAATAGCACTAATGTTTTATTTAAACAAACAAGTATAAACATGTATCAGTGACAATGCTTTTAATAAAATATGCATGCACAAAAACATGTTGCATTGTTTTCAGAAATAAATGATTCATTCTAGCTATTGTTTTTCTGTGTGCAATAGTGGTAAGGAAAGCACAGGTTTGGTGTACAAGGAAGAACAGATGTACCCCAGCTAGAAGAAAAGGAGGAGGCAACCCCATAAATGGAAGACAGTGGGGCATTTTTGAACAAACCCAATACTGGGAAAGTGATTTTGGTCAAGCAATGGGAGAGGAAAGGGTTCCTTCTTCCCCCAACTTCTTCTCTGCTCAAACTATGAGCCGCCTGTGACAGCTATTCGGTCTACAAATGCCACACAAAATAAAAGACTGTTCAAACATCCCTCATTAACTTCTACTTTGGTTTCACTTGTCTAGAATCTATGGAACCGTGTATTGTTCAAAGTGTGCTCATCACGCCTGAATTCTCATCACACCTGAATTCTCAACTAACTCTAAAGGCTCATCCACAATTCTGCTTCTTGTCCCGTACCTAGAAAGCATGGGTTCGAGTTGTTTTCTGTTTAACCCACACTCTCTAGGAATGGATCCAAGTGGCCTCACTCTTTTCCCAGGAAAAGCCCACTCTTTAGTGCTACATCGGAGCAAACATCAATCTGGATAAATCTCAAATTGCCATTTGCTCCAACTGAGTGCAAAAGAGTAGTTTTCCCCAAGGGAAAAGAGAGGGGGGGGGGAGAGAAGAAGAAGAAGAGTTTGGCTTTGATATCCCACTTTATCACTACCCGAAGAAGTCTCAAAGCGGCTAACATTCTCCTTTCCCTTCCTCCCCTACAACAAACACTCGGTGAGGTGAGTGGGGCTGAGAGACTTCAGAGAAGTGTGACTGGCCCAAGGTCACCCAGCAGCTGCATGTGGAGGAGCGGGGAAACGAACCCGGTTCACCAAATTACGAGTCCACCGCTCTGAACCACTACACCACACTGTGTGGATGAGCCCTAAGCTTCTAGCTGGACTTTATCCTCAAAGGAAAAAGGCCCAGTGGCCCTCATAAAGGTCCCCTCCTGGGTTAATCCTGTTCTGCAGCTTCCTTAGGTATGTTTATTGACCTGGTTTTGAATCTGCAGTAAATTGCTGGTTTATTAATGTAGAACTAAACATATGAAGCTGAAGTTTAAAGCCTATTTACAAAAACACTGTAAAATCTTTGAATGTTGAGGACATTGAAAAAGAAAAGAAGGGGTTCTAGTGACTGAGTTAATTAAGAGCACAAAGGGAGGGATTAAGAGTCAAAATGAACAAAATTGAGCTTGCTGAACTAATTATTACATAGAATACAAGATCGGGAGGCGGGTGGAAGTAAGGAAAATAAGGTTTTGAAGGTTATAATTGGAAAGTGAGTTTATTTTTATGTCAAAATTTCCTTTTTCTTTTTTCTTTTTTTTGTCTTATTTTTTGTCTATGTTGTTTTCTTTTCTTTTTTGTATAATGTTTGTGAAAATTTTTCTTTTGTAATGTTTGTGAAAATATGCTTTTTTGTTCTTTTTGTGGAAAATGTAATAAAAAAAATTATTTAAAAAAAAAATTATTTAAAAAAAAAAAGGAAGTAACTGTTTTGAGGGTAGTTTTTCTTACAATCAAGTAGTATATAAATGTAATGAAATAAAATAAATTAAAATAGGGGAATAACTGTGTCGCAGAGGGAACAGCTGTAAGGAAGTAACTCAGCATAGCATTACAAAGAAAGAGCAGCAGGGACTCTGAGAATAGATGAGCATAAACAGCCTCCTTCAAGTAAATACTTTTGTCGTATAACTTCCGACACCTGGTTACAAACGCCACTAAAAATTGTGCAGTTCTTGGTGGTTGTGTTTTTCTTGTGCAACCTAAATCTTTATTTCAATCCAGACCAATTTCCTAAAATTTCATCACGTGCATCCTTCTATTTTTTTTCATTTAGTCATGTGGTTTTCTTTTATATGCCTGCCTTGCAAATGAATTATTAGCATCATAGAGGTGCCACTTCCCTCCTCCACCCCACCCCTTTCTAGCCACAGTAGCATTTTAGATAGTTATTTGTAAGTCTGTGTGCATCTGGCTATGCATATCGTATAGCATCTGTCTGACTATATCTGTGCTGTTGTGTGTGTTTCTTGTGTGAGTGTTACACATACACACAGAATATAGGTGTGTGTTTATGTGCATATGTAACATGTACATATATATTTAAACTGTAGATTTTTGGTGGAGAAGTGGAATATAAATCCTGTTACATACTGTATATGTACTGAACAAGTACTACAGTGTACACTTCCATTCTGCCCCCCCCCCGCCCGCGCCCATACAGTGATATCCGCCCACTCTGCTGTATTCCCACATCCCTCTCTGTCTAATCAGCTTTGAACTTTCTGACTTAGACTTTGGTGCCAACTGAGCAGAAAACAAAGAAAATGCCTCAGACTGTTTTTCATTCATCACAGCTCCCTAACCCCTATACCTACTCTTCTAAAACATTGCAAGAAATATTCCTTGGGGCACCTCTATGATGCAGCCTTGATGCAAATTGGCCACAGAACTACAGAGAAAGCAGGGGGGCCCTTAAAAAAAATGCAAAAAAGCTGCCCCTGTACAAAAGCCCCTGTACCTATTTTTCTGACATTTGACATTCTTAACATTCTCACATGCCTGCACATTTCATCTAATTCTGCCAGAACATTAAAATGTTACAGCCATTCATTGATTTCCACACTATGGTCAATGGTGAGGCATAGGAAGCTTCAGAAAACCTTCCAAAGTGAGTCTTCACTTCAGATTTGAACCAAAGCACAATGCCTGTCTGAGCCAAAGCAGCCCCCTATCCAAGATTATGAAGTGGGATCCAGACCAAATCTTTGCACTATGCACATCCCTAACTCTAGCCTGAAAGAGTGCTAAGGGGATGTGGCAAATTGGCATTCCTAAATGGTCCTGGTTCACCGCTCTATTTCAATCCATGAGTTATCAGCAGTTAGAAGAAAGGAACTGTACACTAACAGGAAACACTCAACAGATTAAAATGTTATATTGTCACCACATTACATATTGCAGGTTATAAAAACTGAAATCCTCAACAGACTGTTGCCCCAGTAAGGCTCTTATTATTTGGCTCCAGTTTTCCACTTTCTTCTCCCCTTTGCACTTTTAGCCCCTGATTAATTAGTTGTTGCTGATTGGGTCTTGCTGCTCCTGTGCACTGGCTGTGAATCATAATCTGGCTCTAAAAATTTAATAGGTACACTGCTATTCTATCTGACAGCATCCCAATGAGTGTTAAATAACTCACTCCCCCCTTCCTTTTTTAGGGGTAAATACATATTTTTAACCCAAAGGAGGTGTTAGACTTAAATAAATCCAAATGTCACCAATAACAGTAATTAGCAGCTATGCTGCCTTGTTGAGAGATCACCTGATAAGAATCCAATTAGGGTTTTTTCCCCTTTAAAAGAAGCCATCATTGCACATTATTGAGCTCTACTTTCCTGCTGTGCATCTGAGTTCATTAAACACCAATGGAAGCAGGAATGGTCAATACATTTTTTTCTCTAAAGGATGACCTCCAAGAGACCTGCTTTTAGACTGCATGTGTCTAGATCAGCAAGGGACCATTCATTTTTGCAGGCGGCTTCCCCTCGCCCCTTTTGGGAGTGATTCACAGGGAGTCTAGAGTGTGAGGAAAGCCGTGATGAACTCCTGGCAGCATCTGTGAACCTAATGAAACAGCATTGTCTTTGTGTGTTACACAGCTTTGATCATATTGTGTAAAGATGGCACGGGAACATTTATAGCACACAATCTAATAAAGCTGCCACTTGGATTACATCTCTTATACCTTTGAAAAATTCTTCACAAGTTGCTGATGGGATTCTCTTTTTAAGGTGAAAAGCATTCTGTGTTTAATTAACATAGTATGTATATTACCAGCATCAACAAGCAGTTGTTGTGCCAACATTTTGCCATACCATGTTTTAGATTGAAAGACCCTCAGATTTGGTTCTGGGAGTTTGGCAGTCAGATTAAGAGACAGTATGGCACGTCCTAAGTGCAGTTAAGACAAAACCAAAGTTATTTGGAGGGCAGAGCCCACCTGTGCCTGAAGAATGGAGCTTGCTCAATGGAGCTCTATATTGACTGTATTTCTGAGGGCAAGGAATTAGTGGCTGGTGACTAGCTTGCAGCCACAACCACCAGCAGAGCTTGTGTCAGCTCACGGGCCAAGTACATTGCTCTCCCCGACACAAACACACACAATAAGTGGCAGAGAACCTCCCTCTCTCATCACACTACTGCGTAACGATAGGTAAACCCAACAGGCAGCCCTCTTTTCCTCCAACCTCCAAAACTGGAAACATTGTATTATTTTTATTTATCTGAAGGATTCCCCCCCCCCCAACTCTTCAGGCAAAAAAGGCTCCCAGAGCAGTTTACAAAGATCAGTGATCAAAAGACAGTCCCTGCCCTCAGGTTTACGGTCTAAATTATCTTCCTCCCTTGTGGGAAAATATGGGATAGTCATTCTCAGTATGGGGTGCGCAGGGAAACAACTGATGTAAATGAAATTAGGGGAAATTACCCCAAGAAAATGTGGAATTGAAGGTGTATGATTAAGGGTTTAACTTAAAATTACAGAGTAGAGTGAGACTCAGCCGGTCATCTAGGTCAGACTATCCCAAAACCAGATAAACAAGTTAACAGAGGATATTATAATCAGAGAGAGATGAGATTTTCGGTTTTATCTTCAGCTGTCTGTTTGTTTTTCTCTCTTGGAAGAAATGTAAACTTTGATTAAGAAGATTCTGCACCAGGTGGAAGGAAGGAAGGAAGGAAGGAAGGAAGGAAGGCACAATTTGACAAATTATGAGATTAGAACTGAGTCAAATGGACCCTTGAGGCTGAAAAGTTGCTCCAGTTTTTTAATGAAAGTGATAGGCCTTTAGAAAACTTTGGGGAAACATTTAGCACCCCTTATAAAGACCTCAATTAACAACAAAAAATCCCAGCTGCATGTATTCAGCAAAGTCCTGCAACACAAGCCTCTAATTTATCATGGTTAGATTATCTGCCCAAACAGCCTTCTTCCGGATTTCTTCCTTCTCTTAAGCACTGCCCAATAAGATGTTGGGATGCTGGGTAAATCGCCTAGAATAATGGACAACCTTTCTGATTGGAGAGAAACTTTTTGAAGCCTGCAAAGTTGCACATGCTCAAATACTATATAAGCTCCCCACCACCAGTTAAGTAAGAGGCTGTCACGGCTACTGTTGTCCCCAAATTTAAGTTCAAAATTGCTTACAAAAGTTTCCGCTGATTCCTGCCAAACACAAGAATAAAATTGACTGCACAAGTCAGAGAAGCAGAAACAGGCTCCTGGTTCCAGCTGAATGGAAAGCAGAGAGCAAATTCAAGCATCAAGACATGGGGGGGGGGTGGAATTCCCCCACCCAGGTCACTTCTCCTGCCATAAAAAAACTCAGGTGGTAACAGAGCCAAGTGAAATGAGCAGGACTGCAGATATAAATACACACAGAATTTGCAGCCAAAACATTTGCAGATGTTAGCGCAAGCAAAACTGTGTGTCAAATACTACGCACGATCTTCATTCAGTCTGCCCAGTGCATAATATGCGTCATGCTGGAGGACACAAGTCTTGGCTCCTCTTTGTAATCCATAAAAGATATGAACTTTCTATCTTTCATTCTCCCCCCAGCAGCAGCCTGTGTTTGTACATAAGCAGCAAGCTTGTACATCCTGTGCTGCATCCTAGGAGAAGTCAGGGAGCCAAAATAATGAGCAACGAAAGCCCAGAAATCCCAGCGTTTGAGTTGACTATTCATGGCTTTTAAAAAGCCTCTAGCCAGCCCTCTTGCTGCACTGTGCTAAATTGTTTTTCTCGCCTGGCTTATGCTATCTGTATGAATCTTCTATCTGCCTTAGAATTCTTACTTTTCTTTTTCTTAAAGCACACTTCTTTGCTTTTCAAACTCAAAATACGCCAGTACCTCCACATGTCTGAGTTAAAGAGCACATGGAAAAACAGGCTATATTTTCACTTGCCAAGTTTCTGAGCAGATTTGTTGCCCCAAATATTTCAATGGGTGAAATTTACTTGGCCAGTC
Organism: Podarcis cretensis; assembly: GCF_951804945.1. Classification (NCBI taxonomy): domain Eukaryota; kingdom Metazoa; phylum Chordata; class Lepidosauria; order Squamata; family Lacertidae; genus Podarcis; species Podarcis cretensis. The sequence continues at coordinate 139,030,988 of NC_137170.1, read as the reverse complement.
TTCTAGTCAGTCCGTCCAACGTAAGCGCTGGTTTACTTTTAAGTCTTTTCCCTACATCCAGTCTTGTGTGATTATTTGGTAAGACCCGATGAATCATTTTGTGGATATAACCTTGTGATCCTGTAATAGGTGTGAAAGTGTGGTACCCTCGATGTGTGGTCTGTGATTTTAAAGTGTGCTTTGAACCCTGATGGGTGATGAACAACCACAGCAAACGGCAATACCAGTCATGCCCAGCAAAGGCCCATTCAGGAGTTTATAATCGCATTTCTTCAGTGTCAAATAGTGAGTTGACCAGAAATATAGATGCGCCTTAGAACTAAACCTGACCACAAAACTGGGAAAGCCCCAATGGCAGGAGAAAATGAGCAAGAAACTCGAGGTGCTTGAAATATTTATTTCAAGCCTGGTAGTTTTATAGTGGTTTATGCACTTGATGAGAATTGATGTTCTTTTGAAACCCCCAAGGAAGAGTTATTTCAGGCCCGGGACATTTTGGAACAAATCTTTCTCCAAGCACCTGGAGTCCCTTCCTCTTTTCTTCCTTCTTCTTCTTCTTTTTTTTAAGATTGATGTAATGTACATATACGAGACCACATTTGGCCACATCCCCAGTAAATGGGTAGGATGTGGTTCTCCTTGTACACAGGGAGGCAGGTGGTAGTTCCTTGTAGGGATGTCAGAGAATTCTGTTGGAAATGGAAGTTGGGGTGGAAATTGCCACAATTCATGTGTTCATTTGAGGTCAGGAACAGAAGTCATGCAAGCAAATACAAGTACTATTTGCTATCTTTTTTAAGTTCATAAATTTTACGTAAATCATTGTGTACTTTTCTGTATTGTTGTTGGCATTTTCCTTCCATTTAAATGCATTGGTTGATTAATTATGAATGAATTAAAGTAGTTTCAGCTGTAGTGGAGAATGAGGTGAATAACAAAGGTTTTAGTAGGAGCCGAACTGCAGTGCTATGGAAACAGCGCAGAGTGCAATGATCATAGGATGGTACAGATATCCATCCCTCCTTGTACCCATAGTTCCTTTATAATGGCAGTTCCCTTTGCATCTCAGAGAAGGTGGGGCTCAAGGAGCAGCCACAGAAAAAGGGAGCTGGAAAGCACAAGAGCAGCAGTCATTGCGACCTCAGCCATAAGCATTTTAACCAATCCACCAACAGAAAACCAATAATTTATTTTTGCTTTGAAAAATAATACAGTAAAATGAAACATAAGATCTGTTCGTAAGACTGCAATACTACTACTACTACTACTCATCTATTTTTGTTGTTGTTGTTGTTAAATAATCACATCATATATCATTTAAATATATTTAAATATTCCTACAAATCCTCACAGGGGGAAATAATAATAATAATAATTTCCCAATTTATTTTATTATTTCATCTACACTCTTAGACTTGCCCCAGCTAATTAGGAGTTCACTGAGTCTTTGTTGTTCCAGTATAAAAGACACAAACTCAATTTCCCAATAAAAAGAATTTTTCCCCACTTTAACCAGATTTGTTAGCTTCGCCATACATGTCATGTCTCAGACGAGTTAAGAATATGCAGAGGGAGGGATAGTACTTTTCAATTCTGTCATATTATCATTCCATATGATAATGACATATCATCATTGGGCTGCCATTAGCAAATAAATTATAATTTCTACGACTTCCTCTGGCATGCTATCCTTCAGATAGCTGAATAATGTTACCATTGGCTCAAGATATAAATATATTTCTAATAATACCAATTTTTGGAATATCTTTCTTATATACCTACTCAGGAGTAAATTCCATTGAAGTCAATAGATTTCAGTTCTCACTGGACATGAGCTGCACCTTGTAAGCAGGGGCACCATTTCAGACTAGAACTGGGGGAGAGTGGAAGTTAAAAGACTGCAGGAGGGAAGCAAGATTCCCAGCAGGATTAGAAGGTGTCCCCCTTGGATACATTTAAGATTAAATTACAAAACAACCAGAGCCAGTTACCGGTTTAGTTTAACATCATCTGTTATGTCCAACAAATGCACTTCTTTAAAATATCATAATAACTAGTGGAATGTTATTGACTGTCACCTTTTTCCTTAGTCAAAAGGACCTGCGCCTTTAGTGGGCCTGCAAATCGCCTGGGCACCATCTAATTGTTTATAATAATAAAAAAGACATAGTCACTCAGTGTGTAGAACTAGTGAGTTACTGAAACATATGTTCTCCTTGGGAATAATAAAGCATGGTGTAAAATGCAAGGAGGACAAACTCTCTGCTCACATATAAGTGGAACTATTTTTCAACTCTACTATTGAGCTGGCATTCTACAACCAAGATTTAAAGTACACTAAATTGTCAAGATTTGTAGAGTCCAAGAGGATTGAGATGGCAAATCTGTGTGCCAAACGGAGCGAAAGGAATGTCTCTCAAAGCATCCCAAATCCCAGATTTTGTTATTGTTTGTTTTCATCCCCACTGACAACTGGAAGAGTGGCATTGGGATCAGAATTTTAGCAAATGACTCAAGCTTGAAGCTCTGCCCCAAATAACAAAATTACTATCAGGGCATCTATTGCAAAGAAAGTGTCATCAGGCAACAGAAAGATTTTAACTCAAAACTGCCCTGTTTTAATATTTTCTATTATTAGTACAGAAGCTACATCAAAGTTATAAAAATTCCTGAGATGTTACAGAGCACACGCATAGTTTAGAATACCTAACCACATTGTAATAAAAATAGATGACATTAAACACTGAACAAGGTCCTGCGATTCTTGGTTTGTCATCAAACAAGAAAAATGCAGGCCTGTTCATACTGATACGTTTCTTCTGATAACTATCCAAAGCCTGTGGTGGCTGTATCCAAAGCGACATCCCAAAAAATGTCTGTGACAGTTGGGTTTAAGCCTGTGGTGCATGAACTGGAATATCGCAGTGCAAAGCTATTCCAGGCTTACATTCCATTCATTTCTGTCTAGATTCCATAGGGCGATGCTATTTGTATGCACAAAGCCTGCCAGATTTATATGTGGTGGTGATTAAGGTAAGTTGTGTGCAGCAAAAGCAAAAGAGTTAAACACAACCCCAAGAGAACAAGAGCAACATTGTTCTTAGCATCTCCTTAGCAGTTTGTGAACGTTTAAGTATTTTCCAACAAGGTTCCCCCCCCCACACACACACACTTAAACTGGGGCCTGTTAATAACTTCCATTCAGTTGTAGAGGTCATGATTGGGACAGAAAGGTATGCCAAGAATGAATTGTAGGAGAAGATCTTCAAAGTTAGCAACGGCTCTGTAAATCACAGGGACAGAAGGACTTTGCATATGCTCTTGACTTTCAAAGGTTCCCAAGGGGCAAGGCTCTTTGTGGAAGACAAGAGTGTGAGTAAAATGACAACTTACCAGGGTCATAAACTATTGCATCAGACATTAGTCTGCAGTTTGGTTTAGGGAAGTGGTTATATTTGTTGTATTCTTACAAGTTATGGATGCATTTACATTACCCAGATAATTACAGTTTGGCACCATTTTTGAGTGAATTGGATAACCTCAGATTTTTGGTGAAATTGTGACCCCACAGGTTAGGGATTTTTTCAAAAAAATGATTTTCCACAGGTTAAGGTGTTGAGCCCTGATTTTTTAGTCTATGATAAAAACCCTTCTGTTTCCACCACCAAACCTTTCAGGGGAGAATTAGCAACAGTTTGGCACCATTTCTGAGTGAACTGAATAACGGTAGATTTTTGGTGAAATTGTGACCCCACAGGTTAGGGATTTTTTTCAAAAATCCCATCCAAAATCTGTGGAGGGAGCTGAAGGTTCAAGTAGCTACACATCAGCCTCAAAATCTTACTGACTTGGAGAGGATCTGCATAGAGTAGTGGGACAAAATGCCTCCTGAGATGTGTGCAAACCTGGTGGCAACCTGCAAGAAATGTCTGGCCTCTGTAATAGCCAGCAAGGGTTTTACCACCAAGTACTAAGTCATCTTTTGCAAAGGGATCAAATACTTATTTCACTCATTATAATGCACATCCATCTCTGACTTTTGTCTTCTGGGTTTCTGGGGGTTTTCCTGTTATTATTCTGTCTCTCACAGCTACAGTAAACCTACCATTAAAATTATGGGCAAATGGGCAAATTTAGCAGGAGATCAAATACTTTCCCCTCTCACTGTAAGTGGTAGGTCCCACTTCATGCATCCGCTGTAAACAGGGATAGGCTAGACCAGTGGGTCTCAAACTTCCTTCTCTGGACCAAACTTTCAAAATAAAAATTTGCTTGTGCCATACTGATTTTTTTAGTTGATAAAAAAATACTGGAAAACACAACTAAGACTGTCCCTAGTATCACTTGATGCTCTTGTTCTCATTTTGAAAAGATATCTATCCATATTCTGAATGTATATGTATATGTATATATTTTGATACTATACTATACTATACTATACTATACTATACTATACTATACTATACCTTACTATACTATACTATACTATACTGTTTTAATGTTTATTTGATTGTCCTTGAATCTTCCTGCTACACTTGCCATCCCCTCCTGCTAGACAATGTTGTGCCCTCCAGTTGTTGGCTTCCAACTTTATTATCCCTGGGGCCAATGGGAACTGGAGTCCAACAAAATCTGGAAGGCACCACAATGGTGACATGTGTTCTGTACTTCCTCGTAAGTGGTCACTGCTTTGTGGAGTGACCCCTCAGTCTTTACAGTTTATGCTAGGAGTAATCAAACCAGCGCAGGTTTACCTCTGAGTAAATGAATTCTGCTGTGGGGCTCAAAGAGCCACTGCCACCCATGTTCCAAGTTCTAAAAAGAAGAAGAAGAGTTTGGATTTGATATCCCGCCTTTCACTCCCTTTAAGGAGTCTCAAAGCGGCTCACATTCTCCTTTCCCTTCCTCTCCCACAACAAACACTCTGTGAGGTGAGTGGGGCCGAGAGACTTCAAAGAAGTGTGACTGGCCCAAGGTCACCCAGCAGCTGCATGTGGAGGAGCAGAGACGCGAACCCGGTTCTCCAGATTACGAGACTACTGCTCCTAACCACTGCACCACACTGGCTCTTAACCACTACACCACACAGCTCTGAACCTGTGAATATTCCATGTTCTGCCTTAACATAACTTCCCTACTGGAACCATTTCCAGAACTTTCAGACTTTCAATATTGCTCAAGCAATCAACTATATATTCATTTTATTATATTTATATCCCACCTTTCCTCCAATAAGTTCAAGGTGGCAGCCATGATTCTGCCTCTTCCCATTGACAGTGACTGGCCCAATGGCAATGTCTGAGGGGGGACTAGAACCCTAGGCTCCCAGGTCCAGTCCAACAGTACAACCACTACACCACACTGCCTTAACTAATGGTTAAGAAAGATTCTTCAGATAGTAGCCTCAGCAACACATCATCACCACCCCTCCATTAGCATGCACAATGCATTATCGAATAATATAAGTTAAGGAAGCTACAATGCAAATGATGTCTGTAAGGAGGAGGCTAATGAGGGATGGGGGGAGGGCATTATTAGAGCTGGGGTTACTCATGCAGGCCCTGGGGCAATATGTGCATTCCCGTCACAATGTCCACACCTCTGCCATTTCTGGCCTCTGCATGTTCAGCTCTTGATCACGGGGAGGCCTCAAAGCCCATTCAGCTGAAAGTGGTTAGAAGCACCACTCAGACCTCCAGGTGTTGGAGTTCTGCACCCAACACTTTGAAACATTTCAGAGAACAATGGAATTGCAATCAGGAATGAGGCGCCTGTGGTGCTCCATATGTTGCTGGACTATAGTAATCTGTCCCAGTAATGATCATCAATGATCAGGGATAATGGGAACTGAAGTACAGCAACACCTAGAGAGTTTGGGGTTCCCCACCCCTGGCATAGATGGTGTACTGTATGGATGTCATGAGCCTCAGCTGTCAGAATAGCTATTTCTTTTTAGGTCCCACCTTGCCATCTTTGTTTACTTCCCAGCTTGGCAAAATACATGGGCACTTAAAAAAACTAATGCTTAAATGTCAGCACATATCTAAGCTGACCATGAAAGTCCTCGTTTTCTGTTTTGGCTGCAGCAGACAACCTAGATATTTACTGGAGATTCATTCATCTTGAAGGTATCCATTTAAAAAGAGGAACAGTTCAGAATATCCAAATCCACCACTGTAGGAAAGCAGAGGGGTTAATTCCAATCAGAATGCTACATTTCAGCTTATGGAAAAGAAAGAGGTTTTGAAACTATCAAATCTAAAGGTAATTTTGCCCTGTGGACCTTGATTGATTTGAATGAGGCGATTAAGAATAAGAATGGCAGAAAAGGCTTGCAAAATTTGGCCGCAGAATAACACAGACAGAGCAAATACGGTTCTCTGAATTGCATTTTAATGTGATGAGTTTAGCAGGGCATTTTACAGCAAGCATCATGACATGGATTCATTCTCTTCAGCAGATCAGAAATTGTAAATAAACTCCCAAGGCAACCGATATCCTAGTGTGGTCTTTAATCCATCAAATATGATAATTGTTAGAATAATCCAACTTCTTGCTGGCTTGCAAATTAATCACTCTGTCTGATCAGCAAGGTTCATCTCTTCTTTTTATTACAGATGCTTGACATCTGAAATATAGCTGAAAGGAAGCCTGCAATTTCTTTTCACAGACCAGTTTTTATAATAAACAAACAAAACAGTAGGTCACAAGTAAACACAAATATTCTAGTCTATGAATATGGCACTTTTTTACAGGGTAAACAGCCACTTAGCAGGCAGATGACTGCAGCTCAACGCCTTGAGAAAAACAGCTGACACAAGGAAAGGAAGGAGCCAGGCATCACCACAGAAGGTCCAGATCCAAAGTTAGGAAATGCTGCAACAGGCAAATACGGTATTATGCACATTAGAGAAACGTGTATGCATTCACTTAATATGAATAAATAGCTTGAAGGCATGCAATGCTGCAGTCTTGATGAAGATGAGCAGCCCAATCAAAATGCTGAGTTTTAAGGCTGTAAACAGCTGGAATCCCGCGGCATGGAAAGGAAGACCTGTCTCAAGACCAAGCCACATGGATGTTAAGGTCATCTGCCACAGCTCTTCTTCAGACACGCACACCCCTCCGTCTTGTTGGACGTGGGGAGGGATGACAAGTGAGATGGTATTTTTGCCTGTGTGGTGTAGTGGTTAGCGTGTTAGACTAGGACCTAGGAGACCAGGATTTAAATCCCCACTCGGTCATGAGGCTCACTGGGTGGCTTGGGGGCCAGTCACTACCTCTCAACCTCTACCTCTCAGTGTTGTTGGAGGGATTAAATGAGGAGCAGGAGAACCATGTACATCACCTTGAGCTCCTTGGAGAAAAAGGTGGGATATAAATACAACAACAACAACAAGAACAACACTCTGTTATTTTTCAAGCACTGAAAAAACCGCTGTTTTTCTTCCAAGTCTTTTAGGTATTATAGATCTAATTCTGCCACTTTGTGCTATGAATCTTGCATGTAAGCCACACTGCTTTTATTTTTCGTTTGTTTGTTTTTTTAAAATTCAGCTGCAGAATATGAATACCTAAAACAGTCCGTCCATAAAGTGAGTCACAGGCAGTATAAACAAGAAGTGGCTGATTTGCAAGGACAGTCACATCTGGCGCTGGGCCCTTGGAAGCTCAGAATGCCACCCCATTGGCAGGATTCCATCACACAGTAAATATCTTATTATTCTTTCCACACTTAGAGAACAAGGCTGACAGTAATCTATTTTCACTTATTGATTGACTGCTTTTGTGTGTGTGTGTGTGTGTGTGTGTGTGTGTGTATTGTTATGCGGGAACAGTTTGGGGGTCATTTATGATGGAAAGAGGCATGCAAGAAACTTAACTAAATAAATGTCCTTCCCCCAGGATTGCCGCATGTTTCTCCCAAGGTATTCTGCTGTCCTGCAGGACCTCAGGCAGCTGAGAACAGTGTGGTTAGCTGCCTTTAAAAAAAACAAGAAGGAGAGCATAAAAACCCTTGGCTAACTTGTATGGGAGAACCCAGTCAGGAGGGTGGGGTATATTAATAAATTATTATTATTCAATTATTATAAAGCAGGAAAGGGGAACCTGTGTCCTTTCAGATGTTGTTGGACTGCAACTCCCTGAGCATCGTCTGTGGTCACTGGGCCTGATGGGAGATGGAGTCCAACAGTATCTGGAGGGCCACAAATTCCTCACATCTAGATTAATATAAATGGCATCCCCCACTCCACAAAGATTTATTTTCCCTTCTGCTGACTGTGGAGGGCTTGAGTTTGCTCCCAGTCACTCCACAAATGGACAAAAGTTGCACAGCTCAGGACTGGAAGAACTGGTGTATTTGGGGGGGGGTGTATGTGTGTGTGTGCATTGCAGCATCTCATCTATACAAGGCGAAGGCAAACAACTAAGTGCAATTCCATGCACAATTATTACATTGGAAGAAGCAGTCCATGGAAACTTGTATCACAATAAATGGTAATCTTTAAGCTACCTCAAGACTCTCCTGTTTTTGCTGCAATAACATGGCTATCTCCCTAGAATCCTTTTTGCTTTCCATGGTGCTAACGGCTATCTTTTTCCCCTTTGTTTTGTTATCTTCAATAATATCTTTGAAATGCATTTGCGAGGCCCATGAGACACACTGTGATGATCACCACAATACCTAGCATTTGGAGGGTTAAATGGAAGCCTTCAGATGAAAGGCTTAATGCTTTGAAGCCTGACCTACCTACACTCAAATGGATCGATCAGCCACATATACTATTGCAAAGATAGGACAGAACTAAAATATGGAAACGAAAAAATACTTTTCCAACAAAGGGCTTGGATAACCTTCAGAACGGGCATATTCCTGCCAATTTGTGTGTGTTTGTGTGTGTGCATATGCATGTGTGTGTTTGTAGTTATTGTGTGACTCTCTTCCCCTCCTCATTATCTAATACTATTACTGCTTCAAAGCAGCTTTCAAAATAAACACAAATACAACAATATGTATGAACTTAATTTAATAGTGTGTGTATGTGTGTTGGTAAATTACAAGACAGAGATGTAACAATTACAGCATTCTTTCTGCAGTAATTTAAATATATATGGCAGTTTTGTTGAGGTATAAGACTTATTTAGCCAATAATACACAAATGTGGTCCAATTCGGCATGTGTCATCTTCTTCCTTTACTTCCTCCTCTTCCTAACTGTGAGGTTATTTGACTCCTGGGAAAGTGTCTGATTCACAAGTGCTGCTATTAGTTAAGAAACCCAATTCATGCTTACCTTGGAGTAAGTCCCACAGAATGTACCTCTCAGTAAACATACAAATTTGGGCACATGAGTTTGGAAAAACTGGGAAGGTGTTTAGTAAGTCAGATGTATTTTGCAGAGTTTGGTAATGTTTTGCTGAATATAAAGGTTAAGTGGGAAGTAGGAACAGCATGTCTGGAAGATGAGTTGGAATAGGTCTGTAAAGGCTGTGAGAATTGGACAGGCCTTGTGGAAAGATTAGTGGCTCTTCCAAGTAGTCCAGACACTTAGCAGTTTGTCCAAGCAGATTCCTACAAGTTCAAGTGCAGATCAGCCCCACTCCTTGTCAGCTGAATTCAGTAAGGAAGGAAGGAGCACATAGCCCACCTTTAATCTTTAAATAAAAACAGTTTCCATATCTCTCAGCACAGCATCTTGGGGCCAAAGGGCATGGAAAAGAAGCTGTAGAGTTCTATGACAGTCTGTCCTCTTTTCTTCCCTTTTTATTTTTGCTGAACCCTAGGGAAACCTGTAGTGATGTATGGAAGTGAGTGCTGGACCATAAAGAAGGCTGATCGCCGAAGAATTGATGCTTTTGAATTCTGGTGCTGGAGGAGACTCTTGAGAGTCCCATGGACTGCAAGAAGATCAAACCTCTCCATTCTTAAGGAAATCAGCCCTGAGTGGTCACTGGAAGGACAGATCATGAAGCTGAGGCTCCACTACTTTGGCCACCTCATGAGAAGAGAAGACTCCCTGGAAAAGACCCTGATGTTGGGAAAGATTGAGGGCACAAGGAGAAGGGGACGACAGAGGACGAGATGGTTGGACAGTGTTCTCAAAGCTACCAGCATGAGTTTGACCAAACTGCAGCAAGCAGTGGAAGACAGGAGTGCCTGGCGTGCTCTGGTCCATGGGGTCACGAAGAGTCGGACACGACTAAACAACAACAACAAAGGGAAACCTGGGTGGAGGCGGACAGAATTCAAAACTGGTTGCTCGAGAATAGTTTATGGTGTTCCTCATGGGTAAAATATAAACATTTTGAGGGTACAAGCCAGTACCCACAAGGTAGTCAAAAGAATATTAGAAAGAAAAAGGGTGACCTAAATTAGTGGCAAAGGATGAGGTGAGAAGCAGAACAATCATTCAGCGCTGATTAATTAATACTAAATTATGCCTTTACCTGATTATTGTTCTCCAGATACATTACAGAGCAGAGAAAACAACTTACTATATATAAATCTTTATTAACCCCACAATTATTTAGGAGAAGGGCACTGGGTGAATTGTCAGAAAAGGCAAAAGGACAAATGTGAACCTAGTAGGATGAACAAAGATGGCACAGCAGGCTCAGTAAAACAGGTTTCTGTTGCTCTGTGCATATGGGATTCCAGGTCCCTCTTGTGTTATTGGAGTCTGTTCTTAAAAGATTGTTACACATGTGCACTCTCTCCTTGAAATTTAGATTCAAACTGGTGCTCTGCTGAAACTCCCATTTTCCAAAGGTGATTTCACCCTGCGAATGAGGCTTCCATTTTTCTGCCTCATTCTCAGGAACATATACTCATTCTGTGGGATATCTGCCCTTTCCCTCTTCTTTTTTACTGCAGTGCTATAAGCTCTCATCCACTCTGTGCATGTTGGGGTTTTTTGGGGGGGTGAGTGTGTATTTTAATGGGCTCATATTGTCTCATTATGGAATCTCTTTGGGGTGGAGTACTTTGGTATTTCTACACAGTCCCTGGCTATGGGCCCTTGCCTTTAATTACAGAAATTATTCATAAAATATTAAAATAGGCCATGGTGATTCACTATTTCAGTACTGTCTTCTGCACATCCATGAGATCTGTTAAACAATTTATTGTGTGTAGGATGATTTAAAAAAACAAACTGACAAGGATGCTTTTGCATAATTTTGTGCCATTAGGAGTGCTAATGCAATACGCTCACACATGCACAATATTTTTATTGATGTTATCTTTCACATTTGGTCCTGGCAGGAGCCCCCACCCCCATTTATGAATAAATAATCCAGATTACATATGAAGCTATGCAGCACGGTGTGATGAATTCACACTTTTCATAGAGATATTGCTACCACTCCAGAGGTGTTTCAATACCATTATGTGTACGTTAAAAAGCTGAAGCTGCTCAGATTGCAGCAATTTCTGAGGCATTTAAAGCTAGCACAATTAGATAGATGATAGATGATTAGATAGATAGATAGATAGATAGATAGATAGATAGATGATAGATAGATAGATGATAGATAGATAGATAGATGATAGATAGATAGATAGATAGATAGATGATAGATAGATAGATAGATAGATAGATAGATAGATAGATAGATAGATATAGATAGATAGATGATAGATAGATAGATAGATAGATAGATAGATAGATAGATAGATAGATAGATAGATAGATGATAGATAGATGATAGATAGATGCCTGTGGCATCTACTGGAGAGTCTAACATTACACAGGAACATAGGGAGCTGTGCTATACTGAGTAAGACCATTGGTCCATCTAGCTGAGAATCATCTACCCTGACTGGCAGCAGCAGATTTCAGACTCTCCTGGCCATGAACCATGAACCTTTTGCATGCACAGCAGATGCTCTGCCACTGAGCTCTGACACACTGCAGTCAGGAACAAACTTCCAGTAGATCAGTATTGCCCTGGAGGAGAGCACTGCCGCAGGATGTCTGCAAAACCCATGTTCCCGAGGGAGGAGATTGCCAGAGGTTCAGGAAGCATCCCCTGGCATGTCGGAATTCCCCCTCCTCCCTACACAAATCATAGAGCAAATACCTTGCAATATGACGTGGCCCAAATCCTGGACGCTATCTTCTGGGTCCACACTCCCATGCGAGTCACATGACCCACATGAGATTGCAGCCCCCCAAGGCACTTTTTTGTGCATAGCACCCTAAAACATGTGTTTTGGGATGCCTTGCCCCCACCCAAAGTGCAGCCAAAAATTGCACAAGATCACAGTGGCCACTGAAGCCACTGTCTTCTCACAAGAAAAAACAGGATGTCCTGTTTCTTCTGGGGCAGTTGATGGGTATGAGAAAACACCGTATGCAACACATCCCATCCTGTCCTGTCATTGAGCTGAAACACAAGATGACAGAAAGCCTCGCTGCAACGCAGTACTATCTATACTATGCTCCTCACTGAAATATAAAACATTTAATTTTGATTTTGCATCTGGCCGGTGACAATAAAGAAGAAGAAGAAGAAGAAGAAGAAGAAGAAGAAGAAGAAGAAGAAGAAGAAGATGATGACTTTTTATTTATTTATACCCCTCCAATCTCGGCGGCTTCCAACACATATAAAAACACAATAAAACATCAAACATTAATAGTAACAATCTGATCCAATATAAAAAGTCACAATAACTTTAAAATAAACAACTTATGTCACCAAAACAACACTCAGTGGTAGCTTGATTCAATCCAGGTGTGTCATTCAACTCTGTTTCGGTTCTAGTTTATATGAGTTAGTTTAATTTGTGACAAGATCCAGAGAGAGCCAAAAGGTGTTTTGTTTTGTTTTATTGGCAGCAGTGGTTACCTTCATGGCCTGCCTGAAGACTTCTCAAAGACACCTGGCTCACAAGTGTTGGTAACACTATGCAGCAGGCATTACAATTGAGATAAAGGTAAAGATAAAGGCACAAATGAAGATCAGCAGGGACTATCAAACTAGCTCCATCTCCCTCTTGTGGCAGGCGTCATCTTCCAACTCGTGGAAGGCAAGGGAATCAGGGAATCTCCAGCACTTTTGGAAGCTCCTGGCAAATCAGGGCTCTAAGATGCCCAAGGAGCCTCCACAAGTATGGAGACTCCCTGATGCAGACCTTTGCCTTCCATGAGTTAGAAAGCAGCAGGGATGGCAATGGAAGTCTAGAAAGGTTCGTGATTGGAGTACAATTTCAAGGGCTTTCACAGATCGCCTGTCTGATTCTTTGTTCAATACCCCCGTAATGAAAACCCAAATGCTGGGGAAAGTTTGTAGAATTTGCCCACTCTACTCTCCAAAACAGACACATAGTTAACTAATAGACTTCATTTGGCTTGCTGTTGCCATTACAACACATATTAATCTTTTTGCTGCGCTAAAGTAAGAAAGAGTGCTTATTGCTGGATGGCAGAAACCTGCAGCTAGATGCTTGCTGAACAAATTGAATATACAGAAAAATGTTATGCTACTTGTTACCATTCATTCTTCTTCCATTCTGACTTCTCTCCTGATAATCTTAATAAGAACCTCCACTGCACTTGGCTGCCAAGAGATATTAGCTGCAATTCTACTTGATAATTTCAACCACAGAGCTATGTTAATTACCCTAGAAGAAATGGGTAAACTATTGTGGCAAGGAAGAGAAAATGGCAGGTTTTTGTCCGGCCAGTTGTGTGGGGCTGTTCTTTTCTTGCCCAGTGGGTGTGGCTCTATAAAGAAAAGGCTAAGTGACGTGGAAGTGAAATTGTATGGATTAAGAACCTCAGAGGGAGAGGCGGGAAAAAGAGCCCTTGTCGTGGGGGTTCTTTACTATGCAAAGCTGCCTTGCTGAGAAGAAAAGTGCTATTCAGAAAAGGTGAAGGGCACCAAAAATGAGAGAAAGCTAATAAGCAAATATCCTACAACTTGCACTCCAAGAGGTCTGGGTTTTTTAAATGGAATGTCTGTTGCCCAGACACATTAGCCAAATTTGTTTTGACAAAACAGTTTAACACTTTTCTCTCTCCGTCTTTCTTGTCTGGCAACAGGACAGGACCCACGCTCAGCAACCTGTCTCGAAATAGTTGAGAAGTCACCGAGAACAAAGATATAATGAAACTCATGTGGCACTAGGCGCAGCTGGCCAAAAGCTCCTACAGCCTTCAGACCAAAGGTATCATATGCTTACAATGCACAAAATGCACACCACTCGGCTAGTTAGACAGAGGCTAGTTCCCTAAATCCAGCAGTTTCTGGGAAGAAGTGTTGATTTGTTCCCTGTTGCTACACCCTCATACGAAATTGTACTTTCTGGGATTTTCATGCACAACTTTTTCTCACTTGTATTCTGAGAGATGCCTTTAAAAAAATGATTTGGAAGCTGATGTTAGGTTTATTTGTTCCTTTGAACACCATCAAGGGGTAGAGAGAGATGTGCTTTAAAAATAGGATTCGCCATGGTTTCTTCTCCTACCACCCAAGATTTCCCTTGCTTTTGTACTGTTTTTCACATACATACATACATACATACATACATACATACATACCAGCAAACTGAATGCTAACTGAGTTATCTGTCTCAGACTTTTCCCCATGCTTTGGTTTTTAATATTGTTATTCTAAAAAATTGTATTGCTTTTTAAGCTAATTTTCTTTAAGGCTATATTTTTTTATTTAAATACCATTTATAAATAAATAAGGATCATTTAAAAGAGAGGGGAAAATGGATTTAGGGTGGGGTGGAAGAAGTCATCAGTTCCTAGCCAATCAGTAAAGTGGCCAGAAAACACAAAACCCACATTGAGATCACAGGTGCAAAATTCAGCATCTGGTTGCTCACTGGGGCAAGCTGATTTGAGAACATAACATCAATCCTAGCCCAACTGTACTGGCTGCCGGTTAGTTTCTGGGCCAAATTCAATGGTTTTACTCTATAAAGCCTTAGCCAGCTCAGGACTGCAATACCTCCAGGACCACCTCCCCCCCCCCCCAATATGAACCCACCATCATCTTCTTTGTGTGCCCCCTCTGCAAGGAGTCTCAAGTAAACATAAGAACAGGCCTTTTCTGTGGTGGCTCCCCACTTGTGGGATGCTCTCCCCAGGGAGGATCACCTGGTGTCATCATTATATATCTTTAGGTGCCAGGCAAAAACTTTCTTCTATAACCAGGCCTGTGGGCTTTAACTATCTGTGGCCTTTTAGAAGTGGGTGAGATGTTTTTAATGTATTTCCTGTTGGTTTTAATGTACCTATGTGGGGTTTATTGTCTGTTTGTTTAGTTGTAAGTCACTTTCGGTTGCTCTGGGCAAGATAAAGCAACTAACATATTTAACAAATAAATAAAGTGCTGTTGAGCTGGAAGCCAATCTCTAAAGAGCCTTGCTGTGGTACTGAGAGCGAGTGTGGGATTTTTCTAAAATGTTTGAACTGAAAGAAAGGACACCCTCCCTAACATTATTTCAAAAAACAACCCATCCTATGGCGGGGGGGGGGGGAGTCTGATGCAGTTCTCTCCATCTTCCAGTCTTTTCGGAGGCAACTTCACTACCTTTCACCCTTGCCAAATGATTAAAATTAAGGCACTTTGAAGGTTTGAGACAGCACTAATCATGTGGAACTTCCCTTGCTCTGCCTTCAGTGGGAATTGGCACAGTATTGAAAAAGAGACTTATTCATCTATGATGTGGGAGGGGAAAATGCAGTTCTGCAGCAAGACAGCCCTAGTCTCTTGGTGACTTTAGGCTTTTGATAGTCTCCAGCTGAGTGCTTGGCTGTCTGGTGATGAAAAGGATTTGCTTCTCTGGTAGCTCATAAATAGAAAAATATCTCATACCATGTTGCTGTGAAATTGCAATATCTAAACGTTGGAATTTGCAGCAATCGTTCATAAACACAGGTTACCCCAGGTCTGTAAAATGAAGCACAAAAATATGAAAGCACTCATTCACTTAACTCATTCTTGTTTACTAGACATCAGAACCTGGAATTCCTGGGAGGCCCAGATTTATAAGCTGCTGTTGCAAAAATACCACCACTGGATCTGCCTGGCACCACACATTGTGAGCACCAAGGAACCACCTCAGCTTTAACATGAAAGCTATCATACAACTAAGTTACCTGCCCTGACCCATAAGCAAACTGTTCACCCAGGAATCGCACATGCTCAAGGCTTTCTCCATTCTCTCTGTGGAGCTGCCTGATCCTGCAGCAAATGGGAAGCCTGAGAAGTCAGGAGGTCTTTGTCCATATCAGAGTCCCTTCAGAGTTTTGTAGCAGGCAGAGAGAGCTTGAACTCAGACATGTTTTAGAACAATGACTGAATTGTGTAGGTTTTGGCTTGGGTCCAAAGCTGATGCCAATGGAAACCTTTGGGCTAATGATCTCTCAATGGCATTGAACATGTACAAATCCCCTACTAAGAAAAGTAGACATGATGTGTGATGTTGATGTGTGGCATATCTGGATTCTTATTTCGTCTCTGCCCTATGAATTACTTGTCAAAGATCATTAAAGCTCCCAATCTAAATGATAATGATGATGATGATAATAATAATAATAATAATAATAATAATAATAATAATAATAACAACAACAACAACAACAACAACAACAACAACAATTGCAATTTATATGCCACCCTTTTTCAAAAGATCCCAGAGCAGCATACAACATTAAAAACACATTTTACAGAGCACAACAATAAAAACCTAATAAAAAGCAAAATAATTTGGTAGCTAAGATTAGTTGCTCATTCAAATAAAGCTCTGCATTTAAACATCTCAACCCTAAGGGGCATGCTCTGCAGAGAATGATAGGGTTTATTGTCTTTAGAGCTCTTCTACATCACTTAGGGTAGGGCTCCAAGGGCATACAAGATGTCCACCAAGCCTCCTCTGAACTGTCCCTTAATCCAATAAAATCAATGGGAGTCTGACTTAAACAAATTAGTATTGGCATATGTGCAAAGAGTTCTGAGAATTATGATGGCTTCCTTTTCCGTGTATCAATCCCAAAGGGTCAACTCAGTCTCAGACATAATGCCCTCATGTCACACTAAGGGTTCAGGAATGAGCTTTTGGAGAGGGAGCTTGCATTCCCCAAACCATGGTTTGACATTATGGCTGGATTAGGCCTTTTAGATCAATACACATAAAAGGGAACCATCACATTTCTTGGTACTCTTGGCACATGGGGCCAACAGTGGTTGTGACTAGTAGTAGCCCCCTCTTAAATGCTTATTTTTTCCAATGTCTACTTTCTCATATATATATATATATATATATATATATCCATGATTTGTGGTGATGCCCTACTTTAGATTGTGCTGGGAGCAAGGCAGTATGTGGTTTCCACAATCTACCGATACTTTGAGGTTTTGGCAAAGAAGAGTGGGTGCATCCCACTTTCTGTCAAAGCTTTGTGTAGTAGATGCATTTGGTTCTTTGCACCCCAACCTTTTGTATCAATTTGGGGTGAAAACCTCAAATAGGTTTTCATGTGGTGCAAAGCTTTGGTATTCAGAGCTTGAATATTAGGAAACACACTCAGATCTCTGTTCAGCCACAAAACTCTTTGGGAGATCACCTGAAGTGATAATAACAACAACATATACCAGAAAATATAATGCATTCATAGCTTGTAGAACGGAGACCATAAGAAATCAAAATTGAAAATGTGTAATAGTATTAAAATTAGAAAAAAAAACCAGCCTCTCCTTTACCATGCAACATATTTTTGCCATAACTATCCCAAAGCAATAAGTATTGACTAGTAGCAGCCATATATATACAATTCAATCCTATTTGTGTCCTCAAATATAAATCCCATTGAGTTCAATGGGGTTTATTCCCAGTTAAGTAAGTGTTGGACTGCACCTTTAAGGTCTGTTTTTTTCACATTAAGTAATATTTTACTTTGCCATATCGCTATGTAAAAAAGGCATTCCTGAACCAGCAAACTTATTTCATCCCCGTATAGTGACATTTTATGAGATGAGAGCTAATTATTTTGGGACTTTTCTCAACAAATTTAGTTCAATTAGCCGCACAGCTCAGTTCAAAAAGTGATTAATTGAGGCCTCTTCTCCACTGCAGAATTACAATCCTGTCAATGGTACATGCAAAGCCATAGCAAAATTTTAAATTTAAGCTCAATTGCCTTGACTAAATGTTGAGGGAGGGAGAAAGAAGAGAAGTGAGGGCAATTGGAATTCAAAACTCATCTGAGGAAAAAACAATTAATTTCCAACTCTGCTATGACCCAGTGGTGTAGCATGCACATAAATACTTGTCTATCAGCCGTCAACACCTCAGGCAGCAGAATACAGAAACAACTCCTCAATCTAGTTGAAACGATGCTCATAGGATTAGGTATGCATGAGGTACTATCAGGAAGGAACCTCTTGAAGTCTGAAACTAATAACCATTCAGCTCTTGTTCCTCAAATCCAATCCTCTTAGCAATGTTTTGAAATGTTTAATTATTATATTCAGACTAATCGCTTTTTACAGAGGGGTTCTTCCCCCATGATTTTGTTACATTATTAAGCAGCTACTTAACCTCCTTCTTTTGTTTATACATGCTGATTTGGGAGGGAGTGGAGAGAGAAGGCTTGGAATAAATGTGAATAAATACCTGATGAGGCCTTTTAATTTTTACCATTTGCTGAGAGAAGGGATGGGGGAAGGAACGGCCCCCTTGAAGAAGTGTTCTACTGCAGGCAGTAAAATGGACGGTGGGGTGTGGGGTGCCTTCATTAGTTTCCCCAGGTTGCCAATGTGCCCAGGGACCCCAAGAGGCTGGTGACTCCCGCTCCAAATTAAAATAGGCAATGTACTTAATGGATGAGTATTTTACTTCTGCCTCTGGGAGTCTTTTAAAAAAATGTTTTCATCCTACAGATGTTGTTGGACTCCAGCTTCCATCAGGCCAGCCAGCATGGCCAGGTGATGCAACGTTCCCATACAGGGAAAATCCATTGACACTGAAAACTAGTATGCCAAGGAGCCAGGGTCTAGCCTGGAATTCTCTTTGACGTGTGAACCACCACCTGCTACAAAGTGGTGGTATCCAGATACAAGTTTACTATCTCAGATCTGGGCCTCAGAGAGCTTCTCTTAGAGGCAAGAATCAAGGGAGCCCTTTAGCAGCCTCTGCTTCCATGGCTCACTACAGAAAGCTTGGTGAAAGAACTCAATTCCCAATAAAAGCAGCTATCTGGCAGGATCTTTAGTCTTTCTGTGCCATGCAATATTTATAGAGCGAGGTAAGAGAATTCATATTAGAAGAAGACTTATTCAGTGTGATCCTGGGGCTCCGGCACAAATATATGCATGCTTACAAAAATATGGCTCAGACACGGTTTTACAACAGATATTACCCTATCCAATGAATCGATCCAGTCCTGTGAATTTAGAACAGTATTGCTAAGTGGAATCTCTTAAGATATTGGCGTCAGACAGAATAAATGAGAAAGGCTTTACTTAAGCTACTGAGTATAAATATTATTCTGTCAGAACTACACAGTGTGTTTCAAAAAACCCCGCTGCTGCCCACTGCAGAGAAGCAGCAGGAAACCGACAGAAAGATAGCAAAATGCAAAGTGCGTCATCTGTTCCCTCACCAATCCAAAGGCAGAGCGTGCACATCAGGTGGGAGAGGAAATGCCCGTCTTCAGGCCAGCGTGTTAGCCCTCTGGGAGACTCTAGGGCCTCCTTTGACCCATGGGCTCCTCTGAGGAGCCACAACAGGACACTGAGCCCCATTCAGGCCTGCTGCCTCTTTCTTAGAGGAGCACGGAGGGATATGCATGTGCAGGGTGTGGTTTTTGTGTGACTGGAATGTAGCAAGAGTCACATCTACTGCTCTGCCTGCTTTTGCCTCTGGCACTGCCAGTCACTGACATGTGGCCCTTGGAAGGTTTCCCACAAGGGAATGTGGCCCTCAGGATTCAAGAAGCTCCCTTCTTTCCTCTAGGTCCTGCTACATCAGGCCCTTTGGGGAAATGTATAATGATGGCTTGTGACCACTTCTCACTGACACCAATGGCGGAATCAAATCTGGGGTCAGTGTTGACCCCATTGAAGTGATATTCAGCAGCCTCCACATTAATGTTGCAAGGCATAACATGGCCCTCAAATTGGAAACTTCTCAAGGTGCTGCAAGTGAAGCTGGGCTTGCTCTGCATGTGAGAGTCGAAGCACAGAAAGGGAACGTTGCAGAACTGGGAAAGGCAAGCAGTCACCACAGCTTGAGCACCCAGATCTTCCCTACCCTCCAATTCCTACTTCCATGTTACACACGAGTGCAGAATGAGGAAACACAACTCAGCTTGCACTTTGACGCCATGTTCTTTCCAATGCCTTCCATTTCCTTGGCAAACAGTTTTCAAATGGAAACAAATGGGCTACGGAAGGAAAACAAGCGAGCCTGAGGACATTTGGGAAAGAACAGAAAGGAATGAGGTGCAGCCGTAACTGAAATGATGCACTTTCAGTTCCTGCTAATGGAATGAAGTTGGACTAAGGCTGCAAATCTCACAGAGTACTACTACCAATAATAGTGGTGCCATTGTTTCCCTTAATACACCTCAAAAGCCCTCTGAGAAAGCAGTATTGTTTTGGCAGCACGGGATGCTGGACAAGAACTGGCCTCAAATTCTGCCTCTGTACTTACACCACCACACGTAGATAAAAGCAGTTTCTTCCACTTCCAAAGTGAAGTGCCACTTTTAAATATTTCCACTTTGCTTGCACTGAATTGCCGGAGATCAAATAAGTCAATTAAGCGCTGTGTCTTTTTTGTTCAGAGGCGAGATGAAGGTAATTTGCTGCTCGATGCATCTGTTTCCTCATCAGCACAGTGAGGACCAGGCTAATTAGGGGAGGAAAACAATATGGTCATATGGATAGGCCAGATTGCTTGTCACTCAGCTATTCAGTGTGCAGGTTCTGCTTGGAAGACAGGAAACAGATGATGATTCTGAGCCTCCCTTCCTTGCCATTTCGGCATTGGGGAGAAAAGGAGCTTCGGGCACTCAGATGTTTGCCGACCTATTTTTAGCATTAATCACAGAAGGGTTTTCACCTACCAGTATCATTATTTATTCTTGCTCTAATGGATGTGTACTTCTGGTGCCAAGACCTCAAGTGGAATCATTACTTCTGTGTAGACAATTCTTGTTTACATGACCATCAAGATTAAGGCGACAGGCTAGTGTGACACACTAGAGCTCATTTACACCACCAGACAGCCAGAGAAAACAATCCCTTGTTTCAGTGTCTGGGTGGAACATGGCCGGGGGGAGGGGGGAGGGAGAGAGTCTCTGCTCATCTCCACATGGGCTGTTAATACCACTTGGCCAGGCCCTTATTTGCACAGGTTGGGTAATGCTGGAACAAATGCCCACTTTTTATCCAGGCACTCTAGAGCAGACAGTCACAAAATGAGAGTGCAGGGGCTCAATCAGCCACTAAGTGGTGGTAGATGGGACTCAAATTTGCCATCACCAGCTGCCAATTACTGCCATTGTTTTCTATCCTTCTCTGGAATTTGCTTCTCCTTTTTCTCTCCCTCAGTCCATTCTCAACAGCTCCACTTTGTGTTCCTCCTTCTCGTTCTCTCTTCTTTTCTCACCTTCACGCTGTCCATTTCCTTAATGTCATTCTCTGTCTTCCCTCTTCTCCAACCCCTTTACCATTTCCTCCCACCTGATGCCCCAATCTGCACAGCAGAAAGGGAAAAGATCAAAGGAAGGTTCAATTTCCATGCAGATAGCCAACACAAGTCCTTCCTCTCTTCCATTGAGAGCGGAAAGGAAAGCCTTTCATTCTCTGTTCATGGTTCTTCAGCAGAGAGAAGCAGCTGAATACTTCCTCTCTGCCTCTGAAAGCTTCCCATCTCGCTTCTTGTTGACTCACAAAACTCCAGCTTCTCAATACGTTAAATGGCTGCAGCCCTTCTGATCGCCTCCTATTTTGTGGGCACACCTGCATATGCTGAGACTGAAGTTTAAATAAAATAAACTTAATTTTATAATTAAGTTTGTTTATTAAGCAATTATATAAACAAAAACTATTAAATTAATTAATTAAGCAATTATGGATATTTATAGTTTAATGTCTTAATAGGATTGTTTTATCATATATTTTAAATATGGATGTTAATATTTTAATGTTTGTGTAACTGGTTTCTATACTTTGTAAACTGTTTAGAAGCCTATTTTGGTGTTAAGCACAACAACAACAACAACAACAACACTCACTTAGATCTCCAAGAGACAACACTTATGATTCATTACTATGCCAGCCAGTTTGGTGCAGGTTTGAGGGATGCCACTAGACAGCAAATTTTGTAGCATTCTTACTTAGTTTTATGCAAATAAAAATGGGAATTCCATCCTCAGTTTGTTGTTTTCAGAGGGAGGCAGGAAAGCTTACTAAAGAATAATTTTAAACATTGAACGCTAAATTATCTTTGCTGGCAAAACCCTGGTATAATTTAAAGCAAGACGATCCCTTTTCTGCCACTGAAAACATGCAGTTTGAAAGCACACTGTTCACACTGTTAATTAAAATTAATAAAGAAATCTAAACTTAACCTTTTAAAAAGTGGAATGGCAAGAAATGATGCCTATAGTTTTCAAGCAATACTCTTGGGTACTACTTCTAAATAAATAAGAGCCAAAGCCTGTTGTTATTTTGAGTCTACTTTTGCACAATTACATTCTGCAAACTCAAAAATCCTTATTTTGTCTCCTCATGTTTTAAATCGGCAGATTAAATTTGCTGCATGATTTCCTTTCTTATAGCTTCTAATTTTGTAGCACTGCAGAATTCTGTCATCCAAACAAGTCTCCAAAGCCATTCAGCTTTGAACAGATTTCAATTTTCAGCAACTAATCAGGACCAGAATGTCCAACAGCAACAAAGGGCTTGCACACACGCACACTGATAGGTACGCCAGTTATTTGGAAAATACAAACCATCTACTGAAAACCCTATGAAAATCACACAGCAAAGCAAAGCTCAGGATAAAGCAAGATTTGCTATCATGGCAAATACTGCATGGTACACTTTATTTTATTAGGAGAAGATAGGGAATGGGCAAAGATGGGCATTGATTCACTGGCCTGTGAAATAAAGCTGCTCTGGCCCAATGCTTACTGAGGCTCAGCTTTATTTCTGGCTGCAAAATAAAATGTTACCTTGGAAAGTGTCAGGGAACTGCCATCAGTGCCGGAGGGAGAGAGCAAAATCCAGAGGGATTCCAGAGAGCGTCCCGGGATTGGGAGAGGCAGCCCATCCTCTGGGGAAGAGAATCAGCGTAGCACCAGTGGAGAAGGGGGGCAGATGGGGGAAGCGGCGAGGCAGTCCCATGACTCCTTGCCGGGGACCAGTGGGGAGAGTAAGGGTCCTCCGCTGCCTACGCCCTCCTTGCGCAGAAGGCTTTTGCGCAGAGAGAGTAGGAGGAGACTAGGCGTCAAAGAGCTTCTTTGCTGGAAGAAGTTTAAGAAACGCCCACTGATGGATTCTGCCAGCGATTGAGACAGCCACGGGTGAGTGGCTGTCCGGACAGAAAAGGTTCACTCAGGCAATACAGCCGGGTGTTTGCACCAGCTTACACACGAGCAACCCCTAGAACCATCACAGAAAGGAAGCACTTTGCTCTTTTTCAGCACCAGGGTGAAATTTACGCAAATGAAGGGGCGTCTGCTTATAAGTGTTAGCAACCATGAATGCAGAAACCGAGCTAGGCAGAACACAGGGCAGATGAGCAGGGTTTTCTTTTGTCTGCTTGTTGGCTGAACCTCCCATAATATGCCATTGATACCCTTTACATTCAGGCGCTGGCCTGTATTTTTAATGCAACTGAGATGGACCTTTTCCATCACCAGTACAAACAACACCTTTTGTAATATGTGCCGTAAACAAAGCTTTCGATAGCCATTCTAACAACTAGAGTCTTGCTGCCTGAAGCGTTAATAAACTGATATGTATATTTTTTTTCTCCGTAAGAAGAATTGTCTTCTTGCAATTCTTTGGCACCTCATGTAAACCCCTGACCCTCTGTAATGATTTTCTGCTGAATGATTCAAGAGTCTCTATTGAACCAGCTCGCTCTTCTTTGCGCTTAGGAAGAAATGACAGTGATACTTTAAGAACATTCATACAATATATTTGTAGGTTTGCCCTTTCTCCTGAACATTAAGGCCCAATTTTTATGTGATGCATAAATTTATATATGATGTATGTATGTGACTGAGCATACATGCTACTCTTAAATAGGTAAGCACTTTCCGCACGACTCTTGTCATATATAAATCAGGTCTCCTTCAAAATCTGGAGTTTTAAATGATGATCTGCCTGATGAAAAGATAGCCTGCTTTAAAATCTGGAGCTCTCAGATGTGAATATACACATACACATTGCTTTTTTATGGGGGTACACAGGGGTACGCATACCCCTAAACATTTTGTGAATCTTTGTACTGTATTTATTTTCCCCGATTTGAACTATAAAATGGTGGTTTTCTTAAGTCAAAATAAGAGTACTCCTAAACATTTTTTAAGGGGGAAAAAGCACTGCACATACATACATTCAGATTCAGAGAATGCAGTACCAAAATATAACTCATAGCTGTCAACTTACAGATTTGAAAATAAGAGACCAGCAGCCTTGAAAATAAGGGACCAGCAGCCAAAATAAGGGACCTGCAGCCTCACCTGTTCCAGGCACTCCAGTCTTCCTGTCCTCATGCAGTCTGGTCAAACTCATGCTGGTAGCTTCGAGAACACTGTCCAACCAACTTTGTAACCAGAGGTTCAACTGAATAGAATCTGAATCACATGCACCACAAGGCCTATGCAGCCTCAACTTAAGATGGCTCCCCGGCCTGGCTTTGCACTGCAAGGTTTGCAGCAGCACGTGCAACAAAATGGCGTCCAGTATTCAAAAAACCCCTCAGCTTGCATTAACTAGCCACACACAAGGCATGCAAGCTCCACCCCCCAGTCGTTCTTAGACTTCTTATTGGGTGAGCAACACAGCCAAGCAACACAGTTGGAGCCACCCTCCTCCCTGGCCGAGGGAGGGAGGGAGGGAGGGGAGCTGCTTCCTTTGAAATTTAAGGGACATCATTTAAGGGACATTTAAGGGACATCCATCAATAAGGGACAGCAGCGGGACATGGCACTGGAATAAGGGACTGTCCCTTCAAATAAGGGACACCTGACAGCTATGATCTAACTACAAACAGAACTAACAATTTGTTTCTTCCTGATTTAAAATCTGAGGTGGGAAATATGACAAAAAGTTGCTAGCTAGATTTGGAGTTATGATAATGTAGCTTGGTAAGGAGATCATGAGAAAGAATTTAGGATCAGAAGAGTTTATAAGATCCATAGGATCAGCTTCTGGGGATGATTACATGCAAAGGCTCAGAACAGCAACCCTAAACTGAAGTTTATGCTATGCCTATGTACAGTGCTTTTGAGTAAAAGAAAAAAAAGAAAAAAGGAGGTCCCAGTGCTCTTATATTGATAAAAATGTTGCGGGTGCTTAGCACAAAATGGCCACCATGGGCAGCAAAAAAAAAGGAGGGGCAGACTCCATTTTGGTGAGTGTCATCACACTATTCCTGGTTCCAGAGAACAATTTTGGGTGCAAAATTACCCTGGTAAACAGGAAGTACAAACCACTCATGCTTGCTGTTTTCTTGCTTCTTTGCTATTGTCCAAAATATAGGCTCACATATCTCTCCCATGCACACAGGAGAGATGCACAACTTAAGCATCCATTTTCAGAGCGATTTGCTCATACTTCGTTTGTCATGGAAGTCGCCACATCTGAGAGTACTCAGAATGTATCTTGCTAAAATAGCACAAGTGTGGTTCGGAGCTGAGAAGTTCCATTTGAATTCTTTTAGGACTGTTTAATTCAAAGTACAACTGTGGATGCCAAGCCAATGAAGCTTTAAAGTGACGTGACTTTTCATCAGAATAGGAAAACGAATACTTCACAATAGGGATATATCCATGGTGTGCCTTTGAAAAGTTTACAGATTCAAATGCAGATAACTAACTTCAAGCCAATAACAAGTAAACTCATTGTGGATCAGGCCACAATTGAAGTAAGCAAGATAAAAGTTGGAGGGTTAAACAAAATTGCAAAAATATAGTTTAATTTATTTAAAGAATTTAAAGTTTTCAGATGAATTTAATTATAGTCCAAGAAACACCTAAACCATTAACTCCCGCCTCCAAAAATGTATATACAGTATTTATTATATAATTGGTGTCTGCTGTCATCTAAAAGATAAACATATTGTACACCCTTGACAAATAGCATAATCAAATTTAATAAACTACATAGAAAACGTGGGTGGTAGAAATTGACAAGCCAAGCTATTTGCCTCGTCAAATAAATTCTGTCATAAAAGTTGTCCTCTTTAGAGACAGAAGGGTTGTACTTCAGGAAAGAACATGTCTGTGCATACATAAAATATTACAAAGAAATTATGTGTCATAAAAAGCTCAGCACACTAAAAGCTTTTTTGAAGATGTCCTATGTATAGGGTCCCATCTTAAATTTGTTTTAAGAATCAAATTATTGGCGCAAATAAGAACCTCAAAAACTTGGGATTACTACAGAACCCTACTGAATACTAACTATTCAGCACAGAATACTATAAACTGCCATGGAATCTGGCAAATCTGAATACTTCTATGTCAAACACAGAGCAAGCCTCTGGTCCCCATGGTTCTTATGTAGGGCTATGGGGGTGGACTGAGCAGAGGTGCCATTCTGCTTAGTTCTGCGGCTGAGCTGGCCTCCTGCCTCCAGGTCTGAGACCAGTTGATGGAGTCCCACAGAAAGCCCCCAAATGGGATATTCCAAGGGTTGTATTCGGCCAGATTCCACAGGAATCCAAGCTGCTCTCACTGCCATTACCGGCTGACATCAGGACTGATCTGGACCAAATCGTGGCACCAGCCTGGAGCTGATGCAGGCATTCGGCTGGACTGTCCGCCACCTCCTGCTTTTGCCATGATGACCAGGAGGACTGTGAATGTGACAGCTCCACTCAGGAACACCAGCTGAGGGGGCCAGAGACACTTTGGGCCCCTCTGAAGTTCTTAAGGAGGGGGCTGGGCCCCTTACAAACATCTGCATCACATAGTACATATAAAGTCTACAAATGATAAGAAGGCAGATGGACTCCCAGTGAGCCTTGCAGTATTGAAGATGCACTTGGGAACCACTGCTTTTGAATGTTGACAACACCTACCAAAGAACCGAACGGTGTCTCTTTTGTGGCAGATCAACAGGAGTTTTAAACTAGGCTTTCAGTAACCCAGCGAGCATACCTGTAACTAACTTTAAGTCATTAAATAGCCTTGTAAGGTATTTTTAATGTTTAAAGTGCAGCACAGAATCTACTAAGCCAATGAAGAACTCTAAATTTCTTTCCATTAGCACCTCAGCAAAGCAAATCTACTTTCCATTCTCTTCATTATTGCACCAGCAGTGATGATTCTTTAATAAGCAGCAATGCATGTTTTATATCATTGTCCTATGAGCCAGGCATGAACTTTCACATTGTAGCTTTTTGCTCTAGAGCTCACAGGAGTCGCAAAGAAGCAGTTGCATGCCATTCATTACGGCTGCAATTTTTCATTTTCAACTTTGCATTTCATAGACTGGATTTGTATGCATTAATTTTCAATGTTTCTAATTTCTCTGTTTCTTAGTGCTGATTGCACGATCACTCATGTCGAAATAAAACGGTAATTAATGTAAGATCCCATTTTCCTACACGCAAAACTAAGCCACATTCTTACCAAATGTTTTTTGGGGGAATTCTCCTGAGTATTCCCATCCTATATTTTACACACCTGACACTGTGCTTGAGCTTGTGCAACATGAAAGATTTATGAGCAACAGTGACTAGGAACAACTGGCAACTGACTGGAAGCATGTTTCCCAGCCAGCTTTTTATTTAATGCCAGTGTAAAAGCATAGAGTTCTCTCCAGCGCAGTGGTCCTAGTAGCACAATCACTTCCATTTCCAGACTTCTTCCCAACCTTCTGGAGCAGATTTGTGCATGGGGGAAGGGCAAAAGGAGAAGAGTTGGAGAGGAAGTCCCATTGCACCTTACTGTAACTTACTGTACTAACAGGGTGTCTTTGTTGGAAACAACCCATAATTGCCTCATTTGGCACTGACACTGCCAAATCATTGGCAAACAACAACTGTATTGTGGGTAGAGACTACCTTCCTTGAGAAAGCCTTATAAGATCTTTAAATGTGTTTTCCCCCATATTCACAAGGGCTAGAAGCTCATTTAAAAAAAAAAATAATAACAGCAGAGATTTTCAGAGTCCTGAAGAACACAGCAAATTCTGCGCCATGCCACCAGGCTCCATGCGAGAGTCTAGCCAAGTAGAATTCCGGGCTCTCCTACATTAGTACAGGACTCCACATCTTGTTGTTCAAGTCAAACACTGCCCACCAGATATAATGGTGGGCATTCAAGTGGTTGATAACTTCTCTACTTTTGCAGGTAGACGGACTAAAAATATTTATTGATTTCTGATGGACAGTATTTGTATTGATGGTTCACAAGTTGAACAAGCCCACTCTAGTAAAAAGCATTTTCTGAAAGCTCTGAATTTTATTTCTCCATCTACAAAATTCAGATTTTGTTCTCAAACTATGTATCTTGAAGTAATAAATTTGAAGCTACACTGAGATCTTGTGTCTGTAATCTATGGCACTAACTTTGTGTGCTGGCTAGAGTGTTCATGAAGATTCCACGTGCTCAGGAATCAAAGTTGTCAAAATGTTTGCAGTCTGCTTCTGAGTGACAGGAAAGATGTCATTTAGACAGGGTTACAACACCACACAGGCCCTAGAGACAAGAGTTGCTTTCTTTGGGCAAGCTGAGAGATGGAAACATTCAACCGCAAATGGGCAGTAAGGGCCAGGGACCCCCAGGGGAAAGGCAAATCAAGTAAGGGTGCTGAATCAAAACTAATAAATTAATTTAGATTCTACTTTATACTGCATTTTTTTGACCCAGCAACCCTGAGGGGAAATCAATTTCGCATATTGATGTGAACTGATTAGACAACTTGTACATTTTTCCTTTTAGATTTCCCACAGTTATTCAGCATGTGTGATTTGAGAATTGTAGCCAATGTGAGATTATGTCCTATGTTCATTTTATCAAAGGCAAATAAAATATCTTTTGGATCTTTGAATTTCATTCGGTGGGGACATAAACTGCAAACCTCCCACTGTAGAAAATGTTTGAGTTGCCTCTATTAGTTGTGAGAAAGAAATAAGAATAAAAAGGCAGGCAAAGGACTATGCAGCTCTTCTATCAATATTCTATCTAATCAATCCAGACTAAATCAAGAGAGAATTCCCTTTTCCTGGACTCTGATGAAATCTGTCTCCTGAGTATTCCAATCTTTTATAGCCTCGGCATTGTACTATTTAATTTGTGCAACACAAATTATTTATTGGCAATAGTGACTAGGAAGCTGGAAACTGACTGTAAACATTACTTCCAGTCAATTTCTATTTAATGCCTGTGCAAAATCATAGTTGTGTAATATGTTATAGGCACTTAGTGTGTTGCTCAGCCTGTTATTGAGGGCTGCATCAAATTTGCATGAAGTGTAATTTTCACTGAAATTGTTGCCACTTTGGGGTCATGAAATAAGTATGCAAAACGTTCCAGATTTCCACTACTTCATGCATTCGTGCCCCCCCCCAACATCTGCTTGGAAGCCACTGCATGGAGTTAGAACATGTGCAACCAGGATGGTGTTTGGTGCACTGGATGCACGTTCAAGGGCACATCACATCAAAAGCAATGCAGAAGAATACCATTTGCATTTGGTTGCATATACTGCACTCAATATTGTTTCTTTTTTTGCTCGATTTGACCAAGAGCTAGCCTCAGCAAGGAGAATGCCTTTCTCCTTGTCCAGCTCCATCTCGCCCCCCTCTCAAAACGTTTCCATTTGCTCTCACAAAGGGGTGTGGAAATGGCTGAAAATTGTGGGAATGTTCAGGGAGGCAGGAGAGGATATATTGTTTAATAACATTCTTCGCAACTTGCGTTAGCAAGTTCTATAATTTAGCAGAGTAACATTCCCTTTTTAAACTTACACAGTGGATAACTTGTTGCCAGGCTTGCTTTAGCCTCTAAAATAAGTTTCCTGGTAATTCCTCTTTATTCCCTCCTAAAAAGAATAGACACGAATAGTCTTTTATAAAAGGTATAAAATACTTTACTCACACATTCTGTCCACAGATGGATCCCAGAAGGCAGACTTAAGTTACAAAACATATACACTTGGAATCTATCCCATAAGGAGATAGTTCCTTTGTCCTTGCTTTGCTGGAGGCCAAGAGAACATCTCAGGCTAATCAGCAGATGCTTCTACAATGAAAGCAAGAGGGAGAAGAGGGAGAGGTGGTGGCCAGCCCTGTGCTTATGTTACCTGCACAGGTAAGGTCACACCCACCTCTGGTCACATGTAGAGGAAGTTTGCCCCAGCCTAGGAGGAAACAGGAAGTTCTGACTGGCTGGTACAAACATGTCCACTCTAGGAATGTTGTATTTGACTGTTCTGTGTTTCACATCCCACAAAAAGCAGTGAAGGCTTGTTTCAGGGGAGTGGGGACATTCATGAGATGTACCCTCCCCATTTTGGCTCAGCACTATCTCCTAAATCAAGCTGTGGAACAGGGTCTATGTCAACATTTACAATGCATGATCATAATCATTTATTACTTGGAGATCTGTATTAGTTCCATTTGATTGCTGTACTTGAGGCCACATCATCAGTCTAACAAGGTTCATCACAACTAGATCAAAACTAGAGTACTGCTCAGTAGGCTAGAAAAGAATAAGCACTTAAACTGATTTTTTAAAGGGTTATTGTGACATTATGCCACACACATCAGAAATGGATATGTTCGAGGAATTTTAACTGGGGGGAAATTCACTTCCTTTACAGCTTTCATATTATCTTGGGAGTGCCTGCTTAATGATATTGTGAGGAGGGTTAAATGTGACCAAAAGGGTATCCTGAATAGTGGTGGGCTTTCTCCTTCCAGTTCCTTGGATCTGATCGTTCTCCCACTGAATGAAGCTGCTCTTTAGGAAGTGGGGGCATCACCTAGCAGGGCTCATCTTCCCAATGGACATGATTTGTGCCATAAGACTCATTTTTTATGCCTGGTATTGGCTGCCTGGGAATTGCAGTCAAGCTGAACAATGCATGCTGCTGATGCCAACATTGTAGTCATGTTCTAAGTCAATTAGGGAGACCTAGAGCCAGATGGCTGCAAATGAGCAAGATTATACAGTACACTTTATTTACCGGTTAGGATTATCATTCAGGCAATAATTGCTTTAGGCAGATTACTTACAGCTCTTGACATTCAAAATAAAATGAGAGTAAATGAAAGTTATAAATACTCAATTTTTTGTGTTCTCTTTCCCCTTCAGGGAACTTGATCAGTTCACATATTTAAAGGGAGGGGGAGCTAAGGTATTCACACAAAGAATACTTCTGATTTCATCAGCAAAATTAATTGGATATAGTGATTCCTTGGGAGCCATTTCTTATATTTTAGCAATGCATAAAACATATTTGATTTGTTGCTGGGGAGAGGTAAGCTGCTAGGTGCCTCTTAAAATGTAAGACTATTGCCATACATTCCTAAATAGAAGTGCAGTCCAAACTGAGCAAGCCTGGAAGGTAAACTGAACAGCTTTTTTACAGTGATTTAGTTTGTAAACCCTCTTGTAAACCCTGACATGCAAAGAGCCTCAGTTTGAATCACTAAGGATCCCTTTCCCATTTCTTTGGGTTTACAAGTGTAGGGAAGTCTACCCTCCTATTAGACAGAATGAGGTAGCCATTTCAGGCACCAGTTGCTAAGCAGGGGCTGGGCAAGATGTTGGAGGACAGAGCAGTTGTGCCATGTGGCCAGTCATGTGATCCATAAACTAGCCTCCTGCTTTCAGATGTGGAAGATACTGTCCAATCACCCCTGTTAAAGTAAGAGTCTCTTGCCAGTCTGGTGGGCTTCTGTATGCGGAATAGGGTGTTGCTGCTGTCTTGTCCATTGCCTCAGGCAGCAAAACATTCTGGGCTGCTCTGCATGAGTGGCAAATCAGAGTTTCAAAATAAATTTAGAGCAAACCACATGCAGAAAACTTTTCCCAGTCACTGCAGAACACTTGCAGAATACTTGCACTCTGCCAACCAACTACTGAATGCTAGTAAAGCCATGCAGAATGATGCCCCATTCTCCCTCAAAGGAACAAAAGCTCCTGAAATGATACAGATAACGATTTCTTAATCATCTTGTATTTTTAGTATTTACAGTTGTACCTCCGCTTACGTATCCCTCTGGTTATGTAGACTTCAGGATGTGACCGCGGCAAACTTGGAAGTATTTTTCCGGGTTTTGCCCCACGTGCATGCACAGAAGCACCGTGCCACGCGCATGCGCAGAAGTGATCCTCCGGGTTGCAAAAACCTCAGGATGCGACCAGGTCTCCGGAATGGATCCCATTGGCAACTGGAGGTACCACTGTTTTTCATCCATCTCAGCATACTACTACTAGTATTAGTAATTTATTATTTATATGCTGGCCATCTGGAAGCCGCCCAGAGTGGCTGGAGCAACCCAGTCTGATGGTTGGGGTATAAAATTATTATTAATTATTATTGTCATTATTATTAATGTACACAAAATACTGTGTTTGAAGTTTAGATTGGACAGGAGCTTTTACAATAGCTAATATGGTAAATCCAAGCAGCTATCGTGAGCAGGAAGTGCATACCTGAGAGGGATCAGAGCGAAGTTCTTGGACTGAACTGAATCTTGTTGCTGCTTGAGTTACTTTTGTATTATGTGTGTGTGTGTGTGTGTGTGTGTGTGTGTGTGACTCGTGTTACTTTTGTATTATGTCATTTTGTAACATTGACTTGTAACTCTTTAAGACTGTTCTGCAGTAAACCTCATGGGGGGGGGGGGAGCTCACTCATTTCTACACAAGGTCCAGGTCAGGGATTCCACGGAACAGCTCATAGGCACTGCCATGGGTCCCTTGCTATGATTACATGATGCCAAAAGGTCCTTGTGACCCCCTCCCATAGCCCCCAAAATGTGTCCTTGAAAATATAAAAAATTGCTCCACCTACTTTGACACAATGCCCCCAGAAGGTTGAGCCTGGGTCAATGCGGTGCATCTCTCTGCCTGAAAGGGGTTAGCACCCCAATAGAATTGAAGTAGTTCAAATCAAAGAAAATGCTATGCCAAATATTTTATCTCTCTCATCATGGATTTAAAGCAGACAACCAGTAAGGCTTGCCAGTACCTTTTAAAGCTGCTTAAATCCATCACAGTATAATTGAATACAGTGTTGGCTGACTGGTGGCTGCCAAAACAGAGTTCATTTCAGATATCGTATATTTTCCTCAGTGATGCATGAGTGTCCACGCTACAGGCTGCCAATCTGGCATGTCAAAGCTATCTGTTTTTGGTCCTGCCAAGGGAAAGATGGCCAATAAAGTCAGGTAAATTATCCCAATAGCATCCTGCCCTTTCTGTCCCTCCCCGGCACGCTCCCATCCCTCATCATATGGCTCTTTGTTCTTGATTTGTCCTCAGAGCTTTCAATAGTAATAAGGATTCACCCAAGCAGTTGTGGTTCTCCTCCCTCCAGGCTGGTTACCTCTCTGTTTTGATGGCTGCATAATTAACAAAACCACTCCAGATAACTGGCAGGCACAGCAAATTGAAAAGGGGATAGATAATCATTCGGCCCAGGGAAAAGCTCCAACCACATCCACCAATGTGGTCAGCAATCTGTCTGTTCTATTAGCCAGGCTGAACTATTAGCAAGTGAATTTGTCTGAAGAAAAAAAATTTTGTCTGAAGCTAAAAAAACCAATGCAATTCTGGGCTGCGTCAATAGGAATATAGCATCTAGATCAAGGGAAGTAATAGTGCCACTGTATTCTGCTCTGGTCAGACCTCACCTGGAGTACTGTGTCCAGTTCTGGGCACCACAGTTCTGCTGAATCAGAACAAATGTCCATCTGCAGAAAACCCAATGGGCATTTGTTCTGATTCAGGAGTAAGTCTCGGGATTTCCTGGGCAAAGCAGCAAGATCAAAGAAAAACTCTTCAGATTCACGCCGAGAAATCATGGGACAAACGGAAGTGTGGATGAACCCTGAGTGCTGACTCGTTCACAAAACTGGGGTCCTCTGCTGTGCCTGAAAGATGACTGAAAAGACACTTCATAGTGAAATGTTGTGGGTGTGAATCAATCCATGTTCAGCTTATGGCTACAATTTCCAAGTATAGCTAACCAAGAGTCCTGTGGCACCTTAAAGCCTAACAGCGCAAAAAGCCTACAGACTAGAGCCATCAGACGTATGAAGTGCTACCATACTGAGACTGATTTTATTTTTTTTATATAAACAGGTAGATGTGCAATTAAAAAACTACCATAAAAAAAGTTGAGGGAAACCTCTTCAAAGGCTCACTGTAAACACTGGTGTTCACCCTAAAATTATGTTCACAGATGCACACACCCGACCTAGCAATCACACAACACACAAAATAATATGATATGACTAGACATATGGTAGTGGAGTTTCCCAGTAAACAGGCAGAAGCATAAATGTTTTTGTTTTTTTAAACAATAAAAATTACTATCCATTTTCTGCATGTGCTTAAATCTTTAAAACATGAATAAGCTGGTAGTATAGCTGAAAACGATGGAAAAATTCAGGCCAGAATGATATTTCAGAATGCTTTCAACTCAATCATTTTCAGAAGGAAGGCAGGGAGAGATCTGAGGGTTGGCTGGCCTTCATTTATAAATGAGTTGGCTGAGGCTAGTCTTCCTTTTCGTTCCTTTTTCTCTCTGTACCAGCAAGCCTTATCACTGACTTTTCAAAGTCGTGTTCTGAGTATCTTCTGACCAGGCATAAAAGGGGTAGGTAGCCACAAGGAACTCTGCAAGCTGCAGAGAGACCAAGAGTCGTCCCTCCTCTCCCTTCTGGCTTGCTTTTGGCCTCACTGGTGTTTCTAGCTGGATTTGTTTCCATGGTGATCTGGAACAGTGGTGCGGCCAGAAGAAAGTCAGAAGGCAGCTTTGCAGAAACAGAGAAGATTTCCCTTTACTACTTTATCAGTAAGGTAAACCAATCTTCATCTCCCAAAAAATGTATTATTATTATTATTATTATTATTATTATTATTATTATTATTATTTGCCATCTCTGAAAAGGACATAAATCCTCTCTCCATATTGTGTGTGAGTGTGTGTGTGCAGAATTGGTCACAGGAAAATGGAGAGTAAGATTTGGCCCAGCGCTAGGGGAGATCTCAGGGAAGACATGCCATAGTAGCAGGAAGGGAAAAAATGTCTCCTATGATTTAAGGGAAAATATTGTCTATATGCAGCATATATCTACCATACAAAAAGGGCCCATGATAAGATTCTAACACTCTTGGGACTCATGAAATTTTGGTTCGGTACTCACATCTGAAAAGATCCCTTGAATTTTTCTTGTCACATGTGTATCCCTTGAGGTTTTCAGCTGGAGAGTATAAGCACTCTAGGTTGGGGAACTGCTAAAATATTCACTTCTTCCTGGCTAACAATGTTCTGCTGCAAATATTAATTGTAGGAGCTTGAGAACAAGAGAGAGAGAGAGAGAGAGGGAGGGAGGGAGGGAGGGAGAGAGAGAGAAATAACAACCAGAAAAAACAACAGCCAAAACAGGAATAGAACCGATATTCCTTCCTGAAATAGATGAATAAAAAACTTCTAACAGTAAATTAAAGCAAGCTTGGTGCTTAAGCAAGGCATCTAATTTGGCTAATTAAAATTGTAATGACAGTTGTAAAACAAAACAACATTAAAATATGCAATATATTTGCCATTTACAGGTTCGCAAGAGCAGCAAAGAAAACAACTTCAAGGAACAAGTGTGTTTTATTATGTTCTGGCTGTTATGCGATAGCCATAAAGGCTCTATATTTTATTTTTATTTTTCTACCTGCTACAGGTTTTTAGCTGAATCTTGACAGGTGAGTTAG
Source organism: Podarcis cretensis (assembly GCF_951804945.1). NCBI lineage: Eukaryota > Metazoa > Chordata > Lepidosauria > Squamata > Lacertidae > Podarcis > Podarcis cretensis. Next base: position 138,994,834 of record NC_137170.1, on the reverse strand, counting down.
TTTGTAACTGGAAACCTCAAATCCATATGCATAATCAGTACTATACAACCACAGACAAAATATAGTAGCTCAACCTTCTGCATTCTAACAAACAAGTGCATATTTGTTAAAGGGGTGGGGTTAAAGTGACTTCCTTTCTTGACTCTGTCACATGTCAAACTTTGCTGAATTTAGTTTACACAGCCTGGGCAGGGGGGCCAGAAGGGAAATTACACATACAAGATTTGCATATAAACTCAAAGGAAAATGGGCAGACCAGTATGGTGCCTGATCTGGAAAAGCAAGATGGCCACAGGTTTGATAGAGCAGATGTGCAATAGCAAACTACTGTAGTTAGAAAATGTGCCGCCCTAATAATACCCCTAAATCTACCACCTGAGGCACACCGTGTCAGCTGGCCTAATGGAACGGCTACTGGGGCCTATTGGGACTGATGGGGCAGAAGACCAATAGTTTGTGGAGCCTGACACAGAAGAGGGTCTTCTCAGTGGCTGCTCCCAGACTATGAAACTTCACCAGCAGGTGCAGTCTTTATTGTTACAACAGACTTTGAGGGAATGTTTTCAATGATGTGGGGGTTTTCTGTGTTTTAGGGCTGTTTCTACTTAATCTGCAAACCGCCTTGAGTCCCTGTCAGAGAAAAAAGTGGGATATAAAGTATTAGCAATAGAAGAAGAAATCTTTCATTGATAGCAGCTAACAGTGTGTGGCAATGTTCTTCATCTTAATGCACAAAGATCTGTCTAAAAAGCAGTCAGGATGTTCAGCATTGAACCCGCATTAACCACAAGTATTTCTGTTGCTTTATTATAACTATTGCTGTCACCCAAAAATACCTTTCAGGCATTAACACTACAGAGGAGCATTATTTTTGCTTAGGCATCAGAATATGCAACGGGCGAAGTACGGGAAGAGAAGGCACCGCAGCGCAGCAGTGGCTGAGGCATCATGTGTGAGACTCACCAAGATAATTAACAGCTACGCTGACCCCATCAGGAGTCAAAATTCATTTATGTGATTGAGATCGGACGTCGTTCCAAGACATCGCACAGCGTGGCAGTTCAATCACAAACACACACCCAGGTGGCAGCTTGAAGAAATGCACTTTGTTTTAAGTAGCTACACTTACCTTAAGCCACGAGAAAAATGTGTGCATGTGATACACATTGTGTGGAAGGGGGAAATACAACACTTTGATGCATACCCTCGCCTACCCTTTTTCTTAAGGTGACATTTTCAGCTATAACAAAGGAAATATTTACAGGGTGCCGATGACACTTTAAACAAATCAGTGCAGGTCCCTCAAGAAAACAAGCGGTGGCATATTCTGCAGGGGCTCGGAGCTCGTAGAACAAAACTGACAAGAACATAAGATAAACCCTTTGTTCTGTCACACCGTGTCATGTTGTGGGAAACACAAAGCGCTGCGTGACCTTTGGCAGCACAGCCAAAATGCCCCTCGTCTGTTGCCTCATTGCAGGTGTTTTCAAAACTTGGAGGTCTTGGCTTTCATGAAGGGTGTTTGGAAGCCATGTTCTGGAAGGATTATTTTCTCCCCTGAAACGTAAGAGGAAATTGACGGGCAAATGGGAACCTTTCCCATTCTTGTGGGGAGGAGAAAGAGAATGCAGCAAGATTGCAGAGTGGAATGGCTGCAGATGCGAGTGGGTCCCATTTTACTTTGATTTCCTGAAATATATCTATTGTTGTTGTTATTGCTGCAGCATTTATATTCCATTTTTCTTCCAAGGCGCTCAAGGTGTCCTACATAGTACCTGCTTTTATCCTTATAACAACCCTGTGAGGAACTTAGGGTGACAGAAAACAAGTTTCCTGAGGTCACGGGTAAGTGAGGATTTGAATGTGGGCCTCCTCAATCTTGGTCAGGCTCTCTAACCACTACACTGGACCCCACAGAAATGAGCTCCTTTTTAAAAAGAATATGCATGGAGTTATTAACTCTATATAAGAAAGTTTCTTAGGTCCTTATCACCACGGGGGAAGGGGGGAATAAAATGACTGAATGTTCTTCTGTATAAAAAATTCCATCTACACAGAGTGTAGGACAAAAGCTGCTGTAAGCTTGGCCTCATCCCTGATACGCACTGGGAATTTTATGGCATGGCGGAAGGAGCACTCAGTCAAGTGAGCCGTCTGCTGCACTCTGAAGTGGTACAGTCTGGAGGTAAGTCCAGTTCCTCAGTACGAACTAACTCAAAGTTCCATGAATAAGCAACACGGGTATATGAGGGGTAGGAGGGCTAACAGAATAATAGAATTGTAGAGTTGGCAGGGATCCTGAGTGTCATCTAGTCCAGCCTCCTGCAATGCAGGAATCTCAACTGAAGCATCCATCACACATGGCCATTCAACCTCTGCTTGAAAACCTCCAAGGAAGGAGAAGGCACCGTCTCCTATGGGAGTTTGCTTCACTGAAAAATTGCTCTTATCAAAATACTTGTGATAACAGTAACCTTTGGGGAACATCTGTTTGCAAGGCCAACTGTACTCTAAGGTGAAATGCACACTATAAAAATGTGTTTGCACATTTGAAATTACAGTAATAATAACAACATTTCTCATAGGAACATCAACACCCTCTTGTCCCCAGTTGTTTTGCATAGCTGGCCTGGTAAGGCATTTTAAAAAGTGCCAAGTGCAGAAAGGTAGACCCAGCTGCCAATGCCTGAGTGCAAACCTGTTCTCTATTTTTAACCATTGTTTTGTGCTGTCTGAACTGGGATCAGATGGGCTAACCAGTACAGTAAATAGATTTGACGTTGGGAAGCCAGTAGAATTCCATTAATGTTCCATTTAAATAGCAATAGGCCAACTGCAAACACTTCTAGAACACTTCATTAATCAGAAGTGCTTCTGACGAGAGCGAGGATTAATATATACTTAAAACAGTAGCCAGATGAGCATTTTTTTCAATACATTAATAAATATCAAAAAGGGCTAAATTAAAGGGGCAATGTCTACTTTTAAAGAAATGCTACTTTTACTACGATGAGCTCTTTTGCCATCATTATAAGCAACACTAAAGGCTATTACAAAAACATTGGCAACATGTGGGGGGGGACTGAACCAAAATCAGCTTAATGGAAACACACCTCCCAATTTAAATAGATGCATTAGGCCATTGTTCCTTTTCTCCAATGGCATCCAACCTACTACAATGAAAGTGCTACAAATAAAACTGTTTTGGGCATTAGAGAGTAAATTCTGGTCTAAATTTGCACAGAAGTTCAGCAGGCAGGAGGTGAAGCCCATGTAGGTTCAGTCTTTGGCAACAGGTGCTGCAGATAATCTCCAACAGGCTATTAAGCATTTCCACAGAAATGTGAAATCTCAGAGGATCACACAGCTGCATAAAGTGAACTTAATTTACAAATTGACACTATCAGACTTGGGTTCACTAGAGTGGCTAGCTCACTACTAGAAAGTAGCTAGAAAGTAATTGTCCCTCTTCTGTACAATACGTATATTCTGTTTGTCAATTCATTGCCAGCTGGGAGTGGAAACCATTGATGGGTATTTTACTCTTTTGACTGGATCTCTTTTTCAACTGTGCGCTGCATACTCCTGCCCTTGCCCTCCCCCCCTTGCCCCTTCTCTTTGATCCTCCTGCAGATATTCCTGCCTACTGAGGTCTACTTCAAGCAGCTGACGGAGTAGCCTCTGACTGATATACCACAATAAATGTTTAAGTGTTTAAGGTGCCACAAGGTCTCCTTTGCCCATTGTGCCACCACAGTGCTGAAAATGCAATAACACGCAGCGAGGCTACCTCTTTCCCCTGTCATTTCAGAAACTGGCAGGAAGAAGCCAATTTCAAGAGGGAGAACTGCAGTTCTCACATACACTCTTGGGGCCTTAAAACTGGAAAGGGTATTCCCTTCCAACACACAACAAGGCAGTCCTCTCGAGCAGTAAGACTACCACACTTTCACACAGAAATAACTTAGGAAGCTGCCTTATACCAAGTCACACAATTTGTCCATCTACCTAAGTGTTGTCTAGTCAACAGGCAGCGGGTTTCCAGAGGTCCTGTCAGGAATTTTTCCCAGTCCTACCAGGAGATGCCACCATGGAACCATGGCCCCTAGGAATGCCATGCGGCACTACAGGTAACATGTGGCATCAGTGCAATGGAACTGGTAAAAATGAGGTTGGGAAGCAGGGCTGGCCCGCTTATGAGGCAGATTGAGGCAGCTGCCTCAGGTGGCAGAATCCCCTTGCAGGAGAAGTGGCAGGTGGTGGTGGCTTCTGGTGAGATCCCGCCAGAGTTTTATCTAAGCACACCCTGCTACTTGGCAAATGCACAAAGGAAGGCTACAGTGCCTGGCTAGGGAAAACATATCCTTTGCAGCACAGAATAATAGCCCAAAGTGGGGCTGAATCCTATAAATGTAACTATGTGTAAAAGCCCCGTGTGCATTCATAATGATTAAAACCAACAATATTTTTTTAGTATGACAGCATCTTTTCAAACATATCTTGACTCAGAAACTCAGTATCTGAACTTTGAGTAAGCGAGAATTATTTGATATACAAGAGATATTTTCAGTCATTTCCCTTTCCTTTGTTGCCTCCTCATGTCATGAGCTTTAAATCACAGCCCTTTCTTATTAATTACTTGTCACTTTTATAAGACAACCTACAGTTACAGAATTTCCATTATGAACCGTTTATATTTACATCAACTTTACAACTGCTTCTTACTTGTGCATCTCATTACTGTGAAAGAGACAGGTAGGCAATTAAGCTGTATTCACATGTAAGAACTGTCAAGGTAGGAGAAATACACACTTGAGGATAAAGTCCATTTGCAGGTGTTAAGAAGCACACTTTTCCAAATATAGTGAGAAGTGTGTATGTAATGGTTAATGACACAGGCAATATTTGGATTGTGAGCATCACATCACTCTGAATTAGTTTGGTATTCATCAAAGCTGCTGCGCTCATAATGAATTCATGGACTGGTTGTGTGGCTTTCAAAAGCGCTTCCACTGTTCCATTATAATCCTGTTTAAGCACTAGTTGAACATTAATTAATACACAACAGTGAACCACGGAACACAGAAAATTTTGTTAGGGCATGGACCAAAACAAAGCCCCTGCCTATAAAGTGCATCTTATCAATAAACAGCACTTTGGGTTTCAACAGCAGGTCTCATGGATGGATGTTTCTCATTCTGTACATTTTTAGCCTTCACAGATGGGGGCAAATAAACAGAATCCAGAGGAGATGGAGTCCTGATGGTTGGAGATTCATCTGCCCATGTGTCCTCTGCTGGATGGACTGGGTTATATATACATACACCCACACACCCCTGCAGAAACAAGCCCAGGGTCTGGTGGTCCGTCATTGACCCACCTTCACCACTGGTGGTACAAGTTGCCTCTGTGATATGGAGGCTTTCTATGAGATTAGGCTGGTCCATCTGCTGCAATCCTACCTGGAGAAAGGTAACCTGGCCTCAGAGATTAAAGTACTGTAATGTGATGTATATGTGAGGCTGCCTTGGAACACGGTTCGAAAACTCCAGTTAGTTCAAAGTACAGCTGCAAGGCTGTTAAATGGGGCTGAGTGATCATAACTGTGCTGGCTCCCAGTATGTTTCAAGGCTCAATTCGAAGTGCTCATTATGACCTTACATGGCTTGGGATAGTGTCATGAATGCAGGAGAGGTGGGAAGTACCAGCTGGGGAACCCCTGAGGGAAGAAGGCTCAGAGCCCGGGGATTGGTGGTGGGATGACAATGAGTGGCCAGGGGGAGAAGACGGAGCAGACTGGGAGGAGGAGGTGTCAGAAGCGGAAGAGGTAACAGGGCTTAGTGGGCAGGAACAGGCTGGGGCAGAGAGCAGCCCAGAAGCAGAGGCAGAAGAAGAGGCTAGAGAACGGGGCCAAGAGGCAGAGATAAGTCAGGGTGGTGAGGAAGCCAGGCTGTCTCCCCCTCCTGCAATAGGCAGCTCCCCTCCCCCTGGCCACCCAGAACCCAAAGAGGTGTGAAGAGTGCAGAGCTAAGACAGAAAAGACAATGGAATCTCGGATTGCTAGAGAAGGAGTCAGGGGAGGAGGAGGAGACTTAAGAGAGCTGTGGGAAAGTGGGGACCTTCAGCCCCTGCAGCTGCTCATGGGGCAAGTTCTAGCAGGAAGAGTTGCGGTGCTCACTAGGCCTGGTCTCCTGAACTGTCTTGTCACTTTGAACCAAGAGTTAAATTTCACCAAAGTGTGTGAGTTATTGCTGACCAGCTCCTGGCACCTACTCCTGACAGGGGTACCTGAAAACAGTTTGTCTGTTTCACAGAGGTTCTTCTTCACATGCTTCCTTGGCTCAAAATGTAGACCCATTTGTGTGGAACCTGGATCTATCAAGCCCAGTCCAATAGCCAGAAATATTTTGATATGGGGAATAATTGCAGAACAGTCAAAAATGAAGTCACCCTGCTTCCTTGCCAAACCTCCTCTATCTTTCCCAAGCAACACAGAATATTGTGCTTATTTAAGCTATTTAATTGCATTACTTATTGGTGAGCGCTGGCTAAAATACTACCTAAATGGTTTTCCTTATACCACCACAAGAGACTTCTTTAAAAAATAAAAACTGATCATCTAGGGATGGGGACTAGAATAACCCCAAGGCCTGCAGAAGTAAAAACTATTTGTAAATACTAAACTATGTAAGTTTAACGATAGAAGTTCATCCTTCTACACACAAGCCCTGTCTATCTTATTTCTGTATTCCCCTGCTCCAATAGCTGTGTTACCTGGAAAGTTGCAGACATGGGATTGTTTCATCCCAATAAATAATTCAAGTTGTGCTACTCAATAAACCAGCATTGTTTAGGATGATTCCAGAGAAGGACTTAAAATTGTATATGTGTCTCTTTGATATTGTGAACAGGTTGTTTGCAGCAGTTTGCATGTTTTGTTTTGATTTTACTTACTGGATTTGCCCAAGAAATGATAAATCCAAATTAAAATGGGGGTGATAGGGGCTGGGATTTTGAAGCCAATCATGTTATGTGGTCATTGCAAAAAATAAATGCATGCAGGCATGAGGAGCACCCTGCAAGAAGCACCCATCTGGAAGCACCCTTAGACACCTTCCACTCATCCCAACTAATCTCCATGGTGCATATGAAACAATAGCGACACAATGCTTTATTCCTATTAAATGAACAAAATAATTAGTCAAAATAAATCAGTAGAAACCCAGCTGGCAACCGTTTATTTTAAGTGCCCAGTAACTAATACTGAATTGCAATGAAACTCTCTCAGAAGTACATATGGCATCCCCTTGAATGTTCAATTGTTTCATTGGTACCACAGCTCTATAGCCAACCAAATGAATTCATAATAATGAAACTATTATGGAGGGGGAGGAGAGTCACCCAGAAAGATAAAGCATCATACACATATCAACAGTGTATTGCAAACCTTGTCTTGCCAAGCTAACAGCAAAAAGAAAGTTAATGCAACATTAAGGTGGTATTTTGAATGAGGAGATCCATTTATAACAACTGCCTTTCCCCCATCTCCATCTCTTGCTAACTCCTTACCAGCCTTTGTCTCAGAACTTTCTGTTCCTACAGTGGAGTACAAGGGTGAGGGGCTGACTTTAAATTCAGGAACAGCACTGAATTTGGAATCCCGCAGCCAGCTTTTTCAGGCATCTCTCTCCTACTGATCAATGTGAATTAGGGAGCCTAGGCTTATCTGCAGAACCCCCACTGAGGGGGAGGAAAGTATTTTAGAAGATGATATACCCAAGAGGAAATAATGAACTGGCTGCTTCACAGAAGTGGGATCTGAATTAAATGAGGGGCATTTTTAAAACCATGTCCGCGCAAAAATGACAGGAGTAATTCTTTGCACTACTGAAATAAAAACTCCCAAACTCTGTACAGGGGGACAGCTCCAGGAGGTTTCTTCATCTGTGGCTAATATTAGCCTCCTCTATATTTAACACAGATTTATGCGCATCTGTCCATGGCTGCTCTATTGCATTGTACTGGAGTGCTTCTGGTGCAATCGTACGCACAGGACTGCAGCGTTGAGTACAAAGTCAATATTTCTCCTCTGTAACCCTTAGTTCACTCCTTAGTGCTTTAAATACCTCTAGGTTAGAGTCCAACCTAGGTTAGATAACTGCAATGCATTATACGTGGGGCTGCCTCTGAAGGCAGTTCGGAAACTTCCGCTGGCAAAGAATTCAGCAGTCAAGCAAGACTGCACTGGCTGCCAATTAGTTTCTAGGCCCAAATCAAAGTGCTGGTTTTGACCTATAAAGCCTTAAACAGCTCAGGGCTACAAAACCTCAATGAATAAATATTAAATAAATACATCAAGCTGTGGGTTAGCCACGCTTGCTTCAAAACTATACTGATGGTACTCTTGTGAAATAATAGATTTCTATAAATTTAATTTATATAACTATATAAAAGATTCTCTTTGTGAAATAGAGTACATATAAATATGTCCTCTATTGTGAAATAATAATATTCACACTCTGCAACACCTGTTTGTAAAGCTGGTTTGTGTTTGATTTCTAGTAAAATTATATAATAAAATTACTTGAATTACTTTGTTAGGTTGCTGTGTTTTAATTACACCACATGCAGGGTGTCACACTTTTTTACTGTCCCGCTGCACAATTAGTAATAGTCTTTGGCTAAGCATATAAGATTTGGCTCAGATGATGAAATGAAGTTACCCTGCTTCCTTCCCAAACCTCCTCTATCTTTTCCAAGCAACATCTGCTTTGCTTGGGGAAGGCAGAGCAAGCCAGAGGAAACTCCGTACCAGAAAAGACTTGCCGAGGATTGCCTCTAATTAGCTGGCTGTCATTCATGGAGTGTCACTTCCTGTGTGGGGAACCATAGGGCCTGAAAATTTTTCAATAAATCTGTTAGAAAAACAAGATGGAAAATCTCCCCTAACAAGCATTCCAAAGAAAAGAAAAAGCCAGGCTGCTTTTGTTTGTTTGTTTTCTTTGTGGTGACTGACTGACAAGCTCATTTCAAAATGCTGTTTTACAAGGAAGAAACTGTTTTGCTCAAATTTAGGGTATTGGTGAGGACCCCTGATTATGCAGGTGTATACAAGCATGGATTTATACTAATCACTTCAATAAGGAAAATAGTTCTTTATAAATGAAAAGACAATGCAATGGTACATCATCAGCACAATTTGGCCTAATTAAAATATTTGATTCGCCCAACAAGCAGAAGCCAGTGGCCAGATTAACTAGTGAGCAAGTTCAATAAAGGATTAAGTGTTCAGACCCTGAACTACAATGGACATAATGCCAAGCAATAATTCCATACAACTAGCAAACGACTTGGGCAAATGCTCTCTCATAGTTCAGCTGCCAGTATCTGCACATCTATAACCACCTAGAAAAAGATAGAAGATTAAAACAGGGTCCTTATCTTTCAAACTACATTCCTATGCCAAGCACCCTTAAAATATAGCAAACAAAATTTCACGTGTGACAGCAGTTATGTTGAAGTTTCTAAAACAGCCAGAGTACTTTTGGAAGCAGACAAAACCCACACCAAGAGAAATCCACACACATAACCACTAAAAATAAACCTAGTGCTACGCTTAGACGTAACCTGATGCTAAAGCAATATGACAGCTGGCATTTGTCTTTCTCGGGCAAAACCAATGACAGAGTATAGTCATTGTGTCCCAATGATACTGCAGCAAATGCTAGTCTATTATTGGAATATTTACAGCTACTGGTAAATGTTATGAAAAGCAGAGCCAAGGCCTCCAAGAGGTGAAGGAAGTATGTGTAACAGAAGTGATAAGGCCCCCAAGACGCAACTGGGAAGGAAGAAACAACCAGATGGCCAGGATTCACTGGTGGAAATTCTTTTTATCTGCCTTAAAGGGCTGGATACATTTAGCAAATCTCTCATTTCCTTATAGCGAGGTCATACATATCTATCTTTTCAAATGGAATCAGTGAAATCTTTAGCAGAAAAGATTTTCTTTATCCAAACAGACATCCCTATGGAGCAATTAGAAAGTGAGAGAGCACAGGTTCTGCATGCAAAAGGTCCAGGGCTTGCCCCAGGCTTGAGGGGGCCCACAGCAGAGTGCTTGCTGGGGGTCCGCTCTCTCTCGCACCATAGTGCCCTGCGGAGCTCATCCTGCGCTTTCAGAGGCAGTGGCAGGCAACACCACCAATGCTGTAATCAGCACAGGGCAGGTGGGGGATAGGTTACCATTTAACATATTATTATTATTTATTAAATTTGTATACCATCCTATACCCGCAGGTCTCTGGGCGGTTCACATACTGACTGGCAACAGCTCTGGAGGGTTCAAGGGAGACAGATGTCTGTCGCAGCCCTGCCTGGAGATGCCTGGGACTGAATTTAGGACTTTCTGCAGACAAAGGCAGCTGCTCCACCACTGAGCTCTGGCCCTTCTCCAATGTGTTGAACTGAGCTGATTTTATATTTGTACCCCACTTTTCCAACAACAAATGTTGAACTCAGAGCAGCTCACAATAATCACAATAGCATTAAAACAACAACAACACTGCAGTCAATATCATATCAAACACAACAGCATATAAAGCAAACCATAAATTTATCAAAACAATTAATACAATTCAATAAAATTACAGTAACTCATAGTATTGCCAGGATACTTCCTAATCACATGGAAGCTTACTTCATAACAAAAATATGGATTAGCTGTTGGTTATCAAATGCGTTGTTTTTCAACACTGCAATGGGTGGAAGCCTCATTCAATGTACATGAATAATAACGAATTCTAGGGATCTATATATTTAAAAACCACAGGGGGCTGGGCAAGGTCACTACCTGTGGTGGGTGGTCGGGGTCAGATGTAGTTGAAGGAAAAAGGATTACCTGGGATCATTTCAACCTGGTTTCAAGCAGCACAATGCCCTGGACTGACACTAGGTGAATGACATTGTGATAAATTAAAATGATGGTTCAAACCTAGCTAACTAAGGGTACCGCATCTTGACATTAGGCCTGAATTAGAGATGTTCTTTTCCTTTTTCCCTCATCCCTTTGCTGCTGCTATAGGAAATCCACAAGCATCTGAGGCTGAAAAACACAGACAGGTTCTTGGTCTGGAATGAATGTGAGAGGGACACTACAAGAAACTTGGGCAATCTATAGGAACTGGCTATCAGCTTTGAAGATCCAGTAAGACAAAACACTTTGCAAAATTCACAATAAAAATAAACACAGAGAATTACCAAACGTATTGCACACAAATCTAATTTTACAGAATAATGGGAGGTCAGAATTACAGAATACATGCTGAAATGATAAAGGGGAAAATATCAATGCTCATTTGCTTAAAACCATTTAATGAAAGACAAATCACAACTAGAGAGAAGTAACAGAAAGTTTTCAGTTAATTAGTATCTCATCTTCTATAAAATCTCTTAACCCAATAAGCCCATTATTTTTATTGCCCAAATAGATTTATATTTGTTAATAGCTAGAAGGCTTGCAGGTACCTTCCGTTTATCTTGTTTCAAAAGAAAAATAGCGCACTTCAAAGCATCCAAAAACCATACACATTATCCACTAAAGCTACCCAAATCCCGGGCTCACAACAAACAATGGACAACATTGCATGCAGGGCTGGCCCTACTGGCAGGTAGAGTGGAGTAACCACCTCAAGCCACAGATACTATGGGGTGTTAAAGGTAAAGGTAAAGGTACCCCTGCCCGTACGGGCCAGTCTTGACAGACTCTGGGGTTGTGCGCCCATCTCACTTAAGAGGCCAGGGGCCAGCGCTGTCCGGAGACACTTCCGGGTCACGTGGCCAGCGTGACAAAGCTGCATCTGGCGAGCCAGAGCCGCACACGGAAACACCGTTTACCTTCCCGCTGGTAAGCGGTCCCTATTTATCTACTTGCACCCGGAGGTGCTTTCGAACTGCTAGGTTGGCAGGCGCTGGGACCGAGCAGCGGGAGCGCACCCCGCCGCAGGGATTCGAACCGCCGACCTTTCGATCGGCAAGTCCTAGGCGCTGAGGCTTTAACCCACAGCGCCACCTGCGTCCCATGGGGTGTTAGGGGGCAACAATAGCAATTGCCTGGTCATTCCTCCTGTCCATTTCCCTTGACTGGAAGACAGAGCTGTGTCTGCCACATAGTTTGCCCTGTACTACATACACGAACCTATGGGAAAATTAAAAAATTGTCCAGTAGCACCTTAGAGACCAACTAAGTTTGTTCTGGGCATAAGCTTTTGTGTGCATGCACACTTCTTGATACCTGGTGTGCATGCACACAAAAGCTTATACCCAGAACAAACTTAGTTGGTCTCTAAGGGACGCGGGTGGCGCTGTGGGTAAAACCTCAGTGCCTAGGACTTGCTGATCGCAAGGTCGGCGGTTCGAATCCCCGTGGCGGGGTGAGCTCCCGTCGTTCGGTCCCAGCTCCTGCCCACCTAGCAGTTCGAAAGCACCCCTAAGTGCAAGTAGATAAATAGGGACCGCTTTCTAGCGGGAAGGTAAACGGCGTTTCCGTGTGCGGCGCTGGTGCTGGCTCGCCAGATGCCGCTTAGTCATGTTGGCCATGTGACCCGGAAGTGTCTCCGGACAGCGCCGGCTCCCGGCCTCTTGAGTGAGATGAGCGCGCAACCCTAGAGTCGGACACGACTGGCCCATACGGGCAGGGGTACCTTTACCTTTACCTTTAAGGAGCTACTGGACAATTAATTTTTTTATTTATTTTGACTGTGTCAGACCTACACGGCTACCTACCTTAACCTGTGGCAATCAGGCCCAATGCAAGATGCTGCTGCCCTGTTGCAGCAGTGTTGAGGTAAGCATCAAGTGCCTGTTTAGTCAACTTTGGTGCTGTAACTGAGGGAGGCATAATATCGTCATTGGCCTCAGGCAGCAAAATATCATGGGCTGGCCCTGACTATACATGCTATGACTGTTGCAGGAAACACCAATGCCTTCAATGAAAAACACATCAATTGTGGAAGTGAAAACAGGGGTGCTTACCTGGCCCAATCAGCGTGCTCACATGCAAAGGGACAACAGAAGTGATGCTATTTAGCTGGGTGCCATTCAGTTTCAGACAGCTTACTTATGTTCCTATGAGTGAGTTCTAGGCACAATACATGCAATCATCAGAAAAAGCCAGCTTTGGCTCTCACGTCCAAGTATGTGGAGCAATGAGATGCTAATATTCATAAACTGTGAGGTATATACATTTCTATATACAAAGGATAATAGCCAGATCCAAAGAAAACACCTGTACGCACGCTGCACATACACCAAGTGCCTTTTCATTTCAAACATAACAAACCATGAATGCAAGTCATTTTCCCCCTAATAGGTTCTGAAGAACCTTAAGGTTTTGTGAGAAATAGCTAGTTTTGCACACAGTTCCTTGCACAAAGAATTACAGTACGCAAAGAGAACAACTCTCTTGTTCAGTTGAACTCTCTTGGATTATGCTGGCTGAAAACAAGTTACCTGCCACGGCTCGCAGTCTTGTGAAAGAGAAGGGAGACACACTTTTATACTCTGTGTTGAATGACTTGGAGTAATAATACATATGTTGTCGTGCAAAGCCAGTGAAGACTTCAATCTCTTGAAGGCTGATGCTTTAGTATGGGTGCGAGTCAAGGTCAATTTTTTTCTTTAATTCTCTTTCTTCCCTTCTCAAGGCACAGGGAAAAGAGCTGTTATTTCTGCATGGATGCAAGGTGAATGAGGCTGCTGCTTCTCACTGCAGTGCTATTTATTACACGTCAGTGACACAGAACCAAAAGAAAAATTCTTTAGCTTCTCGCTTATATGAAATGTACAAAATACATTTTAAAAAACATGTTTTTGACAACTGCATCAGTGTGTTTTCAGTAACCTCCTTCTGAAAAAGCAAGCTACCCCGCTATTACAGAATTTTTTGAAAACCCCTATATGCAGTTAAATAAATATGTTGCACGTACATAAAATTAGCTGGCAGCTGCAGTCTTGCACCTGACCAAAACAAGCAATCTGGATGAGAGGAAGACATTGTGGGTATGTTTCCTTCCACAAAATGACTGGGGAATCTTGACAGCAGGGCAGGCTCCAGAAACATAACTGCTGCTCGACCCTTGGCGTCTTTGACGAGCATGGAGAAACATGGGGAAGAGAAGTTCATGCCCAAATGTACCATAAAATTAAAGGTTAGATCCTCTGCTGATGTTAAGAAGTTAAGCCAGGTTTTTTCAGAGGTGACAGAGAGAATGCTTTTTTATGCTGAGCACCAAGAACAATGGCTTGAATGGTAATCCCAACAGCCTGCAACTCTGCTAGACAATAGATATATTTATGGGGAAAATTTACACAGGACAAACAGCTCTACAGATTACTGTTTCATTCAATGCCCATAACGTGTAGAGCAAAGGTGGCTAACCCGTGGTCGTCTAGATGTTGAACTCAAAGGCTCATCATCCTTAATCATGGGTCATGCTGTCAGGGGCTGGAGTCCAATAGCATCCCATCCCTAGTGCAGTTACCTTGGTAGTTTATACAGGCATTTTTTATTAGTTACAGTTTAACTCTTTACTCTTTACATGGTGCCATTGATATGCATAGAATTTCACTGAGTCTCATTGAGAGAGACGCAAGTCATCGTTTTAGATGAGAAAATTTCATCTCTTTTTACATTTGAACATGTTTTAGCCAAGAATATCAAACCCTGTGCCCTTCTGCCTGACACATGGAGCTGTATATAAAGCAATACATTCTTTACATGTTTGTCAGTCTTGTCTCATGCACACAAAAGTATCTACAATGGTCCTGGTTAAACCTATTTTTACATGCTACAAATCTTTAAGTGTAGTATATTTCATAGATGCCTATTTCTAACACCTAGTTTTATGTTGTAGGTGGGGTTTTAGAATTTTTGTTACATCCATTTTTATGCAAAACCACCTAAATTTGCATCTCAGATTAATACATGGATCAGATTTCGTACTTCTCTGAATTTTCCAACTGAATCCCCGCAAAAACCAATAGAAATGTGTAGCTTAGATAAAATATATTTAGAAATGTGTACATTGAGATAAAATGCATACTTAAATATTTTGTGATAAAATAAGTATATATTAAATAACTGACTAATGTGCGGATGGGATGAAATGAATGCACATGCAAAATTGGCAGGGACCAGAAACTGACTGACCCACCCATCTCTACACATAGCCAGATTGGAATCTAGGTCTATTTTTACTAGAGGGATGCTCTCTGGCTGACATGGTGTTCCTTGCTTACCAGGACTGCATGTGTAAATTCCTACATGCAAGCAACTCTACTGACTGAGAAACAGAAAGCTGAGTGCATAGAAATGCACAGAAATGGACATAAATTTGGTTAGCTTCAGTTTACTTGCAATATGCTTTGGTTAGCGGAATAAAAGTTTGAGAGGAAAATCTCCAGCCCAGGGTAGATGTTAAGAAGGAATGTAAGCATATGTTACAATAGGATGTATGTAGACTTACAGGTCTATATCTGGAATTTTTGCCTTTTCTCATTAGTTCACACTTTTACCACCCCACCCCCAATTTCACAGTTTATTCTATAGCCATAAGAAGTGCGATGGAAGTGGTTTGAATTCACTGTTCCGAAAACAAAGAACTCGGAATGTCAAAATCAGTTCCACCACACTTTAAAATGAGCTGAATCCAGAACAAGTTAGCTGCGTGTTTGGTCTTAAATTAGCTATGGTGCCAAATGGAGCTTTCCTTGTGATGCTAGCAGCAGGTGCAAGGTCCAATCCAGACTGGAACTGTAGTGGGGAAGGCAAAGGGCTGCAACCCCCCTAACCCTCATAAGGGCCCTAATCCAGATGCTGCCCCCTCCCTTCTTGCTATTTATACTTTTCTTTTCTTTTTAAATCCCGTATTACTGGAAGGAGCAGCTAGAGCTTGAATGGGGATGTGTGGTGCTGCCCCATCTAGTGCATCACTAAGCTGCATCTTACAGGATCTGCATAGGCAACTTCATATCCTCGGTCATGGGTGGACACACCCCCACAGAGTGGTCATTGGATTATAAAAGGGCTGCTTCCTCCCAGTAAGCCTTGCTTGAACAAGGTCTTCCCAGCTCTGTTGTGTTCCTGTACCCTTTGGTTGTCCTTCAGTCCTCAGTTCTGGCTTCATCCTCATTGCAAAGCTTGAAAATAGATGCTTTTCCTGTGCATGTAGCATTCATGTCAGTACACTAGAGCTTAGCAGTTCACCAAAAGTGGATTGTGATAGAAACAAAAGACGGAATAAATTAACTCTCTATTACGGCTAGCTTTGGACAACTGATAGCGGGGGGGGGGGGGAGTTCAAGGGGTAACAGTCCACCAGTGTTAAGGCTAGGCGGATATATCATATAGTTATGCACTGACAGTCTGTACATAGTCCCCCAAAATTACCTGATTACTGATTTTATTTCAGACGTTTTATTGAAAGCAGTAAGCACCCTAGGCAAAATACTGAGAATCTTGGCAACAAAGTCAGAAGAAAGGACATCTTGCCCCCCTCCCCCCAGGTTTGTCCACTCCATTCATCTGGCAAGTGAATTACCATCAAAGTCACTAGAAGTATATTTAGAAGTCTTTCAGAATATGGCCCACAGAGGTAGCTATGAATTTTTGTTGACATATTTAATTTTCACACTTCCGTGCTAGCATTAATATTTCTCCTCTCGCCAGAATCCCATGATGGATGACGGGTCAAAAGGCGTTTGATATAATATTGGCACAAAGAAAAGGCAGCTCTTTATTGAAAGACAGCACATTTCAAAATCTTGAGATTTTATTTATTTTTAAGCGGGGTGGTCTGTCGCTCTGCACACTAGCAGGCTACTACTGTGAGACTTGTGTGGCTCTCCACAGGTGCACGTTCTAGTATTGCAGATGGTTTTCAAATCTTCTCGGTGGCAGATCAATTTCATTCCATTTTGTCAATTCCACACTTTTAAGGAAGAGGCCCATGTGTTTTACACATATGCACACCCCAGCTGCCACTGTGCAACGTTGTGTCAAAATACTAAGAGCATATTTAGTTTGGCATGAAAATATGTTTTACGGCAAAATGGCTGAAAGATCATTTTGGAGGAAATGGTTTGGCATTAAAATGTTAAAATACTGTATTGCAAGATTGCAGAAGTTGTGAGAATATATAATTTGTATTCAGCTAATGTTTGGCCAGCATGCACAGGTATATGCATTACTTAATTGCTGAGCACTTGCTAAACCCAATCCATATACACCTTGGCTCCCCCCCCCCTAAAATCTGTAGATTTCTTAGCATACTAAATTGGGGGTGTTTGAAAGAGAGAGAGAGAGCATAAATTTTAATTTTGCAAACAAATCTCAGCTAGTAGAAGCTGTTTAAAAAATTTCCCCTCACAGAATTCCAACCATGTCTCCTCTACAGTCTTACCAACTTTTGATTAATGTGCTGATACTCAAATATTGCAGCTTCTTCATGAGAGTCTGGAAATAAAATACTTTTGAACAAGCACAATCTAGAAGTGCAGACACAAGCAAGGCCAACCTTTTCTGTTTTTATGCCTGTGAATACTTGGAAGAATGACAATTTGATGGCTGGATGACTAGTTTTTGTAAGGCTACAACCCTACACAGTTCTCAGGGAGTAAGTGCTGCTGAGCTCAATGTGGCTTACTTCCGAATATATATGGGCGGGGGCCTGAGCTGTAAATTTTAATGGAAACCATGCTGTCGGAGAGTTAAATATGCATAACTCATTTGCAAGGGACACCTTTGGGATAAAGAACTTGCACTAAACGGACAAATCATAATTACCTAAATGTATTTGCAGCCTTCATTGACACCGCCCTAGGAAGGAAAGAACACATTGTGTGTCCTGCTAAATAAAACTAATGGTCTATTTTGAAATTGGTTTGATAGCATTCTTCAAGCCTTTTCAAAAGATATGTGAGGGACATAACTTTGATTCCTCACCCTGATATGTTTTACTGGCCTCTGTAAGACAGTGGTGAATAGATGGATACTTATTACTTCCTGCTGTGACTTCGTCAAGGTCAGTTACAACTATCGGCTGTTCTTACCCAGGTTTTGCCAATGAAAACTGACCTGAAAGAAGAACCTGGTGATCTGGTGTGCCAAACTGTCTATTTCAATACATCGGATTTGTTTCTTCAAGCATGGAAACACCCACGTCCATGAGCCGTGCTGGCTGACAGGAGTCCAACCATTTCCCCATCCTTGGTTTTTATGATAGAATTCCCCACTTGAACTCTTAATCTTGTAGATTTGCTGAACAACCCATTGATATACAGTTCTGTGTGTGACACTGTTTGGTCTGAGGTAGCCCCAGAGTGAAAACCCAGGTAGTCTAGGCAAGGGAAGGCACAGCTGAATCGGGTGTCATCAGGAAAGGCCATGCTTGGCCTGAAAACCCTCTGAGTCCTTCTAAGTCATGGAAAGCATTATATTTTCCAGAAGAACCAGCGGAATTTCTTAATTTAGGGTTCCAATATGATGGAAATGACAGTGTTATACCTGAATTTGGTATCTTCACAAATTTCAGCCACCAGTGTTGTATGTTCCCTCTCCCAACAGACATTTATTCTACACAATATTTCAATCCCAGCTATGCCAGGCAGGGATGGTTAGATAGCTAAGCGACTGGCTGTGCATGCAATTATATGCACAATTACCTTATTGCATAATCGTGAGGTCTTAATTATGAAAATGGGCTTTTGATTTTTGTGGTGCTCAAACATTTTCAAATCCAATCAACCCATCAAGAGATCAACATTCCTTCTTATTGGTTCAGAAAGTACTTTTAAGATACAGTTGGATGCACATGCAAAGGGAAATTGGACAAATTCTCAGCAGGTACAAAGCATCCCTTGATGGTGAAGAAAACAAGGATCTCACCCCACCTACAAAACATATGGAGAGCTGGAAAGTCTGGAGAAAATCTTAACTATGCCTCAGATTTAAATAGAGGAGAAGACCACTCATGGATATGACGAAGCATGATGAGAATGAAACTTCTCTCCCAAAATGTTCCTGCATCACCATGGCTGTGCGATGCTGGAGCCAATTCATTTTGGAGCATTAAACTCTAAGATGCATGTGGCCTGTTTCCTTTCTTAAAGCTTAGAAGAGTGGGGAGGCATTGAGAATATGTTACAGCCTTTGTGCGTAAAAATCAATCCATTCCTCCAAATGGAATGTTAACTCTGTTATTGCTGCTAACTCCATTGAACTTGTTTCGGGTTTGCAGATGGTTGCCAGAATTCATCCCATAGGTATTTCATATGTATGCTGCCTGCAACGAGTGACTGAGTCCGCTTGCAGTGGGCGTGAAATAGCAGGTATCAGATCTCAATTTGCTAAACAAAATTAGCTGCATGCCAGCCTGTTTGTATATCAATTTCTCTTGCTCATAGTGTGCTAATTCAGGCAACAATCATTTACAGTATTCGCAGGAAGAATAATAAAACATATCTTTCAAGAAGTTAAACAGTCACATATGTTATTTTGTCATCCTGTGCAGCTGCAGGGATTTGCTCAGCAATTGCTCTTCACCCTCTATACTTTGTTAACAGCCACCAAAGAACTACATCTACTGACCAATAATTTGTGCCCCAGAGTTAATAGCAAGTACATTTTTAGAGCGTTAAATGCATCACAAAAAACAGTAGTTACTAAAAATGGATGCTAGCAATTGAAAAGCATTTGATGTTCTATTGATATTTGCACTCAGTGCAGAAATTTATCTCCTAAAATAAAAGGATCTTTTATTTTTTCCTCTTTATAAAAGACATAGAAATAACTCTGGACTCTCAGGATTGCCACAAATCCTCCATGCCCAGCCACCTATACTTCATTGATTACATTTTTATTACTTTCTGGTACAAAGCAATGAATAGAAATATCAACTTTTTAATTTGGCTTGGATTAAAAATGGTAAACTTTCCTTGCGAATGGCTGTCAAGAGAGGACCACATTCAAACTTGGGGAGACAGATCAAAACAAAGTAATTCCTCTGGAGAAATTGTGGCAATAACCAGTGGCTAGATATCACATTATTTTTACAGTGCAATCAGAGTATGTGATGCTTTACACAAGATTTAATAACCCCCGTGCTGTATGGACCAGCTCCAGGCTTTTGGAGCTAATCTCTCCCTTCAGAATTAAAAACAGTTAAAACAGATTAGAGTCTCAGGAACAGGGTGAGCCCTGGAAACACACATCCCGGATGTCAAGGGCTAGGACGAAGCAGCACATCTTTGGCATTTGCCAAAAGCTGCATAGGAAAGAAACCAGATTCCCTCTTTGGGGAGGGAATTCCACAGCCTTTGGGCTGCCATGCAGAACAGCCTCTCCCAGGCCACCACCACGAAAAAGAAGCTTCCGAGAGGTAGAACTACAAAGTTCTACCACTGCTCTTGATGCCTGGAAGGCTCTGTAGGGAAGCAGGGCAGCCTTTCAGCTATCTGGGGCCCACGTTGTTTCAGGCACATATTGCAGAAGGAAAGATGTGCGGGGGCACATCAGGAATCTACAGACATCTTTGTATAAACTCCCCTCCCCCATTCATTTTGGAATCATTTCTTTAGCATTCCAAACCATTTTCTTTCATTATTTGGATAGTTAATTTTTTAATATACAATTCATGTGTTGCAAATGAGGCTATTATTTGATCAGCCACTTAGTACCTTTATTGAGATATTAAGTTTTTAAAAGTATGTAGTACATTATAGCAAATGTCAGAAACTTGGTAAAGGTTGTCATTTACTGGTAATTAACATTTTGAGAGGCAAGTGAGGGAAATCTATACTATCATATTAAATACTATCATACTTTTATATACTAAACACACATCATTCCTCAACAATCCCACTCTGAGAAAGCCACTTGTTCAGGCCCACTGCTAAGTGGGTAATTGCACATGCACTGGATCTGGACCGCTGGGATGGGGGGACTGAAGAGTTTTTCAGCCACAGCAGCAGCACCTGACAGAACATGATCCCAAATTCTCTGGGTGCTGGATTCTGGCCTGCATTCTGGAGGGTCACTCTCAGTTCATGAGAGGAGTCAGACAGGAATCTTGCCTGTGCCCCCGGCAAAGTGAAAACAGAAGCACCACTGACAGCAGATGAAGACTTGGGTGAGGGCTTCTTCCATTCTAGAGGGAACCCAGCACTTAAGAGGAATCCTCCACCTCAGCTGGCCACCTTGAACGAGACTCCATCCCATTGCCCTTGCCATCCTCAGACTCACTATCACTGCCTTCCAATGGACCCATGAAATCCTCTGCATGCACAGTGGAAATTGGAATGTTTCTGACATTACTCTCTAAATCTGGACAACAGCTTTCTTTGTCATGTGAAACATATGCAGTGATGTGGCAGAAGACAGATACTACAGCAAAGATGGGGAACCTGAGACCCTCCAGATGCTGCTGGACTACAGTTGCCATGGCTATTGGCCACGTTGGCTGATGCTGATGAGAGGTGGAATCCAGCTCCACCTGGAAGGCCACGGAATACCCATCCCTGCTACGCCAGCAACTGAATGACTTTTCTGACTAACCTGAGCTAGGTCTTCACTTACCATCTCTATCTGAAAGGTTACATCCCAACAATGAGGGGACAGGACCTCGAGCTGAAAATCCCCATGAAATAAAGGTATGTATTTTGCATATCTCCAGTACTATGGTATAAAAAAAGATTTCTTTAAAATGTGGAATAGCAAGCAGCTGAGAGAGTCAGACTGAGTGAGGGAGTGGGAAATTAATGGCTTCAGGTTTACAGAAAGATCACAATCACAAAGCCAATTGGACCCAACACAACCAAATCATTAGCAGCAAACTTTTCCATGCAAAGAGGAAATGATAGCACACATGAGGAGAAACTCCTCATGCGCTAACGTGCCGTTTGACTAGGGTAAAAGATGCACATATCTCATTAACCAGAAAGTGAGCTGAAGGGATTGACATTCTGAAATGTCTTCATAACAGCCCTAACAGATGTAACTACGGATCTGACTTAATCACACACAGAAATGTGGCAAGTTTCGGCATGCGACACACAGGAAAATGAGTGGATTGTGAACAAACAAGCATCAGAAGCAGTCTAAATATAATCTGTCAGGGAATAACAAACAAAAATAAACAGTGTAAATATCACTATAACTAGCATATTGTCATTTTTATCACTTTCACTGAAGTCAGTACAACTAGAAGCACCAGGGGGTGTGTTCAGGTCTTCACCCTCAAGCAATTATACCGTATTTGCCTGAAAATAAGCCTCACCTTTCCCCCAAATTCTAACCGTGAAAAGTTAAAGTGTGGCTTATATTCACAGCCAGGAGCGTGGGGCAAACAGCACCAGGAGTGCGGCAAAGCAGTGCCAGCCCTGTGTGTAGTCCCCCGCCCTCTCCTGCGAGGCCAGGAAGGGAGAGAGCGAGGAAGGGGAAAGGCAACACAACACAGCTCCCCACCCCCACCCCGCCCAGTATGCACACTCTGCCTTCTGGTTTCCCACAGACATCTGGCTGGCCATTGTGAGAACAGGATGCTGGACCAGACCCAGCAGGCTTTTCTTATGTTCTTACATTATAATTTTGAAAGGCCAAGATCAGGGCCCTGCTTGCTAGTCCCTCCCCCACCTCTCTATGTTTTGGAATAATGTCTGAAGAAGGGGGGCTGCTTGACACCTGGAAACATGCTGTATGATTTAGAACAGGCATCCCCAACCCTCAGCCCTCCAGATGTTTTGGACTACAATTCCCATCATCCCTGACCACTGGTCCTGTGAGTTAGGGATCATGGGAGTTGTAGGCCAAAACATCTGGAGGGCCGCAGGTTGGGGATGCCTGATTTAGAACCCTGATTGCAGAGTGCTCTAAATCACAAGGGGGAGTCCTGCACACAGAAAGCAGACTTCCCTCCTCAGACTTCCCTCCTCAGGCTTTCCGTCAACAATGGGGCATAGTCAGCAACAAGGGCCACCTGTAGTAATACACACTTATTGACTCACACATATGTGCATGAAATGGTTAAACTGACCCCTGAGCTCAAGTTACCAGAGTGGATGTGGTTTTGCAGGGTCTCAGCAGCCTCTGCTTCCCCCACCCCATCCTTCTCTTTATTTTCTTGCTTCCTGGAACAAGAAGGAGCCATGTGGTCAATTTCTTCTAGCTGCAAGAAAAACCAGGTGAATTGAATATTTCCAAAAGGGAGATTTTACAGCCTGCATCTTTGCTAACCCAAAAACTGCACAATCCTTTTCATAAACAAACCAACTATTTTTATTTTGAAGTTGTTTTGAACCTTCTTTTTTTCAACTTCATTTTACTGCCAGCAGATGGAGACTTGCTTGCTGTAATTTCTGGAAACTCTGAGTAAAAGATTCACTTATTTGCAAAGCTAAGCGTCTATGATTTATTCTAGCCTAAATATTT
Organism: Podarcis cretensis; assembly: GCF_951804945.1. Lineage (NCBI taxonomy): Eukaryota > Metazoa > Chordata > Lepidosauria > Squamata > Lacertidae > Podarcis > Podarcis cretensis. The sequence continues at coordinate 138,971,352 of NC_137170.1, read as the reverse complement.
TTATGGGGAATGTTCGTTTAAAAAAGGATGATGGCAGATATAAATCTAACCAAGTTTTTATGTACTTGGAGCAATCAGCATTGTACTACCTCTGCTACCAAAGAGTAAGAATCTCCAACACGACTAAGTGCAACCCTGTTTTCCCCTCACACAATTGAAATGGTAATTGTAATAGAGCTTCATTAGTAGGCAAAATAATTTCACTTAATTCAATGAGGTTGTGATCTCATAGGTGTGAATTCATTAACTGTCTACTTCTTGCTTTAAAAAAAATCTTATTTTAATGTGGTTATGCCAGAAACTTGGCAGGACAAGATGTGGCCTGGAAACCTACTGACACAAACTTTAGGTATGAAATGGCTACTCCTGCCAGTCTACTGCTAGCCTAGCACTCCAGAGCTAAGCAGACACAAGAGGAGGAGGGTATTTGCACAGCATTAAATATCCAAAGTGCTTGAAACACATTATCCAGCTGTAATTCCTGTAGCAACCCTATGTATGACAGTCATGATTACTCCCCATATTGCTGTATGAGGTTAAGAAATAGTGACTTGCCTAAGGCCGCCTAGTGAGTTGAGGCAAAAATTAAACCAGGGACTTCCTCATTCATCAGTCTCTTAGCCACTACACTATACTGACTGTGGTGAACATATAGGGTCCCCAGACGTTTGACAGTCTATTGATCCCTGTGCCACCACTGTGCTCGCTTCCCCGCTGCCACCAACCCGTTACTCTCGGGTACACACTGAGTCAAGACAGTTGTTAACATTAAACCAAATAAACAAGTTTATTTTATAAGCGTTATCAAGTTTATGGTTTCTCAGATAATTTTCTTGTCAGCTTCTTAACCTTAGTTTCTTTACTGGCCTATACCTTCCTAATACCTTCTGACTGATTATCTCAACTATTTGACTGTCCCCTCTTAACAGATTCTCTCACTCTCTCACATCAGACTAGCCCAACCACAGAGTTATCCTCCCTCTCTCTTCTCATAACTCCAGACTGACTTCTTAACCACTCTAACTCTAACTCCTCCCCTTGGGTTCCTATTGGTTAGTCATTTTACTTATGAACCCAGTATGATGTCACACACCTAGGAGGGCAAAGGCCACACCGACTCTCTCCTACTGGTGGGGAGATGCTCTGTTCCTAGATTGACACTGCATCCAGAGGCAACCACCCATCAAGCTCTGCCCGACTTTGGAAGAGAATAAGCTTTCACAGAAAAGTTGGATGAAATGGAAGGGTGAAGATTATGAATTCACTGGACTTCCCTACTTAAAACCCTGTACAATATGCCTCCTTATTTGGGGGGGGGGTTGATCGCTGCAGGGTGCCTACTGAGGATTTTGCCCAGACCCCCCTCCAACCCCTGATGCATGGTGGCTTTGTGTCACTACCTTACTAATAGTCTTCTCCTTTGCATCTCAGCCAAACCATAACCAACAGAACTTCCTTGGAATGCCAGCATGGTTCAGGGAGAGTTACAGAATTGCCACATTTTAAGACCAATTAAGCAGCAGTCGGTAGGGGCCTGAGAAAAGACCCTATCTGTGTGTCAGCATCCAGGCTGTGGAGAACCTTGCCCCATGAGGCTCACCTGGTCCCCCCTCTTTCTGTTTTCTGCTGGCTTTCTATTCCAGCTAGCTTCTGCCTTGCTAGGTCAGATAATGTTCTGATTTGAATATGGTTTTTGACCGTCATGCAGTAGCAGCGAGTATGATGGGCTAGAGCTGTGGAGTTATACTCCCAACTCCCCACAGCTGTGCTGCAGCTTAACTGGACAGCACTGGGGCAGAAGGGCAGCAAGACTGATAAAAACAAATAAAATTCTTTAACCTGCAAGGAAAGTTTCCTCTTTTATTCACAATATTGTCCAATTTGCTTTGTCAGTATTCTGAGAAATCCCTATTTTGGCATTAGAAGCAATCCTAGACAATAATGTGAAATTTACTCCCCTCCTCACCGGCTTGCAAATTTCTCACTTCTCCATCCTCTTGACCCTTAAATGGAATGGGGAAGCAGTGCTATGGCCTATAGTAGCCCCCAATGGTGTGTCAGCCCTTCACCCCTTCCATCCTGGATAATTTGTGTGGAGTGTGGTAAGAGTATAACAGGGTCATGCTGGGGATCTCAAAGACCCTGACAAGGTCCTCTGGCTGCCATGGTTGAGGGTCCTGCCACAAGAGATTCATTATCTGCACAATATATCAAAGCACTCCACAATTATTAATGCAATCTTCAAATATACAGAGCACAATTTGGATTCAAGGTTGCCAGCACAACTCAAATGCTTACACTGACTGCAAAATGGTATTCATGAATTATGTTGGTTGAATCCTCCAAAGCCTGTTTAAGTTCATGTGGAAGACAAATACACACTCCACTGAAAAGGGATTGTCCTTCCAAATTTGTTGCCAGTCAAACAGCTAAACAGTGGTGTCTACTTCAAAATTTAATTTGTGTTTATCCAGCTTTAAAAGTATTTACACAGTGGGAGCAATGAAAAAAACCAAACAAACCATTATGGCCGGCCAAGTCAACAGCTTTCCCTTTATGCAGACTGACAGCAAGATAAAGCAGCAACAGGCTTCCACAAATGGCTCTCCTTGCCACTTGCATTTGGGGCACATAGATGGCAGTGGGGGAGAGGTGTCATACACATCAGTCACCAATTCATTTTCTGTGGATCAGGGCCTTCCATGTGTACACGCAGGCACAATATTGACCTCCCTTGACAATAACTAGTTTAATCCCTTCCTCTAAGACATACACAGAGGAAGTACTATGCACCTAAACATGTTCAAAATACTCCAGTACAGACTGTGCAATAACCCAGTTTCCTAGCTAGAATGCCTTTCCTCCAAACACCATTTACAATGAATAGATGAGAAGAAAAGCATCCATTAATTGCTGAAATCAACCAGACATAAATGGGATTATGTACATTTATGACTGTGATCATAAATGGGATTGTGTACAATCCAGAAGTTCCAGCATATTGGGACTTTAAATTATCACTGGTTCATACTAATTATTTTTCTGAAGTGTTTACAAATCTATGGTGTTTCCTGTTGTCTCCTATAAACTTACTATGTAATTGTTGGTCTTCTTATTGAGAGGTTTATTTTATTCATCCATAGTTCCTGAATTAAGTCCTTCATATCGGAATTGTCTACCTCTTGAACTCTTTCTCCCAGTTTAGTTATGGCACTCAGTGCAAGTAAAGTAATGCAATTTAGTAGCTAGTGCCATATTCTGTTTGCATAAAGCAAATATAAGCAGACTGTGTGAATACTGGTCCCTAGGCAACAACAAACTTTTTACAGGACAATTAACTCTTTCCCAATACATGGTCAAGTTACAGAATAATCAGTTCTTTGCTGCCTGCCTTATGTGGTGCCTTTTGGAAACATAAGCAAAGTTGATGGGTGTCTACGGAGCTATTCAGGGAATACCCTGGGAAGTGCATTGCTACTATTATTATTTTATTAAATGCATTACTGATCCTACATCAGAAAAGCCCTGGGGGGGGAGGGGCATGTTACAGAAAAATAAAATACAGCATTAAAAACATATTTTAAAAAATTGCGATCACAATTAGAGTGGGTCCAAAAGATAGAGTCAATGGCCAGGATAAATAATAATAATAATAATAATAATAATAATAATAATAATAATAGTAATAATTTTTTATTTATACCCCGCCCTCCCCAGCCAAGGCCAGGCTCAGAGCGGCTTACAAGCAATAATAAAAACAAGATGAATGATTACAACTTTAAAACAAAAATAAAATACAACATTAAAATAATGGAACATTAAAATATTAAAATGTAGCCTCATCGCAGGAGGAGAAGGAAAAGAGAAAAAAAGAGAGGGAGGGAGGGAATCAAATTGGCTCCAAGCCAAAGGCCGGGCGGAACAACTCTGTCTTACAGGCCCTGCGGAAAGAAATCAGATCCTGCAGGGCCCTGGTCTCATGAGGCAGAGCGTTCCACCAGACCGGAGCCAGAGTTGAAAAGGCCCTGGCTCTGGTCGAAGCCAATCTAACTTCCTTAGGGCCAGAGACCACTAGGGTGTTGCTATTTATGGACCTTGAGGCTCTCCGTGGGGCATACTGGGGGAGGCGGTCCCGTAGGTACGAGGGTCCTAGGCCGTGAAGGGCTTTAAAGGTCAAAAGCAGCACCTTAAATCTGACCCTGTACTCCACCGGGAGCAAGGGGAGCTTGAAAAGCACTGGGTGAATATGCTCCCATGGCAGAGACCCCGTGAGGAGCCTCGCTGCAGCATTCTGTACCCGCTGGAGTTTCTGGCACAGCTTCAAGGGCAGCCCCACGTAGAGCAAATTACAGTTGTCAAGCCTGGAGGTGACCATCGCATGGATCACTGTGGCCAAGTCAGGGCGGGAAAGGTAAGGGACCAACTGCTTGATGCGGCGAAGGTGGGAAAATGTCGCCTTGGCTGTTGCTGTAATCTGCGCCTCCATGGAAAGGGGGGCGTCAAGGATTACACCCAAACTCTTAACGGAAGGCAATGGCACTAATTGGGCCCCCGCAAGAGAAGGCAGTTGGTCCCTCATTCCCATGCCATCCCGACCTAGCCATAGAACCTCTGTCTTTGAAGGATTTAGTTTCAATCGGCTCCCACGAAACCATCCAGCCACAGCTTCCAAGCATCTGGTCAGTGTGTTCGAGGTCGAGTCGGTGTGGCCATCCATCAGCAGATAGAGCTGAGTGTCATCAGCATATTGGTGACAGCCCAGCCCAAAGCTCCGTATAATCTGGGCAAGGGGGCGCATAAAGATGTTAAAAAGCATCGGGGAGAGAATTGCGCCCTGTGGCACTCCACACACCAAGGAGTGGCGCGACGACATTTCCCTCCCTAGTGCCACCCTCTGTCCCCGACCAGAGATAAAAGAGCACAACCAGTTACGGCCTATGCCCTGTATCCCCACGTCCGCGAGGGGCTAAAAAGAGGCGTGTTTTCAGCATATGACAAACGCTGTACAGTGAAGGGGCCAGGTGCACCTCTGTTGTGAGGGAATTCCACAATTTAGGGACTACCACAGAGAATACTCTGCCCCAGACACCCTAGCCCCAAAACTTCTGGGGGCAGTGGAACTACCAAGATCAGAGAGGGAAAGAGGTAGGAAAGGAGGAGGGAACGAGGCAGTTTTTCGGACACAGTATTTAGGGCTTTAAACACTAGTGTGAGCACCTTAAATAATGTGTCCTTTCCCCTCCCCCTCTCCCCCACCTCCTTGGCGGCTTGAACAGCACTACAAGGCTTCTATTATAGGCTGGTAAAAGCCCTGAACAAGAGCATTCCTCGGGGGTGGCAAGACCCCACATCATTTTGTTGCAGGTCCCACTTGTCATTTTGAAAACCAGTCTCTCCTTGTTAGCAAACAGAGCAACATATTTTGTTTTGCCTCATCTGATCTGTTCCCTCAGAGGGTTTTGTGCAACCTGAATCAAACTGAAGGTGGGGGGAAAGTCTGACTCACCAGTTGCTATATTTTCTTTGTAGCTGCACACTGAAGGCTTGAAACCCGAGTTTCAAATGATCTCCTCCCCTTGCCAAGCCAAACTATATATAGCCCAGTGACCACAGGGTAGAATGCAAAATGCAGTTTAGCCCTTAAATCCCACTTGTTTCAATGGGTCTGAAGCGCACTTGGATTGCACCCATCATTTGCTCAATGATCTCCTTGTTATCAGATCAAACATGTGACAACGCAAAAGGCCTGAGCACTATGCGAGAGCGTTTCTTTCTCTAAAAGGAATCAGTGTCAACTGAGTGAACGATGACCCACAACAGCTTACCTGGTCCACACTCCCTCTTTAGATGAAACAATATTAGTTGGCAAGCTTTACTTTTTTAGATCTTGAAAATATGTACCAGTATTTATGAAACTCAAAGGAAAATGTCTATATGCTGATTCTTGGCAGACCAATATTCTAAATACAGCCATGCCTCTTAAAAAGAGTTCAAAAATAAATGTCAATTTTTAATCACAAGTAGCATTCAGGATATGACCATATTTGGAATACAGCTCCAAATGCAAGTATTTACAACATTAACACAAAAGCACTTGGATGTCATGTTTAGCTCCAGCCCAAAGAAGGGACATCAACTTGACAGAGAAAAAATTGCCATGATGAAGCTGTGCCATGATGAAGCTCTTGCCAAGAGGCCCCACTTGACAGAGAAAAGTCCTCTGAAGGAAACATGGGCTATCCAATATATCAGATAAAGTAGTCTCCTTGTTATGGAAGGGAAAAGCACATACAAAAAATTAACTGCACTGTTTGACAGAGCAGCTGGATACTTCAAACTCTGCAGAGTTAACTTGGCTTTACTTATTCAACAGCTCTGTAGTTCTTGGATTTAAAATGGTGAAAGGGCTCAGCTGAAGCTGTAGAGGGAACAACTTTCACAAAAGCTTTCTCCTGCTGTAATAATGGTCAGGGATTCCTTTTTTTAAAGGGGGTCTGCAAAGGGAGGGGGTAACTATGTTTGCCCATTCAGAGGGAGAGCAGGAAGGACTGTCCTCACTCCAAACGCACTTCGTGATGTTATCCTACTTAATGTGCGTCTGCGTCCCAGGAAAATATAGTTTCAAAGATAAATATAGAACCAAAGGAGCTGCTGACTGATCTGCCAACAGCTTAACGAAAAAATGGGCAGGAACATTTGAGGAGCCCACCACAGCATTTTGGTTGATTCCATCAGCTGCCCATCAACAGAGGAAGTATGGACCAAATTCCACAGCCTTCTTTTGGCAGGAGATGTTGCCCCCGAGTGCAGGAGCAGCACAAGGTGACTGTGAAGTGGGGAGACTCCTGGCATACCCTGGAACCATCATTTCCCAGGAATTTCAGAACACCCCCACCCACACAGGAGTAAACAACCTCACTTTTTCTTCTTCTTCTAGAGCCACAAGAGCAGAATACAGTATTGCAATTAACTGTTGTTGTTGGTTCTCTCATACAAACTAGCCATTCTTGTAAGGTTTTCTTCAAAATGAAAATTTTCTCTAATCCAGTGGAAAATTCCTGTCCTGGTACTGAGATTACCATTTTACCACTGTAGCTGTGCTTTTAGCAACTACATGATGTGGAAAAGATATTAGTAATGGTTATCACCATTTTCTGAAAATCTTCACATCAAACCACTGTTAAAGCTAAAGGAGAGCAGGCTATGCCACTTTTTCAGGTTAACCAGTAAATCTATTCAGTGTTCCCAATGTTCTTGAAAAGTTAAAATTCAATTAGAATAAATAAAAAATAATATAACTTTCAAGTCTAATTGCTAAGCACTATTGTTCAGAACTGAGGTGGGGAATCCTTGGTCCTCCAGGTGTTATTAGGCTCCAACTCCCATCAACCCCAGCTGTCATGCAACATCTGGAGGTCTGCAGATTCCCCTCTTCCAAATGTTTATCTTGTGAAGCCCAATTCCATATAGGGTAAGACACACCTGAGTTTGAGATTAGGCTGTTAATACACAAGGGGCTTCACAGTCTCTCTCTACTCTGATCCCCAGTTCTCATTTTACACATGGCAATCTCTTGCTATTATTTATTTATTATTAAATCTATATGCCACCTTTCATCACAAGATCTAAGGTGGTTCACAGAATAAAATGCAAGATAAAAACCCAAGTAAATAATTAAAACAAAAACAATAGCCCCCCTTCCCACAGACACATTTAAAAGGATGTGGAATATTAATCAGCCAAAAGCCTGGTTGAAAAGGAACATTTTCTTCTGGTGCCAAAAATATATATATAACGAAGGCATCAGGCAATCCTCCATGGGAAGAGCATTCCACAAACGGGGAGCCACTGTAGAAAAGACCCCGTTCTTGCCACCCTCCAGACCTCTTGTGGAGGAGGCACACAAAGAAGGGCCTCAAGATAATGAACACAGAGTCCAGGTCAGTTTATATGGGGAGAGGTATTGCAGTCCTGAGCTGCAATGGGTGAAGAAGAATCTGAACCATGATCCAAATCAAACACTCTGATCACTGAAGTTTTCCTCCTTTAATGCAGTCTTTCCGTTAGCTGTTCACCTTGGGCAAGTAACGGTTCTCTCCAGGCAGGCAGCTGGCACTGATCTGACTTCCTTGCAGCCCATCAGCACACTTAGGTGGGCTCATAATTCTGGTCCTGCTTATCTCCAAGGCAACACTAGTGGACTTCAGATCAGAGCTTACCGCAGATCAGAGCTTTCTGCCAGGGGCCACATGCTGGTGGCAGGCCAGGCCAGAGTTGGTGGCAAGAGGGGTCAAAGCCTGTTATGGGCATGGCTGGAGCCCAAAGCAAGCAGGCACTCATCTTCTCTCACTCTCTCTTTTTTCCTTTGCCTCTTTCTCCCTGCTGGAGAATGGACAAATCACTCTTGCTGGACAAATCACTCTTGCAAAGGGCTTTTCTCCTCCTCCCATCATTCCACCCATTTCAGGTTTCTCCCCACCCCACCCTCCAGACTCCTCTCACCTGCATGAAATTAGGCAAGGTGAGCCCCTGAAGGTGAAGGTTCTCACCTGCTGGACACACCATCCAACATATGCCACTGGCCAAATTCCACCATGATCATCTCCCGTGCAAGGTTCACTGAAATGCATGGGAGAGGCACGGGTGCCCCTTATTTCCCCCCAAGGTGTACAGTTCTCCAGTTTAGGAGCCACCCACTCTGAAACACTTCCGCTCAACTCTCACTGAGAACGTGAGGTGGCACCAGCAGTCATACAGAACAAGGCTGCTTGTGGACTGCAGCTTAATACAGTGACCTCCTCTCAGAGGATGCATCCGTCATGAGATAATAGGTCGACAATGGATCAGCAAATGTTTACAATTAAAACACTTCTGTTTAACTAAAGTGTTTTTCTTCCCTCTGGAGCCAGGAGAAGCTATAAGAGATTGTGCCCAAGGGAGGCATCAACATCCTGTTAAGGACCAATTCGGCCTTGGGAGTCAGTGTTCTAAAGAGCAAGTGACCCTGGATCGATGCCATTTTATTTTCTTTCAGGAATAAATCTGGGCAGCAGAATAGCTTTGTGATTGTCCACTCAGCCAGCCATGTCAGATTGATCAGAGATGGGTAAATAGAGAGCAGCTCAGGCTCCATCCACCATCCAGTTAAACTGAAGGGCTTAGATTCAAGACAATCTAGTCAGTCGGACAAACAGTGAAACCTAAAGGCAGCTAAGTATCAATGGATTCCAGAGTTGGACTACATCAGATTATGAAGGAAAGGGTTCCGTTACTGTAAGTTATTTTTTACATATTGTGATTTATTTATGTTTTAAAAAAGGAAAAAATTGTGACATGCAGCCCGGTACTACACTGATTTACCTGGAGCTAAATGAACAGAGTGGGGCTTATTTCTAAGAAAACATGCTAAGGATTACACACCTAAAGTCTAGGCGCTCTAGCAAAACTAGACGGTGGGTTAGGGTCATTAACTCTAGTAACGGCAAAAAACAAAGACACCTAGAGAAGAAATAACATGGAGGGAAAGACTAGGCAACGACCGAACGAAAAGGAAAGACAGTTGATAAGGGGAAGGAAGGAAGGTTAGCCAGCAAGAAAAGAACAAGAGGCAAAACACAGAGGGAATAAGAAATGATATTTCAACTATGGCTAACAGAGAAGAAAGGCTTGTGTAAAAATAAGTAGAATTATTAATATCCTGCAATTGCCAATGGAAAAAGCCTAACAGAAGGAAATACAAGAGAATCAGTTAACTAAAAATAGACAAAAGACCAAAGTAACATTCATGGACAAAAACAACAATTCAGTAGAATTGTAAAAAGAGGAAAACAGTACACACCAGAAAGAGTTTTCCTAAAACAATGATTTGAAGAATGAATATTCTGCTTCTTTCTCAGTATGCCAGGAAGCTTCGTGCTATAAGAACAGAACCGAAAGCCGCAGTATATGTAAATCAAAAGGCTAGCATTTGCCAAACTTTTTCACATCTTTGTCTGTTGAGATTTATCATGGCTCTCACATTTAGATTGCAACTGTTTATCTAAGCCAGGTTTAAACTCTTTTAGGCCTACTGGGGAAATGCAATAGATTGCAACTAATATAAATATCCCTATTTGAGAAGAATGGACCGAATATAATCAAGGCTATCTGTCATTTCAAGCTCACAGGAACCACATATGTATATAAAAACAGGAATTCTTTTAAAAAGAGGATCAAAGCCAACACAGCCCCCTTATTGCCTTAAATTAAATAGAGCTTTTACTCTTGACTATATTTTGTCTCTCAGTTCCGATATGATTATCTGGCTTCTGGCTCACATGAAATCAGAACCTCACATTTATCTGGATTTAGTCAACCATGTTTGGAGACACCTTAAAATCGTGAAGGAAAAATAGCTGGCCTGTATGCCTTAGGCAGAGATCCAAATTAAACAATGCAACATAATGTGTGTGGACCAGAATGCCTGATCAAATCTGTCCAGCACACAAAACAATCACTTTACTATGTGTGGGAGGTTATGGTGATGGTGTTAATTTTTAAAGAAAGGCGCTGCAGAGAAGCATGAGCGGTGAGATCTGCACTCGTAAACAGCATGCAGCACAATCCCATACATGTCCAGTGTAGCTGGACCAAAAGGATTTATGCCAACATACAGCCAGATCCTAATCGTGTTAAAAGATTTCAATGCGCTATAGTTTTCCTTAGGACAATTTACAACCTTAAAAGTTCCATTCAGTCCCAGTTCCATTCAGTCCATAAATATAATTCAAGAAACTAGGTAAGACAATACCTTTTTACTGGACTCATCTCCCTTGATGGACAAGATTCTAACACCAATGAGAACTGGCCCCTTAAAAGGGGTTTCCTTTCCTCGCTGATTTTTGTCTCCAAGAACAGCAGGCTTAAATGTTTTGCTAATGGGTCTAAAAATAATGAAACTTTCCAGTATGAAATGAGGCAGCATTCTTGGAACCTCCTCTTTTAAATAAATCTCATAGAGACTGGGGTTGTCCATATATTATTCAAGCAATAAAATTAACCAAACACACAGGGAGAATTTCTTGCGATTTCTTTGGAGAAAAGAACTCAAAACAAAATCTGCTTCCTTATTTTTATTTTTATTTTTATTTTGGTAGCGTACCAAAACAAAAAAATACAACCAGCAGCCTGAGTTTCCATGCTGTTCGCATAGAGCAGTAAATAAGGTGCATCCCTCCCACTTCTTAAGGAATTAGCATTTCAAAAATACATCACTTTCCCCCCCTGAACTCCAAGCCGTGTCTAATAATGCAAGAAGCAGATTGTCTCCCCTCGTTTCCTTAATTTGTTTCATCTAAAAGCAATTCACTCAACATCTTGTCGCCCTCTGGCAGCTCAGTTTACTTATCCACACTTAATTTCTCATTTGGACCAAAACAAACTCCTCCAAACTGCTACTGGCTGAAGGGAAGGGAAGACAAGGAAAAAGAGCTCCCTGTGTAGATTTACCAGGGGGTGATTAGCTGTACCTTTCCATTTCTCCACACACAAACACAGAGAGCTTGAGACAGGCGGTTGCTGCAAGGGCCCTGGACATGAAGGAATATTCCACGGGGAAAATATCTTGTAAAAGCTCCACTGCAATGAATGGGAGATGTGTGAGACCCCACTGTTGTCAGTGGGGCTTGCTCAGGATAACTTTCCTAGAGATTTGCCTTAGGAGATCCCACAAGCACATGCATTGTCTTTGGCTCTGTCAATGTTTTGTGAGAGCAGGCAAGCTTCTGAGTAACACAGAACTATTCCCAAAGCATCTATTGTTTTCAGAGGGCGGTTTCATCCTGCCATATTTATGTCTGCTTTGCTCTGAGTGGAGCTGAGTAGTTTGCACTACTTCCATTCAGCACAAAGGAAATTTGATGGCACCTGAAACTTGTATAAAGTCATTGGTCCAGTAAAACAAAACATGTTCTTATCAGTTCTCTCTTTCTCTCCTACTGTCTCTCTTTCACATGCACACACAGACGTCTCTATTGCATCTGTATCTTTGCCTTTGCCTTCCCTAGCCAAGTAGAGGTGTTGCCATTTGCAAATGCCCACATCTTTGCTCCAGTCTTTTGCCCAAATGTTCCATCATTGAAAACCTGAGCAGCAGAAGGCTTGAAAAAGGAAAAAAAGCAGCACTTGCTACCAGTTACTCTAAAGCAACATAAAAACACAGGGATGCTCTCTTTAAGAGCATTGCAGAATAAAGTAGGTGTTTGGAGGGGGGGAGGGAGGGAGAGAGAAAGTTGCTGAGAAGAGAGGGAATCCCCCCAAAACCCTAGAAGCTCAAACTAATAGCAAAAAATTGCTTTGGACCAAAACCATCAAGATCCACAAAGCCCCTTCAAGAAAAATCCTCGACCCTATGAAACGCCCAGTCGAAAGAAATCTTTCTGCTTTTGGGCGGGGGGAATCAACAGTGCCTTCTGAACCCCCACCCCCAAGAACGAGGGGGATCAAAAGCAAGGGCGGAGCGAAGGAGACTAGATTCCTGCATTCATCTGGACATTTATGGCGCGCTTATCTGGAGCCGCGGCTCCTCCAAAGGCGTCAAGAGTCAACAGCAAAACATGCGTGGCAGCAACACCGTCGACACGCGAGAAAAGTCCATAGAATTCGGCCCAGCAAACAGCCCTGCGAGCGCAAGAGAAGCCACGGAGGGCTAGCGGACAATCACAGAACTGTAGAGCTGGAAGGGACCCCGAGGGTCATCTAGTCCAACTCCCTGCAACGCAGGAATCTCACCTAAAGCTTCCATAGCAGATGCCCCCCCCCCCGCTTCAAAACCTCCCATGAAGGCGAGCCCACCACCTTCCGAAGCTTTGTCTATTTATGTCACCCTTGTGCCCAAAGGTCTAGATTTTTGGGAGCAGTAACTTATCCTAATTCGCCTCCTTTCTTGGAAGTAAACGCCAGTGAAATTCTCTAGACTCTTTACTACCAAGAAAACAATATCCGTTGGCAGAAGCAGCTCCTGGCTAGAGGATCCCGGCAGGAGAGATCAAAGCGTGTCCAACTTTGCGCTCAGATCCTGCCCGGCCCTCCCCGGAAAGCAAACCTGGCAGACCGTGATCCCTCCCCACCCACCTGCGAGGGGTCGTGCCTCTGGGTCAGTAAGAGAAGGACCCACAAGCGAAGCCCGCCACCCAGAAAGGAGAAGCTCCTGCGCAGGAGGAGGGAGGGCGGGAGGGAGGGAGGATCTCCGGGGCGCCGAGCGGGGATAACCGAGCTGGAAAAGCCCCGATCTGTATTCAGTACCCGTTCCTCCAGGGGGCAGCTGCAAACAAGGGGGCTTCTTCTCCCTCTCCGGGAGGACCCTTACACCAAACAAAGCAGGGCACGTCGGGCAGGATCCACCCAAAGCTAAACCCTCACTCTCAGCTCCAGGGGAACGGAGGGGAGGGGGCTCCTGCCAGCCTTCCTGTGGAAACCAGCGGAGGCGTGGAACGTGCTGGGACCGGTTGGATCATGCCCCTTCGTTCGGGTGCCAAGAAGCCTCCCCGCCTCCCGGCTCTCCTCTCCAAGCCAACCGAGAGCCCGCCTGCCCGGACAACTCAGCGCCGTCCAGAAACAAGAAACGACCCCGTTCACCTCCGCAGTCCTGTCCGAGGGCAACCAGAACCGGTGGGCTGCTGTCCGGCTGGAAGGAAAGCCGGTCCCACCCTCCCCGCCCGCCACACACACCCCGGGACCGGATCCTGGGCCACAAGCAGAGGCACCTGCCAGCCTCGACAGCGCCGGGCGCGCGTTTGCCAGAAGCGCCCTCCGCCGAGGGCTACAGAAGGACTGGAGCCGCCTTCGCCCTGGCGCCCGGCTCCAAGAGCTCGCTTGCTCCGGAGCCTCTGCCTGGAGTCCCAACCCGAGCCAAAGAGGCCCGTCTCGAACCAAATCGTCTCAGTGCGTTTTAAAAGAAAACCGGATCCTGCACCACAAGCGCGCGCGCGCGCGCAAATAAAGCGCCCCAGAGGGAAGCAGGTGGCAGCGGCCCCTGGAAAGAAGCAAACCACCCCCTCAACTTGCTTTAGCTGCCTGTACCAAATCTCCCAGTCTGAAATATTATCCGGGGGTGTCCTTCTGGGAGCATGAAAAGCCGCTAAGATTTATTTATAGAGAGGGAGGGAAAGTCTGCCGATCTTCAGAGGACATGTAAAACGGGGAAAGGAAGGAAGCTCGGCTGGATCGGCGCGGGGAAAGGATCCAAAGGAACCCTAGAAAGAAGCCGCGCGAGAGCCGCGAGGCAGAAGCCGAGCGCACCTGACTGAGCAGCGGCGAGGCGGAAGGTGGCGGCGATCGCGAGGAAGCAGACCCAGCAGAGCGCTCTTCGTGCCGGCTTCTTCGTCATCGTCGGGCTTTGATCTTCGGCTATTTTTGGGCAGGGACAAGGAAGAAGGAGACTCGGAAGGACGCTCTCGTGGGCTCCCCAATTACATGGTCCAGGCGGCGGCCTCGTCTCCGCTGGCAAGCGCGCAGCGTCCTCTCGGCTCGCCCTGGCGGAAGGTGCGCCGCCGGCGGGAAGGCGCGCTCGGCCCCCGCCGAGCCGAGGACGAGGGAGCCCCTCTCAGCTGGCGCGGTCTTCTCTCCCGGCGCCCCTTTCAAGCGCTGGGCATGGCCTGCTGCTCGGGACCGGAGGACCTTCCCAGAAGCCGGGACCCGCAACTCCCAAAAGTTGTGGCCACAGTTTTCAAAAGGGCAAAACAAGCCGAAAACCAGAAGACCCCAAACGCCCCGGCGGGCCAAGCTCCTCTTCCGCCGCTTCCTCGGAGTCCGCTGCTCCGCCGGCTTCTAGTCCACCCTCCGGCCGCCTTTCTTCGGCTCCCTTCCTCGATTCCCTGGGTGCTGAGCGGAGCGCGGAGCAACAGAGAGCGCGAGCGATCCTGGGCGGGGGGGGGGGGCGGTGCTGCTGCTGCTGCTGCTGCTTTGCTTTTAGTTTATTTCCCTGCCTCCCGCTTTCTCCCTCTACTCCAGGAGCTGCTGTAGTAGTAAAACCTCGGCGCCTCGATTCCCATTGATTCCCAGGACTCCGGCTGCTACCCAGATTAACAATCCAGCCGGCCGAGCAAGCCACCCCCACCAGCCCCCAAAAATCCCCAACCCAGAAGCAGGAGGAGATGATAGGCTGGAGGAACTCAGCGCTGGCCCCGCCTCCTCGCTGCCTCTGAGCGGAGCAAGCCCCGCCCCCGCCCCGCCCCGCCCCCAAAATACCCGGGAAACACCTGTCCGGGGCGCGGGGCGCGCGCGTCGAGCGGGGCGCGCGGCTGCTGCGCGCAGGTTACCAAGGAGCAAGGCGGAGGCAGCCGCTGCCAGCGAGCGCCACAATGTGCCTTTTCAGGCCCGGGCAGCAGAGAAAAGCGGTTTTGTGTTGGGCTTTGCTCTTTAATGTGCCATTTCAGGCATTTCCTTGCGGATTTATTCCGCCGGGCTCCCTCGGCTTTGTTTTGCCGGCTCCCTCTCGTGACGCCGGATCCTTCCAGGCTTACTCGGAAGTGGAACTTACTCCCGCACCCCGAATAAAAGTGTGCAGGGCAGAGGATCGCAGTCGCCGGGGGTGCATGTGTGTACTTACTAGAAGCATAGACAGGTGTGATTCCGGTAGCGCACACGCCCCGCTGAAAAGAGGTGCCGCTAAATCCGAATCTCGTTTCCTTTCTCTCTGACAAGGAGAGCGCGCAAAGAAAGACTCGGAAATCGAACCACCCAAATCAAATCTGGGGTCTCTCCCTCCCTCTCTTTACCACCAGACATAGGAGGGAGGCGAAGACCCGTAGAGTTCAAGTCCGCGCCAAGGCATACAGCAGGCGGCGGCGGGGTCCGCTCCGTTGCGCGGGGGTTATTTCCCTTCCAGAGCGATTCCTCGCCGCGACGGCTCTGGGAATCTGAAAGGGAAAGTGAGCCGGGGCGACGAGGCTCGACGGAGAGCGAGCGGAACTTTCTCCTCTTCCTGCAGACGGAGACGATCCGCCTCAACCTCAGGCTGCTGGTTCGCGGATGCCCCTCGGATGGAAAGCTTAGCGCAAAGACAGAGAGGAAAGGAGGATTTCGCAGACTCCGGTGACCAGCACCACCTCCCTGCCCCCTGTTCCATTTTTGGGGGGGTGGGGTGGGGTGGGGAGGTTTGGTGTGCAGAACCCCAGCCAAGTCCTCAGGTCTGTACAGGAATATGCTCGCGTTTTCCTTTCATACCCACACCTCTACTTTTTGTTTTTGGTCCTGTCTGATCTGTTTGTGGTGAGTGCATGAGTTGGAATGGAAGACTTTGCAAACGTGTATTGATATATGTGTTTGGGATGATGAGACAGTTGTTTCTTTCTTTATGCTGCTGTTTGGCGAATTAATTTTTTTAAATCATGGTTAAACTGTTTAAAATGAGGTTTCTTTCTTTCTCTGTTTTTGATAGCTCATAAATAGCAAACCTTTGAGCGCAGGAATACTGGCCCTCCAGAGGTTGTTGGGCTACAGTTCCCATAATTCCTGTCCACCAGCCACCCTGACAGGGGCTGATGGGGTTTGAGGTCCAAAAACACCTGAAGGGCCACCACTGAATTATGGGATACTGAACTGCCTCCTCAGCCTCCCTAAACAGCGCTTCTCTGTCCTACGTCCTTTTAAATTGTGTGAAGACCACTGGACTCTTGTGGTACTTCTCTGTTGTATTTTTTTCTCCCCTAGAAATAAGCATAAATCAAGATGGAAGTCTCAAATGTTGTTAATCCTCCAAAGCCAGATGCTGGATTGCAAATCCCATCACCCTGATCATTGGTCAGGATGGCTGGGGCTGGTGAGAGCTGCAATCCAGCAACACCTGCTTGCAGGGAAGCACAGCAGCTCAGAGCACCCGCTTTGCACACCAAAGGTCCCAGTTTCAATCCACAGCATTTCCAGTCTGGGGAGATAGAACTGAGCTAGATGGAGTGATGGGTCTGATTTAGTAAAAGGCAGTTTCCTCACACACGGAGATTTCCACCACTACTCTAAAAGGATACCAGCATCTGTGGTATTTGATTTGCAGTCAAATCTAACAATGCATATTCTTGTGAATTAGCATGTGAAGGGGTTAAGACCACAGAGCCACATTGAGGATAGGCCGACTCAGACCATAGGAATGTAATTGGTAGAGAATGTTCTATGGCCCATGTACTTGATGGGCAAGGCACTTGGGCAGTAGATAAGGTGTCACACAGAGAGCAGTTGGTTTCCTTGATTCCCATTCTGCTTTAATTCTGTGGGTTCTTTATGCCAACCATTCTGTTCACATTGAGACCTTCTGCAATTAATTCAAGAGCTGCTACGTGAACAGTATGCTGTACTATTTCTTTTCATTTTTAAGACTTCCCCTCCTCTACTGATGTGTATAAGTGATCATTGATGAAACGCAGCTTGAAGGAGCACATAGTCTCCTGGGCACACACAATTCAAAGAGCCCCAAAGAGGGGCACCACAGTTCCTTTTTCACCCTGTTTCATCAAGTGTCACAAGTGGAAGGAAATGAAAACCCCTCGAAGCCTGGAAAACAAGATGGAGAAATGACAAAAGATCCCTCAGGCATCAGTGCTGCTCTGCAAACAAAGCCAAGTAAATTGGAGATCTTGGAGAAATTCAGACAGGGAGAATTTTGTAAACATCCCTGGTGTTAGTTGTCTTGTGTCCTGAATTCACTGAGGGAGATGTAAAGAGCTGATTTGTCCCACTAAAAATTATTTGTCTTTTCCTTCCCATCCTTCTCATCATATACCTTTCTGTTCCACACTAACGCCAACTCTAGGAATCACACACAAGCCCCTCACCTGGCATTTCCAGTGAGAGGGGGAGCTCCTTTTGCATCTGGCCCAGTGCCTTGGAGATCACCTTTGGGGCTGACTGCAAAACAGTGAGATAGACATTGTGCCTCCTTTTCCTCACCATTCAGATGCTGTCTGAGTGGGAAGTCTTTGTGGGGTGTGATCCATGAGAGGCAGTCAATACAACATTCCTTGAAATGCTAGAGAAGACATGCGAGGGAATGTTTGGTCCAGCCAGTTGAAATTTCCTGTTCCTCCTGGCTGGAGCATCCTTCCTTTTGCATGTGATAGAAGGTGGGCGTGACCTAACCTGTCCAGGTAACAAAAGGATGAGTCATGCAGCAACCTCTCTCTTTTTTGACTTCCTTCTTCGTTTGACCAGCTTTTAGCTAGGACTGCTCTGCTAGCTAGCAGAAGCACTGGGGTTATTCCTCCATGTGGGGTAGATCCACATGTACATATTTGTAACTAAGTCTGCCTTCAGGAATCCAACTGTGAACTGATGTAAGTAAACTTCTTTTATTTACTCTGGAGCCTGCAAGGTTTTGTGTTTCTTTGGTCCATGTCACACTGGTCTAAGGTTTGCTCATGGCTGTCTGTGGCTCTTGTTTTCCTTTCTCCTTCCACATTTGGCAGATACAGTGCAGGTTTAGGTGAAGGAAAATATTGGTGAGCACTAGTATTCAAATTCTGTACAATGGTTTGTCTGGAGATGGGCAAAATGCTCAAATATCGCAGTCCAATTTCACCACAGCTTCGTTTACTAAATCTATGGGATGATCAACTGAAAGGCTTCAGCTCTCAGGAATTCTTGATGTTGATGCCTGCCAGAACTTCAATTGCCCAGAAATGGAAAAGCTCACAGGATTTGCAACTTTCACTTTGGTATACAGATATGTGGAGTTTAGCAGCAGCTGAAAAACAGCAACTCATAAATTACATTTTGCCAAAGGCTCAGAGGATCCTGAAAAATTCTATGCTGTTTGGTAAGGTTTTGTCTTAAATACTGGGCAACAAATACAAAGACACAGGATGCCCTCTCCATTGTACAATGTGAAATTGGGTTTTCCTGGTGGTCTTAAGTACTCTACTTACCTGATTTAAGTCTCTTCTGGATATACAGCACTTTGTTTTTTGTATTTGTACACTCTTTATTTTTATTGTATTGATTTTATTTGATTTGTTTCAGTTTAAAAAATTAAACAAAAATGAGCCATGCATTCAAACATGGAAAGGACAGTGAGATCTGCTGATGTCCTTCCAGCCTGGCAGTGTAAAGCCACCTTCTTAGCCACCACAAGGGCTCGTAAAGTCCACCTTTGTTGTCCACCCATTAGTCTCCACACCACAGGTATATAATTTAAGAATATGTGAGCATTCACAAATATGATTAAATTTTCTAAAACACAGTTATTGCCAACAATAATTTCTGACCAGAAAGTGGACACCAGAGGACATATTCAGCACAGTGTTTCCATCAGCTAGGGAGATGGCTTATAATGGATGGGAAAGAGTGGCTCTCCTGGTTTTGGACTCCAACTCCCTGCCAGCGTGATCCAGAATGGATACTGGAGATGGATAATAGTCCACCATAACAGGAGGCCCATAACTCTGCTCACCCCACACCCCTGGCCTTTAAGGTCTCAGATTTCCTAATATGTTAATAGCAATTGTGGGGACAGATTGTCAGACTTGAATTAAGAAGGACTGCATTGAAACCTAGGCTGTGTACACACCATGCATTCAAAGCCCATCAGTTTCCCCAGAGAATCCCGGGAACTGTAGTTTACCTCTCACAGAGCTACAATTCCCAGCACCCTTATCATTTCACATGATTCCTTGGGGAAAGTCATGTGCTTTAAATGCATGTTATGTATGCAGCCTGACTGATTCTTGCTAGGTGATCTTATCAAGCTAGTTACTATCTCATCACAGTGATCTTCAAATGAAGGGCAGTATAGAAATTTAATAAATAATAAATTATTACCTCTATTATACTTTGCAGGGTTGTTATGAGGGGGATATAGTGGATATAGGAGGAACTGATATAGTGGAAGGTTTGTAATCGACATAAATTGGCCCATGCATTGCCATAAAAAGAGACCAGAAATTTCACTCTTGGGAAATGATCATGATTATCAAGATCATGAATACATGTTCATATCACAGTGTTCCAAGGTTAGGAGCTCTGAGGCATGCATAGAGTTCTCTCAAGTCCAGTGGCTTCCTTCCTCTAATACAGTGGTTTTCAACCAGTGTGCTGTAGCACCCTGGAGTGCCTTGAATGATGATCACGGGTACTGCGGGCAAGACTGGCCTCTGTCCCTCTTTCCTTCCCTCTGATGCCCTCTCACATCTCTGCCTCCCAAAGGCTTATGTGGTTGTTCATTGCAGCAACCCTGGCTACAAGCTGCACAGGCAAATGGTGCCTCTGGGGCTGGTTAGGGGGTGCTGGTTGCCAGGAGCAAAGGTGCCCTCAGAGTAAGCAAGGAAGTGGGTGAGGGCACTCAGCTCCCAGCCAGGCCTTGCTGTTGGGAATGGACAGACAAGTGGGAGGCTGGGCAGGCAGGCATCACGCTAGCCTTTCTGGTGCTTGCTGGGTGCAAGGCCTTCCTGGGAGCTGAGTGCTTGGTGCTGAAGGGAGCCTTTCCGCCATGCAGGCCCAGCAGCAGCCAAGGTGAGGTGCTGGCTTCACAGTTGGCCAGTCACCATTGGGCCACTAAGGCTAGGGGCATCCCAGGCCCCTGTGGGACAGTGTGATGAGGAAGCACCTCTCTTTGGGGCGGGGGGGGGGAGCTCAGAGACCAGGGGCAGCAGCAGTTGCCTGGAGGACTCCCAAGGAGAGGGGAGAGGAGAGGAGGCTGAGGGAACACTCCACAAGGGAGAGCATTTGAAAAAGGGTGAGAAGCTGCCAGCTCTGCAGGCAAGAGGTGACATAACTGGGCTCTTGAGCCCCACAGGGGTGCAGCAGAAAGAATGTAGTTGGTCAAGGGAGCCATGGACTCAAAAAGGTTGAAACCCTCTGCTCTAATGAGTCAAACACACTTTTGGTTCTCCCTCCCTGAGAATAAATGGCGCCACACCCATGCGCAAGGAGTCTCTTTCTGTGTGTGAGCTTCCAGAGAACCCTTGGGATAAATATCCGCCTAAAGCCAATATGAAGGTGAATTTTACCAATCAACACAAGCTTAGGCATATTGGTTTTGTTTTTCATCAACCTATTCAATTTCCATGCTTTATCCTGACTCTGCTGCAAAAAAAATGGAGTTTATTGAGAAGAAATTGTGTGGCCACAATAGAAATGTATGGGCATGTTAAAGGGATTAATGGTAGGAGGCTGTGACAGCAGGGTTGGAAATCATTGTGAAAGAAGGACAGAGAGCCATGTAGAGAAGGGGTATGTAAGGAAGAATGAAAAGGAAGGAGAAGAAATATTTTGTGTATAATTTAAAGAAATTAGCAACCGAGACACAATCCTTCCTTCTCGGTGATTTTCTGCCTTTCAAGATTTCAATTCATTGTGTGAATCATGCATTTTATTAACGTATTCTATACTTGGAATGTCACAAGGTCATGTGGAAAACTATGCCTTGACTGGTGCCTTTTAAATGTGGCCGGCAACATAACTTGAAGATCAGAAATAAATCTGTCACAGCAAATGATTCCACAATGCAGTAAATTGTTTTGAGTTCTGATTAAAATCTGCCTGGATTCTCTACATTTCTCCTAGAGCAATTTTTTTGGTCTTCAATTGTTTGTGTGGCTATTGAAAGTTACCTGACACAGAATGTGAATATGAGCGCGCAGCTTTGAGGCTTCCCTGAAATCAGACTCATTGCAAACTAATTAACGCTACAACCAGTGCCTGCTTGCATGAGGAATGGTGTTGATAACTGGAGGTCTGCCAGGTCAGAGAAAGAAAAAACAAGAGCCAGAGCAAGGACCTGTTACAGTACATTCGCTGTTTGCGAGGAAATGTATCCTAACTGACCCAGAATGGAGTCAGCTGAGCTGCAGCCATAGATGCCATGACGGCAAAAACTATTCCCCATGGCTTATTTTTTGTCAAGGTCTAGCTCCATTCCAGTAATTAAGGTACCCTGTATATGTAGACATTTCCCAGGACCACAAGGAAGTACAGTTTAAACAAAGGGTATTTTTAAGTTAGTACAGTAGACTCTCACTTTACGTGGGGGTTACATCTAGCACGTGAAGCCAAAATTGCATATTGATGCTCCCGGCACCTCTGAACACTCGCCCAAGGGGGCACTCTCCCTTCCAAGGCTGCTAAACACTCTCTTTCCACCTCCAAATATCATCCTAATATAAGTGCAATGGTGGGTGGGATTGTAGCCTCACTTTTGTCCTCTTAAAATGTTCACGACACCATTACCTGCAAAGTGTCACCTCACGAGACAAAGCTTCAATCAGGGACCCACAATGAGCACCTCAAGTCACTTTCTTCCCACAGCCAGATGCCTCCCGTTTCCCTCTATTTTTATTGTTCCTTTTCCAAGTAAATGTGAGGCTGGCTGGGTGTTTTAAATCCCAAAGTCAAGGCTATATTTCAAGCAGGATCACTGTTCTTTTATTTTGTTTATTCCTCTCAGAAGCTCAAAAGTTTGAGCTGTAAAGAATTAACCAGACTTTGCAGGAAAGTCGTTGTAAAGGGTGAGATTTTACTGCACTTAGCACACTGCATTTTGTTGCCCTATGACAGTTCGACATAGATCAGTGGTGGCAAAGAGGTAATTATGCCAGCCGAGAGGAGCGCAAAAGCAGGAGCTTTGTGTTCTCAGACAGAAACAAGCAGGCTTCCTGGACCCCCGTTTTGTGTGTGTGTCTTCACCACCTCCTTTTTCTTAGTAATTTGTCATGCAAGGTCTTTATCTTGTTGTTTACAGTTTTCAAGACACTGGATGGAACCAAAGAAGGAGCCGAAAAGGTAACCTCAGCCTCATAAAAGAGTGAATCAGCTGGAATGCTAATTGTGTTGGAAATGGTCTTCTTTCTTGCAATAGACTGCACAAGATTCCTATTTTCTTTTACATAAATTAGCCAGGCATAAGCAAGAGAACAATATCCTTCTTCAGCCTTTATGTTTGCTTCCTGTCATGGTCCACACAAATGTCGACCTTCCCCTTTTGCTTCTGAGAGCCTGTTAAAAAAATCAGCTAAGTAAAGTGTCAAAGCTTCCTCTGGATTGTACCACTTTGGGATGGCCCTAATGTGAGGTACAGAGAGGCAGTCACCGCAGTCAGCAGCTGCTAGGAGATGGCGAGGTGTTGAAAGACAGACCTGGGTGTGCCACATGGCTGCCTGCCCTCCAACCCCTCAACTAGCCTGCTGCCCTCAGATGTGGTGGACACCAGTCATTCAAAGCATTCCCAGAAAACTGTAGTTTGCTAAGGGGGCTGGGAACTGCAGCTCTGTGAGGGCATACTATTGTTCCTGGGATTATTTGGGGAAAGCCACGTGCTTCAAATATGCTTTAACAGTTTGGTGTGTACACAGCCTAATTCTGGTCAGATGGGGCAGCATTTTGTCTTTTGCCTCAGGCACCAACATGTTTTGGGACAGGCCATCCACACCCAGGATGAGTTTGGTCTCTGATGTCCCAAGCCCAAGGGAGAGGTGGCACCTCAAACATAATATGGATAACTGGTTCCCATCTAGAGAAGTGCACAACTACAGATCTCCTCAGGACTAAATGTGTTCTAAGGAGTAAGATCCTCCTCTCAAGCATACCTTTGGATGAAGGGAGTTGATAGGAGTCAGCTGGGGTGTGGCTCTAGCAGACCCATTGTTGAATCATTTCACTTCAGGTGCTGGGCTGGAAGAGGTGTGTGTCTATGTTCCAGCACTAGACTGTCGGCTATCTGATCTCCTGCCTATGTCAGATGTGCCCTGGCCCTGACCTTAGATTGCTCTGACTGCCTCTCGCTTGAACCTTTGTTGTGGCCTCTGCTTCTTTGGATCTTGACCTTGGACTGGCCCTGGATACTGCTTTGGCCGCTGCCCATGTTCAGGACCAGGTCAAGCAGTTGCCTCAGCTCAGCAGGCTCAAGCCCACTGGGACAAGCGGCAGTTCTAGGCCCATGAGGAGCCCGTCACCTGCCCCCCTCATCCTCTTCCTACACACCTTTTGCTGCCACCAACTCCTCTCCCCCAGCCTCATTTTCCCTCCCTTTTGCACCTTGGTGTTGGCAATGGTGGAGGGGGGGGGAGAGGAGGAGTCATGGTAGCAGTCAGGGGAGTCAGGGGAGCAGAATGTTCCGGGACAGCCCCGCCCATGTTGGTGCGGCTGGCAAGTCTCCCCTTTACCCAGAAGCTCAGTGAGAAGAGGGCATGTGTTGCTGCATGTCAAGTGAGCAGGCAGGTTCACAGCAGAACTTGGAAACCAACTTCAAAACTCCAGATTTCAGATAATATTGTGTATTTCTGTTCATCTAGAACCTGCATTTTGCCTTCAACCCATATGCCAGACTTCACCACCTCCTTTGTTGTATTTTTCTGTACCCTCCGATGCTTTTTCAGAGCTTCTCAATACCATTTCATCTTCAGATTTAATTAACACCATGTTTACACTTGCTTCAAAATTGTTAACTCACATCTTTATTAAACTCTTGTCTAACAGTGAGAAGTGGTGATGGTGCATTGCATGCTTGTCCTTGCTTGAAGCACTGCTCTCATGTATTCTTTATCATTCAGGACCTCTTAGTTAATGTGGAGTTCCTCCTTATTTCACAATTGAAGCTTTAGCTAATTGTTCATGAAACAGTCGTATTTTAACATGATTTTCTGAAACACTGCATTTCAAGGATTGTTAAGGACAGTAAACTCTTAACATTAATTATTTCTATAGAAAGTAATAATACTTTTATAAGCGTGGATGAAGCTTGGCTCTTGGATCCTAATCCTTTGCACCAACAACCGTTGTCCTTCATTTATTGTAACACTGCCAGTTGCCACTATATGTATTAAGCCATTCGCACCAACCTGTGATACAGCCATAACTCTCGTGTTTTTCAGGCATTGTACTAGTTCAGTAGAATGTACAAGCACAGCTAAGCACTTGTATAATCAATTATGCCAAGTTTATGATCAGGTGTGAGTTTAGACTTGATAATGCCTTGAAAAGAAAAGAAAAAGTTGTTATTGGGAGGTTTGGAAATGGGCTCTAGAGAGCAAAACTATATCTCAGAAGCTAGGAACACATTTGGCTCAAACACCATACACAAAAGAAATGAATGGGCTGACTATCAGACTGGGGGGTGGGCAATGTAAGAGCGCTTTTTATCCATAGCTTTTGAACATCTTCAGTAATGAGTTGAATGGAAGAATGTAAAACGTGCCTAGCTGTTTCATTGAGGACACAAAAATGGGCAGGATTTACAGACACTATAGGAGAGAGGCTGGGGCTCATCTCAACAAACTGAAGGCTTTGGCAGATAACAACCCCAAGAAATTCATATAATGCACAGGAGAGAACAG
Source organism: Podarcis cretensis (assembly GCF_951804945.1). Taxonomy (NCBI): domain Eukaryota; kingdom Metazoa; phylum Chordata; class Lepidosauria; order Squamata; family Lacertidae; genus Podarcis; species Podarcis cretensis. The sequence continues at coordinate 138,946,060 of NC_137170.1, read as the reverse complement.
TGCTAAGTCATAAGAAAGAGCGTTTCTCACAGGAAAAAACTGAAAGCACAAGCATAAGGGCTGGTTCATAAATGCATATTTATGATAACTCTTAATCACTTTGCTGATGGGCTGCTGAACATGTGAACTGCCTACACAACCATAAGTTTAAAGCAGATGGGTTTCTCCAGGGAATCATGGAAATAGTAGTTTGCCCCTCACAGAGCTACAATTCCCAGCAGCTATGATAAACTACAGTTCCCAAGATCCTATGGGTGGGGAGCCATGTGCTTTAATGTACGGTGTATACACAGACATTTGTGGTGTTAGATCTATGACAAACTATACATGGAACCATAGAAGCTATCACTTCACTATGCAGCCATCACATGATGAACCTGCCATCACATGATGAACAAAGCCTATAATACGGGATAAGGTAGAAGCAGACTTTTGAAAAAGATATTACAATGGGTAACACATGGAACATGTGTCAGAGGGACAGAGAGCAATCACATGTAATTATATACTCATTATACAGTTTAATCATTAGTTGGCACAGGACTTAATTGTATCTGAGTGGACTTTCCAATTGCTATTCTGTTCTTGGTGGAGAACCACAATGAAGTTTTGTGTAGCGTCCTGCCTGGTCTGTCCTCTAGGCCTTCCATGACACAGTGTCAGAAGCCGAGTCAAATAAGACAAAGAAGATGGGACAGTTCCTTCCATACCAGAAGCCTCAAGCTTTCATAATTCCTCATGGCCTGACTGGCAGTAAAACTGGCATGTTTTCACCAGGTCATGAGCTACACAAGGAGGAAGGAAGGGGACAAGTAAGCCCATTTATTTATGCTGTGGGGAAAGAAGGCAGCAATGTCTACAAATCAGCTTTGCTGAAGAGGCCTATAAGCACAACTGCTCTGGCCAAGTTCAATGCCCGTTTCAATCCCTAGAGGAATGCGGTTAATGGGGTGGCCTGCTTTCTTCAAAGAGCTCAGAAGAAATGGTTGAGTCATTTGTTAGGGCCCTGTATGATCAGGCTGAATGCTGTGAGCTAATTTGAAGGGGGAAAAAAGGAAAGCCAAAGTGAGCTATGCAAGGTGATGAAATCTCACACATACTGTGAGGTGCTCTAAAATATCTTTCCAAAACTGGGAGATGGAGCAGCAGAACAGCAAATACAGCCACAATGCAATTAATTTAAATCACATTGAGATCAATGTGGATTCAGTGCAACTGCACACCTGGCTTGTGTGACCCATGTGCAAGTAAGTGCAAAACGTGGTTGGTGAGGCACATGGGAACAAACCACCCACACAAACACGTCACCTACGGGCTTATGAACTGGACTGAGTGTTCATGAAAGAGAACTTGTGCAGACAATCACATCAGGTCACCGAAGAAAATCCCATATGGATGCACCCTTTGACACCAGATATATCAGCAATAATAGCATAATATTATCTTGACATGATACAGGACATCTTGGCTTGTGAGTCTTGGAAGATCTCCTCCCTGCCTTGCAGGCCTTTTCCACCTGGCCTGGTAGGGTGGGGCCCTGACTGACTCCAGCCACAAAAGCTGAGGCTGCTGAACAAACTCTTCGGTATTGTGTTTTTTTGGGGGGGGGGTTGGGAGGGTTCTTTTTATTTCTATTATTTTGGGGGTGTATTTTAGATCATATTCTATTGTCTTTTAGGGACAAGGCAAACATTTTTTTTAAAAAAAATCAACCAGGTAATTTAAACATCTTGATAATTTTATTTTATTTTTCTTTTAACTAAGCCTTTGATTTGCTGACCTGTGACTTCTGGGTTAGCGCCATTGGCAATGGTGGAATTCCTCTGATCCAGAGGAACCCGCTCCGCGAAAATTGGGTCTTGCCGCCGTGGCGAAGGTGGAGACCCTTTAAAAATCCCAGGCGGAGGAAGCCTAGGAACGTGGGATTCGGTTGACACCAGGAGCGCCCCCCCTACACGCAAGGAAACCCCTTTCTTGGGGATCCGAAGCGACGTGGGGTGAGCGGCGCGGTGTTTTGAATCGACCGCTATTTTTACGGAGTGAAGCCGCACAGCCATTGCCGGAGAGTGCTGACTTTTTCCTGGGGACAATTGGACTCTAAACAAGTACCCGTGAGTAGAACGGAAAATTGGGCTAAGAAACACTTTAATTTGGCACTCAGCGGGAAGGTCCTAAACAGGAAGTCCGCCTTCCGCTTTTGTAAATAGTCTGAAGCAAAAATCATGCAAGCCAAAGTCTGGAAAGTTGTACATAAAGGTTTTAAATTCCTCCTGTTTTGATCATCTAAACCCCTCTTGGAAGCAGGAGTAAAGAGGGGAAATTTGACTGTTCAAGCCTGCAGGAGAGAGAGTAAAGAAAGATAAATTTCCACCGTCTCAAACCTGGGAACGGGGTGTCAGAGACGGAGATTTTTGGTGAAGTCCATTGACTGTGAATGGAACATCTTTTGACAGTTAGTTGAAGAAGAGAAACAAATTGATTCCCATGTTGCCTTTTGCATTTAAAAGAAACAAAAAATCCAAAAAATTAAAGTAATTTTTCTTTGTTGGATCTGCTTTTAAAAGATGGATACAAATAGAAATTGCCTCCTCTAGAGGGAGCTTGTTAAATTGTTGCTGGAGTCGTTCTGGGGATTTTACAGCTGTGGAGATTAGGATCGTGGGACCAGACTGTGACCTTGAACAAAAATGTGTTTGGAAGAAGTTTTGGTGCTTGGTTTTTGCAAGACAAGTGCTTTGTTGGAGCAGATGCATGAGAAGATGGATTTGATAACTGTTGCAGTCAGAAACTTTGGACAAACAGTGAATATGTATACAGAAACCATCCAGTAGCCAACTCAGGAATCTGTTTTGATAGAGCAAGTGCAAACGCAGAAGATAATGGAGGAGGCTGCTGTTGAACCTCAAGTAACACAAATGGAGAGGCCCGAGGCCCTGCAGGAGCATAAGCTATTGTTGTTGAAGGCTGAATTTGAAGTGGGCCAGGGGGGGGTCTGGAGTTCTGGGGCCCCTTAAGTTTGGAGGGACTTTGAAACATGCTTTTAAATATTTTCTGGACTACACTGTTGACTGTGGGGAATGGGACTGTGGGGAATGGGCCGATCTGCTGAGGAGAGATGGAGATATTTTTGAGTTGGAGCATCCCCGAGACCTACTCCTCAATGAGAAAGGAAAGAAATTAAGAAAGAGATCTACAAAGGACAAGGTAAAGTGCAAGTACAAACAAGAAGAAGAACTGCAGAAGGGACATGGAAAAGACTTAAGAGCCTCGGATATAAGATTACCAGGTTGATGGACTAGATGGAATGAACAGTAAGGACTGACATAACTCGAGACCAGGAAGAAGAGACGCTGGAGGAAGATTGGAAGAAAACTTTTAAAATTTTATTTTGGGAATTAGTGTAAAATTAATGAGTATTAGGAAAAATGTTGGAATGAAAATATTTGGCTTTAGCAGAAATGTTATAAGGAATTATGTATAAATAAATATTAAGTTTTAAGTCTTAATGTATTTTTGGGAAGATAAGGTTAAAATAAACTAAGGTAAACTGAATGACAGAATACAGTGAAAGATGGAAAGGATTTGCTGAGTTAATTAATAGGTTAGACCGGACTTCCGGTCAGCGCCAGGGATTAATGGAGGACTTTTCCCGGAGCTCCGGGAGAAGTCTGCTCCGCGGGTTTGGGTCCTGCTGCTACGGCGAAGCGGGGACCCTTAAAAATTACAGGTGGAGAAGCCTGTAAACAAGGAGGCTCGGCGGGTACCTTTACGACCCCTCTGAACTGCGAAAGAGCCTTTTTAAAGGCTCCGGAACGGTGTCGGGGGGAGCGTGGTGCTGAGAGCTGCAACCAAGCCTGTGGAGCGAAGCCGCGTCGCCATTATCGGAGAGCGCTGATTTCTTCCGGCAAATTGATCCTGAAAGCATCTACTCGTGAGTAGGATTAAAAGCTTAAATTGGACTTCAAAGAGTAAAGAATTAAAGACTTAAATTGCTTGAAAGTTTAAAAGATTGGCCACCACGGGAAAGGCACAAAAAGGAAGTCTGCCTTACCGCATTGTAGTGAGAAGAAAGCAAAGAGACTATTAAACTGAAACCTTTGAGGAGTGCATTTGAATAACAAACCCATTGCCTTAAAGCAAGATACCCCCTCACTCAGCGGGCAGGAGCGGTGAGGGAGAACTCTTATTGAACTATTTAACCTGCATGAAAGGAAAGATTTAAATTTTATCCATTGTCTTTTGTATCCTGGGAACGGACTGCCCTGTAAGAAGGGGAAAAGAACTTTGAGCTATCAAAAGTGAGAGCCTTGAAATAATGGGAAAGATACAGTGTTGAGGACTTTTACCTGGACTGTTACATATTTGTAACTATTTAGGAAAAAAGTGCTGGAACTGGGGACTTTTTCCCCTTTAAAGAGACGGGGGGGACTTTGAGACAATATATCTGTTGTAAGAACTGTGAACTGTGAATGCAAGTTGGGAATTCCCCCCCCCCAGAGGAGACTTTGTTACATTGTGAGAAACAACTAAGCAACTAGAAGCTGAGCCACTGGAAATTTACTAGTAAAAACAAATCTAGGAGTGTGGGACTGACCTTGGCCTGGCTGATAGTGGCATGGCAGATGGCAAAGGAAAGATAGATCAGACTCAGGAGAAAAACCTCAGATCCGGCAAAACTTACAGCACTACACAGCCAAGAAGGGCCTCAGTGATAGGAGCAGCTGCGGCCTCACAAACAAAACCTAAAGCTATGTCTGCAGAAGATGCTTTGGCGAAAGCTCTTGGAAAAATAAATGAATCTCTGGAATTTTTAACGAAACAAGGGACTGATACAAGTAAGCAAGTAGCTGAGATCTCAAAAAACCTTGATCTGAATACTTCCAGTCTAAAAGAATTGGGAACTCAAGTTACTGCTAATGCTCAGAATATTGGCAGACTCCTAGAGGAATCAGCTACTACTCGAAAGATTGCTGAGGAGGCAAGGGAGATTGCAACTGAAGTTCAGGGAAAAATACCACCGGTTGTAAAGAAACTGGCGGACCATGATTTATCCTTTGCTATGATAGATCTTCAAAGGAGGGATCGTAACTTAAGATTAAGATTTGTCCCAGAAAGTGAACAGGATAACCTGGTGGATTTTATTACAAAAGAATTTTATGACTTTTGGCAAGAAGGCCTGCAGGGGGAGGAGGTTAAGATTGTCAGTGCATTTAGACTTGGAATAAGACAAAAAAAGAACAAGCCAAGAGACTGCTTGATTACTTTGGGATCAAAGGAGGAAAGAGACAAAATTTTAAATTTGCACTATCAAAATACACTGCAAATTGAGCATTCTTTCGTGGAGATCTTCAAAGATATCCCAAAGCCCATTCTAGATGCAAGAGAGGACTACAAAGAGCTGGTTGTACTACTGAAAAAAAAACAGAATCTTCTTTAGGTGGGAATTCCCCCAAGGCCTATCTTTCAAATACAGAGGAAAGAAAGTTAGACTACGGACACTGAGTGACAAAGACAAATTCTTGAGAGATCACGAAGAAGACTTAGTGAAGGAAGCAGAACTTGGAGAAGAGCCAACAATACCAGGAAAAGGAATATTGGACTTGGCAAATTTATCGTTTGGACTACAGCCACCAACAGAAGAAGAGCAACAATTGGGAGCAGTAGGAGGAGTAAGTAAATAATCCCATCATGGCCCTGCGATTATTGAGCTGGAACTGTAATGGACTTAATATTCCTCGGAAGAGGAAGAACGTTTTTCATATTCTACAGAAACAACAATTGGACTTGATTTGCCTGCAAGAGACACATGTGACAAGAACGCATAGAAAACTACTTATCAATAAAAAACTAGGACATGAATTTATATCATCTGACAGAGTGAAAAAAAGAGGAGTGGTTATATATGCAAAGGATAGATTGATGCCGAAACAAATATTTAAAGATGAACAAGGAAGATATCTGGCAATTGAAATCCAAGTACAAGGCCAGAAATTTTTGATTCTAGGAATCTACGCACCAAATGAAGGCAAATCTGAATTTTTTAAAAAGTTGCATGAGATTTTGCTGGACTACATGGACTCAAATATAATTTTGATGGGAGATATGAATGGAGTTGTCTCTACAAACATGGACAAAGCACAAAGACAAGTAATTTCTAAAGACGGAAGGCTACCAAAAACATTTTTTGAAATGACTGACAATATGGACTTAGTTGATATTTGGAGATTAAAAAATCCTCTTGAAAGAGAAGGAACCTTCTTTTCTGAAGCCAAAATGACCTGGACTAGAATTGACCAAATATGGGTTACTAGAGGACTGGCATCAAAGATAAAAAAAGTGGAAATCTGCCCAAAGACTTGCTCCAACCATAACGCCGTGAAGATGGAGATGAACCAAACAACAGCTGGCACTTTCAGATGGAGGATGAATGACTCATTATTCAGAGATAAAGAATTTTGTAAAAAGGCCCAAAAAACATTAAGAGACTATTTTGAAATTAACATGAGGACTAATGTGGAAAAAAGAGTAATCTGGGACGCAAGCAAAGCGGTTATGAGAGGTTTCTTGATACAACAAAATGCAATAAAGAAGAAAAGCCAAAACGAGAAAAAGGATAAGATATTAGAAAAAATTAAAGAAGGAGAAAAGAAATTGAGATCAAAACCAAAGTCTCAGGAGATCTTGAGAGAAATTAAATTATGCCAAATGCAATACATGGAACTGATGAACCAAGAAATAGAATGGAAAATTAAACAAATGAGACAGAAAACGTTTGAATCCGCTGATAAATGCGGGAAATTGTTGGCTTGGCAATTGAAGAAGAGACAAAAACTAAATACAGTGACAAATTTAGAAGTGGATGGAAAGAACATAAACAATCCAACTGAAATTAGAAGCTGCTTCCAGAGATATTTTAAACAACTATATACACAAGGGCCAGAAAAAGAGATTGATATAGAACAATTTTTGAAGAAAAATGGGATGAAGGAAATTTCATGTCAAGACAAAGTGCTTCTGAATCAGAAAATAACTGAACAAGAAATAGAAGATGCCATTCAAAACATGAAACTGGGCAAATCTCCGGGACCTGACGGACTGACTTCCAAATATTACAAGACTTTAAAAGAATGGCTAATACAACCTTTGAAGGAAGTCTGTAATGAAATCCTTGAGGGGAAAGAAGCACCTGATACGTGGAAAGAGGCTTATATCACGCTTATACCGAAGACAGAGACTGAAAAGACCCAACTTAAGAACTATCGTCCAATCTCTTTATTAAATGTGGATTACAAAATTTTTGCCGACATTTTAGCTAAGAGATTGAAAAAAGTTTTGATGGGAGAGATTCATAGGGATCAATCGGGCTTCCTCCTGAGAAGACATTTATCAGATAATGTAAGGAATATAATAGACATTTTGGAAATGCTAGAAGTTAACATAAACACAAAAGCTGTTCTGATATTTGTGGATGCGGAGAAAGCCTTTGACAATATTTCCTGGACCTTTTTAAAGAAGAATCTCCATGGGATGGGGGTAGGCCAAGGTTTTGAAAACGGTATAGGCGCAATATATTCTGAACAAAAAGCAAAGTTAATTGTAAATAATGTAGTCACAGAAGAATTTAAGATAGAAAAAGGGACACGTCAGGGGTGCCCAATTTCCCCATTACTTTTTATTTCGGTCCTGGAGGTTTTGCTCAACATGATAAGAAAAGACCAGCTGGTTAAAGGGGTACAGGTCGGAGCGAGACAATATAAATTGAGAGCATTTGCAGATGACTTGGTACTTACATTACAAGAGCCAGAATCTAGCACCAAAAGGGTTTTGGAATTAATTCAAGAGTTTGGTCAAGTGGCAGGATTTAAATTAAACAAATCAAAGACTAAGGTATTAGAGAAAAACTTAACAGTAGGGGAGAAGGAGAGGTTTCAGAATGAAACAGGTTTAACTGTGGTTAAAAGTGTAAAATATTTGGGGATTAATATGACAGCTAAAAACATGAATCTATTTAAAGATAATTATGAGAAATGTTGGAATCAAGTGAAAAAAGATCTAGAAATTTGGTCAAACTTGAAGCTTTCCTTGTCTGGTCGAATTGCAGCTATTAAGATGAATGTATTGCCTAGAATGTTATTTTTGTTCCAAACATTGCAAATTGTTGATAAGATGGAGTGTTTTAAGAGATGGCAGCGAGATATCTCTAAATTTATCTGGCAGGGCAAAAAACCCAGAATAAAATTTAAGATTTTAACTGATGCAAAGGAAAGGGGGGGATTTGCCCTGCTAGACTTGAAACTTTACTATGAATCAGCAGCTTTCTGCTGGTTGAAGGATTGGCTGCTTCTTGAGAACACAGACACCTTAGATTTGGAAGGTTTTAATAACTTTTTTGGGTGGCATGCATATTTGTGGTATGACAAGGTTAAGGTTCATAAAGGCTTTAAAAACCATATTGTCAGGAAAGCATTGTATAATGTCTGGATTAAATATAAAGATTTGTTGGAGAATAAAACTCCAAGGTGGCTGTCACCAATGGAGGCAAAGGCATTGAAAAAACTTAATACGGAGTCTAAATGGCCAAAATATTGTGAAATCCTAGAACAGGAGGGTAATAAGTGGAAATTGCAGAGTTTTGAGAATCTAAAAGACAAAGTGCGAGATTGGCTTCACTATTATCAAATAATGGAGGTTTACAAGCTGGATAGGAAAATTGGTTTCCAGGTGGAAAAGTCAAAATTGGAAACAGAACTGTTAGAATCCAATACTAAGAATTTGTCAAAAATGTATAACTTGCTGTTGAAATGGAACACGCAAGATGAAACAGTTAAATCAGCTATGATTAAGTGGGCGCAAGATATTGGACACAATATTATGTTTGCTGACTGGGAAAAGTTGTGGACCACCGGTATGAAATTCACGGCGTGCAACGCCTTGAGAGAAAATATTATGAAAATGATTTATAGGTGGTACATGACCCCAGTCAAGCTTGCTAAAATTTACCACTTATCAGATAATAAATGTTGGAAGTGTAAAGAAAATGAAGTTTCATTCTTTCACCTCTGGTGGACGTGCCCAAGGATCAAGGCTTTCTGGGAAATGATATATAATGAAATGAAAAAGGTATTTAAATATACCTTCTTGAAGAAACCAGAGGCCTTTCTCCTGGGTATGGTTAGCCATGTGGTGTTAAAGAAGGATAGAACTTTGTTTCTGTATGCCACAACAGCAGCAAGAATCCTTATTGCCAAGTATTGGAAGACACCAGATCTACCCACTCTGGAAGAATGGCAGATGAAAATGACAGACTATATGGGACTGGCAGAGATGACGGGCAGAATCCGGGACCAGGAGAAGGAAACAGTGGAAGAAGATTGGAAGAAATTTAAAGACTACCTTAATAAATACTATAAGATTAGTGAATGTTAGATTGACAGGGGTTTAAAAATAATGTGGTTTTCAGAGACCTTGATTAAGAAAAGGAATGGAATTAGTAAAAAACTTTTGGGAAACAAGGGAATGGATTTGCTGATTGGATAATGAAATTAGAATACAAAACGGGGAGGTATGAGGAAGTCGGGGAAAATAGGTTGAGAAAATTAAGGTTTGAAATTATACTTGTTTTTTTTTTATTGTTGCTGTTTGTATTTGTATGTTTTTATTGGAAATGTTAATAAATATTATTAAAAAAAATTAATAGGTTAGACCATTAAGACAAACTATTTAAAAAAAATTGAGAAGGATGGAAAGAATTTGCTGAAATAAATAACTAAACTAGAATACAAAAAGGGAGGTGTGAGGAGGTCGATGAAACAAGTTAATGAAAGACAAAGATATGGAATATTGTGTTTTTATTGTTATTGTTGTATTGATTTTTATGTTTTTTTTCTTTTTTCTCTCTTTTAAGTATTGTTATATATGCTTTGAAAATTTTCTTTTGTTGTTGTTGCTTTATTCTTTTTTCTTTCTCTGTAATTTTTGAAACTTCTAATAAATATCATTTTTTTAAAAAAATGATTTGCTGACCTGTGTGCCTGTCTTGTTGTTGGGCTTTTCTTAAAAACAAAAAGACCTTCTGCACACTACCTGGAGACCCTTGGGTATGTGGTTTTGTATACGGTTGGCATGAAGTTGCTTTAACTAAATAAATGGGGATTCATCAGCCATGGAAGGTTTTGAATAGGAGAAGTCTTTGTTCTGCCTGAAGTCCATCGCTGCTGTCTGTTCTGCTCCTCGAAAGCCTTTGCCAAAGCAGCCACAAGATTCTGTCTTGCTCTCCCCTCTCCCCCTTCTACAGTTTGGTGTTTCTTTGTAAATAATAGGGTGCTGGAGGAAGATGAGAAGTGTGGGAGACATCCATTTTTCCCAAAACACAGGAAAAATGCCCTGCTTGTTGGCTCACAATCTCCATTTCTTCTCGCTGCAACACACAATAAAAGCTGTGTTGGCATCAGCTGGAGTTGCTGAGCCTTGAGATGATATCATAACACAAGTGGCAGAACAAAGTGGGACTACAAATGGATCGTGAAGTCATCTATTCACTAATTAATTAATTTGCGCCAATTTTCCTGATATCAACACTGGCTCCATTGTAATTTGTTGTTTGCCTCCTTGTTGAATCATTATTTGTTGTGGAACAAAAACGACCACCGGAGCTTTAGGAACCCGTTAAAAGGATTCTTATCCTGAAATGAACTGGCAGTTCAGGGAATGGCATCTTATGATCTTGACATTTGCTGGATATTGGACACTTCCCTACAACAATTAAGAGTAGCAAAAAAGAAAACCAGGGAAACCAATGAGACCTGGGGTTCAGTCTTAATCTTCATTGATGAATTTTTTCTTGCAAGTAGATAATCTACCTACCTACCTACCTACCTGCCTGCCTACCTACCTACCTAAATAAGCAAGCAAGCAAGCACGTGAAACGTGAAACATGAAACATGCTGGAAGGGTTTATTTTGTCACAGGCACATTTGCCAAACAGCCACTGCACATCTCAGCTACCATGATTCATGTAGTGAATGCACACTTTCTGCTCGTGTAGAAAAAGAAGAATGGTCCTTAAACTATATTTTTTGCCTTCCAGATCCAGCTCAGTCAGACTTCCTGACTGGCTTTAATTGATAAAAACGGATGGCATCAGGGGCTGGCATGGTTGGGGACGTGCTGCAAAATACTAGGTCCCTGCCCCCCCCCCCCCACTCCCCATTGCTGCTGCCTTCTTTCTTTTCCTCCCTTTTTCCCTCTAGCTTGCAGAGGGAGTCAGTGATGGTGGCGGGGAAGGAGAGAGGAACAGGTCACCACCTGCAGCTTGTCTGCCAGCTCCACAAGCAGCTAATAGTGGTGAGAAGAAGGCATATATGTTTATGCAAATGTGAATATGCTAATGTATATTTGTAGGCACTAATTTAGAAATAACTACTTTAACTGGGAAAGAAATATATATTCACCCATGCAGAAGACTGTGACTGGGTGACTTGCACATCTGTTCAGTCTGCTGCCCAGGTACCAACTGTTGACACACAACTTCACGGCCAACTGAAGAGCTCTTCGAAGAAGGATCCTGTCAAACACCGAGGGCTGTCAGAGAAACAGAGGAATGTCCTCTGCAGGACACACAGTCACCCTAAGCTGCTGGCTTGCTGAGGGAGGGAGGCTCCCTAAGGGACCTCTGAGGAGCCAGTTATGGATTGGAGCTACAACCACAGCTGATCATATTCACCTACAGCAAACATTAGTGGAAGACTTCTCCTGCTTGGGAGAAAAATGGGAGGAATTTCAAGAGAAGCAAAAATAAGACTATTGGAATTTCTTAGGGGAGTTCCACACCTCCCTAATTAAAATGGATTTAATCTAATTGACTTCAGTATAAATCATCCAATGAAATAAATAAACCTAAGAACTCGAGCTTAACTGATTCCAGCTTCAGGCTGCTACACGTATTACAAGCTAAGTAATTATTATTACGGGATGATTGCACTTTGGTTTGTGGGAATTAATTATACTAAATTAAAGTGTGTAACTTTGCCCTTTACTTCGTGGAAGCTGTTGGAAATTTTGGTGGTAACTCACAAATGCATAATTCTGCATCCAAGATTTTGCATCTGAATTCTACACAATCCCCCCTCGGTTGTGTGAACTGACGTGATTCCCTAGTTTAACAGAATGCTTTACTAAGAATACTAAACAAAAAGGCACCTAGAAATTAAAATAACTTTCTCAAATACCCCTTTCATTTTCAATCATTAGAATATGCAATTCTGGACACTTTATACATTTTTTCATTCCCTTCTAGGTGATGTGCTGTTATTTTATATACAGCCAAACAGCGGAATGTTTGAATGGTTCCTAATTGCAGCAGCTAATTGCAGTCCTAACAGGTTTTAGTAGCACTTTAGCAAATGGTTACTTTCTTCTCCATTCTACAATACTGTACTACCCACTCAGTCAGTCCAGAGTTCATTCATTTCTTATTTATTACTTAAAGCTAAAGGCCATGGGACGCAGTTTACAATCTAGCTAAGCCAGAACATCTTATATATTGATTACAGTTCATCCTGTACTCATGAACTGCATACATTGCTTATCCTTAAAACAATCCTGTAGGGTAGGGTGTGACTGAGAACAGTGCCTGGTCCAAGGCCAAATTTATTCCTTAAAAGCCATTGGTCATCACAAAACTATAAACAACCAGATGGAGGAAGACACAGGTGATTCCCAGCACACTGGGCGGCATTTTATGTGATAAATTTTTGTCTAATCTATTGGGCTGCTAGAGCAAATTATGAACCTAACTATGTGTTTGTTACAGATTAGTAACAGGTTTTCAGTTGTTGAGCTGCTGTCAGAGTAGCCCAGAACTGACCACATATATGCTGATTTCCTATGGTCTTATCAGGGCCTGCTCACCCATGAGGGAAGGTGAAGAAGTGGCCTCAGGGCGGCAGCCTCCAGACGTCTTGGAAAGGCTGCAGATTCAGCCTCCAAAGAGTGCACTGCTCACCTCTGATGTTTGTCAGCCTCCTCCTCCTCCTCCTCCTCCTCTGCTGCACACCTGGCTCCCATCTGTACACAGGGGAGGATTCTTACTTTAGTGGCAAAACTTCCTGGTTCCTATAGTGCATGTGAGGCCCATTATACAACACTGGCTGCTCTCAGTGCATTTATCTTACCAAAGAAGCTTTCGAGGTCTGGCCAGTGTTGAAAGTCCCACTAGTGGGATAGGGCTTCCCCCTCTGCCCCCTCAAAGTAGCGCTTGGGGAGGGGGAGAACCATCAGTGCACAGCAGGAGGAGGGGGGAGGTCCGTCCACCAGGCAACAAGAAATGCTGGTGCTACTGGAGCTACGGTACTTTGAATTCCACCCACTTTTAAAAAAACAGCAATATCAACGGGTGGTGTTCAACCAAGCTTTACTCAGTGTGGATCCACTGGAATTAGGTTCATTTAGTTTTTTGTACTCTCAGCAAAATTTAGTTGAAGATCACTCAAAGTGTTCATATATAACGAAGCATGTTGTCTTAGTTTTTTTGAAGATGCATGCATGGGTCGCAATAGGAAGCGCCATCCTAAATTAGGCATTTCCTTTTGAGTGAGAAAGAAGAAGGGGGAGGACATGCCTCTTCTGTGATGGTAGCTCATCTGCAGACTGCAGTTTCATATTTCTTTACATGAAAAAAAACAACAACACAGCTTTCTAAGAATAGCTGTCCTGTCCAATTAACCAGAAATAAGTGTTTTGGGTGGAATCCTAAACTCTGCTTTGGCCCAGGGGGGCAACCACCACCTCTGCCCCCTTCCAGAACAGGCTTCCTCAAACTTGGCCCTCCAGATGTTTTGGGCCTACAATTCCCATGATCCCTAGCTAGCAGGACCAGTGGTCAGGGATGATGGGAATTGTAGTCTCAAAACATCTGGAGGGCCGAGGTTGAGGAAGCCTGTTGTAGAGCATGCTGCCCTGGACAGCAATCAGGCCTGGTGAGCCCATGCCACCATGTGATGGCCATGGGTCTGGTGGATCCCCCCTCGCATGCTTCTCCCTTTGAGCATTTGGGGCACTTTCCACTGGCTGCTGCAGGGAGGGAAACCTGCTGACAGCATTTCCACCCACCCATTCACCAGGAAGGAGGAGGAGTTCCATGCTGGTGTCCGGGGCCAGCGGAGGCTAGCAGGAAGACTGGGAAGAGGGATACCTTCACACAACCCATCACTGCCCCTCCCCACCTTTGTTAGTCAATCAGAGGGTTTTTATTTATTGACTGGTATGATAAATTGACTAAACATTAGCAGCCCTAATTAATTTACATCTTTGAATAGCTCTTTCTAGTGACAGCTTACAATGATATATTTAACACATGAATTAAATTTTGGCTCTTCTAGTAAAATTGCTTAGAATCATAACTGTGGAATAGATGCATATCCACTGACTGTGCTGAATTTATATTACTTTAAATGTACATTAGGAGCAAAAGCATTCAATCTTACAAAACATGCCCTCTCCCCAGTACAATAATCATAATCATATTTTGACATGTGGCTGGAGACTGGGGCAGGATATGGAGGTTTCTGAAAGTTTACTCTGGCTCTATAATTGTTGAAGTAGATTTGTAGAAAGAGATGAGCTTTAAAATGCCACCTCAGTTTGCTATCAAGATTCAAAAGAGTTAACAAGAGTTATGCGTTCAGGTAGGAAGAATAAAAGGCAGGAGGACAGTGCTTCATTGGACAGGATTTAGGAGTGGTTTGTAGACCTCACGCTAAACATACATCAACAGTGCAATAAGACTGGCACTAGCGGTTGGTTCTTCCAGGAGGCTGGGGAAGAGATTGAGCATCATTGCTGGCCCCAAGATTTGTCTGTTGCTGCTGCCAGCCTCCTCTGGAGGAAAGGATATAGGAGCCAGCTGTATGTCATCTACCCTGGTGAAAGGATCCCTTCCCAATGAACTTTATTTAAGCCAGGCTCCTTGGAGTGCAGGGAGTACCAGAAAGTTTATTGTCAGTTAACTCTTGTTTTGCTTTGTATTTATGTACTTATAGCTAGATTGGTGAGTTTTTTTGTTTTTTGTTTAGGTAATATTGAATTTATTCTCTGCTTGTTAGATAGTTGATTTTTGTTATTTTGAAATTACTGACATGCTCCATATTTTGGATACAGTCACATCTCAGTTCCCGAATGGCTCCGTTTTGGAACGTTTCAGCTCCGGAACACGAAAACCCGGAGTAAATGCTTTGGTTTTCGAATGTTTTTTTGGAAGCTGAACATCAGATGTGACTTCTGCTTGAGTGCAGGAAGCTCTTGCAACCAGTTGGAAGCCACGCCTCAGCTGTCGAACTTTTCAGAAGCCGAACAGGCTTCCAGAATGGATTACATTCATTGTGGAAAAGCAGCATATAAGTAAACCTAATCAATCAATTGGTGTAATGTGGCAGAAAAAATGCTAATGCATTTCTACATTAGCAGCAGGACAGCTGGAGCACTGTGTCCAGTTCTGTGCTCTGCAGCTTAAGCAATATATCAATAAACTGAAATATATCCAGAGAAAGATGACAAAGATGGCATGGAGCCTGGAGACCAAGACTTAGCAAAGAAGGTTGAAGGAACTGGATGGACTAGAGAGCAGATCCTTAAGAGGCAATAAATTCAGATTTATGAAGGGCTGTCCCAGAGATAATGGAGCAAATTTGTTCTCTGTGGAACCTGATCCAATGGGTCTAAATTACAAGAAAAAATGATATAGATTAAACAATAGGAAGGTCTTACTGATGATATGAATTGCTTAACAGGAGAACAGACTGTTGGAAGCACTGGGGGGCACCGCACAGCCCCCGAATTGAGACAAACCTCTCCGGGACGCAGCATGGGACGGTCATAACTCTTCAGTCAGCAGCGACACATATCTGAAGATATCTGCACACTCAAACAGCAGAGTAAAGCTGAGGCTATGAGGTGTGGCATCTAAGTAATTTATTAAGTAATGTGCGCTCCCGCTGCTCGGTCCCAGCGCCTGCCAACCTAGCAGTTCGAAAGCACCTCCGGGTGCAAGTAGATAAATAGGGACCGCTTACCAGCGGGAAGGTAAATGGCGTTTCCGTGTGCGACTCTGGCTCGCCAGAGCAGCGATGTCACGCTGGCCACGTGACCCGGAAGTGTCTCCGGACAGCGCTGGCCCCTGGCCTCTTAAGTGAGATGGGCGCACAACCCCAGAGTCTGTCAAGACTGGCCCATACGGGCAGGGGTACCTTTACCTTTTTACAGGACAAAGCAATCATAGCATCCTCTCAAACCTTCTCCAAGGGAGAGAGAGAGAGAAAGTACAAAAGTACAACACAACGGAAGAGATAGGTCTGGCTTCCGTTTCCCACACTTTCCAAGCATGGAATGTAAACACAGACATGTGATGTAACAATTATACATCCAGCAATGGGAGAGAATGAAAATACTGAGACAGACTCCCCCAGAACTTGGTGGACTTCACCAAAAGATCTTAAGAAGAAGCTGGATGGCCACCTATCAGCAGTGATGGTAGAGCCATGACTTCTCTACACTGGCAGAGAGACCTTCAAGGTCCCTTTCAGTTCTGTGTTTCCAAGTTCAGTACTGGGAATCACAGGATCGGCTGTGATGTTGCATTTTTGTAGCAGGATTAGCAGCAATTTGAAGTGAAGCAATCTGAATTTCCCATGAGGCTATATAAGTGGTAGAGCGTCAAAAAAGGAAGACCACCACTACCTCTCAGCCCTCCAAAAGTGCAAATGTCAAAACTACAAATGCAACCACAAACCCAAGTCTCACCTCTACCAGAGCGTGTGTATGGGTACCCTTGGGGTCCATTCCAGCTCTACAATTCTATGATGGTACTCCTCCTCCTCCTCCTCCTTTTATTATTTGTATGCCACCCATCTGACTGGGTTGCCCCAGCCACTCTGGGTGGCTCCCAACAAAATATTAAAAACACAATAAAGCATCAACCATTTAAAAGCTTCCTTGAATAGGGCTGTCTTCAGATGTCTTCTAAAAGTCAAATAGTTGTTTTATCTAAAAAATTCCTTCCAGTAGCACCTTCCAGTAGTTGTTTTATCTGTTTGACATCTGGTGGGAGGGTGTTCCACATGGTTGGCACCACTACCCAGAAGGCCCTCTGCCTGGTTCCCTGTAGCTGCACATCTCACAGAGAAGGAACTTCAAGAAGGACCTCAGAGCTGGACCTCAGTGTCTGAGCAACAGAAGTCCACCTGCACCACCCCATCTGTCACTACTGCATGTGTCAGAAGATCCCTATCTTGAACCTGTAAACATGATCTTTTCCAGAAAACCCACATCAGGTAGGAAATATGTAAAGCTTACTGCATATCAGGTTGAAAAATGGAAGCTTTACAGTTTCATTTTTAACAAGCACTGCCACAGATAACAAGCACAAACCGCCTTACAGCTTGTTTGCCATCACTGACATCTTTTCTTGACTGCAAGTTTTCTATTACAGCTTCACCAAACAATGTGACATACCTTCAGGCTAATAAAAAAAAAGCCTCCTTTTTTCTTACTAAGCCATGTGGGAAGCAGGGGGAAATACTCTGCATGAACAGTCACCAGAATTTATACTCTGCCATTGGGGAAATAGCATCCATCCCATAAATAAATTCCACTGCTTTACCCAGAGTGTTAGGCATAATCAATACATCTTAACTTTGGACCATATATTATTAGTTTCACCTTTTGTTCAGGACTCCCACTTGATATAAATAGAACTTCTGTGTGAAGACCAAATACATGGCTTGGAAATTTATTGGAAATTTATTCTCTTACAACACTAAAGCAAAAAGAGTAAAAATATGATCTAGGAGGAAATGAAGGTTCATTTTGCTTATTGTTTGTTTATCTAAAGGTCTCTGAAATCCATACTCACATGGGTATTTCCATTGACTTTGACTAGCAATGCAGGCCACGACCCTTCTGAGCATCATGTGCATTCAGGGCAACCTTTGCTGGCTACTACAGTAGACAGAACTCAGCAAATGCATATGGGGATTGTTCCTTTTTAATAGCACTACTTATATGGATTCCTATGGATATATTCACATTTTCTTCTAGTAAACATGATCTGCTTGCAGTACAGACTACCTTCTCTACACATGAAGTGTCAGGAACGTCCCTTCCCAAAGCAACAGTGAAGACTCCGGAGAAGAAGGGGGCAGCTTGAGGGGAGTAGAGGTTTGATTCCTTCCCACATTGAGAGTGATGCCAGCCCCTCCCGTTCAGGAATGTAGGCTATAAATCCTTAAGACAGCACAGAGCAGGCCTGCTTCAGAGGAACAGCTACTGTTAAATTCAGCTCAAGAGGAGGAGGGGCAGCCTTCCCCTGAATCTCCTCGTAGTAGGAGGAAGAGTAGAGCAGAGTAGAGTAGAGTAGAGTAGAGTAGAGTAGAGTAGAGGCGCAACAGAGGATATCCTGCTGGCGTAGGCAGTGTCAACCAGTGCGTCCAACTGCCTCATTGGGGAAGAATGAGCTGGGAGGGCTCGGACTGAAACTGCTGTGTAATTACTAAATAAATCTAAGAGTAATAAACCTGCCAGCTTGACGTGTCTTGGAGTGAGAGAGACACTCCATGAAGCTACCTTGAGAAGAGTCAGACCATTGGTCTGTCCAGCACAGTCTTGTCTGTCCTGGCTGGCAGCGGTTCTCTTCAGGTGGGATGGGCAGCCTGTGGCCCTCCAAATACTTAAACACCAACTCCCATCATCTACAACACTCGCCATGCTGGCTGGGGCTGGTGTGCGTTGAACAACATCTGGAGGACCACCAGCTCTCTGACCCTGTCTTAAGTTCTTAGGCAGACCTTAAGGTTCCCAGCATGGCTATCTTAGAGATGCCAAGGACGGAACCTGAGACTGGTCAGGAAACATGACATATTGTGCTGGCCCTGGTTATCACACTATACAGCCACCATTTTACAGCTATTTAATGAAACTCTTTTCTCTACATTGTTAGATCACAAAGTGATTAAAGCATCTCTAGCACACTCCAGATTAGTCCCATTAGCTCTGAAGGAGTATGCAAGAGAGGATTTGGACATGAAAGAAATATGCTTTTGCTTGCATTCCAGCCTCTTCACAATATTCTACCCATGTGTGGCACGGAATAGCTAATATTTTATAAGACAATTTCATTCACTATGCAGTCCATGAACCAGTTAAGCAAAACACAACCAATTAGCTTCCAGTTGGCCTAAACAACCAAAATATTATCTGTTACAAAAAAGAAACATACCAGCGTTGTTCTTCTAGAAAAAGAGGTGTCTCCTTTGTTCTCTTATATTGGCAATTATAAGAGGTACCAGAACTGAGTCCCAGTGAGTTCCGACTGAAAAAAAGCACCAAAACAGACACTTCATGGGTTGGCTTGCTTATGATGTCAGCAAAAATCACTTCCTAGGAGCCAAGACAGCCATGGACATGAACACAAACACTTTCCACCAGATGGAAGGCCTTCAGTTTTCACATTTACACTTCAATCACAGTACATAAATATTTCTGCCTCTAGTCAGGGCCGGCCCATGACATATTGAGATGAACCACAAAAAGGCACCCCCTCTGCGCTGGGTAATAAGGGACAAGTGAAGATTTACATCAGGAACAAGCAGGGGGTGGGATGAGGAATAAGATCTACATTGGGATTGCAACCCCTATGGATCCTGCAACCCAATGTGGTTGCCTCCCCTTGCCTGATGGTCAAGGGCCAATCCTGCCTTTAGTAGCAACACATTTTGCAGTGTTAGGAGATGGAGACAGGAAAGCCATTGCTCTCCCTCTGAATATATATCCCCTGCAAAGGCAGAAGTGAAGTCCAATTCATTTAGAATTATCTGTTGATGAATCCTGGACTCGATGCAATGTCATGCAACATGTGGTTAGATTATGCACCTGCCCTCTTCCTGAGAAATTTCCGCACTCTTACAAAATGCTTTGTATTCAGTGGTGTAAAAGGTAAAGGTAAAGGACCCCTGGACAGTAAAGTCCAGTCAAAGGTGACTATTGTGTTGTGGCACTCATCTCGCTTTCAGGCCAAGGGAGCCGGTGTTTGTCCACAGACAGCTTTCCAGGTCATGTGGCCAGCATGACTAAACCGCTTCTGGAGCAATGGAACACTGTTACGAAAACCAGAGTGCATGGAAACGGCATTTACCTTCCTGCTGCAGCGGTACCTATTTGTCTACTTGCATCAGGAAAGCTTTTGAACTGCTAGGTTGGCAGAAGTTGGGGCAGAGCAACGGGAGCTCACTCCATCGTGAGATTTGAACTGCCGACCTTCCGACTGGCAAGACCAAGAGGCTCAGTGGTTTAGACCACAGTGCCACCTGTGTCCCTGTTCAGTGGTGTAGTGGGGGGGCTGGGTGTGTGACCCGGGGTGCAAAACCAGATGCCCCCACAACAGCCTCCCTGCTGAGCTCCTGCAACATTCTGGAGCTTTGGGGAGGTAAGCTGTGCCCAGGCTGGGCTTCCACCAAGCCTGGAGTGGTGCCTCCTTCTTCTTGGACACCTGTGTGCCCACTCCCTGCCCCTGGGGTTGCCAAGAGACAAGGGTTTGCTCAACCTGTGAAGCAGTGAGGATGGAGGGGTGGGGCCTCGGGTGCTAGGCACCGCTGGGGAGGAGGAGTCTGCTCCCATGGGGGGGGGGAGGATGCAGTGGAGGCTAAGCCAGGGACGCTGCAGTCACTGCAGGCAGAGTACCAGTGCCTCCACTTGGAACTCCTGGCACTGGCCTCACCAGTGGCGGGGGGGGCATGGCTGGTGTGCAATGGCGGGGTACACAAGCTTTCCCAGGGTGGGTGCTTGCTAGTATGCCCACTGCACCTCACCACTGCTACCCATGTGCTGCCCAGCCTGGCCAAGAGGGAGGGAGAGAGGGAGGGCGCTGCCAGCACCCACTGAGGAGGGGAGGGAGGGAGGCTGGAAAGCACCCAAAGGGGGAAGGACCCCCCGGTGTGCCTCTGCCCCAGTTGTCCAGTCCACCAGGGGGAGCAACACTTGTCCCGCACACCAGAAACCCACGCTACACCACTGTTTGTGTTGCCTTTGAAATGCCACCAGTGTTGCTCCTAAGTTCTGAATCTACTTTGTCAAAATGTCACAATATGTGGAATTCAGTGAGAAGACTGGGACACATTTTAAATGAAAGATGTGAAATGACCCTCAGAGATGAATAACTGTCTTTTGGAATATCTGTGTCTTATTTTCCACAGCTTTTGAACACAGAGCGACATGCACAGAGCATTTCTGGTATTGCAGAATCTGGGCCAGTTTATTTACTCCTTGCTTTCATATGGGCAAATATTGAAAACATGTAGTAGTCATACAAAGAACTTCAGTATCATTTTGTTGGGATGGGGCTTAAGCTCTGTTTCAAAACTTCCTTTATGCTTTAAGCAATTGGCTGGATCTCCCCCCCCCCCCTCGCATATATACGTGCAACATTTCCTCCTTTCTCTTGCATTGCAATATCTTGTAAACAGCCTGCTTATTTATGACTGCAAGCAAGAGGCAAAATCCAGTGAATCTCTTAGCAGTATTAAAAAGAAATAGCAGCAGTTACTGCCTTATACAATACACTTGATAAATTTGAATCATCTAAATTTTTATTGCTGCAATCTTTAAAATAAAGGACTACAGTTTCCTTTCTTTTTTAATAATGCACAAAAATTCTAATAAACAATTTAATCTGAACTACAGGATAGAATGAAAGGCCATTTAGATGTACTGACTCAATGGATTGGGGAAAACGACTGTGTGCCTGAGCAGTTTTGGCTTGCCGATAAATCTTCCCTCCCCCTTTTTAATAACAGGATCGTTGTAGAGCTTTTATGGAAAGTGAAATGCCCTCTGTCTTAAGCAAGACAGAAATATTTATGAACTTCAAAGAAATGTAGCTAACGAGGCTATAACTTTCATTTTTTAAAAAAATAAAATAATGAACAAGCAAGTACCCTAAGATACATGCACTGTGGGAATCTGTCTTTCTGCCTCTCCTGCTTTTGCTTTCTGCTGCAGATCAGCTGGTTAATCTTTTCTAAAGGAAAATAGATATATTCAAAGAGGAATGTTAACCAGAATCCAAAGACTTATGCAACTAGTTCTGTGTGCCCAAGAGGAGTTTGGAACGGCTTTTCTCAAACAGCAATTCCCCACTCTCACATTAATGCCACATGGAAAAATGCTTTTGAAATGCTGAAGTCTTTCAAATGCAGTTTGTTATGTGGTATGGGAATCTGATGTTCAAAGGGGGGAGGGGGGAGTGAAGAATAAAAAATCCCACTGCATAAGAGAGTAGCTCTTTTATTCCCAACCACCAGCGTATATTATTCTGGGGAAAACATAAATATCAAAACTGTATTTTTATAACATTAACTGGGCTAGTTGTCTTCCTCAAAGAAGGAGGGCCATCACAAGCACAATATTTGATTCTCTCCCACCCCTTCCTAGTATGTGTGTGGGGAATGGATGACGATAAATTATCCTTCAAATTTAAGAATGTGATAGCTCCAAAATCAAATCTTTATTATTATAGTCAGTGACCAGCATTGAGAAACCAAGATAAGATGCACATAGAACGGATTATCCAGATGCATGTAATAAAGTAAATAAAAAATGAAATGAAATGAAGGAAAATAAAGTACATAAAAATACCACAGAGTGAAATAAAAAGGGGAACCAACATTTTTAAAAGCTGTAATCATAATGTGAACTCCAAAGAAGAAAAACTACAGAATGTCTAAGGGCAGTTTCTGGAGGGTTTTGCTTGTCGCAGCATAGTACTTGGCTACACTGAGAGTAATATATGGTTACCAGATTTTTTTCAATGAATCTGGGGACACTTTTTTTTTTTTTTTTTTAAGCTGAGTAGCAACAGGGAGTCAGTAGTGGGGATGGTGAGGCAAAAGACTCTGGACCCAAGCACACATGCATATTGTATAAAGGTGCTGCAAAGCCCTTCTTTCACACCCTGCAAAACGTAAATGTGCAGAGTTTTTAAAAAACTGGGCAACAGCCACCCGCCAGCGACTCCCAAGCCTCTCCTGATCAGTCAAAACAAAGGGGGAAGGGGGCAAGAGATCTGTACCACCGGACGTCCCCGGTTCCCCTTTGGCAGTGGTGGCAGCAGCGGCAGTCAGCAGCCCGGAGCCAGCCTAGTAGCGCAGTTATTATTAAGATTATTAGCTGGCTTACTGGACTGGACTTTTCTATCAATTGTGGTTGGTGTGTGGTTGGAGGCTGAACCTAGATTGTGTTGGCGTTCAACTTTTGCAATACATTTCTTGAAAACCACTCAAGCCTTTCCGTATTGCAGAGGGCTGGAAGAGGCCAATAAAAATCTGTATAGCTGGAGTTTATGGGGTGGGGTTTGCTTCCATCCTGAGGGGACAGCTAGACTGAGCCAGTTAGATGGAAGGTTAGTTTCAGGCGGAACTTAAAAATGGCAAGCCAAGCCCTGACTTCAGCCTCTTGTAGGACTACCTCTGAAGGTTGGGTGGCATTTGCTTCCATTAAATTACAACTGAGTCACAACTAAGTCCTGTTTAAACAATGGAACACTAATGGTGCACACAGTAGTCAGCAACCATAAACACTTCCAGTGGAAGTTCAAACTATAATTAAAGCAATGCATTTGTGTGCAATATGGTTTTGCATGGTTTTTTTTAATCCATTAATTGAGAAAATAGTGTTACACACTACCCCAGTCTCCAAACCAGTGAGAGACTCCCGGTGTCTCTGCATTTACACAGGCTCGGTTTCCTTGAAATGAAGATCAGTGAAGAATGTGCTGTATTTAGGATATATGGTTCTATTTACACACACACACACAACCTGAATATAGGCTGGAGGGGCTCACAACATCAGCACTCAACAAATCTTGCTTCTCCATTATTTCCTGAGCAGCGTCGAAGTTCAGCACAGAGCAGTACATGCCTCTATGTCTCCAGCTTCCAACCTGCTCACTCACACTCTGCTCCAGCTACTGTTCTCCTACATAGCAGCTGGGGGGGGGCACTAGGACACTGAGCAACTTCTTTGTTTTTTGTTTTTTAAATAATATTTATTACTTTTAAAACTTACAAAAAAGAAAGAGAAGAAAAAAGACAAAAAGAAAAAAAAACAAGAAAGGGAAAAAACAATACAATACAATATATAAACAATACAAAACACAACATTGACACATTGACCTAAACAAAACAAAACAAAAACAATTTAAAAACATACATCATACCATTTCAGTACTCTGTTTTTCATATCCTTGTTTCATCGACCTCCTCTCACCTCCCTTTTTGTATTCCACTTCTATTAATTGTTTCAGCAATTCCTTTCCATCTTTCTCTATTTTCTGTCATATCTTAACTTATTTTTACCCTTATTTTCCATTAATACTATAATGCTTATTTATGCTTAACTCCTTATAACATTTCTACTAAAGCCATAAGATTTCATTCCAACATTTTTCTAACACTCAGTAATTTTACAATATTTCTATTTCTAAAAATAAACTTTAAACTTTTTCCAATCTTCTTCCACCGTCTCTTGTCCCTGGTCTCGGATACTGCCAGTCATTCATCAATTCCATATAGTCCATCAACCTGGTGATCTTCTGTCCGAGGCTCTTAACACTTTTCCAAGTCCCTTCTGCAGGTCTTCTTCATATTTATACATGCACTTTACTTTGTCTTCTACTGATCTTGTTCTTATTTTCCTTCCTTTGATACTGAAGAGCAGATCTCGGGGAAGCTCCAACCTAGCAATGCTTTTATTCCTTCTCGACAGGTCAACCAAATCTCCATGGTTAAATCTAAAATCCATAAGGTATTTCAGGACATGTTTCAAAATTCCTCCAAATCTAAAGGCCCCCACAGCTCCAATCTCCTCACGACCCAAGTCCAAATCCCAAAAGTCAGTAAATCCCTGCATGAAGTATCCAACTTTCCTTCTCCAGTCCAGGCAGAGCTCCGATCCTCAAAATCTGACTTTCTAAATTCAATCATAAAAGGCCTCAACTTATAGTCCTCAATTTGCCTCTGTAAGGCTGGGGCTCCCACTTGTATTACTTTAGGTTCAACAACAGCAACTTTCTCCTTCGCCTTCTCGACAATTTGCCCTGTCAAAGTAGATTCCTGTATCAGATCCTGAATAATTTCTGTATTGATGTTCACTTTTTGTCCCAAATTAGTCACTTTTTGTCCCAAGTTAGTCACTTTTTGTCCCAAGTTGTCATTTTTAGTAGTCATAACATCTGTCTTCTTGTGGAGTTGTTCCAACGAGTGACTTATCTTGCATAATGCAATCACTAAAGCTTCTTCTGTCGACATTCTCAAATAGTCCAAGGTCAATTCCTGATTCTCACAGTCTCTTATCTTGCAGCTGGTTCCCCCAGCTCAGCTCTTATAACAGTTTCAAAGGCTCCCTCTAGAGGGAAACAGTTTCTATTTGTGTCAATCCTTTTAAGCACAGTTCAAACAGTAAATATAGTTTCAATTTTCAGTTACTTTTCCTCCTTTTTAAACGCAGAAGAGGACAATGGAAACAACATATTTCTCTTATTTAGCTAACTGTCAAGATACATTCTATTCACAGCCAACGAACTTCAAAACATCAATCTTACTGGCAGCCCCTTTCCAGGTTCAGAGCAGTGGTCATTTAATTTTCATCACTCTCTCCTGCAGGCTTGCGCGATCCAAAATTTCCCCCCTCTTCTCCTGCTTCCAAGGGGGGGGGGGTTTAATAGTTTTAATTGATGGAAGTTTAATCCTTTGCGGAAGACTTTCCAAGACTTTAGCTTGCAGCCTCTTTGCTTCAGTCTATTTACAAAAGGGGAAGGCGGACTTCCTGTTTTAAACCTCCCCGTTTCGATGCCAAATTAAGACGTTTAAAAATCCAATTTTCCGTTCTACTCACGGGTAGTTGTTTTAAGATCACATTGTCCACAGGAAAAAGTCAGCGCTCTCCGAGAACAGCTATGCGGCTTCACTCCGTGAAAGAAGCAGACAATTCGAAGCACCGCGCCACTCACCCCATGTCGCTCCGGATCCCTGAAACCGGGTTTCCCCACGAGTAGGGGAGGCGCAAAAGGTGCCAGCCGAATCCCAGGTTCACAGGCTTCTCCCGCCTGTGATTTTTAGTGGGTCTCCGCCTTCGGTGGCCAGACCCTGTTTCCACAGGTGGCCAGACCCTGTTTCCACAGAGTAAATTCCTCCCGATCAGAGGAATTCCGCCATTGCCAGAGGCGCTAACCCGGAAGTCCACACTGAGCAACTTCTTTGGTTATGCTAAATCGCAGTACTTAACTAGCCAGCCAAAGCCATTGCCTTGACAAAGGAACTGATTTGGCAAGGTTCCCCTTATATTTTTTACCTTCCCAGATACAGGATCCCAACCCCCTCCCTGAGAGCACCAGTGTGGTAATGTTCCTCTAAACTTAGATTCAGTTCCCAGCATGCAAACTGAAGGGTATCTGTTTCAAAGAGGTAGTGTTCTTCCTTGGTAAATAAGAGACAAATACCAGGTGCATGTGAACAAGGCCCGGGAATTTGTGCTAATTAAGCCATGATTCGTTAAAATTTTAATGAAAATGGAGCTTCAGTGTGTCATTCTAATCAGCTCACAGACTTCGACTCTGAGATAAGCTTCAGCATGGACTTGATTATGAAGTGATCATTTATGCTACATTATTAATTGGTGCTAATTAGTATTAATTTAATGTTTCCACATTTCAAGATATAGACAGTCACATGGCTGAGGCAGGTGTTAACACATCACAGTGACCTCATGCCCAGCACTATTTATATTTATTACAGCACATTATTAAAAGCGTAATCTTGCTAATGGCTGAAAAGAAGCTTGCGTCTGACAGTTGGAGCTTCACCATGGGCTTCGGAAACTCCTCACCTGTTCGCTGTGATTCAGTAAAAAAACCCTGGAAAACTAAAGGATCTTTGTTTCTTGAGGGAATGGTTCCTCTGGGCTTTTCTCCTCCTGCCATGCGCAAGTGTAGCTCTCAATTGTCACTTCTCTTTCCCCTTCTCTTCCCCCAGAAGTGGGGTCAGTATCAACAAGGTCCCATGCAGGGCTTGCACTCTGCTCCTCAGCAGTTCTTGCTGATGCTTCTTCAAAGCACTCACACATGCAGGGCTGACCCTGAAGCAGCCACCTCAGGCAGAGGAATCCCAAGGGGGCAGCACCTCTACAAGTCCCCCCCCCCCGCCGCTGCCACCAGAGAACAGACAGAGGAGAAGAAGCTTCCAGCGAGATCTTGTGAGATCTCACTGGTGCTGCTGCTTCTCCTCACTTCTCCACCACCAGGGAATTGAGAAGAAATAGCTCCGGCTTCCAGGTTCTGGTGAGATCTTGCAGACCTCTTGTGAGAACTTGCTGGAATCTAGAATCAGCAGCTGTGCAATCCCAGGAAGTGAGGCTTTGGCAGGTGTGTGGTCCTTTCACTTCAGGCAGAAAAACAGGACAAGTTGCCCCTGCCAACATGCAATTACAAAACAAGCATGTGGGATGGGGAGGGTCCTCACTACCACCCCCAATCTAAAGTGGTATAGTCCAGAATTTTGTTACTTCACGTTGGGTAGTGTATACAACCCAGCTGAACCAGAGACTTAGTTTTCTTTGAAGGGATTTTACTGCATTTACCTCATTCTGCAAGTGAAGCCTTGCAGGACTGAATGCTTAATGATGAAGATCATCATCATCATCATCATCATCATCTCTGCACATAGATAAAAAGAGATGTGAGGGTGAAAAGCCTGCTGGTTGGGCCTTCTCCCTGGTATACTTGTTTCCTTTTTTCTTTCTAATCGTTTTTATTAAACATCTTCTGGGGTCTCTATTTGCAGATCACAAAGTCCTTTCTGCAGATCAGTTATATTCAATGTGAGACTTTAATGTTGTATACAGTATAAGGTTGAGTAGAGAAGAGAGGTGGGGGGGAGAGATATATGCTAGTTTTCTAACTGCAGGGATCCCCCCCAGCCGAATCTCTGAATCCCCCTCTCCAGTTTGCCCCACTTGTAGCTGAATAGCTCAGCCCAGATATAAGAGATGGCGATAGGGTGCAGACAAGTTGGGGCTGGTTCATTCTCTCCTTCAAGTGATGTTGGAGGTGCCATGTTGCATTTAAACTGCTGCAGGTAATATATAAACTGGCTGAGTCCAGGGAGGCATCAAAAGCTGCAGGTGGAAATGGTCAAGGCAGGAAGCTGTCAGGTAGCTCAGTTTTCATGGTGTGCCGGCAAATGCTGATTGTCTCTCAATCCCTTTTGGAAAGAGTGTGACTGATTCAAACCGTATCCATAGGATAGGCTTGCTATGATTCTGCAGGGACAAATTCCCTTCAGAAAATTAATCTCGGAGTTTGTTTGTATTCACAGCTCTCGGGAAATTGCAACTACAGTCCCTGATCTGTTTGCAGAAAAAAAGTGTCAGCCTGAATTTGCAGCAAGTTAAAATCGTTGATAAGGGCCTCTTTATATAAAAGGGGCTCTTTCCACCACCGCCAGACCAGAGCAAGTACCGTATGTAATGAAAACTTACAGAAGGTCCCCTCAGTTTCAAAAGTCTCTGTCTGGGGTGAGGGTGGGGGGGGGTTAATGTCTGAGAAACACTCATCCAAAGCCCCTTTGACCGTGCAGAACTCATTGGGCAGCTCTTTAGATCCTGGCCACTGATTTTAGAAATATGATCTTTAATACTAGAAAGAAAATTTAATGGCCACATTTGAGGACCACATCACCATAATTTAGAAGACTGGGAATGATGAATGAGTTCAAGCAATTATTTTCCCTTTTCTCATATGCCTGTCTCTATAGAAGACCTGGTTTTCTCAAATCACAATTTTTCATGACATCTGAACCAGCAAACTGGTTAAGGTGAAGCCTGCAGACAAGGATCAATACATAGTTTGCAATTCTAGTTTGGAGAGTTCTTTCCAATCACCTTTAATAACCTTTAAGCCATGGATATGGAGAATGGGGAATTGACGGTTGCGTGGCTGTTGGGTCTGGACACTGTGAGACTGGAGTATTGGACTGGAGGTGCCTTTTCTTACTTTCATAATTGCTTCAGCAGCAAGCAAAGTTTGTATAATTATTATACTGTATAATGTTTATTTGCATTTTATGTGATGTGATCCCAAATAGCTATTCCATTTTCCTTCCTTACTGAATGACAGAGAGTGCAGCTTAATTCAAGGTTTCAGGCATAAGATACTTCCAGGACTCTTTAGCATGGCAGAGTAAGCAGTCCTAGTTAATAAAAAGTTAACTAGCTGTATCTGGCAGACACAATCACCAGACAGCTAGAAACAAGGTTGCTCTCAGAAGCAACTCTAGTGTCTCACAGAGCAGGTGAGCAAAGGAGGCAGGAGGCAGAGTTCGACCAACTCTAGGGGAAGCAATGGCTGGCACCACCTGAACATTAACAAGGTCAGATCCAATGAGGGGGATGTTTAGAACATTAGTGGGGGTTGTGGAATCTTGCCATCCTTTGTGCGTTTGAAATTTCTCTCGGCATATATTTGCAAACATGCGTGCCTTTCCAGATGCTGCTGCTTTCTCAGGGGGGACCGTGCAGCTGTCATAAAGTGGTTTGGATGACAGCGCCCCAGCAAGAAATGCTCTTGTAGGAGAACTGCAGCTTTCCAGCTGCTGGATCCAGCTGTTGGGAAACTGCAATCCTTGGCCTGTCAAATTTGACTATCACAACTTTAATGCTGTGGACACTGGTCACGCTAGCATCCCCTAATGGAGATAAGGTGCCCAAGAATTCACTGCAAGGCGCCTTGATAGAAGAACTTCTTCTGCCTTGCCACCCTGCATTTTGAATACTGTGCTATTTCCTGCTTGCCATCCTCTCCCTTTCTGTCTTGCTTATACTAGAGACTATGAATTCCTTCAGTGCTCTTGCCTTTGCCTTGACTAGGGACAGCTGTCCCTCCAGCAAGCACGAGTTCTGACAACAGCCCTGGCTGCTCATTTATCTTCAGATCATGACTGAAGGTGTTGATGCAAAGCATGAAAGCCAGAAGCAACCCAGTCCGTTCAACAAGACTGCCCTGCTACTTGTGGCAAAGGGAGTCTTGGTCTGGCAAACGGACATCTCAGTCGATGTGAGATAGAGAGGAGCACATGACTCTCCCATTTAGTTCTGTGACTCACCGTCATCTAGCTGGTGGGGACATAAAAGAACAAGTGATCTTAAGAGCCTTGCTGACCTGAACAGCCCCCCTCCCCCGCCCCTGCGCCTGTTTATCTTACAGGTTTGGTTTGACCTCCTGCTGCATAGAGTCTCAAACAGCTGGAGCCTGTTCCAAATACACCTCCTGCTTTGCTAAACTTTATCACATGCATGCAAATGCTTTTCACACCCATAAGATCACTCCACTGAAGAGCTCGCCTGTGCCACTGCTTTAGCCCTCGCTTTCAGATTTCTACTCCTCTGCAAGGAATGAGGCAGGGTCCCTAAGCAGGAGAGATCTGGCTGTGTGCCCCCACACCTATAATATAGTGCCTTCATACTGCTGACTGACAGATTAAAAACTACATTAAAGTGCCTAATAAATACACTCCACCTCACAGTTGCTGTGTAAAACACTCAATACAGCTTCCAGACACTAATTTTCTGAAAATTGCTTTTAACTTTCGTTCTGGAGCTCTTAGCATGGCTGTTGCTGAAGGCTTTCTGCTGAGGAGGGTGTTCTTTGGTGTTCTTTCTATCTACTTACTGTAACAAAATAAGAAGAGAATTTGTGTGAAATCATTGTTGAATGTTGTCGACCTTAAAAAACAACATCAGCAATTTTGCTCTATTTTTTAACAAAGGGCTCTGCTTGTAGCATTTCATTGCTGTAGATGAATTGGTTCCTATCTTCACTGAGTAGCACAGCTGATATAGCTGGTGGAGAGACTAAATTTCTAACGCAATACACCACTGGCCTCTAGCGGGGCATATGCTCAAAAACAACAATCAAAATTTAGAAGACTGTATAGAGCTAGATAGGTAAGAAGACAAGATCTAAACTAGATGTGAAATCCTTGGAGGGGGAAAAGTCCAAAGATCAGCAAAAGCATGGAGGGCAACCCAAAGTCAATGGTAATTGGAATCCAAACAAGCCCCAGCCAAAGAAAATTGGACAGAGAATATGTTAAACCTGTATGTTAAAGAAAAGGCTGTATGTAACAGTTGCAGTCAAATGGATTTGAAAACATTTGTCAGCAGTTTAGTGAAAATGAAGGGGAGGTATTTAATACTAGTCCTACCCAGAGTAGACCTACTGAAGTTAATAAACACAGCTGCCTTCTGCTCCTTAATTTCAGGGGGTCCACTCTGATTAGGACTTAGTTGAATACAACCCAAGGTCTTGATTTGAGAGTGCAGCTGCACTCCACAACCAGCCACACTCCCCTTTTCCCTAACCATCCATCGTCTCTCCCCCCCCCCCCCGCCATTTTCTGTCCCTCCTCTTGTTTTCGGGTGGTGGGTTTCTTCATTTGGATCTTGGAGGTACTAAATGGAAATTTATAGCAAGGCTGTTGGTTTGTACTAAATTATGCATATTATTAATATAACATGTACAATTAAACCAATAATAACAATGAGCTGAATCTCAGCCACTATAAACAGCTGTCACCATCTACTGAAGATCAAATATAAAATATTTTACAAGCTCCTTCCCTCAGTCATCTTCATAACCTTAAGTGGCATGTCACCATTATACCCATTTCACAAATGGGACGAGAGGTTGTAAGATAGTGACAAGACTACCCACACTGGTCTGTCTCTGAGCCTTGCTCTCCCTTCCTTTCTACACTGCAGCCTTTGCAAATGATTATACCACATTTATGCCTCACCCCCACCTCAAAAGAGGTCAAAGTGACCATCGTGGTTCTCCTACTCTGCCCTTTTATCTTCACAATAACCCTGCCAGGTGGGTTAGACTGGCTGCCCCAAGGTCCCCCAGGGAGCTGCATGACTGAATGTGGGTTCAAACCTGGGTCTCCCAGTTCTTGGTCCTACACTCTAACCACAGCAGATGCTTGGTTGTTACTCATTGACTGCATGTAATCCAAGTGCCTTCTGCTTAAGCTTGTTTGCCCACCCCCACCCCCGGTCACATTTTTGTGGTGCTATCATTTCCCAGCACTCAACTAATGACACTGTGTTGCTGGGAAATTGCAATTATCCTTCTAGCTGCCCTAGCAACTGCTACTTCAAGTCCTGTGGGAAATGTGGCTGTGTGACTAGCTACTGATGATGGCATTACTTGTTACTTCATACTTAGGGTTTATACACACCTCCGTTTGCCCTGCCGCTTTCCCCCAGGAAAACCCATGGTTTAACACTGAATCGGAACAAACGGCAATCAGGTTTTCAACGGATTGTCATTTGTTCCAATTTAGTGCTAAAGAGCAGGTTTTGCAGGAGAAAGTGGTGCTCGGTAAATGGAAAACCACTTGGACTTGTGCATTCTAGGCTTGGGACAAGCGGAAGTGTGGAGATGCCCACTCTCCATCCCTGGCCTTTGTTACAACCCCCCCACAGAACAGGAGGTGACTTGAATGCAGCCAAGCATTTGCTAAATCAGGGGAGGTGAACCTCTGGGACTCCAGCTTCCATCAGCTCTAGTCACCATGGTCATGGATGATGGGAGTTGTAATCCAGCAACATCTGGACAGGCTCCCCATCCCTGTGCTGAAACAAAGCAACAAGTCATCAAAAGTGGCCTTAGGCTATGATTTGGGCGGAGGTGAAAGGGTGTTGTTTTTCATACTCTTCCGGCAACGGTGGAAAGCCCACACTTTGGCCATTTGTCAGGAACCGTGCACATGGTGATCCTGCTGTAAGCAGCCAGTTGTCTCCAGTTGCCTTTGGTGATGCTGTACTATACATTCCTTGACTGTCTGGGCTTACACAACGAAGGCGACAGAAGCTGTAAGGAACTGGAAAAGACGGTAGCAGATTGGTTAAACAATGGTTGAAGTCAGATATGAAAGAAGGTAAACATGCTCTGCTCTAGGAATTTGGAGAGGGAAAATATTTTGCTTTCCTCCACCCCCCAACACTTACAACTGATGCATTTGCAGTACAGCCCAACAGTGGGATTATTTCCATTAGAATCTGAGCAAATGTTATGGCTCAGTTATGATATTCAAATAAGTTTTTGCTACACAAATATATCTTTGACACTAATTGCTTCAATTTTACATTGATCCTCCACCATGCAGGACTAATCAAATGCTGCTATAACTAAATAATCACCATGGTAATTTTAAAAGGTCCCTTCCAACTTTACAGTTCTAGGATTACAAACATGGCCAGATAGGTAGGTAGATAGATGATAGATGATAGATAGATAGATAGATAGATAGATAGATAGATAGATAGATAGATAGAAAATAAATAAATAAATAAATAAATAAATAAATAAATAAATAAATAAATAAATAAATATCAAAAGCTCTCTGTGATCTTAATGCAATCCTACAGGCCCTGGCTCAATATTATCTTTTCCCCCCATGTTCTAAAATTAATGAAAAACATATAGAGTGTGAACTAAAGGGTAAGCAATAAATATCATATAAATATGTGTTTCATATTTCTCAGTTCTTCCGCTGACATAAATGAATACAACCTTTCTTTTTACACATAAACAGCAAGTGCACAAAGGAAATCAACTCAACACTCAGAAAAATGAAACCCTCTTAATCAGTCCCCCCCCCAGGTAAGTAGTCCATATTTTTAAAGACCACTCACTTCACAGCATCTATCAGCAGACCTCAGCTCATATTTCTAGATATGATTGCATTTATCACATATGAATTGCCAGTTTTCTTTTTCTTAAAATAACCCACACATTTTTCTCAAAGGACATATTCCTGCCATGATCCTGACTTTTGGAGTTTATCTTAAAAGTGAGGGGGGAAAAAATGCCAATTATGCTTGCAGTGTTGTGCATTCAGGGTGGGTGCCACTGCTGATTCTCACATTCCCCTCCTAATGTTGGAATGTGCATTTGAATCCTCCTCTGCCTGTTTTGTAGGACTTTGCTGAAATTTCTCAGAAAAGATTTTTTTAAATAAACTATCTGAGAATTTTCTCTTTAAAGCACCCCCCTCCCAAATGGAGAAATTCAGGCATTTCCTGAAATAGTATTCAGTGAAATCACCCCAACTCTCTCCCACTCTCCCTCTCTCTCACACACCCACACCCACTTCACTGTTTGCAAATAGGATGGAGAATCTTGGGAGGCCGTGGTGGAAGAGGACATGATGTTGTGACTCAGCTGACGACATCTTCCAGCAGTGGCATTGTGTGGGTTGCCAGTGCTGGGAGCAGTGCAGAGGAATGGGAGGGAGGGAAACAAACAAACAAACAAACAGAGCATACATGTGTATTCAACTGCCTAACAGCATCTGTGTCATCCAGGAGATTGCAGCCACAGTAATAAGATAAGTCGTTCCATTGTCTGGTGAGGTCACTTCCTGGTATGCATGGAGAAGCTGTTTTCAATGGAGCCCAGCAATGGAAGCATGGAGATGTATTGAGGCAGCACCAAGTGTTGAAATTTTGCACCCTTAATAATTTTGCGTCCGGGGCAACCACCCCACACAACACTACTGTGTTCCAGTACAGATTACCTGAACATTCCAATGGGAGCCATGATATAGTGCCATATTAATGCAGAATGTGCATGCAATACAGCCATGTGGGTTGGACCAATTGCATATGTTCCCCCCACCCACTCAGCTCCCTACCTGGAAGAATGGTGTTGTTCAAGCTAGAATGGCTATGGGTCCAGGCACACACAGGCAACTGCAAAATCATACAGCCTCTCTAGTGGTGGTTGCTGAAGGGAACGTAAGGCTATCACTTTGGCAGGGTTGTTAAATTTGTATTTCTTTGATTTGGGCTTAATTTGCCCTGAAAAGAGTTTCCTTTTGCACTGAATCTTATTTAGCTCAACTACTACAACTCTTCAAGAAATTTTGTAGCTGCTTCCATAAAAGAGAAACCAGCCCCCTTTCTTAAATTCATTGAATATTGATGTACCATAGAACGCATATTCATTTCTGAGACAATTTATTTTAAACACACCTTTTCTGATTTTGCTATGTACATTTTAATTCCAATAACTGTGTTTTGCAGCTGCTACAATGATTCAGTGGGTGGGTTTCTTTCAACGCCTTGAAGTTTGAAGGCAAGGTAATTGACTGTATTAATCTTGGCATTTGGTTTGCTGCTCCCTGAGCTCCTAACTGTTATAAATGGGAAACACAGTATTGTTTTGCATACAAAATATTCTGTCAATTGGCATATATTGAATTAAATAAACATATATATCAAATAATTTTGGCACAATCCAGCCAACCTTCTTCTGCTCAAGCTCCACTGAGATGAATGGCTTAGCTCCTGTGTTTCCCCCCCGTGAATGGATCAGGCAGGGGCTTCTGCTGGCAGAACAGGGATTGTTTTATCCTCACCAACCATAGTCATCTCTGATACTGTATGGAGGCTCCCCAACCTGATGTGGCAACCCTGTTTAGGGAAGTTTTTAATTTTTGATGTTTTATCATGTTTTTAATATTCTGTTGGGAGCCGCCCATAGTGGCTGGGGAAACCCAGCCAGATAGGCGGGGTATAAATAAGTAAATTATTATTATTATTATTATTATTATTATTATTATTATTACTACTACTACTACTACTACTACTATTTGGGGTGGTGCAGATCTGTAAGGGGAAGAGAGAGAATTAGCAGAAACTGCCTTCTCCCCCTTTTGTCAGCAGATGCCTCAGCCCGATTAGAGTCCCCTTGTTGATGAGCAATTCTGCAGCAGGTAACTTGCTGGAGTACAGTAAGGTTGCCAGGATATACTGACATGGAACAATGCATCATATGATATTAAATTGAATTGAAAAAGCAGATAGGTCCTAGATGAAGGCAACATTCCATTAGTGTATTCCCTCAGTGAAGTGCTTGTAAACCACCATTGTAAAATCTCAGAAAATAATTGGGATTGCAAAACTACTACTCCTCTTCCTCCTCTCATGGCCAGTTATCAGGATCCTTTAAACTAGCAGTATGTTTTGTAAGCCTCTTTCTAATGCCCCTGAAAAGTCTAAAGTTTTGGCAATGCTGCAGATCTATCAATTGGCCCTGGTGGCTGTTTGCATCAGATATGGCCTCTATTATTCTTCCACAAATACAAGCAGCCCAAAAATTATTGGTTATCATTTCTGCAATCTCTTGACACTCATCTGCTTTAATTACATGGTGATCACAGGCGTGGGCTCAATGGGTAATTTGGGACAGGAGGCTGGCACAGAGTTCTACAAGGAGACCGGGAACAGCTGCTGCTATGGATTCATGAGAGATTCGTGCCGATCAGTCACAGCCATTGTCATCAAACGTTTGCACCTGCACATCATGCCCTTGGCAGTTTGCGATTATAAATACCACAGAGACCCGGGGACAATTAAGGCACTTAAGCATTTTTGTATCAGCACTGGAAGCTTAGGATGTGCGATCTCCAAAACAACTGCTTAGCTATGTCCCTCTTATGCTGCAGTCGCTGTTGTGCAGTTCGTTCAGATATCGCTTGTTAAAAGTTGCCTACTGTACAGACAAACTCCTCTCTCTCTCTCTCTCTCTCTCTCTCATTTAACATCTGTCTCTAAGAAATAGGTCAATAAAGATGGTGGACTGGGAAGGCTGAGCTGTCCACCTCTGACGACCGGTGAAGTCAATGAGGGTTGCAGCTCATAGCCCTTGACTAATAGCTCACTCACACCAGACGTGCCCCTGAACACATGCCATGCTAAGGTGCACCAGTGTCAACATCGCAATGGCAGCCTCATTTGTTCTTATCGCTTATTGCAAGACATGATACTGCTTAAGGGTCAGTTGCTTCCACAAGTCATCTCTGACAAGCCCTCAGTCTGGATAATTGGATGTGGAGCAGAAGCCGAAGGAGGAAGAAGAAAAGGCAAGCAGTGAGGCCAGGGACTCAGGAGACGCAAGGTTTCAGGACTGCACACCCCGGCATATAGCAATGGCTGGGGGTGGAGCAAATCATGGAGTTGTAGATGTAACAAAGAGCTGCTATGCAGAAGCCAGAGTTCGTATATCAAGGCCA
This sequence comes from Podarcis cretensis, assembly GCF_951804945.1. Classification (NCBI taxonomy): domain Eukaryota; kingdom Metazoa; phylum Chordata; class Lepidosauria; order Squamata; family Lacertidae; genus Podarcis; species Podarcis cretensis. Next base: position 138,908,885 of record NC_137170.1, on the reverse strand, counting down.
ACAGACGTAGCCTGTTTTGTTCATCTTTCACCCAGGGAATCCAGAAACAGAACCTAAAGGAACAAAAGATTTAGCTAAGGAATGGGCAGCTGCAGCTCCTTCTTTAATCAGGCTGGCCAGTCTGAGCAGAAATGACCCCCTAATGGCTGGTAGAGGGATTTTCACTTCCTTGAAAAACAAAAGGAATGCATCCCCCTCATCTGTTTCTGCAAGAAACAAATGGAAATGTAAACCTGAGGCTACCCGAGTTCCAGTGACAGAGATGGATCCAATTTCTCGGACATGGGAGTGACTTATCCAGTGCCTTCATCATGCCAGGATTCAAGCTCAACTTGTTTTTCCTCATCCATTTCACCATTGCATCCAAGCAATGGCTCAGGAACTGCATGGCGTCTCCTGATTCAGACGTTGCAGTGAAACAGAACTGAGAATCATCAGCATACTGATGGCATCTTTCTCCAAAATGCCTCATGACTGCTCCCAGTAGATATTAAATAGCACTGGAGATAAGATAGTCCCCATTTGCTCTTCTTGGTTGCAGCACAAGGAATGGAAGAATTCCCTCCACCGACTGTCCCAGATCCTTTGAAAAGTTGTTTATTTTAAAGTTATGTTTTTTTATGACTTCTTTGTATTGGATCAGATTGTTATTGAGTGCTTGATCTTTGCTATCTATTTTGTTGTTTCTTCAGGTGGTAAACCACCTTGCATATAGTAAGATAGAAAGGAGGTATACAAATTAAAAGTGAAATGAAATGATTCTATAATCTCTTCACAGTTTCTAACTGGCCTTGGAAAATTCAAGAACTGATTTTGAAGCCCTGCCTGTGTTGTATCATATCGATTATGGATTCTGAGATTATGGGAGGGATTCTTTTTTTCTTTTTATATATGTTTTTGTACACTAAAGCCTCCCCTGAGATCTTTTAATGAAGGGTGGGCAAGAAATACAGTTAATGTTAATAATAATCTGGGTTCAAATCTCCACTCAGCAATGAAACTCATTGAGTAACCTTGGACCAGCCACTATCTCTCAGGCTAACCTTTCTCAAATAGCTACTGTGAAGATAAAAGGGGGTGAAGGACCTTGTACACCATCCTGATCTATCTCATTGGGGGAAAATAACACCGACTAATCATTGTTCATAAGGTATGTAATGCCAGACATCACGTGGCTGCTTCTGCAGGGCACTAGTAGCTGAAACTTAGCCTGTGGTGTGGTGTGATTACTCTGGATGTAGCTGTGAGAACTGGTGAAAAAAGCTGGAGATGAATAAACTACATGGGTAGAGTCAGTGACAGTACAACATCTGAATAGAAGCGTCCAAAAGTGGCACCGTGCATAGATTATGTCTACTTGGCAAGAGAGGCACACTCATTGAACTCTGATGCAAAGTAAAAAGGAAACTGGTGGCAGAATGGTCCCCATCTCAAGGAACTTGGCACTGAAAACTATAAAAAAGGAAACAAGCGTAGTGAGGGGAAAGAAAATCTCCCTGCTTCAGAGCAAAAAATTCTCCCTGCCAAGGTCAGAGCTGGCAAGTGTGATGGCTCATTTGCTTTGGGTGCTCTACCTCCATAGATGCTCGTGATCACAGCACAGCTAGTTAGTTGCTTTCCAAGCATCTGTGTGGTGTGTTTTTTCCTGGTGTGCCTTTACAAAGGATCATATCATGCAACTCATGTTCATTTAATTTCTCTCTTATTAAAACCAAGTTAGGCAAGTGGCCATTCATCACATTTTACAAGGAAGCTGGCATCTGAGCAGAATGCCCATGTGCCAAGTTTCTGATGTGGAAACGCATTTCTCTGCATTCTAATCCCGTCAATATCTTCATTTCAATGGGGAAAACCCAAGTGATCCTTACCCAGGCCATTAGGAAGTGGAATATATTACGTACTTAATGACACTGAAGAAAGGAAAGGCGCCATAGCACATGGCCTGTAATTATCACAGGCAGCTGCATTGGCAGCTTCCTTGATTTAAATGCTGGGTCAACTACTTGGGGGAAAACACTCCATCTAAAGCTATGAGGGAGAGTGTCAGAACTTGCTGGGGCTCCTTCTGTGTTCGGCTGCCGCATGTGGCGAATTATCAGAACTGCAATTTAGAATATATTCCTGTCAGTGAAATATTCTCAGGCTACTCCAGCAGCTCCCGGGGTGGAATCTACACAAACGTTAAAAACGTTGTGAAAATGCTTTTTAAAAAATCGTCTTGAAAAATGCATTGAATTTGCTATAGCCCACGGTCACCATCTCTAGTGTCCCAATTGTATATTGCACTTTGCAACACATTCAAACATTTTATTTGCAGCTATATACCTGAATCCTGGGTGCTCCTGTATAGAAAGGACTACAAAAGAGATTCCTGTTTGGGCAGGAGCTTTGCCTGAGGGCAACAATGGTCTCCCCACTCTGATGTGTTTCTAAGCTCTGATACCCTGGCTCAGCTCCTGGGTCCTGGGTTCACCTCTGGCAGCTGCCAGTAGCTTAGCCTTGACATACACCCTAGGATGACTTTCTAGTCCTATTACGCATTCTGTTGCAAAGGTGGATTCTAATGACAGACATACTGGCCGAGGCTACAGGTGATACTAATACATCTGGTCAATTCGTTTAGAGAACAGAGTATAAAGGAAGAAATGAAAAATAAAGCATTTCATCTTACATCTTACAATATCAAAAAATGGCATCAACTTTTTAAATTATGAGTTTACCGGGGTCGTACAGCAACTTCCAGTGACATCTCACCAGAAGCAGCTGCTGCCGCATAACCCAGCCCAGCCCAGCCCAGCCCAGGGATTGTGCTGCCTGAGGTGGCTGCTTCACTCTGCCTCATGGCCCTGCCTGGCGCACTGGGGTTCCTCCTTGTGGAGAGGTTTCTAAGCAAGATCGATTGAGGCCACTTAAGAAAACCTCATCTGAGTTTTATGCACCAATCTGAAGAGCCACACAGGACACTGGGAGCAAAGTTTGCTTGTGCCCCTCTCCCACATTTAATAAACCTTTGCATGGACTGGTAAATGCCTGACCGCTATCATTGGGGTTGCCATTATCATTGTTAACGACAATAACATCATCACCAAATGGTCCATTCCAGCTAGATTTCAAGATTCTGAAATACTGTATCACTATCACACTGTTGGCCTCCACACCCCATGTGAAATCAGCTGTAAGTTCTGTTGGTGTGTAGTCACACCAGCAGCAGATCAGGGCTTTTTTATTTTAAAAGGGAAGGCAGATTAGACAGAGATGTATAACCTCTTCATCCACCTGCAAGTATGTGGTCTCTCTGTGTGTTTTGAAGGCTAGCAATTAAGTCAGAATGCTCACATTTAGGTTTAGCCCTATATTAAACCCAGCTAACCATTCAAGTCCAGGGAACAAATCCAGTTTAAATAAAAGTCTAGGCTGGGCTGTTAATTTCCACCTGTGGGGGGAAATTTTCTGCATGGTACTAGGAATTCAAATGTTTCTCTATCTGTCATATTTAAGACAAGCAGAGCAGTATTTATGAGACAGTTAAAGTGCTATGATAAAAAGATATGTAAAAACATTCATAAAATAACGTAGCCACGGGATACATTCATGTGTGAAGTTCCAATTATGTTCTGCACTAAATTGTTTGAGTTACTTCTAGTTCTTTTATTAAAACCAAGTGCTTTATTTCAGAGGTAGGCAACCTAAAGCCCAGGGGCCGGATGCCGCCCAATTGCCTTCTCAATCCGGCCCGCGGACGGTCTGGGAATCAGCATGGTTTTACATGAGTAGAATGTGTGCTTTTATTTAAAATGCATCTCTGGGTTACTGGTGGGGCATAGGAATTCGTTCATTTCCCCCCCCCCTTCAAAATATAGTCCAGCCCATCACATGGTCTGAGGG